>NC_062976.1:4011313-4743813 GCF_023078275.1 Leguminivora glycinivorella | reverse complement strand
ATATATAATTACATGTCATCTTACGTATCTACTATACAAGTAATTGTTATTACAATTGGCTTATATATAATTAATATTTACTAGTCAGGAATTCATCAAGGCTGTAGAACGACTGCTCAACAAGCCAAGTTTTGAGTTTGTTTTTGAAAATTGTCATAGTAGGTGCATCTGTTATTACCGATGGTAAGTTGTTATACACAGCGGGACCCATAACGTGTACAATCCCCCAACTCAACCCCATACTGCAAGTCCGTCGGAAATAGCTCGGCAGGGAGCTCATTCCACAGCCAGAGCGTTCGCGGGAGGAAATTCCTCTGAAACCGCACGGTGCGCGACCATTTATTCTCTCATTTATTTTATTAAAAAATTTCTTTGCGGCCGAGAATCTGGTCGGACCTTATTTATTATCACCACCGCCATCGACAGGACGCTCATCCACACACCTTACAACCTAAATGGTCGCGCACCGTGCGGTTTCAGAGGAATTTCCTCCCGCGAACGCTCCGACTGTGGAATGAGCTCCCTGCCGAGGTATTTCCGATGAACTTACAGTATGGGGTTCTTCAAGAAAGGAGTGTACAAGTTTCTAATGAGTCGGCAACGCGCATGTGACACCCCTTGAGTTGCATGCGTCCATAGGTAACGGTGACCGCTTTCCATCATGCGGACCGTATACCTGTTTGCCACAGACGTGGTATAAAAAAAGGTAATCACAATTTTATCTCGATCAATATAAATTTTTTAGCAAGTTACAAAATCGTACACTGGTTCTGATTAAATGATGTTAGCAATATCAAAAGGATAGCTTTGTTATAGTGACTTCGGTGTACTTCAAATGTGAGTGTGTTAAGTAAAACGTCCCACTTTGTCGGTTACTATTAAGGCGAGATTTACTTGTATCTTAATATGAATAAACGGACAAAGCGGTTTTATAGCAATCGACAAAGTGGGACGTTTTCCCGTGCACACTCACAAATGAAGATAAAGCTATTTTTACTGCGAACTAGGGGCAGTGGCCCAGTGGGGCCACTAATAAATCACTTGTCACGCAACGTGTATATTGTCTACTCGAATAAATATATCATTGACTAAATGTGACATGAGCTACAAATCAAGCAACTTTACTTAATGTATTAACTGCGTCATACTAGATCTCGAAAGGATTGAAAGTACGGATACTGATTGAAATAGGTATACTAAATTTAATAAAAACTGGACTAAGATATAATGTCCATCTGTAGTAGCAAAAGAAAAAGTAGCTCGCAGATAACTTTTAAACGATATTGCTTTTAACTAACAGGTGAATATCATTTATTTATTTATTTACACTTTATTGCACAGTAAAAAAATGTACAAAAGGCGAACTTAATACTAGAAGGCATTCTGTATCAGCTAACCTTCACGAACACTATCATTCACTTCTATCATTCGACGAACCGATAATCTGTAGGGTCAAAATGACAATGAAGTTATGTGTTATACTCTAAAATTAACTTCGTGCCTCACAACGATCATATAATAAAACTATGGAAACGGATTAAATCGCGTATAATGAATTTAAAATACACGATACTATACGCGATTTAATCCGTTTCCATAGTTTTATTTCATGAGTAACTATCGCGGTAACCGAAGACAATATAACGATCATATAGTTATTTGTTTTACAAGGGGGCAAAGTACTTGCTTAACCGCACGTGCCAATATTGATACCCGAGCAAGCGAAAGATTCCAATATTGAATGAATTCAAAAAGGTTTCAAGGCACGAAGGTTAAACAAACTTTGGCACCGAGTGAAACACAAAATTTATCACCACACCAACACGAACAAAATACTGACTAAAACATCAAACTAAATCATATCCATCAATCTATTCAATATTGATGATTCAAAATCATCATTTATTGGTAAATTCTACCAGTCAGCTTATGACATCAAGTTAAAATTTGTATGAAATTACTTTGCACTCATGTGGATAAAATGCAATTTTGCTATCTGTTTTCGAATAGCAAAGTAAGCCCTTACCAGTTGGTGTGGTGAAAATAATATTTCCAAACAATGAAATCTCATGACTCAAAAAAGTCAGTCTTATACCTACTCGTAGAGGAACAAACTTTGAAATAAATAAAAAAAACTCGCCCAGTTATTACTATCCAATACTACATTGCTCAATCTAGTGGTAAATAACGATCTGCAATACATCAAGCCATCTTTTAGCGTTACGATAATAAAGCGATGAATTTATACGCCATATAATTCGGACTACAACAGACATCAAACGGAAGGCACAACAACAGACGCCATGTTATTTATGATACACATTTGTGGGACGCGCTTTACCAAAATTTAGTCTGACCAAATCTATTTATTAAGTTACGGCCCTGTTCAAACTTTAACATACGTCAAAATATCAGATCTAGATACGACGTGAATTGGATATCCCAGTGCCAAAATGACGCTTTTGTTAAAATATCCTACTAACAGATCAATATAATATCTTCATCATTCTTCTTTCATCATCTTCACATTTTAGAAGTATTGTTTATGTCACAATTTCGTTTTCTTTCAACTCCAGTTACTGAAACTTGAGCAGTTTCATGTGCTCTGCCTACCCTATTATATATTTTAGTAGACATTGTATATTTTAGTAGACATGAATCACTACATAGATGTCGCTTTCCGTGTAACTACATTCGTATCGGACTATCAATACCTACTTTTATAAACTTTTCAAAATCTTATCTCTTGTACCAAACGTATTCGTGATAAGCCCTCATTATGCCTCAAAAGGGCCAATTCTAGCTTCCAATGAGCAATTTGAGGCTGATCGTGAGGCTCGACGGCCGTTTTTGAGGGTCTCTTAGTTATGGGGTAAGGGTTTCCCCAAGGGTGTGCGTACATTATTTACTTGATGAGACTTTAAATAAACTGTTGTAGATAGAACCAAAGCCATGATATATAAAGCCATTTTGTGATGACAAGAGAGCACACAGGATTAAAATTAGTCAAAATCATAATTATACCTTCCATGTCAGTGAAAAACGAATGAAAACTACCTCTATGATAGACATTTAACGCCTTATTGAGATGCGAGCAAGTAAAATATGTTTCAAATGTGATGAAGTCATACTTTACTATAATTATTTACTCTATATGCCTGATCTATATGCCCTAAATAAGTCCTATGTTTGGGCTATTGCCCCCACGTAGGCTCAAAGAGGATTGCATACATTTGAGGTGTCTTTCAAAGGTGTGTGTTTTAACATTGAGTATTTACACAGTATAAGGATAAATCAGTAGTTAATCTCCGGCAGCGGCGACGCGGTCGTTACTACTGCGCAAGGTCACGCAGGGTTGTACCTGTGCTACTGTCCTACTCGTAGTAATTGTGTATGGCGCTATGCTAGTACCAACGCTCTTTCTACCTTTTTATCTAATAAAGATTCAAGTACGTGTTTGTTTCTTAAATACTGACGAAATCGTATTTACATAAAATGTTTGAATAGATGTTTGCACAATATTTAAGTAGGCACACAGCAAAAGGGAGTGTACAAGTTTCTATTGGGGTGGCAACGCGCATGTGACACTGTTTGAGTTGCAGGCGTCCATAGGTTACGGTGACCGCTTTACATCAGGCGGACCGTATACTTGTTTGCCACCGACGTTGTATAAAAAAAAATATAAAAAGTAGGTACCAAACTTTCGAGCTAGATAGATCGCAGCATCTACCTAAATGTCGTTACAGATAAATCCTTATTGATTTTAATGTGTCATTCTAGCTTTAAATCTCACTTTTACGCCATTTACGTAAGCAATAATGTACCTAACACTGTAAAAAATATAACAACCACTTACTTTTCTGGGTGTCTAGGAATCTAAAGAACATTCTGACATTTCCGCATTTTGAGAACTGTTCTCCATACACCCATAAACACTACAGTAACGAAAATATGTCTTCGGTGCTGACGTCATTTTCTCCCGAACTCAACACGTCAACACAGCGCGCGAACGCGGCCCCGACTGTCCAGCCCAATACTTACCAGTTTCGCATGTATTCGGTGCATATGGAGAGTAGTTTTCGACACACCGCGCGGAGTGAAGTTTGTTAGAAGAGTTATTACTGCTTTATACTGTGGTATTTATGAGTGTTTTAAGTAAAACGTCCCACTTTGCCGGTTACTATTGAGGCGAGTTTAATTTGTATATTAATATGAATAAACTGACAAAACGGTTCTATAGCAATCGACAAAGTGGATTTTCCCGTGCACACTCACATTTATTGTAGGTAGCTTTATAAAAGTTTTTGTCCTATAAACCCCTTGACGCCCGCCCACGTATAACAGCAACTGTTATAAATGTTATAATTTGGCCATCCCGCCTTCATTAAACATATATATTATACCAATCCGTCTTCCCCTAAACCTTTTTAAAAGCCCTTTCCACAAGAAAAATCGGGCGCATTTATTTCAATCGTTCCGGCAGTAATCGCTCCATCTATTGAGATCTCGACAAATGCCGCCATATGTTTCCATCTATTGGTTTCTTGGCCATGGTGTGACTTGTGAGCTTCATGTGTTGGAGAAATGAGTGAAGTAGGGAAGGAGGAAAGTTTTTAGGTTTTAGAATTTAGAATTAATTTTTACGTTTAAATTTTAGTTAT
Source organism: Leguminivora glycinivorella (assembly GCF_023078275.1). Taxonomy (NCBI): domain Eukaryota; kingdom Metazoa; phylum Arthropoda; class Insecta; order Lepidoptera; family Tortricidae; genus Leguminivora; species Leguminivora glycinivorella. Next base: position 4,739,152 of record NC_062976.1, on the reverse strand, counting down.
ATAGTAGTATTAGCTTAGTTTCCAGTAAATTCTATAAAAATTTTATTACTTTGTAAAAAAAACATATGTCAATGGTCAAAAATTTAAACTTTATCAAGCAATGCATTGAATGAATGTCTAAACCATAAGAAATAAAAAATACCGTAAATACTTCGCTGGTAGACCGACAAAAGCGCGAAGAATTTTAAAAGTGAATTTTAGGACTGAAACGTTTTAGATGTCTATAAATTCCTTCCAGGTAACATTAATCTAGAAGGTCATAGAAACAGAGAATCTAAACCTTTAAAGCATTACAAACAACTTTGGTTTTAATATACGGGAACAAATGAAAAAGGAGACACAGTAAATAATGTCGCCAACCACGACTTAAGATCTCTCCAACATGCCAAGCAAGTGACTAGGAAAATCATTTTTTTACGAAAAAAATCATGAATGTTAATCCTAATATTACTTTGGCTCACGGGACTTGATAGCGCAACCACAGAATATATAATAGTACAAGTACAGAAGGCCCACTGCTTTGATGTTTACAAAATGCCGTCTTTTTAAATACCTACAAAATTCTTACAAGGAAACGAGCCGCACGTGCGCGGCGTCCGGCGATAGAGTTACCTATGGATTAAAACGAATTAATACTCACATAAAATGTTATACTATTATATTCAAGTCTTGGGTACTATCTAGGTATATATACTGTATATATATATTTTTGTTCAAGTTCCAACATTGCAAGCCTTATTGAACTTTTTCGTGGGACTTAATTAGTAGTAGATCTGTGTATGAATGTCCTATGGTATTTATTTTATTCATGATGTCTATTCAACTAAGTATTATTAGCCATTCGACACATGGACATCGCATATGAACCTTAAAAAAACTCGCGACGTAAAGTAACAATAGAAAGTGCGAACGTGCATTCCGTGAGAACGCGCGCCACCCCTGAGTAGGCCGCGAACTCGCGGCCGCCAGGATGTACTTGTACCGCGGCGAAAGAATCGCGGAGTGAGCCGCCCCTGGCGCAACGTCATAAAAATTATTGTAATTTTTTAATTCTAATAATTATTTATACTTTGAGCGCATTATCCAGTTTTTTGCTATCGAGTAAAGAATTCTAAACTCGTAGTAGCCACAGATCCGAGATGGCGAACAGATGTCCCCGAATCTTGGATCCATGCCGTAATTCAGACGGATGGGGAGGCCGGGGTATAAACAAGTCACCTGCGAACGTGACCTGTGACGCGGGATAACCATCCCGGGATCCCGGGGATTTATTGTGTTTAATTGAAAATCGTGCAAGGACAGTTCAAAAACTTCAAAATACGGGTGTTGGTTTGGTGGAAGGTGGTAGATTAAGTAGGTCTTTTTCGTGTTTTCTTAGAATAGTACATGTTTGAAAATTAAATAAACTGCAATGAAATTAAACCTTTAATATGGCACACTTCGTTTTATAAGGCACAAAAGAAACGACACCGTCATGGATCGGCAACGCGCATGTGACACCCCTTGAGATGCGTGCGTCCATAGGTTACGGTGACTGCTTTCAATAAGGCGGACCGTATACCTGTTTGCCACCGACGCGGTATAAAAAACAAGCAGGTTAATTTTGTGTTCTAATCCTTATTTAAAGTTAAATCTATTTACTTTCATGACTAACAATATTTTTCTAGCCACCTTATCATGTTCTCCACGAAAGCTCCACAGAGTAACTACTATGTAAAAAAAATTACTTTGTGAACAAGATAATAAAGTAGACCACTACTATATAACTAAAATACACCCTGTTTTTATTGAATTCCGTTAATTTTAAGGGAAGATCCATTACATCAAATGCAATTAATGTCTCTAAGAAACTAGCGTCTTAACTCTTGCGGTTATCGAGTTATTAAAAAAATAAAGATAATTGCTGAACACGTTTGTCACAGCCTTTACCAATTCCTAATGTTATTTGTTTTGACATGACTGTGCCGTCAAACACTTGACAAGGACTTTAATGTTATGATTAAGGTCCTCTCACACTAATTAATCCATTTATTAAGTATGTATGGAAACGAAAAAAACATTTTTTTCGAATTTAACAAAAAGCGATATACAGGGTGGTTCCTGATGATGAACCTAACTGCGTGTCGAATTTAACGGAAAACAAACAAAAACACGGTGTATATTCCTTCATATCATTATTTACATGTCCAATCATCTGTCAGCTAAAGATATCTACAGGTAGCATTATTTCGGTCTAGTAATATTCTCTGACCTATCAAGTTGGACTCGAGCCAGCCGTACCCGATTTCTATATCGTATTGAACTGATCGCACACTTGAACAAACAATAGATCGCCGCGTATCGAAGTGCCTTAAGAGAATTTTAGACACAAGTGAGATAAGACGTTTTAGGGCTGTAACATGTTGTTAGTTTGAACTAATTTTGAATCAGTAAATACTAAAGTGCACAATTAGACTATGCTGTTTAATATTGCATTGGGTGATTTATACAGTAAATTTTAGAAGCACGCTTATTATCTTAACATCTTTGCAGATACTAGACGTCTATTGACGATTTTAATAATAAAACTACATATTAAACGTAAAATCGGGTAACTCGCGTAAACTCGTCGAAGGTCGCTCGACATGTTTCGCTCCGTAACGAGGAGCATTTTCATTGAGCACGCGCGATGCCGATGGTATCCCGACGCAGACTCAGACTCAGACTCAGACGCAGGAGACGCAGGTCTCACGACAGTAAGTAATTATGTATAATATGTAAGAATCTAACAATCGTATTTTCAGACTCAGTCAATCTGTGTAAGACTGTCCTATAATAATAATATTTTTATTTTTCCCTAAACTTTAAAACACGCAATTTATATTAAAATCTTTAAACATTAAATAAAGTACTAGGTTCATATAAAGTTGAAAACTTGCGCTAATATTTGCTTTTAAATGTAAAACATTTATGTTACACTATGGACAGAACGAAACGCCAACAAATATTTGCTTTTAAAATTTAAAACATTTGCTATTCAATTCGTAGATTGAATATAAATTCTCCAATTTAGTTCAGTCACGTTTTAAATGTCATCGATTTCGAGCTTATATCCAAGGATTACTAAATAGATTGTATAAATAGATATATTGTTCACATTCCAACTTAGGCGCGCGGTGAATACTAAACAAATACCAGACATTGCTTAAAAACTAAGAATTTAACTATAAAAATCCAATGGTCCAATGGTTGATTGGTAGAGAATGCCTTAAGGCATTAAGTTCGCCATTTGTACTTTATGTTGTCCAATAAAGGTTAAATAAATAAATTCCCTTTCTTCCCGTGGGTGTCGTAGAAGGCGACTATGGGATATGGGTTAAATTGTGGCGTAGGCGAGAGGCTGGCAACTTGTCACTGCAATGTCACAGTTTCATTTTCTTTCAACCCCTTATTTGCCAAGAGTGGCACTGAAGCTTAAGTAGTTTCATGTGTTCTGCCTACCCCTTTATGGGATACAGGCGTGATTGTATGTATGTATGTATGTAAATATATGTTGTATATGCTGAGGTGAGGCCATTTCGTGGCTCTTCATATTTTATCTGTATGTCTCGAAAATTGTTTATTGTCTGTGTGCCTACGAATAAACCATTATTCTATTCTATTCTATTCTAAATAAATTAGATTTTATTTACATTTGTTTAGTTTCCTAAAGATACAGATTATCCCCCTTATTCATAAACGTACTAAAATTATCAAGCCGATAAAGTTCGTTTGTCCCTTTCTATCACACCAATACGTCGGAAAGGGACAAAAGAACTTTATCGGCTTGATAACTTTAGTACGTTTATGAATAAGGGGGTATTTTGGGCGGGTTTTAGAAGCATTTTGTCTCATTTCGTTTTCTTTCAAGCAATTAATTGAAAACATGTGCTCTGCCTATCCCATTTGAAAACACAGGCGTGAGTGAATTTAAATGTATTTATTTGCCTTAATAATCCTGCGGCGTAAATATAACATTGCAGCAAAATCAGTATTAAAATACAGAGTGGGGCCTGTAACCAAGGTGAAGAATTGAACCCTAGGCTATTCTCCTTATACTGATCAACATTTGTTCGGCGACTTTTAAAAATAACTTGTATTTTGATTTTTATCACCCTTGAAAGTTTTTTCTAAGAGGTAATGTATTGCGAATTCTGTTAAGTCTAAAGTGTGACAGACAACGTCAATGACAACAATAATGGCGTACATTGAAAATTAATATTAATTAATAATATTTATTTTGTATGAAAACTTAAAAATTTAAAGACTTCATAATTTTTAAAAGTCACTGAACAAATGTTGATCAGTATAAGGAGAATAGCCTACAGTTCAATTCTTCACCTTGGTTACAGGCCCCACTCTGTAGACAAACAAGTAAGTATGTAAATCTCCAAAAAATCGTATGTATCTACATAATTATGTAGAAATCTCATAGTCGTTACGTCTATTGATTTAAGCATGCGCTTCTGTAAAGCTGGCAAATTAGCATTGCAAATGGAACATTTATGTGCCGATTGTACGTGTTTTTAATTTTAGATTTTTTGCCAATATTAGCTGATATGTTTCTGGGTTACCCGGCCGAGGTCACAGGTAAAGAAGCGGGCATTTCAAAGTCACGTGCATTATATATCTGTAAAATGAGTGTTTTGAGAAAAAGGGAGTGAATTGTAGGTACCTAATTATTTTAAACACACTGACTTTGTAGTTTTCTATGGGAGATTTATTTCCGTCATTTTGTGGTTGGTCCACAGTAAAAAGTTGCTCAGCACGACCTGCGCACTACTTCACTGTATAAAACTGCATGTAAATAGGTATATTTATTATGATATTTAATTGTTTAATTCTGGCGTAGGCCAGAGGCTGGCAACCTGTCATTGCAATGTCATAATTTTTTTTTTTTTTCAACATCATTACCAAGAGTGGCACTAGAACTTGAGTGGTTTCATGTGCTCTGCCTACCCCTGGATTTGGAATACAGAAGGCGTGATTGTATAGATAATGATGGTACTTTGAATTGTCCTCCTATTATTAGCACTACTGGGTCATTGGAATGTCATTACATGGATTAAAATAATAAACATAACATAATATTCCAAACATTTTATTTACACAGAACCAACAATGTTGCCTTTGACACGCAAAATTTCCATTATTACCAACATTGCAAAAACATAATTAAGCCAATCCTTCGGCTTTTGTTTCACACCCCCACTGTAATTTTGTTTTATTATGTTGGCAGAAAGGATTTTTATATGAAACGTTGTATGAGGCATAAATACTGGCAGTCAAGGTCGTAGACGTCGCAGTTCTCGTTTGGTCTAAATAAAAAAAACTTATACATATAGACTGCTTTAGAAATTAATATTATCAGCAAAGTTACTTAATCTTGAATAATCATTATCCCTTTTGTAAATTATCAGTTATCTAAACAGTGTATAGGACCCAGGAACGCCGAACACAGTAAAAGAGTTATTTAGCAACCTAAAAACACTGATAGGTTTCAAGAGGAGCAGGGGTGGCAAGATCAGTGCTACCCGTCTTTCATGCAAAATAGACACAACCGTTGTCAACTGGCAGAAAATGCACAATAATACTAATTACTAACTAACTATAACTACGACTAGGGAACAAATCAAATTATTTTGTTGAATATTTTTTGATTTGTTCTTTTTTCAAGTAGTCACACTACTATATATAAATTATAAATTGAAATAGATATCATACACGAAAGAAAAAACGACAAGGCCCACTGGTGGCCGAGCCGGGAATCGAACCCGGGTCTTCAGCTTACGCGGCTAACGTCTTCACCGCTAGACGGGCGGGCGGGTGGTCTAAACTACTATACATACTCCTTACCTACAATAGTTATTTGTTATACAAGGGGGCAAAGTTGTATTTTAACGCCGAGTGTGGAATTGAAAAACGAGCAAGTGAAAGGATTCTATAGTTGAACCACGAGCAAAGCGAGTGGTTCGAGAATAGAATCCTGAACTTGCGAGTTTTTTAACAAACGAGAAGTAAAATACATTTGCACCCGAGTGTAACACAAAACTTTTCCCCTCACTGTAGCGAGGAAACTAAAGCGCAAAAAATGCGTTTATCACTGCTTCCAGTAGTTCCACAGGTGGTAAATCATCTTTATTACCAGATTCACATACTTTTATCAATTTTATAGCAGTTAATTTGACTTTATTCAAGGACAAATTACTTTACCCACTAGTGGATAAAATGCGTTTTTACCCGCTGGTATTAAAGGACAAAACACGTGTTTCCGAGCTAGTGAGGGGAAAATAAAATATCTTCCATTTTACAAAACGAGTTTTTTCTTACCGATTTACAAATCGATAATTATACAAAGGGTGACAAATCTAACCAGGGTTATGACAATATTAATCAAGGCACGCGTCTTCGTTCACGTGTCATTCATGACAATATAATAAGATCCTGTACACCGCTTTCTTTATTCACTTGGACCACTTCCAAACATTTCCATTTAAGGAACAATAATTATGATATTAAAGAAAAATCATTACCACACCGCGCCACGGTTTAGTGCGTCGCCACAAACAATGGGATTTTGGAGGGTTAGGGACCAGTGGAACTCACTCTTTACTCGTTTATGAGTTTTGAAAATTGAGCGACTTTATGACTATCGAGAAGATGATCTTTTATGGGCTAAAAAGTCTAAAAACATGTGTTCGCGGCCTCTCGAAAATAACGCCACATCGTGAAATTTTTAAAGCATATCGTAAAACTTTATTGAGTATGATTAGAATACATACATAGTTTTTGTAAGGGCTGGTTGAAACGGCGCAAACTTTCCGTTTAGTTTTATTGTGGACGAAAAATGCCTCATATTCGCTAGGTGAACAACTAGTGCTGGTGGAGACCAGCACTAGCTGTTCACCTTACAAAAGGAGTTTTGTAGGCTTGTTAAATATTATAAAGTCAAATCAGTTTTGATCAACGGCTGCCGATAGCATTCATATTTGAGGTAAGATTACATGTGGCAATCAGCGCCACTGCTTCAGGCACGTTTCCAATCAGTATCAATTAACCTGACTGATTAAAAACCGCAATATAATAAAATTTAAAATGAGCTACAAATGACGAAACATTTCTTTTATCTGATCAGCGCTGGTCTTGCCTGTGTTCACGAATAAATGTTTATTCTATTCTATTCTATCTGCGAAAGGTCGTCTGTGTCTGTGAAAATCCTAAATATCACGAGTCTGTCATCAAAACATGCTATAAATCCCCTGCGAGCTCTGAACTGGCAGAACAAATGCACCAAACTGGATGTTAAGCCGTAGGCATTCATTGCGAATACAATAGGATTTTGGGAGACCAACTATTGGAAATCACTTAGTTTTCGCTTTTGTCGAATTTAAGTCGTCGTTATTTTCATATGATTATTCGATTTTGTCTGCGACTTCATCTGTGTGAAATTATCATAATATTAATTTATAAAAATACCTTCAGCAAACCAAATTATCTTCAGCCCAACAAGCGAAAGAATGTACGCATAAAGCATTCACGATGATAATGTCTCGATTATTATTTCGTGACATATCTCTTAATTTTTAAAGCGCAGCACAAATTGTGTTTAAAAACGGAGAACCAGGGTCTTCAAAATGCGCAAGTTAAAACTATACAAGGAATAAAGGTGCCAGAATTGTCAGAAATTATACAAACTCAGGTAAGACAATTTTTCCTGAAGGCACTTAACAAACTTGATCTTCGACCTGAATTTTAAAAACGAGATAAAGATTGATTAAAAACCTGAGAAAAGTTGATCTTAAATCCAAAGTCAACATCCGTGAAAGCTACTTGAGTAAAAATCTCTTTCAAAGTACACCAAAGTTGGGCTCAGGGGATTATAATCAATTTTACTTTGGCTAAACGTGTTAAAATGGCGTTACTTTCCATTACCTATATAAATGTCATATTTGGGGAAATAACGACATTTTAAACGAGACACTGATTTTAAATTTCATGATTTTCGTCATAACTACGAAAGAAAAACTAAATTGAATTTATAATTGTACACGATTAAATTACGTAGTACCTATCTAGATACTGCTGAGTAGAATTTGAAATGAAACTTAGCGTAGGTAAACTTATTATTTTAAGGTTAGCTGGAAGAGATCCCTTAAAGGGTTATGCTTACACAAATGAAAAGTTTAAGCTCTTTACTTCCTAACCCATAATAAGGATTCATACATAGGTATTTCCAATATTTTCACTAAGTAATTTTTTGTATATCTATTATTGTTAAGGAATTAAATATATTACTCACAAAAGTACAACTACAAAACTTGGTTCACCCCTAATGATGACGCGAAAAACACAAATTAGCCCTAATCAAACCGAAACTGTAGACCAAATTTATTCTATAGGAATAATGTGGCCCCAAAAAGGGTCCCTGAGGAAACCTCTCAATGTCGGAAGCCGCGGCGAATTTCCAAAGTTAAAAATACAAGGTGGCATAATAGAAGTAACATTAAGTAGGGTGAAACGGGCGAAAAGGGTGGATTTTAATCAAATCATGCTATCGAAATGAAGAATTGTTGGAAATTTTACTTGTCATCGTGTAAAACGCTTTACCTAATGCTAAATTTAGAATCTGACAATTACTACAAGTTACTAAAATAAAACGGCAGGAAATGAATTTCATGCTGCTAGGAAAACAGGTAGATAGAAAAGCGTGTAGTCAAGTTCCAAAAAATATGTACACACTACTTTTAAACCAAACCTATGTACTAAGTATACAATAAGACGCGTTGTGTTCCCGAAAAAACATTGGTCATATAAGTATAAGTTAACTCCATTTACAAAGAGTCTTTGCAAGTTTGCAGCTCAATTATAGTGTACAAGTTTCTAATGGGTCGGCAACGCGCACGTGACACCCCTTGAGTTGCGGGCGTCCATAGGTTACGGTGACCGCTTTCCATCAGGCGGGCCATATACCTGTTTGCCACCGACGTGGTATAAAAAAATTATATCTCTGTACCTATTTCTTGGAACATCTAGGTATTTTTAATAGTACTATTACAAGAATTGGAGTGCTAAAATAGTGAGAATCCAGTGAAAACCCGTAGTTACACAATACATGCAAAAAAGGCAATAAACAAAACCAAAAAATCAGTTTAAGCGCTTTACCGCGAAAGAGTTATGAAGCATAAAAAATACACGGAAACGACGGGTTACGGCATTCTAGTTTTTACACGCCGCGGTGAGGATTCGATTAGCGGCCAACAGTAAAGTTTAGTCTGACTTATAAATTGAAATAGATATCATAGACGAAAGAAAAAACGACAAGGCCCACTGGTGGCCGAGCCGGGAATCGAACCCGGGTCTTCAGCTTACGCGGCTAACGTCTTCACCACTAGATCACCCGCCCGCTCATCGTCTAGTCAGCGTAAGACGTTAGCCGCGTAAGCTGAAGACCCGGGTTCGATTCCCGGCTCGGCCACCATTGGGCCCTGTCGTTTTTTCTTTCGTGTATGATATCTATTTCAATTTATAATTTATATAGTAGTGTCACTACTTGGAAAAAAAGAACAAATCAAAAAATATTCAATAAAACAATTTGATTCATTCCCTAGTTGTTTAGTCTGACTTACTTTTGGAGACGAATTTGCAATAAATCATTTTCAGAAGATTTCATCAATGTCACCGGACATTATTCTTAGTTTATAGGTTTTGCCTAACCTGATTGAAGCATGTAAATACAGTGTGTGTTTTAGCCCTTATTTGGATTATCCCGGTTTCCTCATGATGCAAATATCAGCTAAGTACATAACTTCCGAAAAACAGATAGGTACGAGCCGGGATTCAAACCTTTGGTTGAAATTCTCACACTCTTACCGCTCGGCCTTCACTGGTCCCATAGGTAATATGTGCTAATATTGAGTGAAAATGTCACTTCATTCTGTCGCTTTTGTACAATCAGTTACCTGACTTCCGGTGCGAACGCCATCTTAGCGGCTTCGTGTCGTGAATAATTTATTTTTCTTTTACTCGTTAATATTGTTTAAAGTGTAATATCGATAGCTTATTATGCAGTAAACTAATGTTGTAGTGAGAAGCTGATGAAGAATTAATCTCGAAACGCGTTTTTGTCGTCAACGGCCGGTAGTCCACGTGCTCTTGTAAAATCTAGCTATCAATTTACAAGTGCTAACTCACCGTACACTGTCCTATTTACCGTACAAAAATTATTAATAATTAGCTCTTATCACCTTGACACTGGCGAAATAGTCCCAATGGACTGAAGCCATTTAATTTTAAAAACGGAACTCAACTGAATCAGTTACCTACGTCTACACGCTTAAATAAATATAAATATCAGATGACCCTTAATAATGAGCATCAAAGTGTGTTTAGATAACTTTACAACAAAACAACCATTAAAAATATCGTTATGAAACAAAACACAATCGACCGCCAATGCTCGTTAGCGCCGAAAAAATTCCCAGAAAACTCTTCGAAATTCAATCTCACAAAAAGAAACGTGGACAATGTCGGCGGAAAAAAGTCAACAATGTTAAACTGGGAGGTACGAAAATAAAATATATAAAAATGTTTGGAACCCATGCACAAAGGGCCCGAGAAATGATTCTGGGAAGTTAAGACGCATGCACAATGGCGGTGTTCACAAATATTGGTTATAAAATTTGAGGGTAAAATATAGCAAGGTTACTTATTAGTTTGCCATACATTTTTTAGGTAAGGTATAGTATGAATTTTTTGAAACGAACGTTTCTAAACAAAGGTATTGTTCCTTTTGTGTTGAGCGGGAGCTTCTGTATTTGCACGCGCTAAGACAACAAGAAGCAACTGTATCCTAATAATTGTAAGGTTCAAATCTGTACAGCAGCAAATTTGAGATAGATTATTTTGGAAATGCGAAGCGATAGACCACACCGCTATAGGTGCGAAAATACAGCGCTTCTAATACTTTGATACTTGATGGTGTAAGTATAGTACATATAGTTATAATAATCATCGGTAATATGTCAGTCTGTATAATAAAAATAACACGTTTAAACAGCGAAACTGCCAGATTAAAAGGTTGATAAGCACCTGGCACCTTAAGGTGTCATCGCAAAGTGACAATAAACACTGATAAGGTTTTTCAATCTGACCGCCATTGTTATGTTTTGTTATAAATACGGTTTACGGTTTGTTTAGTTATTTATGTTATTTTATATATCAAGACTTGTACCTAATATTTATGTAATTACTATTTATATATTGCTATATACAATTGTTGATTGTTAACAAAATCATTAATAAAAAATAACAGTGATAATATACGTGTTTCATTATTTACAGCACCACCACCAAGTATCAAAGTATTAGAAGCGCTGTATTTTCGCACCTATAGCGGTGTGGTCTATCGCTTCACATTTCCAAAATAATCTATCTCAAATTTGCTGCTGTACAGATTTGAACCTTACAATTATCAGGATACAGTCGCTTCTTGTTGTCTTAGCGCGTGCAAATACAGAAGCTCCCGCTCAACACAAAAGGAACAATACCTTTGTTTAGAAACGTTCGTTTCAAAAAATTCATACTATATACTTGTCTTTATCTTAGAAAAGGACGGGCTATACAGACAATGTGTGATAATTGTTTTATTTATCCGATAAACAAGCTTTCTGGTTCAAAAAAAACACAGTGTACCTAAATCATAATAATTATGCATGTAACTATATCGTTCACGAAATCGCGCATTTAGTTTGGAAGCTATTTAGTTAGGGCATTAGGTTAGCTTTGACAATTGTCATCATAGTGAATGGCATTTTGATATTTTGTTACGAGATAACAAATTTTAAAGAATAAATAAAGAATACATTAATACATACATTAAAAACACACAAATAACACATACAAAAAAACAATACATTAAAATACTCACGTCACGTGTCATTCAATTATCATATTATCAATCTATAACTATTTGTGTCCAAACTGTCCAACATTATTCACTAAGTACTTACTCCATATTATTATGATAGTGGAACGGAAACTGTAATTCAAATTATTCTGAGGCAAATACTAATTTTAGATTCATTATGCAAACCTGAATTTCGCTTTGAACTCGGATCGAACTTCATATTCGCAATATGTAAACGATGAATGCATTACATATAATTTCCTAGATCTGTCAAATATCTATTGAAGTTTCGATGTTTAGTGGAATAATTTGCTTAATTTTGTTAGGTTTCGTTAGGTTAGGTTAGGTTAGGGGCCAGTTGCATCAATCACAGTTAACAGATTCATCAAATTCATGCAGCAAAGAGTTCTATGGAACTTCTCACACAAAAACATTTAGCGAACGCTTTAAAAGTGTCAAACCCACCTGATTAAGGACCTGCAGTCAAAGCTATCTGTCAGATAAAAAATAACACGCTCTCTTTCTTCTTGCAGGTGAAGAAAAGAGAAAGTGTTATTTTTTTATCTGCTAGATAGCTTTAACTGAAGTATCTCAAATATCATAAGAACCTAACTATCCAAAATTTTTTTTAAGAAAAATGGAGAATTAAAAGGTAACTATTGATATAAAGATTGACTAACCTAATAAACCCCTCATTTTATAAAAACAACAATGGCCTTAACAATGAGCATTACAAAATAAATAAATATACAGACAAATTCCAGCTACATAAGTAATAAAATAAGACCATATAAAGTACATTGTCCATATAGAGGACAAATTAGTGTCACGTCAGAGCTTATAAATCAACATCCAATGTCGATAAAAACTAAAAAAAAAGCATAAACGCGGTGCCAAGTTAATTTCATTGCACCTCGGATGCCCACGTAGCGATACAATTAGGGATGATGGATTTTGGCCGAATACCGGATATTCGGCGAGTGAATATGTTGGCATGATGTCACTTGATGGTCTCATCGGAAGATCAGCGCTGGATGTCACCAGCAACACGCTGAGATGAGGCCATTTCGTGGCACTTCATTCCTTTCTGTCTTGTTGTTATTATGTGTATTTTGTCTTACCTGTGTTCACGAATAAACGTTTATTCTATTCTATTCTATTCTTTTCTATTCTATGATATTCGAATATATTAAGTTAGGTACATTTTTGTTACCCGTGGAGAGCCCTCCCCCCCTAAATTACATATTAGTTGTGGACACCGTGTGTCTATACTGTCTATAGTACGCTCCACGGGTTAAGAAATGCCATGGCTAACAAAATACAACTATTGCTAAGATTTTTTTTTTGCATATGACACTCAGAACTATAAATGTACCTAGTACTAAGTCAACGTAAATCATATTGAACCCATGACGATATAATTTTCACAATTTTCCAAGTGGGAAGAATGTTGGCGTGATAAAGCCTATCACTTCAGTCCGTCTTTTTCGCACTATTTGTAAGTGCTTTAGAGATGCACTGACGCGATAAGCTTTATCACACCTAGCGCAAGTGTGCTATGTCCACTGGAAGACTTTCTAAATCGTACACGATATAGTGGTCCACGATATCTTCTGTTACGATTTTCCTTTTAGTTAGGTGGTACGTATATTCGAATAGTGGTCTATATTCGGCCGAATAGCGAGTTTTCGGCAAGAATGCCGAATAACAGGCAAAATTCGGCCTAATGCGGAATAATCGGAGAAAATGTCTGAATAGGCCGAATACCTAATAGTCGCGGCATCACTAGTCTCAATGCACCCATCATTCGATTACTGACGAGGAGCAAAAACTCTAATTGCCGGGAGACAAATTAATCGCATTATGCGTTCAGTGAAACGGATCGCTGGAAATCCTGGAATACTGCGGCTTTTCTGTATCAAAAAGGGGTGAGAAAAAAGTCCTTTTTAATGGACATTTTTTAAGAATTCTTATGAAACCTTAGGTGGATGAATATTTTGTAATATGACAAACCTACGAATGTGGATCCGAATATATGTTTTTTTAACGCTACTTAAAGGACACATATAAATTCGTGTCACGAGAGACCTCTGTCCTAATGACCTATTTGAAATATTTCAATTGAGAGTGTAGGGAAGTACTTAAGTCCTAAACATAGTGAGAGACGAGACTTATGTCAAAATCAAGGTCGTATATTCAACGATGTAAAATGATTCCATTTTAACATTCAATAAAGGTTAATCATTATGGCAAAAATATTATTTAAGCAAATAGTTTTCTAAAACGCACGCAGGAGATCTTGGATCTCTGTTTATATTGTATTTAGACATTAACCCCTTTTTGTGTATGTGTTATAAAAAAATAAGTAGTTCTCGAGATATTTAGTAATGTGACAGACAGACCGACAGACAGATGGACAGAGCGGCGTCATAAGGGTTCCTTTTGTACCTTTTTGGTACGGAACCCTAAAAATCAGATGGTAACATTGGTAACGTCCTTATTACATAGTCAAAAAGGTCCTTCGGTCTAGAAAGCCATATAGTCCAGTTAATTACGCTTACTGTGCAAATCAGGCGCGATATCAATCAGGATGCGATGCAGTTACCTGTGAACGAGAAAATATAAAGTCAGTATGCGCTAAGAAATACCTATACATTTTTCTAGACGGTTCCACGAGTGAAATCCTAGAGGTCCGACGTAACAATGCCTAGCCAACGACACAATGGCTTACGCGTCGTACACAAAGATATAAGGTATATAACTCCGTGTAGATAAACCTGGAACCTGCACGGGAAGCATGGTCGCTCGATAGACGATAAAATATCAGGCCGTCCCTATCGCACTTACAAATAGTGCGATAGGGACGGCCTGCTATTTTATCACTTATCGCGCGACCATAATTGCCTACCAGGTGGGTGTCGGTAGAAGTCGACGGCGGGATATGGTTTATATTGTGGCGTAGGCGAGAGACTGGCAACCTGTGAAACTTGTCACTGCAATGTATTGTCACAGTTTCATTGTTTTCCAAGTCTTTCAATCCCTATTTGTCAAGAGTGACACTGAAACTTGAGTAGTTATATGTGTTCTGGCTACCCCTTTATGGGATACAGGCGATTGTATGCATAGACTGATAAAGTATAAAAAAAAACGTACCTCGGAACCATCAAGAAAAATGTACGCCGTACGGTCGTTTTAAATGGTGCTACGACACCTTTGGTTGGTTCTCGGCTAGATGGCGCGAATTCTAATTGACAATTTTAACACATACCTACTAATTGAAGAATATGGGCCAGGGGGCCGATTTTTGAGTCTCACGGCGTTCGAATTCAGAAAATTGTCACTGAAAATAGTAGGCAATTCACCGTTTTCAACCGGTATTTTAGTGCCAGTGAGACTCAAAAATCGGCCCCCTGATTGTCACAACTGAGGTTCAAAAGTTGTAAGCCTGCGTAGAGAGATGGCAGTGCGTGTCGTATCTCTCCCAATCGCTCTACAGACGAAAGTATACTATCATATGATTATATGATCATAGGTCTGTATGCCTCCCTTTTCCTTCAACGTGAAGAAAAAGGACAGCATGTTGCCTATGATCCTATTTCTATGACAGTGGACTTAGGTGTCGTAGCCGAATGGCATTTCTGCGACGCGAAACGAAAACGAAACGCCGCGAAAGGTAGTCTCTGTCGCGCCAATACGCAAGAGCGATAGAGATAGATATCTTGAGTTGCAGGCGTCCATAGGTGACGGACAACAAGACAACGGTGCGACAAGGAGACACTATTTCACCCAAGCTTTTTACAGCATTACTGGAAGATGTCATAAAAACGCTTGAATGGGACAGAACCGGTATCAACATCCATGGTGTCTTCTTGTCGCACTTAAGATTCGCCGACGATATTGTTTTGTTTGCCGAGTCCCTGGATGATCTCCAAAGCATGCTCCAAGGTCTATTCCATGCTTCTTTAAAGGTAGGTCTCAAGATGAATATGTCCAAGACCAAGGTTATGTCGAACATCACTGGAGATTCGAATCCTACTATAACGGTTGTAGCCGAAAATCTGGAGATGGTTAAACAATACGTTTATCTTGGACATATTCTATCTTTTGATAAAGAACAACAAGACAAGCGCAAGTGCAAAAAAAATCTACGAGCGTTTCGTTTCGTGAGCGTTTGTGCCATTCAGCTACGTACCCTGTAGTGGCGCGACAGAGACTGTTTCGATCGCTAAGTTCAACGATTGTCATGTTGGCTAGGCCGGCAGGTGCGAGCGTGTGAAACTAAAGCGTAGCTATTTCACGAGCTAGTAAAAAGGTTCGAAAGGAAATGGTTTCAACGGAATGGTTTGTAGCATATACATCTTTGAAACGTTTATATAATGTTTTCTCAGGTCAACCAGATTGGGAGAGGTGTCTTTGGTAAATATACAAGGGTTGGTTACATGACCCCTGAATATGACACCATTACTTTTAAGTACCTACTTATCTATATCTACACTACACAAGACTAGCTTTTTCCCGCGGCTTCGCTCGCGTTAGAAAGGGACAAAAAGTAGCCTATGTCACTCTCCATCCCTTCAACTATCTCCACTTAAAAACTCACGTCAATTCGTCGCTCCGTTTTGCCGCGAAAGACGGACAAAGAAACTTACACACACACTTTCCCATTTATAATATTAGTATGGATACCTATTACAGTCACTGAAAACATCAAACATTGAGCAACTTTCACTATGAGACCAACTGCAAAAACTGCATGGCTTTGGCTTGTTCTATGGGAGAGTATTTTTGAACAGTGATAAATAAAAATAAATAAATAATCACAATGCCACAGCGATCCCTGAAAGCTTCCCGCTGAAAGTGCAGCCCACCCCCTCTCGGTTACCTCACAGTTACCCCGTGTGGTGACGGGTTCAGAATTTCACCACCCCCTTTCTTCCCGTGGGTGTCGTAGAAGGCGACTGTGGGATATGGGATTAAATTGTGGCGTAGGCGAGAGGCTGGCAACCTATCACTGCAATGTCACAGTTTCGTTTTCTTTTAACCCCTTATTTGCCAAGAGTGGCACTGAAGCTTTAGCAGTTTCATGTGTTCTGCCTACCCCTTTATGGGATACAGGCGTGATTGTATGTATGTATGTATGTAAATAAATAATATAGGACGTTCTTACACAGATTGACTGAGTCCCACGGTAAGCTCAGGAAGGCATGTGGGTACTCAGACAACGATATACATAATCTACAAATACTAATATACATAGAAAACATCCATGACTCAGGAACAAATATCTGTGCTCATCACACAAATAAATACCCTTACCGGGATTCGAACCCGGGACCGCGTCATAGCAGACAGGGTCACTACCCAGACCGGTCGTCAAAAAAGTGATGTTTGTATGAACAGTGGTTCTATATAACTAATAGTGTACTTGTTGGTGTTTCGGGTGTCCATGGGCGGCAGTGATCGCTTACCATCAGGCGACCGTCTGCTCGTTTGCCTCCTATCCCATAAAAAATTGCTGCAGGTCCTTAATAACTAAGTTAAAACCTTGTAAAATAAAAACTGTTTCTTCAGGTCATACCAAAAACTCGGTAAGATGAATGAGGTTATATAGGTCATACTGAAGAATATTTATCATGGGACTTACCCTAAACTCTCATAAAAAATAAGTCTGAAAACTGAATAACTCAATGTATATAACGTATGCAATGATTATCAAAACTGTCTTATTCAGTATATCCTACTTATTAAGCACATTTTTCATCACACCAAGAAGGTAAAAAGATAATAACCACCCTGAATAATACATTTCCCACTTGTCAAATAAACCGGCATAAGTCAAGAGGTTCAGAGCCAAATCATCCGTCACTCTCTGACAAGTAAATATAAAAAGAGATGGATGGAGCATTATTCACGACAATAAACTTCAACATGACAACCCGTCTGATTTTGGGGCCATGCCAATTTACAAAGTTGCAATATCGTTTGTTATACAATTAACAGATTTCCTTAAAGGTTTTAAGACGAAAGAGGATCAGCGCGATATCGGCTTGTCATACAAACGTACAACTTGACCAAAAACATGTATTTGTATAATGACTACCTACGTGCCATGTTGCGAAATTTCATTAATCATTAGCACTATTTTCTTTATACAATACTTAACTACAACTCTTGATAGGGTGTTTTCCAAAATAAATATTGAATTCTCTTTCTTCCCGTGGGTGTCGTAGAAGTCGACTGTGGGATATGGGTTAAATTGTGGCGTAGGCGAGAGGCTGGCAACCTGTCACTGCAATGTCACAATTCGGATTTCTTTCAACCCCTTTTTGCCAAGAGTGGCACTGAAACTTAGTAGTTCATGTGCTCTGCCTTAACCTTTATGGGATACAGGCGTGATTATATGTATGTTATATGTATGTTATGTATGTAAATATTGAATTTCACCAGATCTGGACGTGTTTGGGCTCATTATTCTCAGAATCACGAGCTGATTCGATCCCGACGATAAAAAAGTGAGTCTCAAATTTTCCATACAAAATTCGAGTTTTCAATACGTCACGCTTACAGTAAGTTATTCATACTAAAATGGCGACATAAAGAAAAAAGAAATGAGGACACATTTTTTTATCGTGAGGATCGAATCAGCTGATGTTGAACTAACTCAGCTTGCAGTGGCCCGAAGATAGGCATCTGACACAAGACTTCAGTAATAAAAAAAATGTATTTTAGGTATAATAATAGGCCTTTGCTTCTAATGATTTAAGCAGCATCCTTGCGACACTTATTAGGTATAGGTAATAATAAAATACATCATCAGGATAGTCCGACGGTTCCTCTCTCTGGCTGTATAGCACCAAGGTTTTTTATAATATGTTTATAAATGTTTTTATATTGTTTTGTAAATGTTTTTATATTTTATTTTTATATACATATTGTAAAATACCTAGCCTAAGAATGAAAATAAATACTGAAAATACATCAAATTGTATAAAAATATTTACAATAATGTACTACGCTTCGTATCAAAGCCTGGTTTCAGGGCGACCGTCTATTTTCGTCTTAAGAAACTTCAAAACTGTACCAACCCCCGAGCATCAATTAAAATGAGTCCAATTAAAAATTTCCAACTTCCCAATTAATTCCATTACAATTAATCGCGAAGTTCGGTTACGATAAATAAGGGCCGACATTTAAGAAATTTCGGCAAAAAAGAGGGTGACCCTCGTCAAGCGGTAAGTTCGTCTTTTTACATCATGTTCGGGTTATTCGGGACTAAGTTTGACTATTGTGAAGAGTACTTTATAAAGGACAAGTTTGTTGACATTTCGACATCGAGTTCAGTCAGACAGGAAAATGGTGATTACAAATAGCCATATGTCAGAAAAAAAACACCCTGTTTTTATTGAATTCCGTTAACTTTAGGAAAGATTCATTACATCAAATACAATTAATTTCTCTAAGAAACTAGCGTTTTGACTATTGCGGTTATCTCGTTATTAAAAAAATAAAGATAATTTCTGAACACGTGTGTGTGTGTGTGTGTGTGTGTGTGTGTGTGTGTGTGTGTCTGTGTGTGTTTACAGCCTTTACCAATTCCTAATGTTTTGACATTCTGCCGTCAATCACTTGACACGAACTCGAATGTTATTCTCTGACACTAATAAATTCATTTATTGTGTATGAAAATTATGATTTTTTTTGCGAATTTAACTAAAAGTGATATACAGGATGGTTTCTGATAAGGAACCTAACGACGTGTCGAATTTAACGGAAAACAAAAAAAACACGGTGTATATTGTACAACAAAACATAGGTTTTTAGCGTAAAGATTGATAGTGTGTAATAACAAGAAGACATTACCTAAGTCGAAAGTTGATCTCGGTAAGCCCTCAAGGAATAATGTAAAATGCCTTCTTGAGCTTACCGTGGGCCTCAGTCAATCTGTGTATGAATGTCCTATAATATTTATTTATTAAGTAGTAATTCAATGATTGACACCGCTTGCTTTGTCTAGCGAAAAGGTATGCAACACGTCATGTGACTATAATTTATTTTCAAACCTTACTTATTAAATATTCGATATTCATTTTACATCAACAATCTGTGTAAAGCATGTATGAGGTTCTGTGAGATGATGGATAAACGTGAAGCTTCTGTCTTGTATTAGTTTATCTCTGTTTTTCCTTTTTACCTTTTTAGATTGTATTATGTACCCAGTTGTATCAATTCTCTGTTAAAAAGTCTGTTATAACTTTCACAGTGTATTAGTCCGCTGTAATGCTGTGTAATTGTTTTGAATCAATAAATAATAAAAAAAAAACATATTATACGTTTATAAACCCATGTTTATACATTTTCTAAAATTGTAATTCAAGAAGAGAGTAACACAGTTCAACAATTACCAACAAAACATACAAAAATCTCCTCCAATCTCTCATCTCAACCGCCATCGAATTCTATTAAAACACCGGGTAATTTAAAACCAAAGAGGGCGCCACTCACATTACAATATGAAAGGAAACCGGAAATTGGTTCCCAAGTACGATTCCTCTGAATACTTCCCGTGATTTCCATCGATTAGCCAACTTAGATTTCCATTTGAATTACCAAAAGCCAAACAATTTTCAACTTTAAAACCTATATTGTAAGAGCATGTGTGGATTTTGATGGATGCAATGTTGTGTGTGTGTGTGGGTTGGGTCACTTTACAATGACAGGTGTGTTGATGGCAAAATGCAATCATGCATGCATTTTTGAAGCATAAATGTGTCGGTGGCAGTCAGTCAAGTTGCTGAATATAGGTAGTGTTTTGGCCTTTGAGATTATTATCAGCAATGTGCTATTTGTCAGGGTATTGATATCAAAATAATGAAATTTTTAAGTGAATTCATTTGTGCATCATATCACTCGAAGTTCTTGTAATATCAGCTGCAAAAGTCCATGGAGAAATTATTAATGACTTCATTGATAAATTCGCGTATTGCATTGGCGGAAAGAGTCGCATGAGCAAATACAAAATAATTTTAACATCAAGTTTTAAAATCGAATTGGTGTAAGCTTAGTTTCATGACATTTGACTCAAATTAGATAAAAAATAATGAATCATAAACTGAAATAGATATCTACCATACGCCAAAGAAAAAGCGACAAAGCCCACCGCAGTGGTGGCGAAGCCGGAAATCGAACCCGGGTCTCCAGCTATCGCGACTGACACGCTTACTGCTACACCACCTCAAAGAAAAATATTTCATAATTTGATATGGTCTCTAGAACACTATTGAACCAATTAGAATTATACCGAATAAATACATATAAGCATTATCATAAAAAATTAACGGACCATAGTTTTGAAAATTTACATACTCACTGAATAAACGGGTAGTAAAATTACAAAGTAACATAATTTGCCAGACTATAACCCGTTGACTCACACTTACAAAAAAACGCCTATTATCTTCACGGTACCATCGCAAGCTCGTCACAGAATAATCGATTACTATAAATAACTCGATAAATATTAATAATCCACTATATTCCCACGTTATGGAGCTGGTATTTTTATCAAACTCAAAAGCATCCAGTCACAAAGTTCTATAATATAATGCAAACTGTATTATGTACTTTTTGAAGTACAGTCGGCGACCAAACAACCTTGCTATACAAGAATACAGACAAAATGTCAAAAACATGTATATACAGTGAGTTGACGAAATGAACTCAAAAAGTCAACTAGTTTTAACATTTCCCTAAACAAATTTAGGGAAATGATAAAGTCTCAACTGGTGATTTGATCAAATATCTGAACTGGTTTCGTGAAATGACAAAGGCAAGAATCTAATAATATCCAATTAGATTTATTAGACTCTTGCCTTTGTCACTTGATTTGATTGAATCCTTGACTAGATTAGTGGAATGGTAAAATTGAATCCGTTTTTAAGTTTTTGGTTTTTTATAAATAAAGAAAAAAATAGAATAAGTGAAGAAACAAAGCTAAAAATGTTTCATTTTAAATTATATTTACATTTATTAAAACATTTTGTCTTTTCACTGTACTTGTTTAGCGAAATGATAAAACTAGTTGACTTTATAAGCTCGTTTCGTCAATTTACTGACGTGGTTCAGGGATTTATCAAATCCCTAAACAAATCTAGTGAAATGACAAAACGTGGCGTGTCTATTGGTCGATTTTGTGATTTCACTAAACAGAGTAAGGGATTTAGTCAAATGACTGAAATTTTCTAGAGAAATGATAAAATGGATTCGCCATTTTGACATCCTGCGTGATTTGATCATATCCCTTAGTGATTTGATGAAATCTCTGTTTTGGCCATTCCCCTGCGACATATACAGTCAAGTGCAAAAATACGTATCGATTTTATCCGCTCAAAAATATGTACCGAGACCTTATTCCGCCGACATAAAGTGCTATGGGACATATTTTTGATAAGTTGTACGCACCCATATTTTTACACTTGACTGTACACAATTACACACCTTAATTATACAGGCATTAAAGTTTTGTATATATATTGGCACTTTGACTGTATTCATAGCTTTGTTGATGGCTGTACATTTTTAACCCCCGACGCAAAAACTACGGGATGTTATAAATTTGACGTGTCTGTCTGTGCGTGTGTCTGTCTGTCTGTGTGTGTGTCTGTCTGTGGCATCGTAGCTCGCGAACGAATGAACCGATTTGGATTTATTTATTTTGTTTGAAAGTTGAGTTAGTCGGGAGTGTTTTTAGCCATGTTTCATGAAAATCGGTCTACTATTCGGGGTTTTTTTCAAATTTTCAATTTTATAAAGAAATTGTAATGTAAGAAAAAAATTGACACAGACAGACAATAGTTCAACAATATTTCGAACAAGGAAAGAATATTAGTTTATGAAATAATAATGGTTTTCATTTGTTCTGCTGTTATAAACTTTACACCATTTAAGATTAAGATTAAGAATATACATATAGTTAAATATTTTACACTCTATAACACAAGGGATAAGTGTGTCATGTCATATCGCTAGTAAAAATAATGTAAAATTAATTTGGATCTGTGAAGTTGTTCTTGTTTTTTATATTTAAAGTACCTACATACGATTGCAAAATAGAAATCCTCAATTTTTCGGTAACTATATACTTATATAAAAATATATAAAATAACGTTGTAATAAACTATATGGAACCTACACACCTACTTATATGACAGGTATTGTAAAAAATGTAATGTAATGTATTTTGTCCTCACCATCAGTATCTTGTAAATCGTTTAATCTTCAACCTGATTATACACTTCACTTGCAATTACCTACTATGTACTTTTTATGGTCATGCGATAATGTTTGTAAAAAAAAAAACGTTTAAACTGACACGCCTTATTGGTAAATATTGCTGAGAATATGAGAATATTAATGCAAAAAGCAGAATCTATAAAAGTTAACTAGTCAGCAAGTGATATGAAAATCCAGTTTTATAATTCACTTCGAGATGATTATAACATAGTTAAAATTATATTTATAGTTGCGAGTCTCTCGTTTCTATTTTGATTACAATATTAAATATAAATGCGACAAGTATTTCTCATCCATCCATTTTTGTTGCTTTTCGAATGCTTTTTTATGTTTTAATTGTTACCTATCGTGATTGTTTCACCGGATGGCCTCAACAAGATCAGCGCTGGAAGTCAACACGCGAGACACTTTTGCCGTTTGTCTTTTCTTGTGTGCATGTACTTATGATTACTGTGTTTGTACAATGTCTTTTTGTATATTTTTATTTATATGCTTATGCTTTGCTTACGAGTAAAAATATAATACCTATTTCATCACTCTTGCATAAAAAATATTTATATTTGTTTTTTTTTTCAAGTCATTTTTTTAAACACGCCTAACAGCGGAAGGAAGATCGCCATCCTGGAAAAACATTTTGACGTTAATTACTCCGCTAATACGATTCCTAATTAATACTGGTGATTAACGACTAATGAACAACGACTAAAGACTAATGACTAAAGACTAAATGCCGGTTCTCAGGCAATAAACGCAGTTAATTTAGTTCTAATTGACTTTTTGGAAGAGTTCGGATGGTTGTTTTTTTTTTCTTGAAGAAACCTTCGTAAATTGGCGGGATCGTCGGATGCCATAACGTCAATAATCTCACTTGAAACGGTTGAGGGCGTCTCATAGAGAGGCAAACACGTATGGAGTTGTGTTCTATCGTTGGTGTTTTTTTTTATAAATACTGAGAAAATTTGTTCATTTACGGCCCGGCCACGACATTGGTCTAAGCGCGACAGCGGTGAGCGGCGGCCATACATTGGAGCGAGACACAGCGATGGGACTTTTCATTCGCACGTATGGCTGCCGTTCACCGCTGTCGCGTTTAGACCAATGTTGTGGCTGGGCCGTTACAGTACGACAAGAAATTGTATGGGCATAATTAAGTATAATATATGTGTCGTCTCGTTTTCTAAAATAATAATTATGTTTATTTGATCATCCGGACGAACACTACAACGTTTTCACTTTTTAACGTCTACAATGTCGTGACAATATCACAAACTCGTGTTTCTGTGTTGTATAATTAGCAAAGTAATATTTACGTTCAATATAATATTAAACGGTTTTCCGCGAATAACGCCTGATTCTATATATATTTTTATCTCGCACTAACAATCTTATTTTATTTTATTTCTTAAGAAACAAACAGTCTCATATTATGACAATTATTACAGTGTAAATTACTAATATTGTAGACTTACAGTTTTCTATATATTACAAATAGTGTGCTTGTTGAATACATTGTAAAGATAATCGTTTGAAGCTACCAAGTGTTTCGTGAAAAATGTCTAACTCTTGGAATTTTTCATCATAAAGCCTGCATGCTCTCCTAATGAAACCGTTTTTAGAATAAGAAGTACGACTACGAGATATATGAAAGAGGGGTTTTTCCTACACGCTCGCTCACAACGCCGGGGTACTCGAAAACAAAGTGTCTGCAATAACGAGGGGGCATCAATGATGTTGTTAATAATTTTGTAGAGGATCAAAACATTTATACGATCTCGACGAGAACTTAATAAAGTGGAATTTTGACTTTTTAAGGAAGTTGTATAATCAATGTATTTGTGATTAACGCGAAACTCAACCGCTTTCACAAATTTTCTTTGCACCTTCTCAATTTTGTCGCTGTGTATTTTATAAAGAGGATCCCAAACGGCGCTGGCAAATTCTAACCTGCTACGGACATAGCTATTAAATCTAACAATCTAACAATATGCACGGGCGAATCACAAAATCAGATTTTATATCACTTTTCAAGCTCAAAGACCTTTAATATTTATTTTTGATAGAGGATAAAAAGCATAATGTAAAACGGTCCCAGATAATGAAGTGCTGCGTATAATGGAGCACGTTTTTAATATTCGTTGGCAATTTAGCTTTAGTGTTAATATAGATTTCCTTGTTTTATTTTGGATTAGCTTTCGTCCGCGGCTTTGCTCGCGTTAGAAAGAGACAAAAAGTAGCCTATGTAACTCTCTATCCAACTGTCTCCAATTCAAAAATTACGACAATTCGTCGCTCCGTTTTGCCGTGAAAGACGGACAAAAAAATATACACACACACTTTCCCATTTATAATATTAAGTATGGATACTATAACTCGCTGGTCATTCGCACATGCTCCGAGTACCTATCAATCATTTCAAAAAACGAACGTTCTTCAAATCTTGCAATGAAAGCTCTTTAATGATCGCCTACATTACCGCCCCACCTTTTTAGTCTAGTATGCTATCATGCTATGTTATAAATGAAGATATAATTGCCCGGCGGAGTGTGGTGCAATTTGTTGACACTCCCACTAATTACGAGCCAGTTTCGCTGCAGATTCACCTTGTGAAGGGTGGGGTGCCACTCACAGCGGGAAGTACAAGCATACCTCGGACGCTGGCGATCAAATATATGAAAGAGTCGCGTTCCTACACACACAGTCTAAGCTCGTGTAGGTGAACGCGTAACATGCTTATATGAGTAAGATATGACAGGTCGACTGGTTGCGTTTTTTACAGGCAGAAACTATGAAGCAACCGAAAGCGGGTGGGCGGCACTTTCAGCGGGAAGCGGGAGTGGCCAATGGCCACACTGTACGATAGTACTCTTTATTATACTGTGGTAGAAACTGATCTATTAGGACCACTCCACATGAAGCAAACTGCTCAATGTTTTCCAAACATCGAATTTATTTGTACACATTCCAAATGTAACCGTGCGACTAACGTGTCGTGATTCGGAAAGTGTCGTGGATAAAATGTCATGTAAGTTGGTATTCTCGTCCTAGCTACAGTAGGAGCGAGTTCCACATACCACCCCCCCACTGGGATTGCAATGGGAAAAAAATAAATAGATATTATGTAAAGTTATAAGAATTATCATTCGCACTACCCTTTATTTTTGAAATTTGCCTAATGCTCTAAATTATACAGAGCAAAAAAACACAAAGAAGCAATTATAAAAAAGGTACAATATACCTTCTTGTACCGTTAGAACACTAAGTTGTGAATCTAAATGCTGAATCCCAGGAATTCCCGGTAATGATTATACCCGCCATGTTGAATGTTTAAATAGAAGACGATAATCTACCTACTCAGATTATCTTTAGATAATAGCCTTATTACTTTAATAAAGCTATCAGTCTATAATGAGATACCGATTATACATAAATGCATCAATCAATCTTGACGAGCCCACGCACATTCCACAACTACTTTACTATTTAATTTAGAATGTGTAAAATACCTGCTAGCTCTCCAATGTCATTGATGTACAAAGGCGATCGCATTTAGTAGGTATAATGCTACCCTTTTATTTATTTTATGCAGGATTTTTTTCTTAAATTTCTATTTAGAACCATTTAAAAGCTTCTATTGATCTTATTAACTTCGTAAAACGTCATGTTTTAGTAAAAGTAACAAAAAGATACCCAAATATACCCCCATCTTAATGAATCATAACCACTATTATAACTAGCACCACACCCCACCACAAGGGCAGAATCTACTTACTCTGAAATGGTTTCCATGTATTCTGAAGGCATGCTGGTTTTCGCATCACGGTATATTGCATCGCATGCCCGCACGAAATGAACCTCCGTTTCGTAGAATATATCAACACCTATGGAATTGGGTTTTTTAAATTACTTGTTAGTGTGTTTAGGAGAATTTAGATTAAAAAGTCCATAAGGTATATTCCTGTATGTAATGAAATAGAAGGCGAAAAACACTCCTTAGAGAATGAAACGAAACTATTACTGTACAAGTACACAGTGATGAACAATCATGTTGAAGAATTTCACTTATATAGTTTTGTTGTCGCAACGCAATTGTTATCTTGGCTGTGCCGGCAGAATCCAACGCAATATAATTATTCTTTTTTTATGAAAAATGCCAATCGGTCTATTCAAAATCATATGATTACTTACATAGTGTAAAACTTTGACGTTATTTTCGAAATCCTGATCAAGATCCACTCAGCTACCAATTTATGGCCAACTTTAAATATTGACATCCTAAAAACATATTGCATCTCCCTTGTAATTTTATGCCAATATACTAGCAAGAGCTAGGCGTAAAAATATACTATATATCTTTCATATATATGGCGTTTCCAAGAAAAAGGTACCACTTGGTGTTTAAGCAGTAGGACGGCTGTAACAGGTGATTCGTATAAAGATACTCGTACCTATGAAATGAGAAACTAATTTCGTCACCATGGTAAGCGACAATGTGGTAGTACCTTGTACTTAAGCCGCAACATTATAATACCATTCTAAAGATAATGTAGTTCAAGTTACCCTTCTAGTTTACATAGTTAAACCGGTACAGTAATTTGACTCCAGGGTAATTTAGCATGTTAATAAATGTGGGCATAAATGCAGACCTCCGCGATTGACATTCAGGAGATGTCCCCTAGGGACCTCAGGTATAGACTCGGGATAAGATATCGATAGGGTTTATCGATTGAGATTGACTTGCGAATTGCGAATAGATTATTTACAACTTGAACACTTTCTGTACACAATCAAACACTAACTAGCTAACTACACGTTTCTTTTAGGCTCTCTTATATGGTATCCCGTATATAAGGTAATTAATTTTTATGGTAAATAGTTACGGTGATAATGGTGATTAATTTTCAATATTTCAAACGACAGACCAATACGAAAATTTTTTTAGTACTACGTCTGGCAATTAAGTTTCAAGTATACGGTCCGCCTTGTCAAAGCGGTCACCCCTAGGACTCCTGCATCAAACAGTGGCAAAATGCCGGGATAACGCATTAGAAATGATGATGATACTTCAAACGATAGTCAACAATACTGGATCGGAATAAGGGCCGGTTGCATCAACCTGTCACCGTTAAAGCGTTCGTAAAATTTTAGTTTATGGACGTCTGCTGCGTAACGATCATATTATGTCTGTCAAATGTGGTTAATGCAACTGGCTCTAAGTCAATGTCAAAAACGACTTTTGTTGAAAATGTGTCTTTTGACACAACAGATCTGTTCCAAACCTTTCCTAGAATATGAAAATCTTTGACTTATAATTAAGAGCATTGTAAGCGCTAAAAACTAGGAAATTAAGTAATTGTAAGCATGTGTGGTCCAACAGGCTAGGCAGTGTACATCTAAATTAGCCAGGCTACATCGACCTTGGAGCTATACATTAATCGCCACAAATCGACACAAAACACGCATATTAACTATAGTCCATCGATTACGATAGCGTAACGTAGTTAATCTGATGACACGGCGACTATTAAACGCCTTACACGGGACACAAATTATGGGGTAGTCTAAGTTATAACATGCAGCGGATTACACCCGCCCGGTCTGGACATGAACGATAGCGGAAGCGAATAGAAGGAATGGTCTTATCGCTTTACTCATTCCTAAGATTAATAATGGAAATGTGGTGAAATAAATTATTATATTCGTGAATAGCGAGTTTGACTTTACGAATTCCACGATGCTTTCCCTTGCTGGAATTTTAGGATATCACCTACTGCGCCAAACTGGTGTCATATATATAGTGTCTTGTTATTCTTAGTGAATAACTGTTTCCGTATGTGTCGTCACAAGATACGAGAGGGTGCTCACGCTATCTAATGATTACAGTGACCCTGGCGACACCTATGGCGGAGATGGAATTCGTTGGTGGTTTTAGACGGTACTGTAGTCCTAAATTGCTTAGTCCGTCATCGCCACTACTTCCGCCGGACCGGGTGGCATGTTTAAAAGCATTTCCCCAACGTTAAAAAAATATACAAGCGGTAAAAAATAAAATGATGTACATATAATACTGTATCCTATCTATATCTAATCTATCTTCATCCACTGGTAGATGGTGAAAATGTATAAAAAAAATTATTTACCGAATTACCGTATTAAGACTCACTGGTGTATTAATAATTATTACTACTTATTCATAAACGTTCAAAGTTATCACAAAGATAAAGTTCACGTATTTTGATATAAGCCAACTTTATCGTCTTGGTATTTAAATGAATAAGGCGAAACCACTACATAAAGACGAAACGCAATAAACATAAGCATATAAAGTACATAAAGAATAGCCATTTGTACCGCATAGGCGAAGATAATCTGACGACACGTCAGACAGTATTTAACGCCTTACACGATACATCCAGACGATTATGGTGTGGTACAAACTATAAGAAACGGAGAGAACTACCTATGGTACATACAATTTTGTATAATAAGAGTTTTGAATGATTCACGGTTATTTTCATTAGACTTATATTGACCGGGATATAGACCGTGATTACCTTTTTGATTTTTGTCGAGCTCCCGATATTTCGACGCAGTTGCATGCATCATGATCACGGAAAACTGACGAAGGCGGGTGGATGTTAAAATTGTTAAAGTTGCATAGACATAATTTTGTATAATGTTTATTTTGGAGAAAGGTATTAAAAGGCATCTACTCATAAGAAATATTATGTCAGATCTCGCATCTTTTTTTGTAAATAAAAAATTGGCCAAGTGCGAGTCGGGCTCGCGCACAA
This sequence comes from Leguminivora glycinivorella, assembly GCF_023078275.1. Taxonomy (NCBI): domain Eukaryota; kingdom Metazoa; phylum Arthropoda; class Insecta; order Lepidoptera; family Tortricidae; genus Leguminivora; species Leguminivora glycinivorella. The sequence goes on along the minus strand of NC_062976.1, from coordinate 4,709,149 downwards.
AAGGTTCCGTAGCAGCAAATATAATAAACTTAATATAATAAACTTATACAGTTAAATCAACCTATCTCAAAAACTATAAGAGATACTTTGATCAAACCAAAAATCGTTGAAAGAGTTAATTAGCATGCATCACCTCTATTTTTTTTAGAATTTTATACCCCGTAGTTATAAAAATAGAGGGGGGGGGGACATACTGACGGACAGACGGACAGACGGACAGACGGACAGACGGACATGACGAAACTATAAGGGTTCCGTTTTTGCCATTTTGGCTACGGAACCCTAAAAATTAGGCCTAGGCGCTTTTATGGTTGACTGGCCGGAAAAGGCACATCAGAGGGAGTTGTGGAAATCAAGGGGAGAGGCCTTTGCCCAGCAGTGGAACACTATAACGGGCTAATTAAAAAAAAAAGAAATTAGAAAAAAGAGGCCATTTCCCAGCAGGATAAAGGACCTTCCCTAGTTTTACATAATTTCCGATTGTGTGCCTCTTTCGGCTAATGCGTTAAATCATCTTGAGGTTTCCTGGCTCTACCCCTTTGGCTTTTCCTTCGGCACCTAGGTTGGTTCTTATGTTATAGGAAATAATGTATCGCTGTTTCATCTGACTTGCACCACACAATCTGAACTACAAGTTAAACTAGTCCTACAGACGTTTAATGACTAACACGACTAGAAAAATAGTGAAAAATAACCGGGCTACATAAAACGGCGACCGCTATAAACATCAGCGAGATGCAAGATTGCATCGCTAATTACTGAGAAATGCTAATTCTTTTATTACTAAGCTAGCTAATGCCCGCTACTTTGTTCTCCTAGCTTCTGCTGTGTTATTTTTTTCAAGCTAATCTTGTCACTAAAAACCGGCCAAGAGTGTGTCGGGCCACGCTCAGTGTAGGGTTCCGTAGCTTCTCGTATTTTTTTCAAAAACTGTTACACCTATCAAGTTCAAAATAATTTTCCTAGAAAGTCTTTATAAAGTTCTACTTTTCTGATTTTTTTTCATATTTTTTAAACTTATGGTTCAAAAGTTAGAGGGGGTGGGGACACATTTTCAAATAGTAAGCTAGTAGTAGTATTTTGTCAAATAGTAAGCTAGGAATTAGTTCTGTAGACCTAAGTTATATTCTAATAGTTCTTATTTTTTTTGTGTCATGATATTTTTATGCAATAAAGTTTTTATCTATCTATGATCTATCTAATTTTTTTTACTATTGGAGCGATTATTTCCGAAAATATTAATAATATCAAAAATGATTTTAGTAAACCCTATTCATCCATTTTTAAATACATATCGTCACTACTTTTAAAAAAACTTGTATCTTCGTCTGTCAATGAAAAGAAAATTGTAGTAAGTATGTATGGAATGTATATAGACTTACTGCGTTTTAACTTTGAGGAGCAGCGTGAGATACGAGATTTTTTGAAAGTAGTGACGATATTCAACAATACCTATATAATAAGTTATGGTTGAAATTAAAAAAAAATCACTCCCCACTTTACGTGTAGGGGGTACCCTAAAAAACAGTTTTAACACATTTTTTAACATTTTTTCATAATCATGATTTTTTATTTCGAAGCACCTGCTCTTTTTGATTATGTTTTCGTTATTTCCGCTACCCAACGGTTGTTTGTTAGAGATCGCTCTTTAGTGATAAGACCGCCTGTTGTCTGCCTCTATTTATAATCATTTGTTTTGTCTCCACTGTATCTTTTGCTGAGGTGTGCCAGTAAAGATTATTCGTATCTATCTAATCTATCTAAAAGCTTTTTTTCCAAAATAATTTAATGTTTTTCCTACTCAGAATCAGAAATATATTTTTGTTATCTCTTCTAAAACTGCCCTGTAACAAATCTTCATATTGTTACCCTGATAAAAATAGTGTTAACAATATGAAGCATTTAGATGCACGAAAGTTGATAATGTTCACAATCACAAAATGTTCATTGCACAGACAGTCAGACACTTTTCTTACGATTTTATCACATAAATTCAAAAGGTAAATAAACAAGACGCAATTAAATAGCGGCTTGTTTGAAATAATTAAGGAGACGGAAAGTCGAGGTACTTCTGAGATAATTCACTTGTCGCCTTGTCGACATGATTATTATGAACATTGTTCAAATGTTTCAGTAATTATGGGCGCGCCTTTGTTTATTTAAGCTTACTATGAGTGAAATGCAAGTCTTAAAAAGTTGGAAGCTATAAATTACCTCTGTGTTCTGTTTGTGGTAGTACTATCAAAAAATAAATTAAAAGGATTCAAAATTTAAATCTACCCCGAAAGGCTTCTGTAGTATTTAAGCCACTTATCCGTGCAAAGATTTCATGTGGCCTCAAAGACAGGCCGCTCAATGACATATCCGCTTGATTTTGTATTGGTTGGTTAACCAAACTCCCGGCGGTATTGAACCCTTAAGTCTAAGGAGGGACTTCGCCTCCTATGTGTGTTCTATCGCCTGTACAATGGTTTGTGTTCTGAAGAACTGTTTGACATGATGCCAACGGCCACTTTTCATCATCGCACCGCTCGCCATCGACAGGGCGCTCATCCACACACCTTACAACCTAAATGGTCGCGCAACGTGCGGTTTCAGAGGAATTTCCTCCCACGAACGCTCCGGCTGTGGAATGAGCTCCCTGTCGAGGTATTCCCGATGAACTACAGTATGGGGTTCTTCAAAAAAGGAGTGTACAAGTTTCTAATGGGTCGGCAACGCGCGCGTGACACCCCTTGAGTTGCAGGCGTCCATAGGTTACGGTGACCGCTTTCCATCAGGCGGGCCGTATACCTGTTTGCCACCGACGTGGTATAAAAAAAATACCGACAATGTTGTAGCTACCCGGAAACGTTCCGATATCGGATGTAGGACCGATATCCCATACATCGAAGCCGCCATCTTTGATTTTTGCCTTTGAAATCCTTCCGTTTTCACATTATCCGATCCGATATCGGAATATCGGATCGGATAATGTGAAAACGCACTTACACTGTCACTCTTACCACGAGTAAAATAAAATATGTTAAATTTACCCCATCTGACCTTAAATTATATCAGAGATGGGTTAATTTTTTAACGTTTCATTTTCACTTTAATAAAATGAATTCACATCATTGCTTGCCCTTATCACAATTATTTAAGGTCGGCGCAGCGTCTTTTTCTTCCACACCTCTCTATCGGATGTCATCTCATCATTCACTTGCATTTGTTTCATATCATCTCTCACTCTCACACAGTCTATCCACTTCTCCTTCTACATTCATTCGAATAATACTTTTCTCGTAACAAAAATGAGTTCAAATATAATCCCCTTATTTTTATGAATATTATAAATATGGGAAAGTGTGTGTGTCTGTTTGTTTGTCCGTCTTTCACGGCAAAACGGAGCGACGAATTGACGTGATTTCTTAATTTCTTCTGGGCGAGCTCACTCCATCGTAGGCCACGTCTTTGCCTTTGGCTAGTCTGTGGCCAAGAGTCAGCCCATTTATAGTAATAAAATAATAATACTTGAAGGGCTGAAAAGTCACATAGGCTACTTTTGTCTCTTCCTAACACGAGCGAAGCCGCGGGCAAAAGCTAGTTCTCTACAAATGTTCTAAACCTGACTAAAAACAATAACACAATAAAAACGCTCAATATGTTTTTTGTGGCATTGACAATATTGACATACTATTTACAGCGCCATAAACACGTTCGACATTGCCCACTGTGCCAAACCAAACATGGCTGCCATGCCAAACATTCTGTTTAGTGAACACTGCTTATCTAAGACAGGTAATTGCAGGTTTAAAAATATAAGGTAGTTTCGACAAGGATATTCGAACACAAAGCTTTATTTGACGTTCATAAGCGCATTGTAATTGTAATATGCCTACTTGGAAAATAAATATTTCATTTCATTTCATTTCAAATCAAAATATTTGTTAAAAATAATTTGACTTGTTCCCATAGTTGCGTAAATTAAAAAAACCGACTATACACCGGTTATATATGTATCAACTCAACACGTGAGTAACCCGCTTAAAATATTTTTTTAATATGTTCGAGTTTCACGGGAGTTTTATAGTTAAAAAAAGGATACTCGTATTTATGAAAATTCTTAACGGCTCAGCCACGACATTGGTCTAAGCGCGTCAGCGTGAGCGGCAGCCATACGTGCGAATGAAACGTCCCATCGCTGTGTCTCGCTCCAACGTATGGCCGCCGCTCACCGCTGTCGCGCTTAGACCAATGTCGTGGCTGAGCCGTTAAGTGTTAGGCTTGAGTGCACGCTCATATTAGGCGTGCAGCAGGGCGGGGAGTGTGGCGTGAATGTCAAACAATTGAAGCTCATGAAAGTGTCCTGACTCCTGAGTCGACGCTGCATACGGTGGACGCACGCTCGCCCGCCGCATACTTACGGTGGACGCAGCGTCCGCTCAGGGTGGCTAGCCGAATGGCACAATCGCTCACGAAACGCTCACGAAACGAAGCGCTAGTAGATATCTATCTCTATCGCGCTTGCGTATTGGCGCGACAGAGCCAGCGGCGTATCGCTTTCGTTTGGCGTCGGAGAAATGCCATTCGGCTACGAGGCCTGGCCTTACACTGAGTATCTAAATACCAGTGACGGCTGGTGGTTCTGCTAGGCAACACCAAAGCAAAAAGAAACCTACCTTAACATTAGGTACTTTACTAGTAATCAATTTTAGGCAAACCGGTGGAATCCGCTAGTACGGACAAGCCGCTGCTGGTATCTATCCTAGAGTTCATAGCACACAAGTATAAAACAAACAATTCTAATGAACACAAGTTAAATTATAATCTATTGAAAATATTTCAATATATATGGTTTTAATTTATTTCGGTTTTAAAACAAACAATATTGCAAATTTACCAGTGGTAAGTTACTGAAGTATTTTAGTACTGTTTCTAAGGTTTATTTATTTATTTAAACACAAGCCATCTTGAGCTTACCGTGGGACTCAGTCAATCTGTGTCAAAATGTCCTATAATATTTATTTATTTATTTTGATACGTTTTATTTTATTGATAGATGATGTGAAAGATAATATGTGTGAGAAAGAATGAAATGAGTGCCAAAATGTTCAAAATAGAGGATAATGGAAGGCAAAGTCAGGTACCTATGTAGTAAAATATAGGTCTCATCAAATTTATATTTTTATCCAACGACTCTCTTTAATTAAATATTATACAGTTCACACACCGTGAAAATACCGGAAAATATAACCATAATCGGTCGCCGTTCCTACGAAACCTCCTATTTTGTGTACACACAGGTCTTCGGGTCTCAATGCTTAGTCGCAGTACGGTCGACGTTTAGTCGCGGCGACCCAAATGGGGACGATTGGTAACAGGCACAAATGGTCACAGAAGTGACAGAAGTGTGCACTACGCGTGCACACATTGTTACCGTTTGGCGACTACTTTCCCAAAATCATTCGTTCATTTCATTCTTTTCAAATGGCGACTGTCAGAGACGTCAAAGTAAAAAAGAAATAAAATCATTTGACATTAAAATGTAATGGCGTAAGAATTTGTTAAAGATAAATATTGTTTGCATTTGTAATATAATGTGGGCTAATTACCATGGCCAATTAAATTGCTCGAGTGATTTCATAAAATAAGTCTAAATTTATCAACGCGCCATCAATTTACCTCAGTTTAACCAGTAATAATATTATCATAGACTAAACTAAATAATTGATTTATCTATGATATTATTGACTACTCGGTGTTTGCGTGTTATGTATATTGATTGGTGAAGTTTTAGTGCTCTGGTGCATATACTATACTGAAATAATAAAAATAATGCCCAGAAAACCAATAAAGTTGTTAAAATATGGATTAAGACGGTAATATTCCATGTAAAAAACAGTCGCCAAACGGTCACCAAACGGTCAACAAACGGTCGCAAAATGGTCGCAGCGTACACGCGTGACCGAAAGCAGAATGGCTTCTTGTATTCATTTTTTTCAGGTATCCTCAAACTTTATAAACAATTAAATATGCCGTCGTACTCAGTTGCCCTCACTAAAGAAGATTAAAAAAAAATTGTAACGTGCGTACCGAGCTGCTGGGTTGTAAAGGATCGGGGATCATATTATTATGGTCTTCTATAGAGCAACTAGTATTGTGCGGCATTTCACAATTGACACTTGTTGAAGTAGTCTTCATTAATATTACTATCAACATTCATTTCAGCGATCTGTACTTCTTTTGTCAAGATTTTTGTATAGATAAGTGTCTACAAATTTGTAATGTTAAAGAGACATAAATAAAACGTAGTAGAGTAAATAATGTGTTTTTTTTGTAACCCAAACAAAATACTTGTAGATACGAGTGCGGAAAAGAGGAAAATCGATACGAGTAGCAATAAATTAATACACGAACGAAGGGAGTGTTTTAAATCGACACGAGTTGTGAATGTCCTTTTCGCACGTGTATCGTACGACGATTTTCAGTACCTAAATCTAAGCTAAGAGTTTCGACCAGACAAGAAATGAATCATTGCTTGATTTGCTCGCACTACTGCGTTAAAAAAAGCAGCATCTGTACTGAAAAAAACTATCATTGCGCAACAGAAATTCTATTAATATCACAGTAAATACTCTATTTCATTTGATTCCTACTTTTATTGTGTAAAGCAACACTACACTTCATTTTTATCAATAAGAATTAAAAATTATATATTTAATACATTAAGTAACTATAAAGTGCTTATCTATTTGTATTATCATTCTGCACTTTTCTTAACTTTCCCACATTTCTATAAAATGTCGAAGAGTGCTTAAATGGTCGTCGTCGTTTATTATTATTTAATTCGCTCATATTTAAATGATTCAAAGCAACCAGTCCACAACTTCACAAGACAGTTTGAGAAACCTTCGTATTTCAGATTGTCATTTGCGGATACAGTGGTTTAGGAGCAGTTCGCTAATCAGACCTACACATGTGTGTACAAATTCTGTCAATGTCACTGTCAGAAACCGTTCTGACAGTGACAATGACAGCCACAAATTCGTCCACATGTTGTTACCGTTATGTGTGCAAACGTCGACTAATAAAGTGTCGTTAAAAGTCATTCTGACAGTGACATTGACAGCCACAAATTCGTACACATTTTGTTACCGTAACGAGTGCACACGACGACTACATTTTGTTATTGTATCAATACGGTCGCATTGTTTGCACGCCGTTACCACGCGTTATGTCACATTTGACAGTTAGTTACTGATTTGAAGATTTTGCGACTGAAATGGTTGTATGGGCTGTGAGATCCTGTTACAAGGAAATAACGCGTACTGAATTTTGATTTAGTCTGATTAAATAGAGTAAAAGATAAATTAAGGACAAATTACCTTCGTTAGAAAAAAACGATCCAGATTAGAGAAGGTATTCGGCCATTTTGCCGATTATTAGTTATTCTTTCGAATTCGGCAAAAATACCGAGTGATAAATGTATTTCATCGTGAAATAAAACAAATCAATTATAATTACCACAATTTTCGATATTTAATTTCAAAATTATTCACGAAATTTTGAAATGTGAAGACCCTTTTGACTGCTTGAAGAATTCAAAATACATAAGTAGTTGATTTATATATGAATTTTATTTATTTACAGCTTTAATAGTTTGGTGCAACAAAAGTAAAATTTTAGCAAACGTAATGTAATGTGTTGTTGGATAACGATTTTCATAATAAATAAAACTTAGGTATTTAAAATAATATACCTATATGAATATCACGCCAAATACTCGATATTCGGACAAAAAAAGCTGAACATGCTGTATTCGGGATTCATATAGAAGCCGCCGAAAATTGGGTAGCTAATTAGCTATACTAGCTATTCGGCTGAAGGAGGAGGCCGAATATCTGATATTCGGTAAGAATCAGTATCCAGGGACTTCGGGGCATCTCTAGTCCCGTATCTAAGTTTACAGGCAACACGCGTAAATGGAACACATAATGAACCTTAATTCTGCTGTCTGTCGCACTAATTGTGTCAAATTCGTTTGCGAAGTGTAATTACGTGGACGTAATTTTATTGGGGATTTGTTAGCTAGACGGTGATAATTTTAGTTTTAGAAAATTTAACAATATTTTATGTAATTAAATGTAAAGTTAATTTTATTAATTAAAATGCTTTGTTTAAGGCATAATAACTTCTTTCTGTTCAACGATTATTCATTTATATTAAATCCACCACACCAACCGGTAAAAGCTCTATTGATATAGGTACTTCAAAACGGATGAGAAAGTTGTTTTTGTTTAATATTTTACATTTTCCCATGCATTGACATCCTCCCAACGCTCAAAATTACACTTTCTGGACCTCTCGATTAAATTTTAAAAGCAATATTAGAAATGCCACTTGAAGCATCAGGTCAAAAACGGATCTTTATTAAAATTATACTCTGGCAGCTAGATTTATTTTGAGAGTTCCCCTTGTTTCATTCTGTGGCCTGGATAACACTGCCTGCTAAGCCTCTGGCTTAACAGGCAGGATAGAGTCATTATGCACACACTGGTAGTCAAAATAATTGTTGGTACTAAAATCAAGGGCTATGCTCGGCGTCTCTCTGCGGGAGCGAATCAGAAATGAGGTTATCTGACAGAGAACCAAAGTGATCGACATAGCCCACCGTATTAGGAAGCTGAAGTGGCAGTGGGCTGGCCATATTAGCCGTAGAACCGACAACCGTTGGGGGTAAACGAGTTCTTGAGTGGAGACCGTGTCTCGGCAAGCGCAGTGTAGGACGCCCTCAGGCAAGGTGGAGCGACGATTTGCGCAGGATGGCTGGCAGGAGCTGGATGCGAGCAGCCGAAGATCAGAAACGGTGGCGTCAAATTGGGGAGGCCTATGTCCAGCAGTGGACTGCGATAGGCTGATGATGATGATGGTGATGATGATGATGATGATGGTGATGATGATGATGATGATGGTGATGATGATGATGATGATGATGATGGTGATGACTAAAATGATTGTTGGTACGAATGGTACCTTTCTCTGGGGCTGGTTGGGGGGCAGCGGCGGCGGCGCGATGAGCCGCAGCGGCGGCGGCTGCGGCGGCAGCGCGGCCAACAGCAGCGGCACCACGCCGCCCATCGGCAGCGCCACGGCGTACTGCTTCATGCCTGAGCCCGTGCTGCCCGTGCCGGCTGTTGTGCCATGGCGACTACTGACACATGCTTCAGTAGTGTGTTAGGTCAGGTTAGAACCTGTACCCCCCCTAGGGTGCCGACCTTGCCGTGGTGGGGGGCTGGGGTTAGTAACCGTGGACTGGTCACCCACGGAGAAGCTAAGAGGTTCCCAGGGCCGGCCGGTTTGGGGAGCTGGCTGGCCCGAGGTGGTCGCTCTAAGTGGGCTTGTAAAGCCCACTTAAGACGCGTCTGGGAGGACTGCGGTGGGAGGGAAGATCCGGCAGTATGGGATGCCGCTCTGTGCCCTCCCACGGTAGCCGAGGTGGGGCTGCAAGGGAAGAGGAGTGCCGGTATTACGGTGCGCCGTTCTCCCTATCCTTTGCGGCCGACTTGGTTAGCGGTGGAACCAAAGACCATTTCCACTGCTGGGCGCCGGAACATTCTGGCGCCCATGACCTCTTTGTGGCGGACTCGAGGGGGGGGGGCGGACATGAGAGCGCACTGCAGTATAGTTCTATTTCTGTCTCTCTAACCTGTATGCGCATACAGTGTCATATGCGCTTCGCGCGAAGCGCATATGACACTGAGAACGCATTGCACTAGCTATCTCTGCCATGTAACACAGAATAAGACCTGGATTCTCTGTCGTGTGAAGCATCCATGTTTTAAAACGCGACACGTATCAGTATATTCGGTGTAAATAGTAGGTACCTTTCTCTGGGGCTGGTTGGGCGGCAGCGGCGGCGGCGCAATGAGCCGCAGCGGCGGCGGCTGCGGCGGCAGCGCGGCCAGCAGCGGCGGCACCAGCGGTACCACGCCGCCCATCGGCAGCGCCACGGCGTACTGCTTCATGCCCATGCCCATGCTCCATGGGAGGAACCACCCGCCGGCTTGCATGCCGCCGTACCACGCCAGCGTTCACCGGTGCATATGACACGGGGGGGTTGAAGGCATTAGTTGCACTGTTACCTGTAGACAAAAAGGGTTACATTAGTTATTGTCATTATAGTTATACAGTTAACTCATAACTCATAAAAGATATGGCATATAGTAGACTATCGACACTCATCCATACTAATATTATAAATGGGAAAGTGCGTGTGTTTGTTTGTCCGTCTTTCACGGAAAAACGAAGCGACAAATAGACGAGATTTTTTAAGTGGAGATAGTTTAAGGGATGGAGAGTGACCTAGGCTACTTTTTGTCTCTTTCTTATCCCCCACTTCCCTAAAACGGGGAGTGGAAATTTGTGTGGAGCATTCTGTGAAGCCGCGGGCAAAAGCTAGTAATTCATAACTAAGCATTTTTTTAAAAGACTACTTTTTAAACCGAGCTTTTTGGCGGTGTGAATGGTGTGATTTCAAATATAGGAGGTAAGTATTTACATACAACACCTACATGTGTTTATGACATCCGAAATTGTTGCATTTTGACTGGGGAAAAGTGTTTAATATTTCAAAATATTCCTAAAAAAAAAACATTTTGAATTCGCAAAAATTTGAATTCCATAAATTTTCCAACTTCTATTGGTGATGTGAGAGATACGGCTATGAATAAGTATACCAACATCAATTTTACTGTGAATAAGATCTAGAAAAGATCCTATGTAAATGTTGACTTGATAAACGCCCTAACCCGTTTCGATATAAAATACATAAAACGCAATGAGAAGATGAAAGGGGAAAGCAGAAATAGTCGTCCTAATCCAATAACGTGATAGAGCACAGACCTTCCCCAACGTTAACCAATGTGGCCACGATAAATATTCTTACGTAAAATACTTCAGACACTTTAAATATTATATTAGCATTGGACAGTTTGACTATAAAAATAAATACGGTTGCGTAACCTACTATCGGATCATCAATCTATCCAGAAATAACGCCTTAACAGCGTCGGAATCTCTGACTGACAGTCCGTGGGTGACATGACACGAGCGGAAAGCGTGAAGCGTAAGATATTTATAGTATAAACTACATTCCATATTAGATTACATTCGTATTTTTGTGTGAGATGTTCTCTCTTCTTCTGTAATGTCTTATCTAAAAAATACATACCGACGACCGGTCTGGCCTAGCGAATAGTGACCCTGCCTGCTAAGCCGCACTCCAGGGTTCAAATCCTGGTAAGGGCATTTATTTGAGTGATGATCACAGATATTTGTTCCTGAGTCGTGGATGTTTTCTATGTATATAAGTATTTTTATATTATTTAAATCGTTGTCTGAGTACCCGCAACATAAGCCTTCCTGAGCTTACCGTGGGACTCAGTCAATCTGTGTAAGAATGTCCTATAATATTTATTATTCATATTTATTGATATTGCACATATACATTACACGTCAGAAACATAAACATTCATTATAACTAAGTAATTCTTATTACTCTAAGAATTAAATTATAAAATTTATAAATGTGTTCTATATAATTTAAATACATTATCGCGCTAAATATTACATTTCAAGGAATTCATTATTTAATTAATTTATTATTTATTTATTTTAAATTGACAGTGTCTAAAGTACCTAAAAAAATTGTGAACCAGCAATGAACACACGCCTTTATTATGGCGTCACAGTGAATATGATATTTTAACAGCTCGACATAACGAAATAATGTCTACAGTTACATATTAAGTCAGTCAGCTAATATAAAGCAAAATATAATATTCGCAACACGATCGCGACCCTTGTCATTGTCACGCGACGTCCCGACTTGAACAGCTTATTCAATTGAAATATAATAAACTTGTCATTTTAAGCTTATAACATAATTATAACATCGAAATAAGATGTCATATAGTAAAGAGAAACACAAATCAAAATATTTGTTTAAAATAATTTGATTTGTTCCCATAGTTGAGAACATATAACATATTAAACAAGCTTCTACGAAATAATAATGTTGTGGTGCATTGGGGTAACTTTAAAAGCAGGGCGATTCTGAAAATGAGTTACAATAAATGAAAATGACTTACTAGAACGACAAAGTTGAGTGATTAGATTACGAGTAACTATTGACAAAGTAAATACATACAAAGTGCGTCTAAAGACCTACAGTGCTAATGCTAGACATCATTCGTCAAAGTATTTTCATATTAAAATCAAAACTTACTTAAATATTATTAGCTCCACATGGTTACTATAAGGTTTTCGGACATTTCTACAAAACAAATAGTGCTTTTACAAATGTACCTATATCTGAGAATCAGTGATCGGGAGCAAAACTTTAACAAAACCTTAGAGCTGATATAAATTTAAAATAAAACCAAGATTATTATTTTCAGATCAGTGTTTTTTATTCTATACCTAAATCCAAGATTACTAATACATTACTAAAAGGATATTAATATTTTCATGGCTGTAAGTACTCTAAAATGTCCACTTAGCAAATTTTGTTAAAGTTTTACTCCCATAGTTCCGATCACTGCTGATAATACTAGGCCAAACAAAGGTCAGCGCTGATCTTCCGACCTCTTAAAAAAAAAGTTCCAAATTCAAATTCGCTAAACTTGGCTCACGCCGACAAGGAGACCCAATCACTATCGCTTGCCGCTTGTGCCTCGAGTCGAAAACCCGTCGATCTTCGAATAGATCAAAGACATTGCAATTTATTGGAGCGTAAAACTGAAAGAAAACACTCGAGGGGTTATTATGTGTCTGTGACCGGTCGAACGGAACCGTGAAATTGAATGTGGCGTTAATTAGCACCGGGTTATATTCGGGTTTTTAGGGTTAGATACCCTTTGTGTGACAACATGTAGATTGTTTTAGACTGAACAGGTGGCTTCTGGGAGTGCTTGCTCAATCGTAGGCCACGTCTTCACCTCGCCTTGGTTAGGCTGCGGCCACACATGAACCCATTAAGACGCTACGGGAGCGAAAATGTTAAAATGGAAAGGAGTCCCCCTTTTAATTTGGGAATTTCAGTTAAATGTACTAGTGTTATTAACTAGATTTATCGAAAAAAAATGTGAATTAAGAACAACTCAGTTAAAAGATATTGCGAAATCTTTAAAATCGTTCCTTTAAAAGCTTCCGCTCTCGAATATTGCCTCCTACAAAACTTATTTAAACGGAACGAAATTTGAGAATCTGAATAACAATGAAATACTCGTAATCTGTGTCGAACCGTTAAGATCGGTAACAATTAGCCAAAAAAATCTAGAGTATCACACCTTTTTAACACGCTTTTATTAGGTCGTCGTGTATGTAACTATGTATGTAATGGAATCTGCGGAGGCTAATTTAACCATCTTCCAGGAGTCGTAGCGTAATGAAAATTGGCAGCTATATGTAGTTCCGATGACAATACAATAATATGGTACTGTTGAGCTGATCTGATGATGGAGTCGGAAGATATGAACTGGAACTACATGATGGAACCTCGTATCATAGCCGTTTTTGGGTTTCTTAGAAAAGTCTTGTAATGAACTTTGACTACAATTAGGTTTCAAGGTCTGATGATGAAGCCGAAAGATATGAACTGGAACTACATGATGGAACATCGTATCATAGCTGTTTTTGGGCTTCTTAGGAAAGTCTTGTAATGAACTTTGACTACAATTAGGTTTCAAGGTCTGATGATGGAGCCGGAAGATATGAGCTGGAACTACATGATGGAACATCGTATCATAGCTGTTTTTGGGCTTCTTAGAAAAGTCTTGTAATGAACTTTGACTACGATTAGGTTTCAAGGTCTGATGATGGAGCCGGAAGATATGAACTGGAACTACATGATAGAACATCGTATCATAGCTGTTTTTGGGCTTCTTAGAAAAGTCTTGTAATGAACTTTGACTACGATTAGAATTCAAGGTCTGATGATGGAGCCGGAAGATATGAAGTGGAACTACATGATGGAACATCGTATCATAGCTGTTTTTGGGCTTCTTAGAAAAGTCTTGTAATGAACTATGACTACGATTAGGTTTCAAGGCCTGATGATGGTGCCGGAAGATAAGAACAGAAAAAAGGGGGGGCTCGAGGGGGAAGCATGAAAGAAAGATCAACGTAGTATTTAAAATAAGTTGGGTTAGCGTTTTCTTGTGACCTTTAAGAGCAAACAAAGGGGGCTCGGGGGCGAAGCCCCCGCATGAAAGAAAGATCAACGTAGTATTTAAGATAAGTTGGGTTAGCGTTTTCTTGTGACATTTAAGAGCAAACAAAGGGGGCTCGGGGGCGAAGCCCCCGCATGAAAGAAAGATCAACGTTGTATTTAAAATAAGTTGGTTTAGGGTTTTCTTGTGATCCTTAAGAGTAAAGAAAAGGGGGGCTCGGGGGCGAAGCCCCCGCATGAAAGAAAGATCAACGTAGTATTTAAGATAAGTTGGGTTAGCGTTTTCTTGTGACCTTTAAGAGCAAACAAAGGGGGCTCGGGGGCGAAGCCCCCGCATAAAAGAAAGATTAACGTAGTATTTAAAATAAGTTGGGTTAGCGTTTTCTTGTGACCTTCCAGAGCAAACAAAGGGGGCTCGGGGGCGAAGCCCCCGCATAAAAGAAAGATCAACGTTGTATTTAAAATAAGTTGGGTTAAGGTTTTCTTGTGATCCTTAAGAGTAAAGAAATGGCCCCCGCATGAAAGAAAGATCAACGTAGTATTTAGAATAAGTTGGGTTAGCGTTTTCTTGTGACCTTTAAGAGCAAACAAAGGGGGGCTCGGGGGCGAAGCCCCCCGCATGAAAGAAAGATCAACGTAGTATTTATAATAAGTTGGGTTAGCGTTTTCTTGTGACCTTTAAGAACAAAAAAAAGGGGGGCTCGGGGGCGAAGCCCCCCGCATGAAAGAAAGATCAACGTAGTAGTTAAGATAAGTTGGGTTAGCGTTTTCTTGTGACCTTTAAGAGCAAACAAAGGGGGGCTCGGGGGCGAAGCCCCCGCATGAAAAAGTAAGATCAACATTGTATTTAGAATAAGTTGGGTTAGCGTTTTCTTGTGACCTTTAAGAGCAAACAAAGGGGGCTCGGGGGCGAAGCCCCCGCATGAAAGAAAGATCAACGTAGTATTTAAGATAAGTTGGGTTAGCGTTTTCTTGTGACATTTAAGAGCAAACAAAGGGGGGCTCGGGGGCGAAGCCCCCGCATGAAAGAAAGATCAACGTTGTATTTAAAATAAGTTGGTTTAGGGTTTTCTTGTGATCCTTAAGAGTAAAGAAAAGGGGGGCTCGGGGGCGAAGCCCCCCGCATGAAAGAAAGATCAACGTAGTATTTAAGATAAGTTGGGTTAGCGTTTTCTTGTGACCTTTAAGAGTAAACAAAGGGGGGCTCGGGGGGCGAAGCCCCCCGCATAAAAGAAAGATTAACGTAGTATTTAAAATAAGTTGGGTTAGCGTTTTCTTGTGACCTTCCAGAGCAAACAAAGGGGGGCTCGGGGGCGAAGCCCCATCATAAAAGAAAGATCAACGTTGTATTTAAAATAAGTTGGGTTAAGGTTTTCTTGTGATCCTTAAGAGTAAAGAAATGGCCCCCGCATGAAAGAAAGATCAACGTAGTATTTAGAATAAGTTGGGTTAGCGTTTTCTTGTGACCTTTAAGAGCAAACAAAGGGGGGCTCGGGGGCGAAGCCCCCCGCATGAAAGAAAGATCAACGTAGTATTTATAATAAGTTGGGTTAGCGTTTTCTTGTGACCTTTAAGAGCAAACAAAGGGGGGCTCGGGGGGCAAGGCCCCCGCATGAAAGAAAGATCAACGTAGTAATTAAGATAAGTTGGGTTAGCGTTTTCTTGTGACCTTTAAGAGCAAACAAAGGGGGGCTCGGGGGCGAAGCCCCCCGCATGAAAGAAAGATCAACATTGTATTTAGAATAAGTTGGGTTAGCGTTTTCTTGTGACCTTTAAGAGCAAACAAAGGGGGGCTCGGGGGCGAAGCCCCCGCATGAAAGAAAGATCAACGTAGTATTTAAGATAAGTTGGGTTAGCGTTTTCTTGTGACCTTTAAGAGCAAACAAAGGGGGGCTCGGGGTCGAAGCCCCCCGCATGAAAGAAAGATCAACATTGTATTTAGAATAAGTTGGGTTAGCGTTTTCTTGTGACCTTTAAGAGCAAACAAAGGGGGGCTCGGGGGCGAAGCCCCCGCATGAAAGAAAGATCAACGTAGTATTTAAGATAAGTTGGGTTAGCGTTTTCTTGTGACATTTAAGAGCAAACAAAGGGGGCTTGGGGGCGAAGCCCCCGCATGAAAGAAAGATCAACGTTGTATTTAAAATAAGTTGGTTTAGGGTTTTCTTGTGATCCTTAAGAGTAAAGAAAAGGGGGCTCGGGGGCGAAGCCCCCGCATGAAAGAAAGATCAACGTAGTATTTAAGATAAGTTGGGTTAGCGTTTTCTTGTGACATTTAAGAGCAAACAAAGGGGGCTCGGGGGCGAAGCCCCCGCATGAAAGAAAGATCAACGTTGTATTTAAAATAAGTTGGTTTAGGGTTTTCTTGTGATCCTTAAGAGTAAAGAAAAGGGGGCTCGGGGGCGAAGCCCCCGCATGAAAGAAAGATCAACGTAGTATTTAAGATAAGTTGGGTTAGCGTTTTCTTGTGACATTTAAGAGCAAACAAAGGGGGGCTCAGGGGCGAAGCTCCCGCATGAAAGAAAGATCAACGTTGTATTTAAAATAAGTTGGTTTAGGGTTTTCTTGTGATCCTTAAGAGCAAACAAAGGGGGGCTCGGGGGCGAAGCCCCCGCATGAAAGAAAGATCAACGTAGTATTTAAGATAAGTTGGGTTAGCGTTTTCTTGTGACATTTAAGAGCAAACAAAGGGGGCTCGCATGAAAGAAAGATCAACGTTGTATTTAAAATGAGTTGGTTTAGGGTTTTCTTGTGTTCCTTAAGAGTAAAGAAAAGGGGGCTCGGAGGGCGAAGCCCCCGCATGAAAGAAAGATCAACGTAGTATTTAAGATAAGTTGGGTTAGCGTTTTCTTGTGACCTTTAAGAGTAAACAAAGGGGGGGGCTCGGGGGGCGAAGCCCCCCGCATAAAAGAAAGATTAACGTAGTATTTAAAATAAGTTGGGTTAGCGTTTTCTTGTGACCTTTAAGAGCAAACAAAGGGGGGCTCGGGGGCGAAGCCCCCGCATGAAAGAAAGATCAACGTAGTATTTAAGATAAGTTGGGTTAGCGTTTTCTTGTGACCTTTAAGAGCAAACAAAGGGGGGCTCGGGGGCGAAGCCCCCGCATAAAAGAAAGATAAACGTTGTATTTAAAATAAGTTGGGTTAGGGTTTTCTTGTTACCCTTAAGAGTAACGAAAAGGGGGCTCGGGGGCGAAGCCCCCCTCATAAAAGAAAGATTAACGTAGTATTTAAAATAAGTTGGGTTAGCGTTTTCTTGTGACCTTTAAGAGCAAACAAAGGGGGGCTCGGGGGGCGAAGCCCCCCGCATGAAAGAAAGATCAACGTAGTATTTAAGATAAGTTGGGTTAGCGTTTTCTTGTGACCTTTAAGAGCAAACAAAGGGGGGCTCGGGGGGCGAAGCCCCCCGCATAAAAGAAAGATAAACGTTGTATTTAAAATAAGTTGGGTTAGGGTTTTCTTGTTACCCTTAAGAGTAACGAAAAGGGGGGCTCGGGGGGCGAAGCCCCCCTCATAAAAGAAAGATCAACGTAGTATTTAAGATAAGTTGGGTTAGCGTTTTCTTGTGACATTTAAGAGCAAACAAAGGGGGGCTCAGGGGGCGAAGCTCCCCGCATGAAAGAAAGATCAACGTTGTATTTAAAATAAGTTGGTTTAGGGTTTTCTTGTGATCCTTAAGAGCAAACAAAGGGGGGCTCGGGGGGCGAAGCCCCCGCATGAAAGAAAGATCAACGTAGTATTTAAGATAAGTTGGGTTAGCGTTTTCTTGTGACATTTAAGAGCAAACAAAGGGGGGCTCGCATGAAAGAAAGATCAACGTTGTATTTAAAATGAGTTGGTTTAGGGTTTTCTTGTGTTCCTTAAGAGTAAAGAAAAGGGGGGCTCGGAGGGCGAAGCCCCCCGCATGAAAGAAAGATCAACGTAGTATTTAAGATAAGTTGGGTTAGCGTTTTCTTGTGACCTTTAAGAGTAAACAAAGGGGGGGCTCGGGGGCGAAGCCCCCCGCATAAAAGAAAGATCAACGTTGTTTTTAAAATAAGTTGGGTTAGCGTTTTCTTGTGACCTTTAAGAGCAAACAAAGGGGGGCTCGGGGGGCAAAGCCCCCCGCATGAAAGAAAGATCAACGTTGTATTTAAAATAAGTTGGGTTAGTGTTTTCTTGTGACCTTTAAGAGCAAACAAAGGGGGGCTCGGGGGGCGAAGCCCCCCGCATAAAAGAAAGATAAACGTTGTATTTAAAATAAGTTGGGTTAGGGTTTTCTTGTTACCCTTAAGAGTAACGAAAAGGGGGGGCTCGGGGGCGAAGCCCCCTCATAAAAGAAAGATTAACGTAGTATTTAAAATAAGTTGGGTTAGCGTTTTCTTGTGACCTTTCAGAGCAAACAAAGGGGGCTCGGGGGCAAAGCCCCCGCATAAAAAGAAAGATCAACGTTGTATTTAAAATAAGTTGGGTAATGGTTTTCCTGTGACCCTTAAGTGCAAATAAAGGGGGGCTCGGCAATACTTAAATTTTGTTTGAATTAGTTGAAATGTGACAATATTTTCTAATCGAGTCAAACAAAATCCCACTAGCTGAGAGCTTCAAAACAATGTATGGCGAAAGTATGTCTCTCTAATGTCTTTAAAAAGTCCGCGATGGCACATGTCTATATTGTCTGTCTTTTACGGATAACTTACTAGGTATAAACATTTTTATGATAATACCGTAATAAGAAGGTAGCCGCTAGTTATTATTAAGTAGCAATTAGCAATAAGTACACGTTAAGCTTGTAAAATCCGCCTACTTGAAATAATTTTATGTATAAATGTTAAAAGGTATTTATTTCATTATTAATGACTAAAAAGTATAAAATAAATTAATAGTTTAAAAAACACTATAAAACACGCTTTTATAAATGCACGTAAAAGCCAAAAATAAATTATGGATCGTTCAAGTTGTCTCTATTTGTGAGCTGAAGTTTAAAAACTATGTGCTTTTAATTATAATATTTGATTGTAAAAGCGTGGGGCGCTGGAACAGGAAAGACTTTCTTGTAAACAAATACTAATTCGAACTTCCTGGCGAATGAAGTTGCATAAGAACATCTCGTCCACGAACAAGAATTCTGCATCCTGTCACTGTAGACACTTTCCCCTTTTGTACTTTGATTAGCGGAAAAAAGCGGCGTTCTAAGTGTCGGTGACTGTCGACTCTCCTCGCTGCTAGCGCATATTTTGTCTGAGTTCGACAAACTGGTACCTACTTTGAACACTGACTTTTAATTGATTTGACTGTTTAATGAGAACCTTTTGCTGCATCCAGTTAGCGCTCAATCTGTGTAGCGCATAATTTGATTTATCAGCAAGTTATACTTATAATTCTGTGGTTATACAAAAAGTAAAACAATAAATATTATAATTAAAAGCAAAAAACTTCAGCTCAAAATAGAGACAACTTGAACGATCCATAATTTATTTTTGACATTTATAAAAGCGTGTTTTATAGAAACAAAATTTTTAACCATAAAAAAGGCTAATTTTTGATTGGCTCTAGCGTTTTTTAAAATAAAAATAGCTCAAAACGTGTTAATCTGTGTTGAAAAAAATCATTGCTCTATCTTCAAAAACCAGGGAGGAAATAGTCGAAAGCGTTTGTATGGAGAATTGACCTGTATCGTATCGTATTAACAGTTTGAAAAAAAAAAAAAAGATTGTAGAAACCCCTAGATTTCGGGTATCTGATGCCATCATGGCACCATTTTTCATTCACACTTATGCTCCATCCACAATGAGGTCAAATTCTGTTAAAATTACAGATGTTCTGTTCACAATTTAGAGAACACCAATAGTTGCCAGCCACATATTATTGCAATGAAAATATGGCCCGTTTAGAAGCTAAAACTAAATACACGACGACAATTATTGAGCATCCATAGACAATTTTATACAGACCATAAACACAAAAGATAATCATATATTACAACACTTACTTTAAATCAGTCAGTTAAATATGCTAAATGAATTCAACAATATCTTACGCTAACCTATTTAGAGGCAAGTTCTAATTCTTTGTTAAAATTTTGGCCGCCATTCAAGTTTTCCATCATTTTTTACGCGCTTTAAAAATAATCTGTCTCTGACGTCGAAATACTATCCATTGGATTCCGTATCGTACTGAATTGTACAGTCAAAGTTATTATTATGGATGCAGACAAATTGGCAAAAACATGTATCTACAACCTAAACGTAATGAGCAATAAAGTCGTATATACATATTAATGACACTTTGTTCGTATCTATATTTATTACTTTGGCTGTAGTACGAATTTCTAGGTCTTAAAACGGTTGCCAAGACATAAAACGATTTAAAAACTTATATAATGACATGTGAAATGAATGATTTTAAAATTTATTGTCCGTTTATGAATAAACTCATTCATTCAACGTTCGTTGTTTCTTCGCATAGTAGGGCCATTTTTTCAAAGTTGTCCACCCCACTTTTTTTGTAACATGGGTATTTTTTACGCGATTCATACTCAGAATCGAGAGCTCTTTCGATCCTGATAGGAGAAAAAAAATGTCTGAAGATTTCCATCCATTTTTTGGAAATTTCCATTCCGTTACCGCCATACAAAATGTATGAAAAAGTGGTAACGGAATGGGAAAAAAACCTTGGGACACTTTTTTTCTCGTATTAGTATTGAAAGAGCTCGCGATTCTGAGTGGAAAACACAAAAAAAAATTCCAAATCTAAATACAGAGTGAAAAAATTTCCCAGTAGACACTTCCTTTTTTAAATAAGGTAAAATGTCCCTACATTTTGTTACCTAATATATATATTAAACTCTGTCAAACAAGTCTGTCAGTAAATAAGAACAAAGAAAACTATAGGTATCCTTTTCTCTAGCACCCTAAAGAAAAGGATGCATATAGTTGTCTTTGTTCTTATTTACTGCCACACTTGTTTGACAGAGTATATCTTCTCAGAAACTTAGAGCGTCCACATTGAGCCGGGTCCACATAGACCGCGGCACATCGCGAGATTCGCGAGGCAATGTGCTCGCGCGGCCAACGTACTATCAGCTGCAAAAGTGCATCGCGAATTTATCAATGAATTTATTCATAATTTCTCCATGCAATTTTGCAGCTCACTGTACAATATAGACGTGCCTCTGCCGAGGCAAGTTGCTCGGACGAGCAAAACGCGCGCTCTGCGAGGCACATATAAACGGCACTTTTGCCGCTCGAGGCAATTGCTTCGCTATGTGTGGACCCGGCTATTAATAAAGCGTAATTTCACGGATAAACCGTTAGACCAATACCCATATTTGCGCAAAACTGTTCCACTGTTTAGCTTCAACAAGGCGTGTGTATGTTTGTATGTTCATTATGCGTCCAAACATTGGCCCGCATTCGCCTCACCCTAATTTCTTTTGAGGTCGCATTCCCCGCGTTATTCAAATTGCCTTAATTTAATTCAAAGCTGAATGGAACTCGGAAAAGCTCTGGAAGGTTCCGTGAATACGTCCTTAAGGGCAGAATGTACTTCGTCGATTGCCAATAAGAACGAATTAGGTTCCGATTGTAATTTACAGCGTGGGCCACAAGGAGGAAATTTAAATACTTCGAGGGATCCCGGAATGTTTGCCTAAAATATGAAATATTGAATCATAATATTTAAAACAAAGGTACAATTTAATTAATTATTTTAATTTAGAATTTTAAAATACATAATTGCATTGCACATTAAAAAAAATTAAAAAAAAATTAAAAAAAAAATGAAAACCGACAATGCATCTCTACCATTTTTTTTTTTAATTTTCTACCATTGTCAAGTATTGAAATACGAATAGAATATTATAAAGTAAAGGAGGTTCTTTTTCTTTAAAAAAAAGGGGTACCTAAAAAGAAGGGATTAAAAAAAACTAAAAACAAATGAAAAACGACAATACATGAAAATTTTCTACCATTTTTATTTTTATTATTTATTTGTTTTTTTTTCTACCATTGTCACATAGAAATACGAATAGATTATTATTAGGTAAAAGAAGTTTTTTTTCTTTAAAAAAAGGGGTCAAATGATACCCACAAAATAAACATCGGCTATAAGCGCCCACAGGTACATGAAAAGAAATTCGTGCAGAGTGCATGAGATCATGTAAAAAGTTTACTAGTTTAATCTACACAAGCTTCATGGATATAACCAATCTAACCAAGATATTGAATACTGCGACGTAAGCAAGATCTCACATCTAAATGATACTCCGTATCACTAACAAGTTTAATCTTATTGCCACAGGAGTGTACTACCAAAACACGGTCCGGTCAACTGCCTTAAATACGTTAAGATCTTGTCAGCAGGAAATGAACATACCGGAACTGAACGGAATTCCAATCAGAGGAACTACTGATCTATATTCGATATCTTTGCTCCTTGTCACACTTATGTAATAATTTACTAGTTCGAAAGGGAGGGAACACGTCGAAGGTAGTTCGGGGTAGGCCTTCAGGACAATGAAGAAAGAGATATCGATATGATTGTATCACGGCTAGTTGGACGGGGAAAGCGGTAATGAAGAAAATAAAAAGAGTATATTTCTATTTTGATGAGTCCGAAATACTGGGACAGTCTTTTTAACAAATATGTAAAGTTGATGCTCAAATTCTAAGTTTCTCTTTTCAAAATCACATGTAAATTATTAACCGCTACTTACATGCCACTGTTTTCGCCAATGCTAAATATCAAATAAGCTAGATGTACCTACTATAACATTTATTTAGTTAATACTTAAAAAAAAAAAAACAACAATCGTTTATGAAAATAACCTACTTACAAAATAAAACTTAAAGAAATAAACTAAAACTACCTAAAAATAAAACTTAAAATAATAAACTAAAACTACCTAAAAATAAAACCTAAAATAATAAACCTTGCCCACGTGGCAAGGTACCCATCACGCAGGCAGCATTCCCGCGCTGTATTGCGATTGCAATCTTTTGCGCGAGAAAACTGCCCGCGCGAGGGTCCCCGTTGACTCCCTCAACCGCCTGCCCAGTTCTCTGCAGAGCCCGCGCGCACCGCCACCCCACGGACCGAGTGTCTCGACACCAAAAGCTACAAATTCGTAATTGGTGCCGAGACAGCTATATTTATTTCTTTTAAAACGCTCTCGGGCGTCAGCCGCCGCCCCGGCATTTTTAGTGGTGGCTGAAATGTAGGACGCTGCCAGCGTATCGGTGCAGGTAGCGTCCCACACCAGCGCACGGCCCATCCTCCAGGGAATCAACGACATCCCATCAGGGCGCTTGCCGTCGTCCCGCGCGATCTGGGGTTCTAAAGCAGCTGGGACGCCGGCGCTGACGAGCGATCGCCTTAGGATGTCGTTGAGTGCCGCGTGACGGGACAGCCGACCGGCGCCCGAAGAGCAGGATAGTCCGTGGTGCCCGAGACGATCAACTGCGGCCCCGCAAGAGGTGCAGCTGTGGTCAACACACACATCAGCCCCAACTCGGAGTCCTGCTGCGATTCGGAGGGTTTGCGGGTCGATGAATGTTACCTACTATATGTTTCAAAGAACATAAAATTTCCAACTAGGAATCATTTTTGCCATTAGAAATTTCTGGAACATAAATCAGGTTATTCAAACTCACCTTGTATAAAATTCAATTTCTTAGTTCCATTTTTGCCAAACCGAGTTCGATATTTTCTAAACATTCTTCCTTCTCCATTACTAAGGATCGTGACCAATCAAAACGACCCAAGTAAATGACGTAGCGGTACCCATTGGCGGAACCCTAAAAAAACCCGTCTCAGTTAAAGGGCGGTGCAACCCTTTCAGAATCAAGAACCTTTCTTATGGTAAATAGCTGCCTAATGTAGCTAACGCGTACCTTTACCCTACTGCTGTAGTAGAAACACTTCGAAAAAGTCGTAAATACATAGGATGGTCAGTGGCACATACGACTTTGTCTAAGTAAGCTGGAGAGTTTACAAAAAGGTTTCGATTACCAATTATACAGGCCACGTGGAAATAGAATTAGCTTTCAATTTAAAAAGAAAATTGGGTTCGGTTTGTTTATGTTAGAAATTGAGAATATTGAGTAACTACGAGTGGTAGAGAAAATATAAAATACTAGCTTTTGCCCGCGGCTTCGCTCGCGTTAGAAAGGGATTAAAGTAACTTATGTCACTCTCCATCCCTTCAACTGTCTCCACTTAAAAAATCACGACAATTTGTCGCTTCGTTTTGCCGTGAAGAACGGACAAAAAAACAGACACACACACTTTCCCATTTATAATATTAGTATGGATAAGATTCAAACAATCTAAAAAATACATCTTTGAAAAAACCCCTACATAGTGGACCGATTTTCATGAAACATGGGGGCCGATTTTTGAGTCTCACGGCGTTCGAATTCAGAAAATTGTCACTGAAAATAATAGGCAATTCACCGTTTTCAACCGGTATTTTAGTGACAGGGAGACTCAAAAATCGGCCCCATGGTTAAAAACCGGCCAAGAGTGTGTCGGGCCACGCTCAGTGTAGGGTTCCGTAGTTTTTCGTATTTTTCTCAAAAACTACTGAACCTATCAAGTTCAAAACAATTTTCCTAGAAAGTATTTATAAAGTTCTACTTTTGTGATTTTTTTCATATTTTTTAAACATATGGTTCAAAAGTTAGAGGGGGGGGGACACACTTTTTTTTCCTTTAGGAGCGATTATTTCCGAAAATATTCATATTATCAAAAAAACGGTCTTAGTAAACCCTTATTCATTTTTAAATACCTATCCAACAATATATCACACGTTGGGGTTAGAATAAAAAAAATATCAGCCCCCACTTTACATGTAGGGGGGGTACCCTAATAAAACATTTTTTTCCATTTTTTATTTTTGCACTTTGTTGGCGTGATTGATATACGTATTGGTACCAAATTTCAGCTTTCTAGTGCTTACGGTTACTGAGATTATCCGCGGACGGACGGACGGACGGACGGACGGACGGACGGACGGACGGACAGACAGACATGGCGAAACTATAAGGGTTCCTAGTTGACTACGGAACCCTAAAAACGCTCCCGACTAGGAATAGGCTACTAGACTCATATCGAATTTGGCACAATAAATGATTGTCTTCTGTAGTATTTGACATAAAAAAACAATATTTATAGATTTTGGTATTAAAAGTGTATGATGACTAGGTACGTATTTTCAATTAAAAATGTGTGTATTTTTTTTTGGCAACCGAAAACGCTGTCAGCGATGTAGTGACGTCATCGAATTCGAACCTTACTGCATGTCAAAACAATCACTGACATATTGAATTTTATGCTTTCATACTTAAAAAGTCAGAAAAAGTTGTTTTCGAATAGAATGACCTGATGCACAGATAGTCTATATGTAGATTAACTTGACTGTGTTGTTTTCGCCTGATCACGTAAAAGTATACTTTAAAAACATTTTTAGCTGTTTTCAGGTTATAATAAAATATGGCAATATTTTATTTCGCTTAATTGGACACTACTTAATCATTATAATAGACACACTTTAAAAAAGGGTCAAGTAGCCTATTTAGCTTTCAAACAAAAAAAACTAAATCTAAATAGGTTTATTCGTTTGGGAGCTACGATGCCACAGACAGACACACACACAGACAGACAGACAGACACGTCAAACTTATCCGTCACCCCGTCGTTTTTGCGCCGGGGGTTAAAAATCTTATTGTCATATTTGAACTATGCTTTTGAGATGTAAGTAAGATGTGCCTACGATATACGAGTAATAAATTATGTCAATGTTGAAAGGACCATTATATTAAATTCACAATTTACTTACAATACACAATTATACATGCACAGGGTCAGTAGGTATTTTACGTTTGGGGTCTCTTTCACCTACCTTTCTATCGCTCATCATATACAATTAAAAAAAACCGGGATTATCTATGGTTACAGCTGAACCAATTGAAATGTAATTTTGTATAAATATAGCTTAAAAAGGCATCAAGAATTAAATAATAATAAAAGTTTAGGATCGAAAGCGCGCCCACAACAATGTCAAAAATCCTTAACAGGAAAGAATTGCTTCTGACGTCCCTTCAAATATACGGTTCAATGCAAATGCCTTATCTATAATAGCCCATTGTTTGTCTCCGCCAAAAGAGCAAAACATCTTTTGATTTAATAGCGGACCGCGAAATCAGCTCCTCTACTTCCGAAATTTCCTTGATAAACATTTGATGAATTTTGCATGGTTTATGTTGTACATATTTTTTGGTGTCAGTACAGTGGTACAGTTACCACAAGTACAAATGTTCGAAAAAGTGAAGTAAAGGTTTCGAAAAGCACGTCGAACGGGAGGTGGAAACAAATAAAATACACACTCTAATAGATAATACACAATTATGTTTTTTAACATAATTCACACTCCATTTGTCTCTCTTTTCCATATAGCTTTTTATTGTAACTGCCGAATTTAAATTCAGGCAATATAAATACTGTGTCTTTTTAGGGTTCCGTAGCCAAAATGGCAAAAACGGAACCCTTATAGTTTCGTCATGTCCGTCTGTCCGTCTGTCCGTCTGTCCGTCTGTCCGTCTGTCACAGCCGATTTACTCGGAAACTATAAGTACTACAGTGATGAAATTTGATGGGAATATGTGTTGTATGAACCGCTACAAAATTATGACACTAAATAGTAAAAAAAAAAGAATTGGGGTGGGGCCCCCATACATGTAACTGAGGGATGAAAATTTTTTTTTCGATGTACATACCCGTGTGGGGTATCAATGGAAAGGTCTTTTAAAATGATATAAAGTTTTCTAAAAAACATTTTTCTTAAAGTGAACGGTTTTTGAGATATCAGCTCTCAAAGTCGTAAAAAGTATGTCCCCCCCCCTCTATTTTTATAACTACGGGGTATAAAATTCTAAAAAAAATAGAGGTGATGCATGCTAATTAACTCTTTCAACGATTTTTGGTTTGATCAAAGTATCTCTTATAGTTTTTGAGATAGGTTGATTTAACTGTAATTTTGGTTTGCTGCTACGGAACCCTTTGTGCGCGAGCCCGACTCGCACTTGGCCGGTTTTTTTATCATGCAGAACAAAATTTTTGGAATTTTGAAAACAAATATCTGATCCTGCAAAAGAACAAGTTTCATCCTAACTACTTACACCGGTCTCCATAATAAAGTACTTATTAGAAAAACTTATTGAACTAGGACACGCCTGTCAAAATACAATACACCATCTGATAACCGTTCACAAACAGACAAACCGGCGACCCGTGAAGCGACAAAAACCGTATCGGTCATTTCGTATTGATAGACAATTAGTGGACAATGGGGACTTATTCGGTCGCTGGTCACCGCATACCCGGTACCCGGCCCTAAAGTAGGGACGGGACAGCTATCAATAAAAAAATGGTTTCTGGTATTTGTTGAAAAATTTGCTCAATTTCTATAGATAGAATAGATAAAATAGGGATGACGACTACTTAAAAAACCGGCCAAGAGCGTGTCGGGCCACGATCAGTGTAGGGTTCCGTAGTTTTCCGTATTTTTCTCAAAAACTACTGAACCTATCAAGTTCAAAACAATTTTCCTAGAAATTCTTTATAAAGTTCTACTTTTGTGATTTTTTCATATTTTTTAAACATAGGGTTCAAAAGTTAGAGGGGGGGGACGCACTTTTTTTTCCTTTAGGAGCGATTATTTCCGAAAATATTAATATTATCAAAAAACGATCTTTGTAAACACTTATTCATTTTTAAATACCTATCCAACAATATATCACACGTTGGGGTTGGAATGAAAAAAAAAATCAGCCCCCACTTTACATGTAGGGGGAGTACCCTAATAAAACATTTTTTTCCTTTGTTGGCGTGATTGATATACATATTGGTACCAAATTTCAGCTTTCTAGTGCTAACGGTTATTGAGATTATCCGCGGACGGACGGACGGACAGACAGACATGGCGAAACTATAAGGGTTCCTAGTTGACTACGGAACCCTAAAAATGGCATTCTGATTAGTCCGCCAGTTAGATCGTCCAAAAATACTGAACACATATTTTTCGCTTTTTCTAATTAATGAAAAAATACAAAGATATAGAGCATCAAAGTTCCGGAGTGGGGGCTTGTGACGTCACTTTTATTGTACCTAGGCTTGACGTCACGCGAAACTTCAACGCACTGTACCGTCGTCATTTTTCGTTTACGAGAAAAAATAAAAAATACGTGTCTAAAATTTTTTGATAATCTAACTGCCGGACTAATTACTTTTTTTTAGTCGTCTCGCCTATTATAGGTTGATTGATAGCGTTTACTAAGTAAAATTCATTAAAGCATGAGCAAAATCTATATCTTACATTTAATATCGTGCAACGTGCAACATAAGTATTTTTGAGGTTATGAGGTGCCGCCAAAAAGCGTCGGTCAATTCATATTGATAGACAATTACTGGTATTAACAGTACCCGCATTAAAGTAGGGAGGGGATAGATGTATATCGAAAAAAAGTGTCAAATTGGTGTCTGTCGGTTGTCGAAAAATACACAAAGCGGTTAATTTGTATGGATTGATTGCGAAGTCAAGTAGACCTAATTATAGTGTGAGCAAGTAAATAAATAATATACGTATATTGTATCGTACCACAAATCAAAAAGTTTTTTAAAGTTTTTGAGGTTGCCAAATAAAAGTTGCCAATATTACTTTCAATCGGCGAATGACACAGTTCTATTCAAATGTGCACCTAACATCAAACTGATATTATAATCATATTGAAAAGCTAGTTGATTTCGATATGACTCAAATATCGATTTGATGTCGGCTGCATCTCCGAATCAGCCTATCAATGAACATGCAGTCATGTATTGGGCAAGCCAAATGTCAAATAAAAATCTTCATAAAAAATGGTTTCCAAACCAAAGCCTGTCCCAACTCTAATAATTACAAAATGCTCACCGCAGCCTATTGTCCGATATCCTATTCGTTATCGATACTCGATAACTCTCCCACGAAACATCACATAAAACGACTTAACAACCAGAACATTCCTATAGACCGTGTCATCCATGATGACGCTTTATAAACATGACTTTACGAGTTAAGCATACGTCTTCATGGATGGCACGATTGGCAGTGCGTCCCTCCCTTTTGTGGTGTGAAAAGTGTATTCTAAAATGCCGTAAGTACCGTACTATTGGTAGTAAGTTAAGCTGTTTTGTTGGCGGAATAGGCTATTGTCACGGCCTATTATGAATTAATCGGGCACGTCATTGGGTCTGCCTTTATATTTTGATGGCGACTTCACAGTAGGCTGGGTCCATAGAAATATTTTGTACGTGAAACTTTTTGGAAATGTGAACCATTATTTCCATCATATCAAGATTCCGCTTTCGAAATTACCCCAGCATTTCTGTGATCCGAAATTACCCCATTGCACCTTACGCCGTGGCTTGCGTGGGCGACGGTCGCGCGATGGTCGCGCGACGGCGATGTGACGCATACGAAATCAAACCTTATCGATATGGAAGTATGAGACGCGACGGCGACGGTCGCGCGACAGTGGCCCACGCAAGACGCGGCGTTACTAAGCTTTTGGCCTAAAGGTAAATAATGTTTCCGTTGATAAATCATACTTCATATAAATTATTCAGATAAAAATATTAGAAATTAGTCTAGTTCAAAAATACGTACACACTCTGTCACTGGATTAAGGTGAAGAAATGTATAGATATTTATGCCGCCCGTATGCATGAGTGTATGGGATCATTCTGTATCCCATGGGTCGTAAATCGTGAGGTAAAGCTAAACGTTTTGTTTGCAAATTGCGAACATCGCACCCTTGACACCGGCACAGTGAGATTTGAAACAGTAGGGCAACTATGGAATTGTAACTTACAATCTATATTACGGCTATTACAATGTAACATGAACAAACCTGCATGTTTCAACCCGCACTAGCCGCTGGGAAAAAAAGATAGAAGATGTCTTTTGTTTTTTACACGGAAAATTTTCTTCTTCGTGAATCATGTAATTCGATATGACGATGTTTGATTTACTCGCGTACTGACAGCTCTTTTTTACTTTATTGTACATAATATTTTTGTATTATATTGTTTATTACTGGAAGTACGTTAGTTTTATTTCTCCGCTAGCTGGTCGGCTACATTGGCGCCCAACGTGGGGCGTTGATACCTATATGTTTATATGGTATATGTACGTATATGTTTGAATATTATGTTATTATACATTTTCATCCGATTAAAAATAAAAAAAATAAAAATAAAAATAAAAAGTCATTTATTGTCGCAAATAATTTTAAGGTACAATTACTTAAGTATTTATTTCTATCATGCAACTAAGAGTAAGCTACGCTATGATAGTATTTCTTGTTCTATATTAGCTATGATCAGAGGACTAGAATAACTAAGTAACTACCAATAGTTAAATACTAGGTGCGACAATGGGCGGCACTTTCAGGTGCCGCGAGTCTAGTGACTGCACAGGCCTTTTTCACTGTACGATAGTACTCTTTGAGTTATACTGTGCTAAGTCTAATGACTCCTAACCCGCGTTAACATTTGAATAGCTGCTCACAGAAAAATAACTTTATAATAAGTACTCCAGCGTTTATGTGTGCGGGGGTGGGCGCACTTTCAGGGAGCAGCAGACCGGGCCATACTGTACGCGTACTCTTTATTATACTGTGGTCTTCGAGTCCCAGGCCTCCATGTCCAGCAGTGGACTGCAGCGGTGTGCGGCTGATGATGATGATGATGATGATCTGTGATGGGGGATAATGATCCAGCAGTGATGAGCGGGCTGATGATGATGATGATGATGATGATGATGAATGTCTTCGAGTAGTTCTCTCCATTCTCGCTTTTATTTATCGTATTAGATAAATAGATTATCGATAAATCATACCTATTTGGCCGAACCCTCGAAATTGTAGCCAAGCTTATATTACGTAATTGTTGACTTCAGGAACACTTACCTGTAAACAAAAAAGAAAAATTTTATTAATAAACATCTTATTATTGTAAATTACAGTGTAAAAAATTCACCTTAAAGTACGTAAGCATAAATTTTAAGATAAATCAATTTCGATTTTAAAACCGCTTATTTTTGAAAATAAGTATTTAATTTAATTTCCAATGCTATAGTTGATGTCATAGTTCCATGACCTACTGTTTTTACTCTACTGCATGTCTCAACCTTTTCGGCTAAACTTATTTCGAATGCAATAAATTACAATAAAAACACTACTTGAACGGACGGGAACAAAATAAATTCTCCTTTTGACAACTTTGCATTCTTAGGTTTGGGCTACACAGAGAGCAGTGG
Organism: Leguminivora glycinivorella; assembly: GCF_023078275.1. Classification (NCBI taxonomy): domain Eukaryota; kingdom Metazoa; phylum Arthropoda; class Insecta; order Lepidoptera; family Tortricidae; genus Leguminivora; species Leguminivora glycinivorella. The sequence continues at coordinate 4,677,609 of NC_062976.1, read as the reverse complement.
CACAGTATAATAAAGAGTACTATCGTACAGTATGGCCACTCTCGCTTCCCGCTGAAAGTGCCGCCCACCCCCTCTCGGTTACCTCACAGTTACCACCTGTCAAAAACGTGAACAGTCGACCTGTCATATCTCACTTATGCAAGCATGGTACGCGTTCACCTACACGAGCTTAGACTGTGTGCTAGGAACGCGCCTCTTTCATATATTTGATCGCCAGTGTCCGAGATGTGCCAGTGGACCCACCGCGAACATTGAAGTGTGCAAAAATGCACTTTCGTTTCTAAAAACTATATCGCGACCAGCTTCAAACAAAATACCTAGGAATTGAACCGGTTACATAGTCTTCTCAATTCAAAAGAGTACGTATTGTTACAAGTAGCAATGGTTTTTTAAACAAAAGCCCAAGAAATTTACGGCATTTTTTGTCAACATATTCCTAACTTTACCTTTTTGTTGCACCTTACCTATGCACTTTGCCTAGATTTTTTAGGTTTAGGAATATTAGCATGCGTCGGGAACAACAATATTAAGTAGGATGATTTGAACATCAAACTAAAAGCTGCTTCACATCGTTCGAAACATAAACTTTATAATAGACCTCAAAAACAACATTTATCCCGTTCTCTGTGCACCCACGCCGAAGTCGTTTGCCAACTTTCGGGACATTAATGGTATTCTGATTAGATGAACATAAATTTGGTCTCGCTTTGATGGAAACATGGCCCGCGACTTTTTAGCCCAAGGTCCAAAAAATCGGGCCTTATTTCAAAGCTGTGCGGTCGGTATGCATTATGATGACTCTGTGTGTGGTAAGCCTTAATTGCTTGAGGTTGACCGGTGGTTTTAAATTTCAAATGCTTGCTTTGAGTGGGTTTTGAAATTATTTTTTGCTCGTTTGTAGTTACATACAGATGGCAAAGTGCCTAAGCGTATACTTGAATATATCACTTTATGGCTCAAAATTAAGATGAAGAAAAGATACAAAACAAGGTAAATACATTTGTATGTACAAAGGCAAAAATAATCTCTAAAAGGAATCTAATCCAGCGAACCTTTGAGAAAATGCGAAAAAAAACATTGCTAGGTAGGTACATCAAAACCAACATATGTGAAAGTACTTAACAATTTACATACCTACTATTCAGTTTAATGATTAACATTTACTTAACTAGTACATAAAGTTTACCTTGTTATGAGAATTATTATCGACCAAGGTATTTTATTTATCTTTATTTTAGTTGTTATCGATAATAATCTTTTATTTATTGCTGGATTACACATGTTTTATTGTTTGATAAAATTAATAAAAAAAAATATATCAAACGTGTCTTTCGATATCATATCGCAGTAGTATAGGTAAATAAAAAAAAACAGCCAAGTGCGAGTTGTACTCGCGTTGCAAGGGCTCCATACACCACAAGAAGGGCTTAAGCGCCTTCTTTTTCAAGGCACAAAATAGTAATGAATTCATATGTCATATTCAATCGTCATGACGACCGATGATGAGTCGTTTGACGACCGGTCTGGCGTAGTTGGTAGTGACCCTGCCTGCTAAGCCGCGGTCCCGGGTTAGAATCCCGGTGGGCATTTATTTGTGTGATGAACACAGATATTTGTTCCTGAGTCATGGATGTTTTCTATGTATATAATTATGTATTGGGCAAATTTTTTTTTTGTTGTATCTTTGGCATACCTCTTCTGACAAAGTATTCTATATCACTTTTTTACAGGCGTTTGATAAATATAATAATATGCATAAATAAATAAATTGTCTTTCAGAAATTATTAGTTTTGAATGATTATTAGTCATATTTTTAATAAAAACTTCTGTTTGAAGTCAACAAAAGTGTTGTTTTTCCCATGTCCTACCATGAAGTACTTATGTTTCATAGGCGTTAACATATTATTTTTGTATCATAACAATATGTTTTTATTTACTTAAATGTTTCTTTGTACATTAATTTCTAATTTAAACAACGCTTTATCTATCAAAAATAGTTTTAGAATACTAAAAAATCATTTCAAACATAAACCACAAAAAGTAGCTCTGTGGAAAATCCTACTGAGTTACGGACAAATTTCGTCAATATTTACTTATTTTACTACTAAAGTGGTAGGTTGTTTTTTATTCTGGCAACATAATAATGTCTTGCCGTGTACGCCATATTGGTTATTTGTTGTCAGTCACACGCCACAACTCGTGAAGGAAGTATTTGTTCGAGCGTGTTTTAGACCGTTTCTGAGTTCCACATAGTGACTACGTTTTCGAAGGTATATTGTATATTTTATTAAGAAACTACCTGTTCATATTACTAGTTAGTTTATCTATTTTAATAATATATAACGTTTATGGGAAGAGTTTGTATAATTTGATTTACAACCAGAATTTTGTTTCTCAAAGGCGTAACCGTTACGTTCCATTGAGAAATATTGTTTCTCAGTGGATGAAAAAGTAACTCAGTGGAACGATAAAGCCGCGTTATACGTACACATTTATATTTTCATATCATATTACATTTAAAAAAAAAATATCGTCACTCTTTTATATGGAAATTTAATTATTTTCATGAATGTGATGCAATATGCAAAGAAAACAAATTACTAAATTAAGGGCCTCAATTTTCATACGTGAGGCGTAAAATGAGTCCAAAAAGTTAATATTTTGAAGACACTGTATATGTACACTTTTTCTGAAAAGGGCTCAGTTAATTTTTTATTTTTGTATTTGAGATATTAACATCCACGTAAAAAACAGTTTGCTTAATTGTTTGACGTAGTTAAATTAGCTCCATGTTAATCGCACCCTTAGTTTTATGTCACGTTCCACTGAGAAATTGTCCTAGCATTTTCTTAGATGTAAATTTAAAATTTTTATAAGATTTTGTTAGCCTTACCTACCTGTGAGTATGATATTATATAAATTTAACATCTTCTTTACATTTAATAGGAGTTTATAGTTAATTTTTCTACAGATTTTTATGTTTTTACAAAAAAGTTTTGAAGTTTTTTGACCACAATGTCACTCAGTGGATATGTAAAAGTGATTTTTAGAGGGTTCTTTTGTGTTTATTCTACAGTTTTTCTAAAATTTAAGTTCATTTTGTTTTGATTTCTAATATTAATAAAAGATTTCACATATATACGTCTTTTTTTGTTATTTTTATACATTAGTAAGTTTGTAACTCAGTGGATCACCCAGCTCCAGAAACACCGATTAAAGTTAATTTTTTTCTCAGTTCTTACAAAAATGCTATTAATTTCATTGAATTTTATGTAGATGAATGACTAATGAACACGAAAAAACAATTATTATCATGCAAACTAACAACATTTATAAAAACACAAGTTTTTCAAAACGCTAATGTATACTCGTATTGTCGCCTAGCACCCATAGTACAAGTTTTGCTTAGTTTGGGGCTAGGTTGATCAATGCCATTGGCTCACAAACAAATACATCTTGGGCCGTAATTTCCCGTCCTGTGACTGCTGACGTCACACGGAGATTGTGATCGTGTGAACACAATATGTCATGGAGATGACAACCAATTACATGGGGAGTCAAGGATAGGTTACGGATTGGAAGATTTTCATAACGAAACTTGGTATGTTTAAAATCCATGCTTTCAATATCATAAATGGGAAAGTGTGTGTGTATGTTTGTTTGTCCGTCTTTCACGGCAAAACGGAACGACGAATTGACAAGATTTTTTAACTGTAGATATTTGAAGGGATGGAGAGTGACAAAGGCTACTTTTTGTCTCTTTATAACCCCTCACTTCCCTAAAATGGAAGGTGGAAGTTTGTATGGAGCCCTCAGAATTTTTTTTTTAAATTTAGCGCGAGCGAAGCCGTGAGCAAAAGCTAGTTTTCTATACATCTTACTTTAAGTACTATTTAATTTACAATACATCTTACCAACCTGCATCCGAACTACATTATTATCAATATTATCATGTCGTAATGTTTTGATATCTTTCATCTTTACTGCAATTTTGTAACATGTGCATAATTAATAAACTTGAACAGGATTTGGCAAAGACTAAAGAGTCTTAAGAGTGGTAGGGTGCATTGGGGTAATTTCGAAGCACAGAAAAGCTTGGGTAATTTCGAAAGCGGAATCTTGATACACTGAGAGAAATTTGCATTGTGAATTTAACAAGTTCAACTTGTTGCAGTTTAATCCGTTTGAATCAGCCAAACGTATGTTTAAAACAATATGTGTCAGGTTGTTTTTATAAAATCGACTTGTTGATTCAAATATAAGTATTGCCGATTCAAATGACAAGTAGCTTGTTCTTTGAACCAAAGAGCACGTAGACGCTATTTTAACCAAAAAACTTGTTGAACGAACATTTATTTATTTTATTTTATTTTTATTTATTTATTTCAAAAAACTTATGACTATATTACATTTTTTTCTTTTCGCCAAACTGAAAACAAACTGAAAACAAACTGAAAACTGGTTGTATTTTCTCTCAGTGTATGATGGAAATAATGGTGATTTTTATGTGGCTTTCGAAGTCACCCCAATGCACCCTATTAAGAGTTAACCAAATCTATGATCACCTACTAACTAATCGATCTTAAAAAAACAATTACATTTGAAACAATAAATCCGTACTAATATTATAAATGGGAAAGTGTGTGTGTCTGTTTGTTTGTCCGTCTTTCACGGCAAAACGGAGCGACGAATTAACGTGATTTTTTAAGTGGAGATAGTTGAAGGGATGGAGAGTGACATAGGCTATTTTTTGTCTCTTTCTAACGCGAAGCGAAGCCGCGGGCAAAAGCTAGTAGTTAATAATTCTATATTACAATTTTATACGGCAGATAAAATACGATCTATGACTCTCTCAAGTCTTCTATTGCAGAGATAAAACATGTATTAAATTTTATATTTCACTTTATACATGTCTAGATGGTCTTAGCTTTGATATTCGTATTTTATTGTTTTCAGACTGGTTTTATTAAGGCCTTGGGTGCCTTTTTATGAACATTGAAAGATATAATTTTATATTAATTACGTATATACATTCATTAGAGTACTATTCAAAAAACATTTGAATACAAGCTTTAATTAATGAACTAAATAGTGTACTTTTCTTTTAGAAGTTTACTAATATAGGTACTACAGTCAACCAATTGGAACCCTAGGCCACTGTAGAACCATGTCATAGTGACGCTATAATTCAGATTGTAAGAAATCTCTTATTGCTTGTCATTTTGACATGGTTGTAGAGTGGCCTAGGGCGCCAATTGGTTGACTGTATGTTACGTATTCATTGAAAATGAAATGAGCTTCATTTAACTTGTTATCCCTTTATAGGGCACTGGTCTCAAAAAAGACCACCCTGTATGACTATCTTTTTGTATTTTTTTCTTGTTCAGAATTTTTAGGACTACAGGATGGCGATGAGGTTTGAACTCACGATTTTTTTGAGTCTTGCCCGTTAAAGGGTTAAACGAGAAGAAACCTATTTTAAACAAGTGAGAAGTACTTAATTAAAAAAAAAAAAATGTTTGATTTACTTACTTCATTTGCCTTTGCCCAGCAGTGGGACACTACACCAGAAAAAAAAAACTTATTTCATATATCCACAGATACAGAACCCAAAATTGAAGAAAAGTTTCGTTTAAATCGTAAAAATTAATAAACATTGTGGTCATTTCCATAATACTGCGTATCTCCATTATTTATTCGACTTTTTGATGCATGGTTGCAAGTTTTAAAAAGTGAATGAATTAACTTTTAGATGACCATAATAATTTATATTTCAAGGTAATTCGTTACCTTTTTTCGTGTTTCGTTATTAAGCATAGTGGTAATTATACTTATTGCATAAAGGTGAACCGATTACTTACATTGTCTAAAGTACCTACTCTAAAAAACTTACTTAAATCACATACTATAGTATTCGTATATGAGCAGGTCTGCGTTTTCCAAAATAAATCTCGAAAATCGAATTTCACCATTTGGACGTGTTCTTTGTGGGCTCATTTTTCTCAGAATCACAAGCTGATTCGATCCTGACGATAAAAAAGTGTCCTATTTTTTTTTCTTTTACGTCACGATTTTAGTATGAACTTATTACGTGTGTGACGTACTGGAAACTCGAATTTTGTATGGAAAATTTGGGACCCATTTTTTATCGTCGGGATCGAATCAGATCGTGATTCAAACATGTCCAGATCTGGTGAAATTCGATATTCGAGATTTATTTTGGAAAACGCCCAGGTACCGTAAAAATGGATGACTATAGTCCCGGGGGGAACTTTGACTTATTATGAATAACGCCATAATATATTAGAAAATTGTCACATTATCCCCAAAGTCCGCATGATACTATAATACAATACTTTTATCCACAGACCTCTAAAACAGATTTAATTCCATTAATTACCATAATAATCTTATTATAAATCAGTACTATAATAGGGCAAGTGTCGTCTCACGATTCGTTGTAAAAAGTCATCATTCTCTGTCAGCGGATGACGATATAACGTGAGGTCACCGATAAGAAGGCTGTATTCAGATTACCAATACTATTTGTAATAGTTTTGATACTGTGTACACAGTTTTACAAACCCTTGTTATTATGGCGCGGATTATTTTTTATAAAAGCTATGTTTGATTATGATTAATTCATACTTTAGTAATTGACATTTACAAGAATAGACAAAGGAACTGACGAAAGAATACGTGACAGGAAAAAAAATCGTAACTTATTTTTATAATTCTTCTCGCAGTGCTTTTCATGCTCCTCAGTGTATTTATAAACAAAGGGGATCGAGTATTATAGAGAGTTACTGTCAAAGTAAAATGTGTAATCACAGTGCATAGACTGCCATCTCTCGACACAAACTTAAAACTTTTGAACGCCAGTTTTGACAATTTGGCCCATATTCTTAGCTTGATATGTGTTCAAATGACAAATATTGATATTAGCGCCATCTAGCCGAGCGTCCCCTAAAGGTGTGTCGCCATCTAGGCCACCGTACCTTTTTCTGTATGGTTTTAGGTACGTTTTTTTCTTAGACTTTGGAGTTACATATGTCTTTGGTATAAATAAGTACGTGAGAGCATATCAAGTCAACTTCAAAATTATTATTTTATAATCTGAATACCGCTCAAGGTTCTAGGTAGTAAACAACTGATGAGTAATTTAGTAGCTAACTACCTTTTAATGAGGCAAATAGATAATATGTTGTTATCGTATAGATCTGAAGAGGATCTTCTAAAATGGTCATTTTCCTGCATTATACTTAGAATGCTTTGTAGCGTTCTATGTCAATAGATACCTTAAGCTTCATATGCATTAAAGACGGATCTATGTTGAAAAGGAGCCTTTTGTATTGAAAAGTCAATAAAGATATTACATGACTTATTTATGTTCTCATCAACTGATTGAGCGTCAAAAATTATATAGAAGAAACAAACTCCGGCGGTCATAATTGACCAATATTCGTCACCAATTTCCTATGAGTAAGATCTCTTTTTTTCCGGCTGCAAATTATAAATTAAGTATTAAAAGTGCCACCGTAATCACATCACAACGCCGAATATAAATCTATAAGTAGTAAATTATCTCATCAATTAACAACCAAAGTCACAAAAAACCGTACATCCATGTCACTACTCCACCAATGTTAATATACGTTGTTTCACCGAACTTTAGTTGGCAACCGACCTAATGTTTCGTAAGTGAGAAACGCTCACCGCATAGGAGACTGAACCATAACAGTGAGTGGCTAGTGTCGGATGTTGAAGGAAGTGACGAAAGTAGAATTTAGTGAAACAATCATCTGTCGAAAAGCTGACGAGTGATGACGATAGTTTTGAGTTTGGGAACAGGTGGTGCTGGCGACGCGGGAGACATTGACATATATAATATTTCGCGAACATAATTAGTTATCTAGTTTAAAAATGACAAATCAACGACATGAGAAATTGGCATTGACTGCTGGAGTCGGCATACTGTAGTCAAAGTATTAAATATACAAATAAATAACATAATACAAATGATAAATAATACAAATTAACCATTAGATTTGGGCGACGACGTAACAGCGTGGCTCCGTTGCGTCGTCTGACTCGGAGTAGGATTCGCAAGGTTGCCCCGGAACCGACGAAATACCACACTCTTCGGCCAGAAGTGTCCTGCGCTCGCGATGGTGTCCTGCAGCGTGCTCATAATCATTGTCCCGCTGTTTCCTCTTCGTCGCTTTTCCTCTTAAACCTACCGGCAGCCGCGAGTTAAGCCGGTGCCGGCACCGGATCAAACCCCGAGTATTATCCTCGCGTGCCTCTCTAGACATATAAGGAACTTTGCCAGTACTGTGACTTTTATACCGAAAATGTGATGATGACACATACAATACAATACAATACAAATACTCTTTATTGCACACCTCAATACAGGAAACAACATAGTACGTACAAACAACAACTTAAGAGGTAAAACAAGAGGCGGTCTTATCGCTAAAGAGCGATCTATTCCAGACAACCTAGGTCATAGTTTTACTATCTTGCCCTTTGGTCACTTTTTTCTTGCAGACAGTATACCTAAATAATAACTATACAACGTGTTATACCATGCACTGAAAATCTGAAAACAGTTTGTTCAGAATCAAGAGTAGAATCGATTAGGTTATATTTTGATGCAGGTTGTTTTTTGTACAGTATTTATTTTTTATTTTATGCGTGTCCGGTCTAAAAGTTACAAACGCAACAGTAATTACTAGTGTATCATTGATAGAGGATTGCATAGGTATCTACTTGGTAAGTACTGTTTTAATACTAGCTGTTGTTTTTTTTAATTAAAGACTGAATTGTCAAAAGTTCGCGCTTCTTGCTCAGTAATAAGGTTCAATTGAGCATGACAAAAATACGACAGTGCAGTTCCTATTAAAAGCGAATGTCAGTTGCCAATGTCACTACCATATTTCAGGCAATGAGGGCTGTTTTTCTTATAATTTGTAACAAACTATTGCCTTACCGACTTTTGTTACAAACCCAGTTTATATGACTGACAATTGATAATATACCTAAAGCCTATGTCTTTGCAATAAGGATTACGAATTGCCAGTACATAATCTGTGTGGACCATGATGATACACTAACACATCACACATACGTAATGAACGAACGTAGAGTTAATCATCTAGAATTTCGAAAATAAAAGAAACAGCAATATCTTTGGAAATAATACAGTGAGATATTTAAGAATAAATTCTCTAGACTAACTCTAAATAATAAAAATCTGTTGGGATGTTTTGAGGTTTTCCGTGGCTGGTGTAACACGTTGTATAAACAGTAGGATCATTTTACCAAAATAATATCAATACGAATAAGTGTAACTGGCCTTCAAATTGCTTTTACAATAACTTTGATGATTTTATGACGACGATTTTTTTTTTTATGACGACCGGTCTGGCGCAGTCGGTAGTGACCCTGCCTGCTAAGCCGCGGTCCTGGGTTCGAATCCCGGTAAGGGCATTTATTTGTGTGATGAGCACAGATATTTGGTCCTGAGTCATGGATATTTTCTATGTATATAAGTATGTATTTATCTATTTATGTATGTATATCGTCGCTTAGCACCCATAGTACAAGCTTTGCTTAGTTTGGGGCTAAGTTGATCTGTGTAAGGTGTCCCCAATATTTATTTATTTATAATAGCTACTAATTTTTCGTATTTTTTTAAGTGACACTAAACGCAGGTACAAATTCAAACACACGTACCGCAAGTCTTACGCCGTGTCTTGCGTGTCTCATACTTCCATATCGATAAGGTTTGATTTCGTATGCGTCGCATCGCCGTCGACCGTCGCCCACGCAAGTCACGGCGTTACTTATAAACAAATTAAATGATAACCTTATAAATTAAAAAAAAAAAAAACACAATATTATAATGAAAAGTACTCGTAGCATTGACCTTCTTTTATTTAATTATGAAGTCAAAATACTGTTAACTTACTAACTGTGACCGTAACCTCAGCATACGATTTGAGCGGCTTAGTGAAAACCTCGATTGACCAAATATTTCCAATTCGTTTTGAAATTTTAAATTTTCAAAGCGAAGATGATGTTATTTAATTATAAATGGGCTTACTCTTTGCCACAGACTAGCCAAAGTCAAAGACGTAGCCTACGATGGAATGAACTCGCCCAGAAGATGCCTGTTCTTCCTTAGATTTGAAGGTTGCCGGAGTATACAATACAATACAATAATTTATTAATAACACCAGTGTTACATGTCAACATCTTATAGTATAGTACATTGTTATATGAGCTCGGAAATATGGCCGCCGGCAAGGAATTCCACACCTAACTACTAACTAGCTTAAGACGCTACGGGAGCGAAAATGCTAAAATGGAAAGGTGCCCCCCTTTCAATTTGGGAATTTCAGTTAACTAGATTTATCGAAAAAAATATGTCCATTAAGAACAACTCAGTTAAAAGATATTGCGAAAAAATCTTTAAAATCGAGGTTCCGCTCTCGACTGCTTCCTCTTTCAAAACTTATTTAAACGGAACGAAATTTGAGAATCTGTATAACAATAAAATAGTCTGTGTCGGACCGTTTAGATTTTTTGGCTAATTGTTACCGATCTTGAGTATCACACCTTTTTTTGAGCCATATTGAAAAAGGCCGTTTTAGACATTTTTGATTGGCTCTAGCGTTTTTTAAAAAAAAAATAGCAAAAAAAATCAAAACGGTCCGACACAGATAAAAATAATAATAATCTGTGTTGAAAAAATCTTTGCTCTATCTTCAAAAACCAAGGAGGAAATAGTCGAGAGCGTTTCTATGGAGAATTGACCTGTATCGTATCGTCTTAAGCGAAGGTCTCCAACTCAGCTTGGACAAAAATACCATAAATGGTACAATGATGAGAAAGTAGGAAATCGCTGTCTTGTTGTGAGATTTTAAAGCATAAGTACGTTTGTAATAATGTGACCGTCTGTTGTGATTCAATATTGTGTAATATTTGTTAATAATGTGCAATAAAGACAAATCATATTTTATGTTAAGGATGCATTGGGGTAATTTCGAAAGTCACATAAAAATAATCATTATTTCCATCATATCAAGATTGTAAGTAGTTCTATATCTATACCTACCTTTTAAACCCCGATAAATTCTACAATCTTATTGAATTGCCTTATCCAGTAAAAAAACTATACTATAATTATGTTTAAAATAAAGCACTATTCATTAGGTATTTCCTTTGTTATTTTTTGCCCCAACCAATATCTAATATTCTAATCTATACACCGTGTTTCACTTAACACTAAAAACCTGAAACTGTTTGTTCAGAATCGAGAGTAGAATCGATTGAGCTATATCTTGATGGGGGTAATATTTTTTGTTTTAATTTGTATTATTAGTTATTGTTTACGTGCCCATTCTACAAATTTGTAATACAATATTGTGCATATCATATTGTTAGAGGTTGTATACCTTTTTCAGTATTTAAGGGTATTAATACTGGCTGGTTACTTGGACGATTATTTTTTCCGCTACGAGATAGACGTTGTGCGTCAGTTTAATTTTAAAGTTTATCATAAGTCATAACAAATTGAACTCGTACCTAATTACGACCTCGTCATTTTGAATTTTAGGTTTAAATTTGCTTACTGAGTCACCTGTCCAATTTGAAGTTTACTGTGACGTCTGTGACACAGGTTAAAGTGCTTTACATTGACATAGCTGTCTATTGGTAAACCTTATGTCGTTGCAGTAACGTACACAATTAAACAGTTTGAAGGTTTATGATGGTAGCTAGGAATTATTTTATTGAGTGTAGAGTTAAAAGCCGAGTAGAGCTGCACAGAAAATTTAAAACTCGATTTAAAAAAATAATAATCATAAGATTAAAAAATGAACATTCTAGATACGTTTAAAAAAATAAAAATCAGTTGGGGTGTCTGAGCTTTTGAGTGATACTGGAAACACCGTGTATAATGTTAACTATTCACGTAACTCGTATGTTATAACATAATCACATAAAAATGTATATTATATAATGGGTCTTTTCTTTCTATAACATAATTTGAAAAACTCACTTTGATTTCGTTACAATAAGGTTCTGTTTCAATAAACACAAGAATTCATTTACGTCCCTTCGAATGTATGTGATTATCAAAGTTTTGCTATACCATCTATTAAAAGGTGTTTTCTTAACAACAACTTCAATTCTAAATCAAGTTTTAAGCACTCAATAATAAAGTTTATATTCAAACGAAGATAAAGATTGATATAAGTCCTTTGGAAGTAGTGAGGTAAAGTTTTTGCCATATTGAATCCCAAGATGGATATTCGATTAATAAGATTGTATCGACATAATTTGATTCGGTATACTTTTCTACGTAACTACTAACTAATATACATAGATAATACTTGTAATATGTTATTTACTTTAGGGATGCGTATCCACAGAAACCGTAAGTAGAGATATTCATATTCATATATTTATTCATAATAGTTCATATTATATGTCACATACATTTTAAATACAATTATTTGCAGAATTGATATTCATTACATTCAAATATTTTACATGGTTACCTATCAAAAAGTCGAAAATTGTAATGTCGATTATTAGTAGCCCGAAAACGCTTCCCATTTTATTAATTGGCCTACGTTTTGTTTGCCCAAAAGTACTTTTCCCCTATTATTATATTCCCGATTCTTATTTCGCTGTAATTTTGTTTCGCTTATGATTCGAATCAACACTTATTAAAATTCCTAAGAATCATTTGACAACTACTTTTTGTCGCGTAAAGTTTTTATTCCGAAATATTATTTAACCGCTATATCAAAAGTTCGAAATTCGAATTAACACTTATTAAAATTCCTAAGTATCATTTGACAGCAATTTTGTATGGCGTATAGTTTTATAATTCGAAATATTATTAAGCCGCTATATCAAAAGTTCAATAAATCCTTAATTTTCTAACAAAAATTTGTTCCCGACCCTCACGGTCGCAGTTCTTACTTGACCTATGAGTGCTTGCCATGAGATGGCAAAGGTTTATTTCTGTAGGGTCGCAGTTCTAACCTAACTAACCCATTTTCTTACAAATGTTTGTTTCTGTGAGGGTCGCAGATCTAACCTAACCCACTTTTCTAGCATAAGTTTGTTTCTGCAAGGTCGCAGTTCTAACCTAACCCAACCCACTTTTTTTGCAAATATTTGTTTCCGTGAGGGTCGCAGTTCTAACCTAACCTAACCCACTTTTTTTAGCAAATGTTTGCTTCTGTATGTTTGCAGTTCTAACCAAACCTAACCCACTTTTCTAGCACAAGTTTGTTTCTGTATGGTCGCAGTTCTAACCTAACCTACTTTTCTAGCACAAGTTTGTGTCTGAATGGTCGCAGTTCTAACCTAACCTAACCCACTATTCTTGCTAATGTTTGTTTTTGTGAGGGTCGCAGTTCTAACCTAACCTAACCCACTTCTCTAGCACAAGTTTCTTTCTGTATGGTCGCAGTTCTAACCTTTTTTTTTTTTTTTTTTTTTTTTTTTTTTTTTGCGTTGGAAAAATACTTTATGTATACCCACACACCTGGGGGAGGTTGTGCGGGTTATGTGGGACTCGGCAAGAGGCGCCGCTACCCACTAAAAAACCAACGGTATGCCTGCGCGCCGCCAATGGAGCGTGGCCACGGGAACTCTTGAGTACGCAACCGTGACCACGCCGGCGCCGCCCGCCCCTACCACTTGCAGCGGGCCCTTCTCTGTGAGGGCTAGAGAGGAACCTCTACCCCTGCCTCCTCAAACGGCATGTGGGCTACACGCGCGCCTCCTCTGTGCGGCCTTTGTAATGGACAGTGACGCCCCCGCGCCACTGCCCAGACTTCACTAGGTGGGGGGGAGGAGGTGGGCATAAGCTCTTCTCCGAGCCCCTGTGCGCTTACGGCGGATAGGGTGCGAAGCTGGGTCTGCCTCCCTTTCCCTTTCCGCCGCCTCCTTCTGCGACATTACATCCTCGCAGAAGAAGAGGACCGCTTTCCACGACCTCTCGTTGGCGACCATAGCCTTAACCACGGCCGGCAGGGAGAGGTCGTCTCCCACCACTGCCACGAGGTCCCGGCGCTGCCCCGCCCAGGCAGGGCATTCCTCCAGAGTATGCTGCGCTGTGTCCTCGTCGCATCTGCACTGATGGCACTCGGCTGTCACCTCCCGTCTTGCGAACCGGTGCAGGTAGCTACCGAAGCAGCCATGACCCGTAAGCACCTGCACCAGCCGGAAGGTTAATGAGCCCCATTCTCTCTCCAGCCAGTCTTGTAAGACCGGCCGGATTGCCTCGACAGTCCTGTGTCCTTCCTCTCGTTCAGCCAGTTGTTCCTCCCATTGGAGGACTATGGACTGCTGGACGAGGAGCTTCTGTGCCTCTACTTCTCTGGGCGCAGGATGGTACTCCTGGAGCCGGAGGTCCCTACGCCACTCATACAGAGACGCTTGGGCCTCCGCCTTCAGGTTCCAAGGAGGCGTTCCCGCTAGTAAGCACGCCGCATCGTATGAGGTGGTGCGATACCCGCGTACGACGCTGATCGCCATCGCCCTCTGAGCCCTCTTCAGCAGGGCGACATTTCGGGCCGCCAGGTTCTCCGCCCAGATCGGTGCCCCGTACAAGGCCATCGATCGCACCACCCCCATATAAAGACGGCGGCTCGCAACCTCCGGCCCACCAATGTTGGGCATCAGTCGCTTCAGTGCAGCCGATGCTGTCATGAGTCGGGGGGTCAGGCGGACAAAGTGCTCGCGGAAGTTCCAGCGGGAGTCAAGGACAAGTCCAAGATATTTCATGTTGGACTTGACCTCGATTCGAGTGCCACCAACAACGATGCTGGCTTCAGCAGGCGGCGCCTTCCGGGCTGGGTGGAAGCAGAGTGCCTCAGACTTGTGCAACGCCACCTCCAGACCCAGCATCGCTATGCGCCTCACCACCTGTGCTACCGTCACGGTGGCAAGGCGTGCTGCTTCCCGGTACGAGGTTCCCCGGGATGTGACCAGCGTGTCGTCTGCGTAGCAAGTCACATTTGATCCCGGTAGAAGCTCCCCCCGCAGGACCCAGTCGTACCCGATGTTCCACAGAAGCGGCCCTAAGACCGAGCCCTGTGGAACACCGCACGATGTCTCCCACCTTGTCAGCCCGCCGCCCCGGACTGGGTACTCCACACACCGCTCCGAAAGGTAGGACCCGACTATTTGGCACAAATAGGGGGGCACTTTGTGGTGTTTCAGTGCTTCCCTAATGCACGACCACGGTAGAGTGTTAAAGGCATTGGCGATATCCAAGGACACCGCCAAGAGAACCCCACCGTGGCCGACCGCCTCATCTGAGAGTGCTTTGATTCGCGCGACCGCATCTACTGTCGACCTGCCCTCTCGGAATCCAAACTGGTGTTCGGACAAATCGGGTCCCACTCCCCGGAGGTGCTCGACGAGGCGACAGCAGATGATACGCTCGAAGAGCTTGTCAGCCTCGTCGAGCAACACGATCGGACGGTAGGCTGATGGAGAATCCGCGGGTCGCCCGTCTTTTTTCAGGAGGACGAGCCGGCCGGTTTTCCAGATGGTCGGAAATCGGCCGGACTGTAGACAGGCGTCCAGTAGTCCTCGAAATCTCTCCCCCAGGGCCCGCAGCGCCAGAGCCAGGACACGTCCTGGGATCCCATCTGGACCCGGTGCCGTGTTTTTGGCTTTCAGCTTAAACAGGGCTGCGTCTAGTTCTGCCTCCGTTACCGGAGGAACCTCGACTTCCGCAACCTCATATCCAGCGCGCTGACGGGGAGGTGCCATTGCTGGGGGCTGGTGCTCCGGTCTGTTCGGGAACAGGCTAGAAACAACAACCTCCAGCAACCGAGGCTCGAGACTCTCCGTCAAGGGAGGGGCCCAGGGGCGTAGTTTGCCCCTGACCGCCTTGTAGGGCCTCCCCCATGGATCTCGGTTTAGAGTCTCGAGAAGCTCCGCTTTGGCGCTCGCCTTCGCTTCGCAAATGGAAATCTGCAGCGTCTTGACCGCCTCTCTGTATGCGCTGTACAGCCGCGACTCCTCGTCGACGTCTCGGGTCCTCCTTCGTCGGCGGGACCGAGTGTACTGACGTCTCGCCTTGTTGGCACGGCATCGAAGTTCTGCGATTTCTCGAGACCACCAATACACTTGCCGTTTCGGAGGTCGAGGCTTGGCTCGAGCCATGCCTGCATCACAGACTTGTGACATGGCTTCTCTGAACCAGGCTACCTCTTCCTCGACCTCCACAGGCCCGGTAGATGTTGTCCAGGCCTGGACGATAGACGCTATCTCTACCGCTTCACGATCTAGGCTGTTTAGGGCCCACCGAGTGGAAGAGGTCGCGGTACGGCGATTCGGGTGACGATCTGTGACTGTCGTACCCCCGGAGAACGTGGAGACATCAAACCGAATGTACAAATGGTCCGATAGTGTTTCCACCGTCTCTAGTACTCTCCAATCACGGACACGGGTCGCGAGTGCCGGGGTCGCGAACGTTACGTCCACGATGGACTCACCCTGCCAGCGCACGCATGTGCTTGCCGACCCTCGGTTCAGAATCGACATGCCGGTCATTGTCGCCCACTCCTCCAGAAGGTCTCCTCGAATATTTGTCGCGGGACAGCCCCAAGCCATGGACTTGGCATTTAAGTCACCCGCGACGACTACCTGGCGCGGTTGGGTCTGCCCCACGAGAGCCGCTAGGTGGCCGAGGAGAGCCTCGAACTCGGAGACTCTTTTGTTGGGGGAGAAGTATACCCCGATCAGGGTGATGTCACCCCAGATAACCGACACATAACCCTGACCCCTCGACAAGAGCGTTATGCCCTCTGCCCCTGCCTTTGTTATAATGGCCACCAAGCCGTCCACATCCGCAGCCCAGTTGTGGTTGGGAGGGATATAGTACGGCTCGGCGACCACAGCGACATCTATCGACCACTGCGCCATGGACTGCAGGAGGAGATCTTGAGCCCCGGCGCAGTGGTTTATGTTCGCCTGGAGGATTCGATTAACTGCCTGATTCAAGCAGTTCTAACCTAACCTAACCCACTTTTCTTAGCAAGTTTGTTTCCGTGGGGGTCGCATTTCTAACCTTACAAATTTTTTTTGTAATGTTTCTATAAAATTATATTAGGAAAAATGACATTTCGATGTCGCGTAGCATCGAATTTATGAAAAGGTGGTTAACGAAACGGTTGTCAAATGATAAGATTGGCAACTGTTCTTCTGGTTATTGAGTTTTTATAAAATGATATTAGGGAAAATGACATTTCGGTGTCACGTAGCATCGGATTTATGAAAAGGTGGTTAACAAATTGGTTGTCAAATGATAAAGTTGGCAACCGTTCTTCTGGTTATAGAGTTTCGGGAAAACGATAATGTGGCATAGCAAACTAGCGACATTTTAAAAATATGGTAAACAATGTATTTGGATTATAAAAATTCTGTCAACCGTTTTCGGACAAGTGATAATCGGACAAAGGATTTTCGAAACATCGATAGGTTACCATTTTACATACTTATTCTAAGCTTAGGTACTTATTTGGTACTCTATAAACTCCTTAAAGCTGTAAAAAGTGTGTTCGATAAGCCATCGTTTCAGTCGTGCTTTAAAGCTCATCAGTGACGGTGCGTTTGTGACATGACCCGGCAGTCTGTATAGGATATTGTCTTCGGTTACCGCGATAGTTACTTATGAAATAAAACTATGGAAACGGATTAAATCGCGTATAATGAATTTACAATTCATCCCGACGATTAGTGTCGTGTTTCAGAGCTCAAGGAGACTTCAGTGTTATAATTCCGCAACGCGCATGAAACAACTATTTAATTATAGGCGTCTATAGATTACGGGGACTACTTTCTATCAGGGCATGCTTATTTGCCAATCTACAGAAGCAGCATAATAATAACCATAAATTTAATACTTCCAAGATCTTTTAAGATGAGTTCACACTTGCCGGTAACCTTGCTGGTTAATGATAGGTTACTAACACTTATCAAGATCGCCTTAACAAAGAACGCTATTAACTATGGCTATTAAGGTTAAACAACTTCGATTAGATGAACTAAAGTTGCAGATATACAGGTTGTCCGGCAATTACTGGACAACCTTGTCTAAGAACTGGCAAGGCACTTTTAGAAGAAAAACCTTTAGGCTGGTCCAGAAAACAAGACAAAATAATTCAGTTTTCGAAAAAAAAAAAACATAAAATCTGGTAGGTTGGTTACCGCGATAGTTACTCATGAAATAAAACTATGGAAACGGATTATACAGCGTATACCTAATGAATTTACAATCCATCCCGACGTTTCGAACACTCTACAGCATTCGTGGTCAACGGGTAACTGAGGAAAAATTACAATCATAAATGCTGCAAAAAATGCTGTAAAGTGTTCGAAACGTCGGGCGTCGGGATGAATTGTAAATTCATTATACGCGATCCATTTCCATGGTTTTATTTCATAAAATCTAGTCACATTATTTCAAGAGAATCAGTTAGGTAGTAATTGCGAGCTGTAGGTATAGAAAACATACAAAAGTAAATCGAGTTAAACCATAGACCTACGGTATGGCTCCAGTCAATTAATTCATATGATTATACACATAAAAAAACAACAAGCCTATTAAATAGTCAAGTCGATCTCTTATGAGGTATCACTCCGTACGTGACCATTGTTATCATAATGATTACCTACTGTATGACGGGCGATGGGTGTGCTGTGTTCCACTTAGCTCCACACAATGTTTTCAGTTCGTAAATAAATAATAGTTATTTATAAATTGAAATAGATATCATTCACGAAAAAAAACGACAAGGCCCACTGGTGGTCGAGCCGGGAATCGAACCCGGGTCTTCAGCTTAAGCGGCTAAGGTCTTTACCACTAGACCACCCCGCCGCTTATACAGGCTGTAACAAAAATGGTGGTGATCCGTTTATGTGCGTATTCAGTATCGTATTCTCATCAGGAAAAAGTAGGATACATTTTTTTTATCTTTGTATGGAGATTCGACCGAATCGCGCGGCCCGGCTAAAAAAGCCTACAGTGCTCTGTGCGTCCAGTACAATAACGCCTTCAGGGGGATGTTGGGCCTGCCCTGGCGCTGCAGTACGTCAGGAATGTTCGCCGCCTGGAGGACGGACGGCTTCCACGCCGTGATGCGGAAGCGGGTGGCGTCTCTGTGCGAGCGCGTGCGAGGCAGTACCAACACTCTCCTGAAGGTGATTGCTGAGAGGGTGGACAGCCCTATCCTCACGCACTGGATGTCCTTGCATCAGTCTAATTGTAGCTATACTTTCTACTAACGTATATTTAGTCTAGTTTTTAAGTTATTACTAACATAATATGGATGTGTGTCCGAAATAAATGCTTTCATTTCATTTCATTTCATACAAAAGTGAAATTTTTTTTAGCGAAAAAAAAATTTTCTTCTACTATTTCCTGATAAGAATACGATACTGAGTACGCCCTTAAACGGATCACCACCATTTTTGTTACACTCTGTATATGGTAGTGTGACTACTTGAAAAAAAAACAAATCAAAAAATACCAATAAAATAATTTGATTTGTTCCCTAGTTGTAATAGTTATTTATTATACAAGAGTGCAAAGTTTTATTTTAACGCCGAGTGTGTAATTGAAAAACGAGCAAGTGAAAGGAGTCTATAGTTGAACCACGAGCGAAGCGAGTGGTTCGAGGATAGATACCTGAACTTGGCGAGTTCAACACACGAGAAGTAAAATACATTTGCACCCGTGTGTAACACAAACTTTTCCCCTCACTATAGCGAGGAAAGTACAACGCAAAAAACGCGTCTATCACTGCTTCCAGTAGTTCCACAGGTGGTAAATCATCTTCACCACTAGATTCAATAACTTTTTCAATTTTAAAATTTTGACTATATTCAAGGTCAAATCACTTTACCCACTAATGGATAAAATGTGTTTTTACCAGCTGGTATCATAGGATTAAATACGTGTTTCTGAGCTAGTGAGGGGAAAACTAAATAAATAATTGAGCCTATATACGTCCCACTGCTGGGCCCAGGCCTCCTCTCAGTAAAACCTGGTCAGATGATAGTCACTTTCGTAAAACTACTGCCTACGCAAAATCTTGGGATTAGTTTTGTCAAGGCGGACCCCAGGCTCCCATGAGCCGTGGCAAGTGCCGGAATAATGCAAGGAGAATGATGATGATTCCGTTACGTTACTTTATTTATACGAATAAACTGTTGAGTACTGCATGCTAATAAGATACTTAATTTATTACCAGGGGGGGCTCACTCCGCTGCGCAATAGAACTCAATATCGTATACAGCCCGTTGACAGGTTGTTGACAGTGAGCCTGCTGTACTTAGTTTGTACTTTTATATATTCTGTGTTATTACTTAGAAACCAAATGAACAATATGTTTATCATCATCATCATCATCATCAGCATATCAGCCCTTTATCGCCCACTGCTGAGCATAATATGCATATAGCATAATATGCTCAGCAGTGGGCCTATATTAGGCCTCTCTTCTAGTAAGCCATACGTCACTTCTCTCAGTTCTAAGCTAGTTTCATATGTTTATAGCGAGCACTAATAGGAATACACCTATTCGATTCGCTCTTAAAATTCATTAAACTCAATGCTTCCAGTTAACTAGATATTATTGTCCAGTAATGGTTATTTGCATACAGGTTTTATCGTTAGTAAGCGATACTATATCGTTATCAAGATTAATACGATAGTCATTTAAGATTGTATAGACACGGTATTAAATATAGATGCGGATAAAGTGCCAAAATATGTATACACGAGTTTATTGTTATTGCTTTAAGGTTGAGGATCCATATTTTGACACTGTCTGCATCTATTGACGACCGGTAAAGCTATTGACGAGCGGGAAGTGACCCTGCCTGCTATGCCGCGGTCCCGGGTTCGAATCCCAGTAAGGGCATTTATTTGTGTGATGAGCACAGATATTCGTTCCTGAGTCATGGATGTTTTCTATGTATATAAGTATTTGTATATTATATATTTCGTTGTCTGAGTACCACAACACAAGCCTTCTTGAGCTTAGCGTGGGACTCAGTCGATCTGTGTAAGAGTGTCCTATAATATTTATTTATTTATAACTGGACTGTAATAGTGCTTGGCGAGTTTAAGTGAACCAATATGAATACAGATGTAGTGCGGAAAGGGTTTCCTTCGTATTCTTCCGGAAACGTTCGTATTTGTCATGCTAGTTCAGTCAATGTCGGTACATCTTGTACTGAGACTGACTGAAATAGCATGACACGTTCGTACGTTTCCGTAACAACACGAAGGCAAATCTTTTCGCACTACATCTACAACTAGGAGTCATTATTTCATTTCATACATTAGTCAGACACCTCACAGATCAACCGAGACCCAAACTAAGCAAAACGTATAATCGGTACTAAGGTAAGGTATCGGACGATATATATATTTAAATACATCATGTATTTAACTAACTAACTTATTATAAAACTCCCGTGAGACTCATACATATTTAAAAATATTTTAAGCGGGTTACTCACGTATTAAGTCGATATAGCGTTCGACATGTTACTTAATACGTGAGTAACCCCGGATAACTATCAAACCATTTTTAAATAACTAACTTATTATCAGAGATCGGATTTTTGTGCGTCATCTCATACTAAAAGTCATTAAAATGACGTAAGTCACTAAGAATGTCTCAAATCCGTCCGATCTCTGCTTATTATATAACCCAGGACCATCGGCTTAGGAGGCCGGATAACTATCAACCGGACCACTGTCCTATTACCATATACGTATATAAATATATAGTTTAGGTTGAGAGAAAGGGACACAGCTATAGCAGTTACATAGCTCCGTCCCTCTCTCTCAACCTAAACTGAACGGCTTTAGCACGTCATGTTAACCCCCCTGGTCGTCGTACTAGGGCTAGCAATTTTATCCACGAGGTGTTGAATTTGTTTATTTATTGTGGACGTTTTATTTTTATTTTATCATCTCTTTCTAACACATATTTGCCTCCTCCTCTTAAATTGACTAAATATAACGGTCCTTGCGTTGCGTTATTGCATTACCATCTCATTGGACCCTTTCACGTCAACACGCCTAATATGACTTTCAATGGCTTCATTAAAATTACATGTCTTGTTTTCATATACGTGGAGCTCGTTCGTCAACAGTCAAGGGATACACAGGTAGCTTTATTTGGACGTAGTTTTGAAAACGAACATCCTAGCAAAATTGAAACCTCGGAAATTTTAACTTTTTGAAAAGCAGTCTGTGTCTGCTTCGGGTGCAAACTTAAAGGAAGTAAATGAAGTGTTAGCAAAGGAAAGAAACTGATCCTTTCGGAAATTCTCGGCTCGGTTCGGCTACATCATTGCAAGTGCCAAGCAATGATTAGAATTGGCGCAACTTGGAGTTGCGAGCAATCACAGAGACAGTAGCTAGAATTTGACTTTTAATATTGGGGGACACCTTACACAGAAAACCTAGCCTCAAGCTAAGCAAAGCTTGTACTTTGTATGGGTGCCAGATGACGATATACTTGGTGTACCCTTGTTTCGCCGACAAACTTTTCATCGAATATCATTTCATCGACAACAAATCATCGAAAGTTTAGTTCGAGTAAAATTGTTTCGAGTAATTTGGTTTCAACTACTATTTATTTGAAATTTTCTTAGTTTTAATAAATACTATTCAACTAATATTTCTTCATCGCTGATTCATTTCAAAGTACTTTAAATAGCAGAAATACAAAACATCGCAATTCATTTAGTCGACGTATTATTACAAAACTTTCTCATTTGTCGTACTACACATTTATGAATGTTTTATTCTAGGAAACTTCAAATTGTCGATTTTATCGTGGCACATCACATACGTCCATAATTAAACTATGACCATTGGCTTTAATCCTATATTAGAGTACCAATAGGTTTAGGTTAGGTTAGAACTGCGATGCTACAACACGATGAATGGGTTTCAAAGTAGGTTTAGGTTAGGTTAGAACTGTGACCACACACAAAAACGACCAGCTTACAGAGTATGTTTAGGTTAGGTTAGAACTGCGACCTACACGACAACGAATAGCTTTTAAACCACACACAAAAACGACCAGCTTACAAAGTAGGTTTAGGTTAGGTTAGAACTGTGACCACACAGAAACAAATAGTTTACAGAGTAGGTTTAGGTTAGGTTCGACCTGTGATTTAGACAGAAGCAAACGTATTGCAGAGTAGGTTTAGGTTAGGTTAGAACTGCGACCCTACACATCAACGAACGGTTTATACATATAGTAGGTTTAGGTTAGGTTAGAACTGTGACCACAGACAAAAACAAACAGTTTACAGAGTAGGTTTAGGTTACGTTAGAACTGTGATCACACAGAAACAAACGGCTTGCAGAGTAGGTTTAGGTTAGGTTAAAACTGCGACCCTACACAACAACGAACCGTTTTTAAAGTAGGTTTAGGTTAGATTAGAACTGTGACTAAACAAACAGTTTATAAATTGTAAAATTTTAGAAGAAATCAAAATTGAAATAATATTATTCGTAATGAATTGTATTTAATGTAAAACAAAATGAAATGAAAAAACACGAAATGAAACACCACGATATAAAGTATACTCGGAATAACTTATCTACGAAGTAAAAGTCTACGGTTTGATTTTACTTGTGTCGATTGTTCTACGATATGAACTGTCGATGAAATGAAATTATTTGAAACGTTGTCTTTGAAATAATATTCGAACAAGTGTCTGTCGGCCATTCAAGGGTAAACCGATATACTTACTTATATAAGTTATATAGATAAATACATACTTATATACATAGAAAACATCCATAACTCAGGAACAAATATTTGTGCTCATCACACACATAAATGTCCTTACCGGGATTCGAACCCAGGACCGCGTCATAGCAGGCAGGGTCACTACGCGCTAGGCCAGACCGGTCTTCAAATAACCGACTATCCTAAATAACCGAAAGTTATGGTGCTAAAACACGATACGACCTTGGATTGCTGTCGAACTTCAATTTTGTGTGAATTTACATACGAAGTTAATAATTTTACTATTAGGTTTCTTACTTTTACAAATAAAGAAAATTCATACATTAAATAAATTAGAATGTCAACTTTAAGTTAAATTTTATCTATCAATTTACAATTATACCTACATATTATCAGCATAATTAAGGCAATCAGTCTACTCATTTATCTCCTATAATAAAAGGAGGCCTAACCAATGATTGCAAAATTCCTTTGAATTCCAAATTGCTCCTTAATAACCAAAAAATAACCAAAACCTCTTAGATCTTGAAGCAATCAATTCGATCAGAAAAAAGCGTATTTATTTCGCAATCTAGTTATCTTGATTAACAAAAGAACATTGCTCATTAATGTCGAAGATATAGACATCGTATATTAGACTCAAACAAAACTGTAACTTATTTACAAGTCAATTCTATTAGGTATTCTAGAAACGGGAACATTTTCGCCCGTTCTGTTAGCCCACGATTTATTGAACCTCTAAATTCGGCGCCTTTCTCTCTAAATATAGAAGACAAAACGTATTCACTTGGTGAATTAATATTTAATTCACATACGAAAGAAAGCCTTGCATTTTGTTTTATTGAACTCCGTTGTGTATTCTGTAGCATAAATGTAAATGACTGCTAACTTAACAGACGTGGCCTTTATTAGATGATTGGAGAGCCTGTTTTATGTAATAGGCAGCAGAAAGCCTGACAGAAAGCAGTCCTCACAGCCCATGGACATAATAAACATCAGAGGAACCACTTATGCGTTTCAATTTTTTGAGAATTCTGAATATCTGCTTCACGAAGAACCCGAAGTGATCGCGCAAGGGAAACATCTCGGAAGTTAGATTAACACGGCCAAATCTTTAAAATACCTATTAGTATTTTACACGATTTTCAAGACCTTTTATCTACATATTGAATATCATTTCACTTTTCTCGCGTCGTCTCGCCCACTGCGTTTATCATAGGTCTTCTCTCTTTGTACTAATAATCTGGGCAACCGAGCTTCGCTCGGTTCTGTTTTGTATCCTTGACATGTGTCGCCATCTAGTTCAAAAATGAATAGTACCTACATCGAGCGAAAGAATTCTCAGCCTTAACAACACAACTACTCCACACGAGATGGCGCGCATTTCGCCACAAAAACTCAAATAGTGTATTTTCTATTCGTTTTAGCCTTGACCTGTGTCGCCATCTAGTGTTTGCAATAAATAGTACTTACATCGACCGAAAGAATTCTGTCTTAACAGTACAACTACGGCACACGAGATGGCGCGCGAAGAAAAACGCATGAAAACTCGAAAATTCGCGTTTTCCGGGACCTAAGGATAAGTTAGACCGATTTTTCACCCCCAAAAACCCCCACATAACAAATTTCTGCGAAATCGTTAGAGCGGTTTCCGAGATCGTCAGTGTAAATAAATATATATATAAATAAATAAATAAATATACAAGAATTGCTCGTTTAAAAGTATAAGATAATACAATTTAACGCTTAAAATGGTGAAATTAAATTAGTTAGACTATTAAATTAATGAAAAGTTTAAGACAAATAGAGCAATTTACAAAGTGCAAAGGTCACTACGATTAAGGCTATAATTTTTATCACAAGGCTGTAAAATCGACCTTGCTAACTGTAATGTCTTTAATAGACGCTATTAGGTGGTCTTATTCAAAATGCCCGTTATTAACCTTTTATTTATTTATTTATTTATTTAAACTTTATTGCACAAATTTACAAAAAAAGAGTACAAATGGCGGACTTAACGCCTTGAGGCATTCTCTACCAGTCAACCATTGGGCTAAACAGAAAGCTTAGTTTGGTGCAGGATTTTAAAAAATTAAATAAGAAAACACAAGTCAGTATTCATACTTATCGCAATAAACCTACTTATATACATATAATAAATACATATTCCGAATAAAATAAAATATATATTAAACACAAATATATATTATACATAAATATATATTATACATACATATATATAATAATTTCGTACCTAGTGTGAGACATAATACAAATACTTAGTCACGAATGTTTTCAAATAGATGCTTACGCAACTTGGTTTTAAACGTAAGTTTGCTCTGAGATTGTCTGATAGGCAAAGGGAGAGCATTCCACAGACGAATCGCTTGACAGGTAAATGAGTCTGACAAGAAGCCAGTCCGATGTGGGAGTACAGCTAGCTTGAGAGTACGAGAGTCACGAAGTACACAACCGGGGCGGGCTCTTATAAACTCAAATTTGGAACTGAGATAAGTGGGTGCCTTTTGATGTTAAACTCAAGCTGTGTTTGTCCTATTATTTTGATTCGTTGGATCGTCTGAACGCTTGATTGAATTTTATTGTTAAACGACTTGGTGAAAACACGTTTTGTTGAAAGTGTTTTACATTTCATTAATTTTTAATTTTCATCAAAGCCTAACAAAGGCAGTTATAACCTAACCACAAAATTAAAATTTTGAAAAAACCCCCAACCGCGACATAGTAGACCGATTTTCATGAAACATAGCTAAGAACACTCCCGACTAACTCAGCTTTTGACAAAAAAAAAACTAAATCTAAATCGGTTCATCCGTTCGGGAGCTACGATGTCACAGACAGACACACACACAGACAGACAGACAGACAGACAGACAGACAGACAGACAGACAGACAGACACACAGATAGACACGTCAAACTTATAATACCCCGTCGATTTTGCGGCGGGGGTTAAAAATAGAAGTAGTTTACGTCGAAATTATACACTAACAATACTTTGAAATAAATTTTGTGATTGCAGCTAAATAAACACATAATACATATACAAAATTAATAAAGTCTACAGTACTACTGATGATGCCTTAAGTTAAGGCTCATTCAGACAGCACGCGAACTCGCATGCAATTTTAGATACTTACATCACGAACTGTTAATTTAATTCTATTCAGCCACCTGATCAAAGCTGTATTGCAATTGACACTTTGCGAGATCTTGCACCATCTAAATCAGCTTTTAAACATGTCACAGTACCTTTTTGTTGTATTTGTATAAATGAATTCTTGTAATCTTTTGGCTCTCAAAAAACACTCCCGACTTTAATTTAAAAATACCCATGCAATTTTCAAAACATCGTCTTTAATTAAACCCTGTTCATCATTTAAATGACTTCATTTAATCTTATTTACATGTAGGCGTACAAGTCCAGCGAGTTTTTTACCATTAACGTCTAGCCCTTGGTCAATATTAACTAAACCTGAAAGTCCAGTGATATTAACATAATACTTAGTTCGTTCCCAGACACTGTCTGAGATATCGCTTTTAAATTCAAATGTTACTAAGAATACACCTGCCTTTCAGGACTTTAATGGTCAAACAGGATTCCAATGAGTGTACGAATAACCTCGTTAAAGCATTCATTAAGCACCTGTCTAGTGTACACTGCACTTGAGATATGACACATTCACTTTTTACGAATGGTTTGTGGATTTCAATGGCTGCAGTAATAACCTCGTTTACGTTTTTAATAAGCACCTGTTTCTGGCACTTGAGACAAATGACATAAAATCGATATGACTCATTTTCTTTTTATGGCAAAACGTGCTTTTATAGTAATAACTCACGAAACGGTTTAGTTTTTAATGATATGTATCTAATTGAAAAATACAAATGAAGAGCGAATTTAAGCGGAAGAAAACGGTAGATCAGGTAATTTTATTAATTTATATAATTTTAATAACTCCTAAGACAGTTTAAATTCTAAAAGGGAAAATAACACAGTCCTTGAACTTCTTAAATACAAAAGAAATATTAAAAGTGATCAAACAGGTCCACTTTTTGACTTAATAACAGCAGCTTAATTGTAACAATATGTAAGATTTTCAATTATCACGATCAAGAATAAAATAAAAATAATATTAGGTGTAGAGCTACAATAATATTTTTATTCGTTTAAGGATTCAGTGGCAATATGGGCCCTGTTACCTGTATCAAATTAAATTAAACAAATAAAACATGAATCGCTCCACACCCTGACGTTTGGTGATGGAACGGGGAAGGTAAAATTAAGTAATTAAAGTACTAATTTCGAAAATGAAGATTTATCCCCTCCTTCAAATGTAACGGGTATTTATCTCAATTAATTTTAATTGGATCGTGATGAAGGCCTGGTTACGATGATTACATGTTTGTTTTATTAATAAAGGAAATAAAACAAATAAACTTTCTGTGAATCCTTTAGCATTTAAATAAATATCTTACTTATGCTGTTTCTTGGAAATGACATTTTGAATGTCAATGATAATATTCTGAATATAATTTTAAAGCTAATAAAAATGCTTGAAGTGTTTAGACGTAAATCGATAGGAATGGATCAAACGAAGTTTTCAAAAACTTTCAGAATTCATAACTCTTCAATAAAAGCAATTCAAAAACTGCAAAATATCACAAAATGCCAAAGATGCCAGCATAAATAAATACCAGAACCTAATTCTACAAACACCTAATTTGACAGTAGCATAGTGAGGCAATCACTGTCTAGTTTCCATCATTATAATAATATAACTTTTATACTGACAGTCTCTCACTTCGCTTTGTCCTATTCAAGTACTTAAGTACCTACTTAGGTGCAACGCATAGGCGGACTCTAAAGATGATCTTAATTAACATGTCAATTGACACTGTCAATTTCAACACCATGGTCCTCCCAATCAACTCCGGTCAACCATTTGTATGGCTTGGTCTTGATCACAACTCAGTAGAAAAAGGTCGAAAGGACGTATGCAGCTCATATTTTGTTAATGCTTTCTTTACAGACGTAGATGTTACAACATTGGAATATACCAATAAACAGTCAAGTGGACTTTATTATATTGGTGTAACGCCTCATAAATGATTTCTTTTAGTATGTCTCAGAGAAGCGCGCTCCTTTAATTTGAAATTACAATTGTTTTGGGACATAACATTTGTAACGAATGAAAATTCTAATATAGGTATGGTGTTGATATTAAAATGCTATAAATATACGGGTAGGGAGAGCAATGGGTTAGTACATAATAACAGAGCCAAACTAAATAAGAAAAATAATATAAAATATAAATGACAAATAATGACTTGCAATATAAACTAAAAACGCAGTAAAACCAATAATATAAGTAGATACTGCAGAAATTGATAGAATTAGTGCTATAACCAAGAAAACAAATAAATCACTAAAATTCAATCTTTGCTAAGCCGTTGTCACTAATCTGGACAAGTCAATCTATTAAGTTGAAATTACACATGAATCTAATATACACATGATGATGAGCTACCAAGGTATGCGATTACTGAACTGGTTTTAAAATTAATGAAGGAAAATGAACCTTTAATGAGATTATTGGTAATGGGTTTAAGTTAGCGTGCTAGATGATATCAATTCGCTTCAACGCTGCCAGGAATATATTCGGAAGAGTAATATATGATACTGAATTAAGGTCAAATCAAACAGTTTGCCGAATGCTAAATTAGCCACTAAATGGACATAAGGTTAACCAGGTCAGAAGCAAAGACGGTCCAAAAAAATCAGCAGGATGACGATCAGCAGGATGATGGACGGATGCACTCCAAACGCAGAAGAAAGAAGTAGAATTGGTATCTCAACAGTGGGACACAAAATAGGCAAGAAATAAAACATCTCAAACAAAACACAATCAAGGCAAGGTCACTCCAAAAAAACTGACAAAATATAAAAATACTTTGATGTGCAAGCGAAAACACTGCAACGATCAGCGCTCGTATGTAATGTACAACTTAAGGCACTAACTTTACTCTAGACGTTGCACCGACTACACCCAATTATAATCATATTTCTAATATCTGAATGCACTCTTCGACCGCACACGCAGTAGCACTTATTCCGTAATAATCTCAACATCTATACTTTCACTGAGATGCAAACATTTCGCAACCAGTTCACGGTCGCGTGCATCCGAAAGCCTGTTTGACCTGATGTTTGGATTGGACAAACGCGAGTACTATTTGTGCATGTTGGGTGTTTTCTCCACGAATTGAATTTTTCTTAGATATAGCTTTAATATCTTCTGTATATTTTACTGTATCGTCATCATTATCATCACTGCCATCATTCAATTTTATTGTGTTATCAGGATCGATAAATAAATAGTAAATGAACAAATAAGTTGATCCATCATGCTTGTTCGTGTGGGATAGACCAACGAGAGACTGGGGAATATTTAAAGATATGCAAATAAAATGATTTTTTTGAAATTGGCCTGATATATTTTAAAAATTAGACCGTATAAAAAAACGGGTGAAATCTAAAGTCAGCAAAATGTAGATAGATAGACAGACGATGACACCTTTAATATATCATCGTAATGCCCTACCGCTAAATCGCTACCTATTTATTATTCATGTGATGTGACATGTTTATTAAGACAGTATTTTAGTGTCTGAGTCTTGATGCTTTAATTATATGTGTCACTATTCAGTCTCTAGGAGTGAGTTTAACCAAATTGCATAGTCAACCAATTACTCTCATTAACCAATAGTCTGACAGTCTTGTAGACCTATAATTAAATGATCCAATCACCTTTACCACCATGATGACAGCTGATATACCTATGCTCAATTTGTTGACAGCTCGACATCTTATAACCTCGTCTCCTCTCACTCAGAAGAAGCCAGAATTGCAAATCGATTACGTCGAAATACCAGTTTGAGAGATTTCGAGGAGCGCACGGAACCAATTAGAATAATATTTGCAACATGTGCAAAATTTACTAAACTTGCTGTCAAATGGACTGAGAACGGGTTGAGCAATTGGTTAGATAATTGATAAATATCTATAAAACATGGAACATAGTACTACTATCTGCTCCATAAACTGCGTTGGGAGGTAATTCTTGAAGTATTTCGAAAGATTCCAATGACAAAAAATATAATTTTCTTTCAAGCTTTCGTTGCTAAATACCATCGCTAACAATAAGCCTATCTGTATTTCAAATCGTCAAGGTCCAAATACACAAAAAAATAAAATGGGCATTGTTTGTCCCAAGACGCAGACATCTTGGGATCTGGACATGAGCGTCCTAATATCAACTGTGGAAATCTTTCAACGTACACGGGTATCATATCTTTCAAATAAATAAAACATTAACTGAGGCGTACTTAAGGGATTAAATAATGTTTGGCAAAATAGTTGATAAAAGTCGAATAAATGAAAATGGTTACATAATATAGAAATAGAAAATAAATTGAAAATCTACAAGAAAATTTGCGACTACAAAAGTCATAAGCAAGATATTTCAAACGAAAAAATTCAGTTATAATTTAACTTGAATTTTAGAATTCGGCGAAGGATAAACTTTGGCAGAGCCGAAAAAATATAGTTACTAACATACTACCTCCACCTTAGGGGCTATTGCGAGCATCCATGTTTAAAAATAATTATGTTTTTTACGATATAATAAAAAAAATATCCTTTTTGAAATTTACGATAAAGGTTTGGTCGACGAATGGTAACATGATATAATAAATTGATCGTTACAATTCAAGAAAAACTTGAACTCAAAGTCTTCAGACAATCCATTTTTTACATTATACTTGTATGCGTCTCATCCCATTTAGGTCTCGTATTCTGTACACAAGACAAATCGTTTGCATCACACACCAAGGTCTCCGTCACCGGTGATTGCAATAATCCCCATTATGCTAGTCTAACGCGATGTCTATCAAAAATGATTGCGTGTAATCACACATAATGGTGTTTCCGAAACTTAGGACGTACGCAAAGTCTTGGCGTAATCTTGAATGCACGGGTCATCCTTTAGACGGTGTATATTTAAGTCAGTTGTGTCGTCGGAACGTTTCTGAAATTTAGAGATTGTCACAAAAAATTACGACTTCAAGTAGGCTTGTACTCTTATGAGCCGATATATCTGACTAAACTGTCGTTCTGTTCACTTATAGAAGCGGTCCGTCGAGAATGAGCTACGAGCGGCCGGGATTAGCTGGAGCGAGGCCACAAGGTTCGCTGATGATAGGAAGGCGTGGCGCGAGTTCGTGAAGGCCCTCTACATCTCTTGGGTGTCTTAAAACTACAACATCTAAGTTAGTTAGTGAGCCACATGCGAAGTCTATGGGAGGTAATCTCCATGGATACGATGGAATTATTGAAAATTGGCCATGCTTCCTCCGCCCATCCGTCCTCTAATTACGAAATTACGGTATTTACCAGTTTTGACGGTTTTTGCTGGATGTCTCAAAAACCGCTTTTGAGGTGTGTTTAAGTGATTTCGCGACTGGTGGTTAGTCTTGGACACTTTGTGGTGTGTTGGGTCAACACTTGACAACGAACAATCCGGTTAATTGAAGTCGATTTTTTTAATTAAAAAAAATAGAAACGGTGTTCTTGTTGGTTCCAAAATGTGCACATAATATATATATCAGCTTTTCCTATACAAAAAAAAAATATCGATTTTATTTGAAAAACAGCCATTTCAGTTTAGTGATAAAGGATGCAAAAATTTGTCAATTAACTTGGAAGCGAACCTCTTCTTATAAATCTGAGAAAGATCATTCGCAGGGTGCTCTGAATCGTTTTTTTAGTACTATTATTATATATACCTACCTACAGGGGCGGCTCACTCCGCGATTGTTTCTGGCGGCCGCAAGTTCGCAGCCTGTTTGGGGGTCGGCGCGTGTTCTCATGGAACTTAAAACGTCACTTTAAAAAGCGGCATTTCGTGAACATCAAAGCAGTGGGCCTTCTGTACTTGTACTATTTGTTATATGTTCTGTGATACCTGTTCAAGTTGCAGGAATGTGGAGCTAAGTTTGTAGTTGTAACCTTACCGTTTCAATCCTAATCTTCAATCCATTGCCTTGTATAATTTACGAGACTTACCTGTGAACAAAAATAATTCATTATTAGTAACTGTAAGCATACATTATAATAATTACTATATACAACTATCAATCATTTACAAGATTACAAGCATCCTTTGAATTTTATATATAACTAAGTACTACGTTCTTAAATAAATTAATAAAATATGATTACTTTATGAAGATTTTCTTTACTATGCTCATTTTACGACCTATAAAATTCTTATTCATTTGAGGATAAAATAAACGTAAGTAAGGCTGCCAGAGCTCAACGAGGGTGCGGTGTGCTGATGACGGAAGGACTTACGGAACTGACTTATTCCGTCTATTGTCCTTTGAGTCGTCGGCAACCCGAACCCTCCTTGGAACTTGTACACTCCTTTTTACTGTGTATTTAACACAGCAAAAGGGAATGTACAAATTTCTAATGGGGTGGCAACGCGCATGTGACACTCTTTGAGTTGTAGGCGTCCATAGGTTACGGTGACCGCTTTCCATCAGGGGGACCGTACGCTTGTTTGCCACCGACGTCGTATAAAAAAAAGGAGTAACATCTCTTTACATATTTTTTTCTACTTGTCGACTGTAATCTGTCAATTAGGACACCACAGACTAAACTATAAGTGCTAACTTTTCAGTGTTGGATACTCTATGGCAGTTCCGACTCAATTATAATAAGCTCATTATAGTTGACTTTAGTTAACTGTAATAATTTCAAAAATAGAACTTCATACAATTTCTATACTAATTTGCGATACCTGGCAAATTTTCCTGCATCTGAAACACATTTTTTTTTATCTGTCGCGTTATCGGCCAATCAGAGACGGTTATTACAAACAATTGGTTGCTAGGTAATTCGATGTTGATACAACGGTGAACGACTCTATTAACATTAATTTTAACTTGCATGAATGATGATATTTCCGTCCATTGATGATGAAGATGATGACTCGTAGAAAAAGTATTGTATACAATAGTGATATAATTAAGCTTTTCACTCTCGTACCGTACTATTAGGCCACTCAGCAAGCTTCGTGGCCTAAACATGGTACTCGACTGAAAAGCTTTGTATTATATCAGGATTGTATAAAATACTATTATCTCTTGAAAACCTACTCAATAAAATCATAAAAAACAAACAGCCATTATAACGCATCAAAATACCCGATTTAACATATAATTATTCCCCATTTATTATAATTAGCGGCCGCGCCGCATTAATAACGAACAAAAGGTTTTATCAGTTAAATTATAATTTTAAATTCCTTTTCGTTTATCCACGGATTATGTAAATGGCAGTTTTTTGCATCTGCCGTGTGCATCAGTGTGGTGCAGCTTATTATGCTGCAGATGCTTATCTGAAGCTGTGTCGCTATCTGAGCGAGCGTGGGTCGAGCTTTTGATGCATATTTTTCAATGTTCGCTACGAAACAACAAAAAAAAAAATTGTTTTAGAGGGAGGGTAGTGATTTTCTTGTAGTAGACTGATCGGCGATTGACCCTAATGACCGTCCAATCAATGAATGATGATGGAAAGTGAAAACAGAGTCTCAGTGCGTTTTCACATTATCCGATCCGATATCGGGACCCACAACCAGCAAAACCTGCTTCTAAAAGTTGTTTAAAAAAAAACATGAAAGGGTAAATATATTATGTTACCGAAACCCCAAACACCAAAATACCTATTATGTCATCTGATTTAATATCTGGGCTGCAAAATGAAAACCGTAAAGAACAGGTCATTGCCAAACTACTCTAATATATTCAAGATGCTTGACCATCCACTAATCCTTTTAGTTGTTATAAGGCTGCACAAGCTGTTAATGCTTAACGGACGCTACGCCAGATACAGTAGAAAGAAGAATAAATATCTAGAGAATTCTTCTTCTTTGTCTTTAAATCCTGTTACCCGCCATTGACTCTGACCTTGGGCAGCTTGGATATTCGCCTGCCAGCTCAGCCTTGCTAGCCGAATAGCATTTCTGACAGAAATGCAGTCTAGCTCTGTCGCGCCAATACACAAGAGCGATAGAGATAGATAGCTACGAAATATATTATCGTTATTCGGCTACACACACAGGTATGGTATAGAATTCTCGTGTTCACGAACGCGTAAAAGCGCGCTCATATAAGGACATGCCTTAACATGCGTTTTAAAATTTATAAGGATTATAAGATAAGTCTTACCTTGACAACACTAAGCACATGAAGTCACGAAGTTCCCAACGTGTAAGTATAATTCACGCATTGACATTCAGGATTATGTTTCGCGTTGTGTTTGTATAAAGGTGTTTGGGAGAAGTGTATAATGCGTTTATTTTTGAAATAACCGTGTGTGTAGCCGAATGCACAAACGCTCACGAAACGCTAGCTATTTATCTATCTCTATCGCTCTTGGGTATAGGCGCGACAGAGACCACATTTCTGCGGCGTTTCGGTGGCGTTTCGCGTCGCTGAAATGCCGACAGGTAAGTTTTAGTAGAAAACAATTGATGGAATCATCAGAAAAAAAATTGGCAGAATCACCACTTTATAGGATAGAATAGAATAGAATATAGGGACTTTATTTAACATCAAAGTGGACAAATATAAGAACTATTATACTGTGGTGTGTCTCACGGTAGTATAGTTATTAAAATATAAGATAAAAGACAATCTAGATGCTAAATGGAATCCCACTCCGCATTTTGCCACGGCAAGCCGAGGCGCTGATTTTCAAGGATGATTTTGAAGTATGTGAGGTGTGCAATAAAGAGTATTGTATTGTATTGTAATGTATATAAGTACGTAATACGTAAGTACAGTCGAACCAGGGTCCATTTTTATTGAACGAGCAAATATATTGTACATACATACATACATACATACAATCACTCCTGTTTCCCAGAGGGGTAGGCAGAGATCACGGATTTCCATTTACTACGATCCTGACAAACCACTTTCGCTTCACACACTTTCATAACGTTTCTCATACACGCTCGTCGGTTTCGAGTACTTCTGACCTGGCCTTCTTGCAATATTTCCCCGATTTGATCAAGAAAAGTTCGCCTAGGTCTTCCACTACCAACTGACCCTTCCACTCCTTAGATATATTGTAACATAATATATTCAGTTTACAGCATAAACAGATAAACGTGCCGGAGCATTAGGTTTTACAGTGTTGGCAACATAAACCAGCAAAATGTCATAAAACGCAAACGGGACTATCAATTC
Source organism: Leguminivora glycinivorella (assembly GCF_023078275.1). NCBI lineage: Eukaryota > Metazoa > Arthropoda > Insecta > Lepidoptera > Tortricidae > Leguminivora > Leguminivora glycinivorella. The sequence goes on along the minus strand of NC_062976.1, from coordinate 4,641,436 downwards.
GCATACAAAGTATTAAATGAAAGTTATTTACGACTGTCATATTATTCGCACTCAACTTACTGTAAATAGACTAGTCAATGAAGATGTTTGACACTTTAAAAAAATGTGATTTAGTGTATTTGTTGGAAATTTTACGCGATTTTACAAATAGAATTTTGCTGCGTAGCTAACTAAAAACGAATTAAAATGATAAAATACTATTTAATTGGAAATCCGCTACCTTTTCTAGTAATAATGGCAGTCCAATAACTAAATTCTAGTACATTTCATATTTATACAGTAAATATTTTGGATTTTCAAAGTGTACCTGAATTCTAAACTAAATAAACACTATGATAGTCAAATTTTGCGAATCGATGCGTATTTAGTTCATGACAGGTATCCGGAAGTTTCTAATTAATATAAGTACTACCTTCTCCACTTTCTGTATATTGCAAGGGAAATACATTTGGGATATTTAGGCTAACAAGTAACAATCACATATTGATGTTTCTTTTGTGCGATCAAAATCAAAAATAAAAAAAAAATGTATTCAGTATATATTTTTAAATATGGGTCTAGATTGTATACGTAATAACCTAACCACAAAATTAAAATTTTGAAAAAACCCCCCACCGCGACATAGTAGACCGATTTTCATGAAACATGGCTAAGAACACTCCCGACTAACTCAGCTTTCAGAAAAAAAAAACTAAATCTAAATCGGTTCATCTGTTCGGGAGCTACGATGCCACAGACACACACACACAAAGACAGACAGACAGACAGACACGTCAAACTTATAACACCCCGTCGTTTTTGCGTCGGGGGTTAAAAATCGCTTAGTTTGTAAATGTTCCTCGTTGATTGGTCTACGATAGCATTAAATAGTGTAAACATTGTCAGGTTTCTCCAAACACTGGTAACTTTGGCCAAACATCCGAATTCCGATAAAACGGTCGAGAGCTCCCGAAATGCTTTTAGCATCACCAAATATACTTTAAGAGGGAGTTGGGGTAATATGGACCCCATAGGGTATATGAGCGTTGTAGGTAAGGTAACTAAATTAGTACCTATATCATCAAAATTAACATGTTTTTTTTTTTCGAAATACTTTAAGGCTTTTTAAGATATTGTAATTAATTTAAAAACAATATGTAGTAACGTAGTTTATTGTAGCAGTATCTTCTTAGGGTTGTGATTAAAACTGTTGGTATGTTTCTGAAATTTATAAATTTAATAATGTTTTCACTTACTTTATTCGACAAAAATACGTTAATAATCAATTTTACTATAATTACAATGTTTGGTGTACTAATAATATTAAATTGTGTGTAGTAGGTTATTAGAGAATTCCGTATGTATGCCAAAATCCGTGGACAAACTAATTGAATTTATTATTGCCATATTGGAAACAGTTATTTTTCGAAATAATTTAATTTGAAATAATGAAATTCCATGACTATATACATTAATAATGATCATAAACATGTGTAACTGTTGATGTTATTAATTTGATAGGTATTACATAATCATAAATATAATACTCTTTTATAACATATAAGTAATCACTAGCAGCCAATAGGTGTGTATCGTATTTAATTGCATACACACATATTTTTTTATTATTATTTAAAATACTCTTTATTTACATGAACATATTTACATAATTATATAATAAACTAAGACTAAACTTAAAAGCTAGCTAATGTCTAAAATGCCTATTTGCCTTGCGGCATTGTACGAAGGATACTGGCGACATTTCCTCGCTGTATCGCAATGCTGATACGTTGTGCGAGGAAGTCGCCAGCTCTTCGGTCACCAATTACCTCAACCAGACGCTTCGCGATTTCTGTGAACAATTTGTTCACGCTGGGACGCCATGGACCTAGGGTTTCTACGAGAAATTGTTAGAAGACATCCAATGTGCATTGAGCTAATTTGCCGTGAAAGACAGACAAACAAACAGACACACACACTTTCCCATTTATAATATTAGTATGGATTAACCTAATCGTAAGGATAAGATCATTAATACAAGTCAATTACTCGATGTATTTAGCCATTTAATACATTACGGCATACAACACGCAATTGTAGCTAACAAGAAGCCGACATCATTGTCAATGCCACGCCAAATGTGGGCATTACATCACATGTCGTGTTAGGTCAATGTTGTCACATGTGACCTGTCATATTCCCATACCTCGTGTTTAAGAACCAGGTTAACTGGACTTTTAGACCTGTAATAGTTTTAGGTAGCTGAGGGTCCAACTTACACCGGTCTTCTCAAGTCGTTGGTCGTAAGTACGGTATTAGAGACTACGATCTAAAATGCATTAAGTGCTTTAGTAAGTTAAAGTAATGTAAATTTTAAGACAGTTGTAGTAAATACCAAATTAGATGTAAATGAAAATGTTTCTTCGGTTTTTTATAAAAAATGTGATTTAAAGTGAAAAGTTTAAGAGGCCGTCAATATCAAAAAATAGAAAATCGTAAAATTGGTAGTTTTCTACGTCCGGTTTCAGTTTCAGTATATACTTATTGATAAGAAAAGCACTTGTTTTAAACAGCGCGTATTCTTATCTACAAAATCAGTAGTTAACATCAAGGAAAAGTTATTCCCTGAATTAATTATGATTTTTTTCCTGACGCTAGTTTAAGAAAACCCGCAAATAGTGCTCACGTCTGAGTGAGCTGAGCTCAATTTTGTGTACTTTAAGGCTGCTAAAATTGATACTGTCGCATTACTTATATCCTAAACTAAAAATTCAGTAGTTTAAATGTGTGTTATCATGCTACTAAAATACAATAAATGGAAGTTAAACGACATCAATATTTGTCTAAAAATACTTCGAATCAAATGGCAATTACTTCGGAAACCTTTTAGACAAACAAAAGGCTTTCTTGATAATTATAAACTTTAAGTATGTGTATGCAAAATAGTGTGTAATACAAATCAGGAAACACTTCCAATTTTAGATACATACTTACTTAAAGTTGTAACTAAAATGCGGTCGGCCCATGTCGGCATCTTCATAAATTTGAATATGTACGACCGTGTTTTAGTTTTAAAATAATGTTATTTTATAAGCTAGATAACTGGACTACAGAATTATTACCTTTTCATATTTTTCCTTACAAAGAGAACGAATAAAATCAATGTTGAATATAAACTTTCGTAAATTTTCCATACAAACGTCAAAACTGCGAACAGATTCTATTGAGTCAGACGCCCGATCGGGCTCGTTCGGAGCAGACGTGTCGCCAAATTTGCTCCAATGACATTTGTTTTTGAGACTGGAAATCATATACGGATACAAAAAGATTGCCAGTGCTATGAATGTATTCAAAAGTAATAAGGTAAATAAATATCGTCACGTCTAAAAGAGTCTGAGTTTAAAATCGTTTTTTTGTGTTGTTTACTACTTATTATTGTTGAGAAATAAAAAAATACATGTAACTTTAATACAATGATAAGAAATATAGGTATTTTTTGTCTTCTAAACTTTATTAAAATGAAAGAGTTTTAAAATTAATTTTAACTCGTTGGACTTTATTTTCATTATACTGGTCACATTATTTAGTGTGTCAGTGTGTGTAACATTCTCTTTCGCGAAGAGACATTCAGTGTTGCGTATGAAAAAACTAACAGAACTAATCATTATAATTATATTCTACTAGCTTTTACCCGCGGCTTCGCCCGCGTAATAAAAGTATTCTTATTGAAACGTTTACAAAAAATAAGATTTTCATTTGGATCCTTAGGTTTCTTTGTAGGTACAGATGTCCGCGATTATTTCGATTAAGGTAAAGCGGGGCCATTCTCGACTGGAGGGCCATTGTAACTGATCTATTTGCTGTACGGTCCGGTTTTGGCTGACTGTACCTTACACATATTACTATTGCTTTAAAATAAATTCTTGCAATGATTGTAGAATTGTTACAAAGCGACCACAGCGTAGGTAGTAGGTACGAATATGTATGTATTTTACCTATTTAAATATTTATACTGGGGAAACTTCATACAACCCACATAGCCAGTATCTCGACGCTAATGGTCGGTAGGGTAGAAAGTACTTCCTTGCATTATCGCTTACAATTTTTTCCATTTTGCTTATACTTATTGCAAACGTAAACCTATAAAAGGCAAGCAAGCAACGATCTTCTTACAGCACATTGAATGTAATAGTTATTACGGATGCAGGATAGATAGATAGATACATTTATTGGTACTAATCATACACCGTCAAACACTGTTACAATTATGTAAAAAATAAACTATGCTCGCCGATGCCTACTTACTAATACCTTCCCACTGAGCCACCTGCATTTTACACTGCCTTGATATCGATTGCCGACCGATTATTCCGACCCCAATCCCTATTCTTATCTCTATCTTTGTCCCCGTCCCCGTCCCCGTCCCCGTCCCCGTCCCCGTCCCCGTCCCCGTCCCCGTCCCCGTCCCCGTCCCCGTCCCCGTCCCCGTCCCCGTCCCCGTCCCCGTCCCCGTCCCCGTCCCCGTCCCCGTCCCCGTCCCTGTCCCCGTCCCTGTCCCTGTCCCTGTCCCTGTCCCTGTCCCTGTCCCTGTCCCTATCCCTGTCCCTAACCCTATCCCGTTCCTGTCCCTGTTCCTGTCCCTGTCCCTATCCCTGGCCCTGTCCCTGTCCTTGCCCCTGTCAAATTATCATGCTAGGAGGAGAACTTTAAAAAATCCTTTCTTAGTGCTCCTCTAAGGAACTTCCGTGTTAATTTGAAATCTCTTGAACCAGAAGTAAAGATAAAAACTAAAGCTATACTTATGGCTATTTTGGATATTTTAACCCCATTGCACAACAACAGGGGAGAAAATTTCTTTTCTACCTCATTAAATTTTAAAATCGTTGTATTTATCGTGATCAGCGACCCGATAAACCATAAAAACGATACCCATATTGTGCTTTTGACTTTACCCCTTTGCACCCCTTTAGGGGTCAAATTTCTTTAGGAATCCTCCTGTGAAGTTTCGAATAAAATAGTCAAACTAATCTTGTTTCCCCATACAAACTTTGAACCCCCATTTCACCCTTTTAAGAGGAGAATTTTGAAAAATCCTTTCTTAGTGCTCCTCTACGCCATATAAGGAACCTATGTGCCAAATTTGAAATCTCTAGGACCAACAGTTTCGGCTGTGTGTTGATATGTCAATCAGTCAGTCAATATCTTCTTTTATATATTTAAACCCCATTGCACCACAACAGGGGAGAAGGTATTTCACTTCCGCCTCGTTAGATTTTAAAAACGTTGTGTTTATCGTGATCAGCGACCCGATAAACCATAAAAACGATACCCATATTGATTTTTTGACTTTATCACCCCCTTTTCACCCTTTTAGGGGTTAAATTTTCAAAAAACCTGAAACACGTAGTCAGTCATATGTCTTAAGGAATCTTCCTGTGAAGTTTCGAATAAAATAGTCAAACTAATCTTGTTTCCCCATACAAACTTTGAACCCCCATTTGACCCCCTTAGGAAGTGAATTTTGGAAAATTCTTTCTTAGTGCTCCTCTACACTATATAAGGAACCTACTTGACAAATTTGACATCTCTAGGACCAGCGGTTTTGGCTGTGCGTTGATATGTCAGTCAGTCAGTCAATATCTTCTTTTATATATTTTTTTGATATTTAAAGTTTAAACCCCATTGCACCACAACAGGGGAGAAGGTATTTCACTTCCGCCTCGTTAGATTTTAAAAACGTTGTATTTATCGTGATCAGCGACCCGATACACCATAAAAACGATACCCATATTGATTTTTTGACTTTATCACCCCCTTTTCACCCTTTTAGGGATTAAATTTTCAAAAAACCTGAAACACGTATTCAGTCATATGTCTTAAGGAATCTTCCTGTGAAGTTTCGAATAAATTAGTCAAACTAATCTTGTTTCCCCATACAAACTTTGAACCCCCATTTAACCCCCTTAGGAGGTGAATTTTGGAAAATCCTTTCTTAGTGCTCCTCTACACTGTATAGGGAACCTACGTGCCAAATTTGAAATCTCTAGGACCAGCGGTTTCGGCTGTGCGTTGATATGTCAGTCAGTCAGTCAGTCAGCTTCTTCTTTTATATATTTAGATAAACGATTATTTACGTAAATGGCGAAATTATTAATTGTAATAATATATTATCTTATCACAAAATTGTTCTGTATGACTTATCTTCTTACGTTCAATATAATTTTTAAATGGTGTTTGCACACGGGGCACGTAACCTTAGATTCAGACTTTAACTAAATTTTGAAAATTATTATTTTAATGAAGAATTCTATATATGGCAACAATTTTACATGTAAACTGACTGTCAACCTCTGTTCATACATAACCTCAACCTTTGTCTCAGTGCATTTATAACGGATGTTATAATGGCTAAACCGATCAGGAACAGTGAATTATTTTAATTGATTCGGAAAAGGGTTTAACCATTTATAATTAGAATAAACGAAGCACTGTTTTTTACACCACAGTTATTTTGATTTTATATGGTGTTTGCACAAAATTGAAAATAATCGGAGTCAATTGAAAAATAATCGGAGTCAATTCGTGTGAGATGGTAACACTAAATTGACACTGTCCGCAATCTAAACACGCGGCAGCGTGTCAAGCCAAGTTCAAGTATTTTTGAACTTGTAACGCTCATAAATTTTATATTCTATTCTTTCTATTCTATTTAAAAGTGAAATGATATTTTAACAATTGTTAAAACATTTTGACTGCCATCTTCAGTTTAGAACTGCTTTTGTCGTACTATATAACATTATAATATTGAACTTGTCTATATGGGAGTTCAACTCAGTGAAACTACTTGTCACTCTCACTTAGGTCACTCCTTCCAGTAAATTGCGGTAGTGTGCGAAAAGTATGTTGGTGAGTGTGACGTGCGTTAGTGTGTGTAAATGGGGTAATTTGACAGATACTGAATTTTTACCCATCGTGACGGGCTCTTAAATTGCAGTATGTTTAGAAGTAACAACAATTTTATGTAAGTTATCTTAAGACTCAAATTAGGACAAACGAAGATGTAGGATAGACTTGTCTAGATCCAAGAGTACATATGGCCTAGACCTAAGTGAATATAATGTATTTACATCGTTAAGACGTCAATGAAGGATTTGAAGGACATTTGGTGACAAATAAAATAGCAAATGAAACCACAAGTGTTAAAACACTTTAAAATAGAAGTGAGTAGATATTTAGATACCTACAAAATGGAATAACAAATACACTTCAAGCATATTGTTCGAAATGAGAGAGCAAATTCGAAACAACTTAAAGACACAAAAGGAATAAATAAACGCAGAAGTAATAAAAAAAGAAAAATAATTTCGCCGAAGAAAAGACATTCGTATAAAAATAATCATCGCACAAAAGCATCAAAAATCCATTACATTAAATCTATAGGCTTCCGAAAATCTGGCAACACAATATCAAAGCTGGTACAAAATCAATAACCCTTAGGGTAAGGATAGGAGCACATATACTCGTAGACTTATTTAATCTCCTGAGTTTAATGGTTTCAATCTCAAAATGGGGAAAGATTTCTGCGCTTTGAGAGTTTTGGTTGCCCCTGGCTGTTCGTGCAACAAGGTAACGCGAACTACAGAAAGACATTTTTGGAGACTTTTTTCTGATATTTTCCTTTTCTTTTTGAGGTCTTTTGACACAGCACAGAAAACCATGGGCGGGGCGCGCCGAAAGGTGTTGGCGTGCCCCGCGTGCCCGCATAGTGATGCGATCCGAGCAGTGGCTCGGAACTAGATTTGAGGGACTTTAATGCTACTGCGTATTGCTACGCATCCATTGTACGAAAAAGGAACTATGATACAAAAAGAAGATCTGGTGTCGTAGCCCAATGGCATTTCTATAACGCGAAACGAAAACAAAACACCGCGAAAGGTAGGTAGTCTGGTTCTGTCGCGCCAATACGCAAGAGCGAGCGAGATAGATTTTTACGAGCGTTTCGTTTCGTGAGCGTTTGAGCTATTCGGCTACGTCCTTGAGTAGAAATAACATCGCATCAAATCTATAAAATTATAATAAAATTTTGAAAAAAACCCCGACCGCGACATAGTGGACCGATTTTCATGAAACATGGCTAAGAACACTCCCGACTAACTCAGCTTTCAAACAAAAAACAAACAGCTACGATGCCACAGACAGACAGACACTGTGTCAAACTTATAACACTCCGTCATTTTTGCGTCGCGCGGGGGTTAATAAAATAGGCCAAATGATATTATGGCCGTGTGTCCTCCGCTTTAAACAAATCTTGTTATATTCCTAGTCGTATTTTATTGAGACGAGCGTGACCTCGGCGGGACAATCATTTTATAGACGAGACAAGTGTGGTCAATTGTACGTAGCAGGACTTGTACCCACTGTATTGACAAGTCGTGTATTATGTACATTTGTACATTTTGGCTATTTGCGAATTTCATGTAGTGATGAGGTTACAAAGTTAACATACACTGAAAAGTGAATTCGTGCAGTATTTCAAAACCAATATTTTTTAAACCTTTATGGAAAGAGTAGCTATATCAGAGTTGAAAGTGTATTGAAAAAAAAATCACCAAAAAACACTGCAAAGTTTGTGTGTGTGGTCTGATTTTTTTTTAAGTATGCATAGGTAGACGTTTGACCACGATCACACCTGATGGTAAGTGATGATGCGGTCTACGGTGAATACGCTTACCTATGAGATACCTTACTCTTGCTTTAAAGAGACCTGGATTACTCGTGCGGAAACACAGACTCAGGCAGGGCATTTACTGAAATATACTTATAATAGATACAGGGTGGTCCAAAAATGACATTGGTATTGTTGATACACCATATTACTCTACATCAACACAGATTGGCATTCGTGTAATAGGATAGTAATATACATACTTATATCACGACATCACAACAACATGTTTTATTATAAGATACACATATTATTAGTTTTCATTTTAAGTAACGTGTTTAAAACAGAACTATTTCAAGTAGCCACTCAAACAAACAAATAAAATCGAAAGTTTCATTAAAAATACAAACAGAAGCAAAAAAAGCAAACCACTTAACCCGCTGTCCAAGTTTTTAGATAGTCAAACAAAGCAAGGCAAATCAACAATCGGGACAAATGACTAAATAAACAACGATAATGCTTGCAGACTAAACAAAACCAATCAAATCCAATTGGAAATTAGAATTGGAAAATTGAATTGAAAAGTTTGATGTTTATTTTTCATTAGAAATGTATGATAATGAGAGAAAATTCCTACAATTTTTAGCAGAATTAAATGAGAACGTTCTTTGTTTTTAAATCGTTGTATGCAGCTTAATAACACTTAATGGACTAAAATTAAACAATTTCAAACATACACCAATACAAACTTAACCTAGTTAAAGCACCATATAAATGTAGTTCCCAGCCATATCATTAAGTATTTATAAATCATGTACACTTCAATTAATTCACTTATTAAGTACCATTAATAAAACCCTTTTTAAACAGGTTCGTAAAACGAGCAATATAATTCAATCATTTTAATTTAATTAAAATTGCAACATTGGAATGAAAACATGTCTGGTACCGTCGTTACATTTACCATTAACATGTTTTTGCATTTACAAAAAAAGTGTAACCAACCGCTATAAAAAGGTCCATATACTGAGTGAATCTTGGTGTTTTAATTTAATAAACATTTTTTGAATAATTTTTTTTTGTTTCTTATGTATTATTAAACTTACATATTTTCACCACGGCCTTTTATCTGTTAACCTTGATATAATTTATATAATCTCATACATATCGGCTTGCCTTGGCTCACTAATGCTAGAACTTATACTAAATGGGCTAATACGGACCGATGTGCCAATTTCTATAGAAGCAAGGAGTCCCGCCATAGCTCAGAGATCATGTGACCCTTTTTTTAGAATTGAGCCTTCCTTACATAGCAAACATGTGTCAAATAAGAAACATCGCGTTAGCTTTAACAAGACAGTTAAAAAGGAAAACTGTTATACACAGCCGTCACTAAAAGTGAATACCTAATATAGCAGACTATTTGCTTCATACATGAATTTGGCGCCGCCCTAGTGGGCGTGGGACATATTGTTTATTAGACAGTAGTCAGCTGCCAAATATTATGAAGATATGTTACAATGTATATACTACTAGATAGGTCAACTCAGTCTAGTTTTATTGTATTAATAGAAATCAAGATGGCATGTTAAGCGTGAGGGCAACGCATAAAACATGAAGTGCTTCTGTTTTATTAGATATATTATGACTTTTATGACCCATATTGAAAACCACCCTGCATTGGAATTTACCTCAGTGCAATTTAAATATTCAATAAACAAACTATCAAAGTTATTCCACAGATACACAATCTCGATTCATTTAAATAATTTCACAGACATCCACGTTTTTATCATCGTGATCCGATCATCAATAATATCAATATGTCTTCCGATTGAAATAAAATGAGTAATTGCTTTACGAATGATGTATCGTATCCGAGACACTCTTGGTCTTGTTTGTCAGTTGAATGACACATTACGTGTAGTCCTTGCGCTGAGTGGGGATATACAACAAAGCTAGGTGTCCATTATGTCCGTATCGTACTCATCGAACGCATCGCGTCGCATTTCGTCCACTGAGATTGCGGTGCGTACGGCGCGGATAGGTGGACACACTTGTGTGACTTTCTATACAAAAGAATATTACCAAAAACCGGCCAAGAGCGTGTCGGGCCACGCTCAGTGTAGGGTTCCGTAGTTTTCCGTATTTTTCTCAAAAACTACTGAACCTATCAAGTTCAAAACAATTTTCCTAGAAAGTCTTTATAAAGTTCTACTTTTGTGATTTTTTTCATATTTTTTAAACATAAATGGTTCAAAAGTTAGAGGGGGGGGGACGCACTTTTTTTTTCCTTTAGGAGCGATTATTTCCGAAAATGCTAATATTATCAAAAAACGATCTTAGTAAACCCTTATTCATTTTTAAATACCTATCCAACAATATATCACACGTTGGGGTTAGAATGAAAAAAAATATCAGCCCCCACTTTACATGTAGGGGGGGTACCCTAATTAAACATTTTTTTCCATTTTTTATTTTTGCACTTTGTTGGCGTGATTGATATACATATTGGTACCAAATTTCAGCTTTCTAGTGCTAACGGTTACTGAGATACGAACCCTAAAAAGGATCGAGTATTATAGAGAGTTACTGTCGAAGTAAAATGTGTAATCACAGTGCATAGACTGCCATCTCTTGACACAAGCTTAAAACTTTTAAAACCTCAGTTTTGACAATTTGGCCCATATTCTTAGCTTGATATGTTTTAAAATGTCAAATATTAATATTAGCGCCATCTAGCTGAGCGTACTCCAAAGGTGTAATACCATTTAGGCCACCGTACCTTTTTCTGTATGGTACTGAGGTACGTTTTTTTCTTAGACTTTATCTGTCTATACGGAGTTATACTATATGTCTTTGATATTACTAAATGTGATGCATCCAGTACGTACGACGTGGGTCTGTGGACGTTTACTTTAAAGACATATTGACCGGGATATAAACCGGCCAATATAAGTCTAAAGAAACTAACTGTGAATCATTTAGAATGCTTTCTTTTAGTCAATACTGTCGATAGTATTATTGAATGCATCAAAATATTCAAAATTGACAGAACTATTTTACAGTCCGACGTCTACAGTACCGGCGAGGGCTGGCGTGATATCGCTCTGGACCGAGTAAAGTGGCGCGCTCTTGTGGAGGCCAAGACTCACTTTGGGTCATCGCGCCAACAAAATAGGTAAGTACGTCGACATAAAGTTCATCGCTAACTATGATGGTGTTGTAACATTCTTTAAAATCCATGGCGGGTAAGTTGAATCCTTGAACGAACCAGCATACCGTGACCTTATGGGCCATTTTTTTCAAAGTTGTCCACCCCACTTTTTTTGTAACATGGGTATTTTTTACGCGATTATTACTCAGAATCGCGAGCTCTTTCGATCCGGATAGGAGAAAAAAAATGTCCCAAGATTTCCATACATTTTTTCGAACCTTCCATTCCGTTACCGCCATACAAAATGTATGAAAAAATGGTAACGGAATAGGAAAAAAACCTTGGGACACTTTTTTTCTCCTATTAGAATAGAAAGAGCTCGCGATTCTGAGTGGAAACCATATAAAAATTTCCAAATCCAAAAAAAAAGTGGGGTGGACAACTTTGAAAAAAATGGCCCTTATCAACTGAGTTCTTCAAATTGTTGAGTTTGTACTTACTCCCGATGTAAAAGAGGGAAGGGATAGACAAAAAGCCGTTAATCCGTTATTGCAAAGATTCACTGATTGAAATAAGTAACTATTTTTATTCGTATTTTGGAAGAGTAAAATATTTTGAAGATAGGATAGAAATTCTTTGGTCGAAAGGAACCAATAATCAATTCTGTTGGCAAGCGTCCTTCTCGTGCTCTGATTTATGAAGTAGCGCCGTGTGATAACAACATTTTATTGAAATAAAAATGATAGCTAGCGGGGTTGTGGACTGTAATGACTAATGTAATGTAAATGATGAAGACACGTATTAAAAACACTTATTTTAGTTAAGTAATTTAAATTGATATTGGTAAACAAACATATTTATAGTTCCGTGACAGAAGGCAGACTGACTACTAATCAATCATATTTCAAACAATATCAAAGTGGCATTATTTCAACCGTAATAAAAATCTTTTACCGCGATATTTACTATGGAAAAAAATCGCGTATAATGAAAAAATTCATTTTAATGAATGGATGGATTTTAATTATTTCATTATACGCGATTTGATCCGTTTCAATATCAAAGTGACAAAATTCAAACGTTTAAGAAGGTCGCGCCCCAGCCAGTCGCCAACATACATAAGTCACTAGCAGAACTACAAACATAAACGGATACGGACTTCATAGTTCTTGAAAAAAATTTAAAGTAAAGTAAAGTAAAAAGTATTTATTGTACACACAAAAGAACTTAAACAGAAATTGAGTTATCTGGTCTTACAACTAAATACACATAACTAAACTAAACTAATTTCATATTAAAAAGTGACCAAGGCCTCAAAGTGTCCCGAGCTGGAATCGAACTAGCGTCCTTCATACTCCGTCCGTCTAACCGTCCGTAGGCCTTACTTCACCGTCGTTTGCCTCAAAATGTATAATGTATTTTGTCATATAATTACTAATTACTATGTATGTTTATAGGTACTTAAGCGGCTCTGTTTTTCGTTTAATAAATGTCATTGGATTAAATGGAACTTCTGATGAAGACCATAACAGGATACCTTCAGAAAGAGGAACACACATATTATGCATACGGGTTCGTTTGAGTCTCTGATTCATTTTTGCTCCTTTGTGTCTGCCTGTCTGGAATTACACCTTGTTTGGATAACTAATTGCGGCTCATATTTTGTTTTCAACAGGATTTTATTTCGAAGTGATCTTAGGTAGGTTACATTTACATACCTACAGCTTAACATTCTTATTTTACCATCGGACTCTGCGTACTTTAAGTTTTTTTGTACAAATGTTAGCATAATAGACCCTGGCAATAAATACGTATAAGAGGAAATGCTTGGAACACTATTTTTGACCCTGAAACTTTTTAGGGACAAGTTAGGACGCTTTGACAACCTAATCCCCGTAGGCACTAGTTTTTACGAAAGCGACTGCCATCTGACCTTCCAACCCGAAGGGTAAACGAGACCTTATTGGAATTAGTCCGGTTTCCTCACGATATTTTCCTTCATCGAAAAGCGACTGGCAAATATCAAATGAAATTTCGCACATAAATTCCGAAAAGCTCATTAGTGCGAGCCGGGGTTTGAACCCGCGACCTCCGGAACGAAAGTCGCACATACTTACCGCTATAGGCTACCGCTAGGGACATGTTAGGACATAAAGATATCAAAAGTCCTTAGGTCTTGAAGGGGTTTTTCCTCCACACCTCTTAACGATCCTTCATAATTCATAATTCATAATTCTTTATTCGCATTTAAAAAGTGTTAACATGATAGGTCTTACATAAATTGTGTGTACCAACTTTTTAGCTGTGTTTTGGCAGCATGCAAATTATACAATAACTAAAACTACATTAAAAATTAACTTAATTACTTAACTTATTATTAAACTAAGGTATACAATATGTACAATATTTACAGCATATCTTACTCTGTTGATACTTCCCCATTACTATCCACAAATTCTTTAATCGAGTAGAACAGTTTTGCCATTAGCCATTTGAATAGTGCATTTTTAAATTTATTGCATGGTAGGTCTGTTATATCCTGTGGTAACTTATTATAAATCGTGACACACATAGAATAACAGTTACTTTTAAAAGCGGCAGTTCTTTGTTGTTTAGGTACAACAAGTCTGTTGGTATTCCTAGTATTTCTAGGGAACACTTCCTTGGCAGTCTTAAACAAGTTTACATTTAATTTCACAAATTTACATACTTCAAAAATATAGAGACAAGGTAGAGGAAGAACATTTAATTCGGGGAACAGAGGTTTACAAGATGTCATCTGGCCTACTCCACATATGGCACGAATACATTTTTTTTGGCAGATGAAAGCCCTTTGTACATCAACCCCATTCCCCCACACGATTAGTCCATACCGAAGAACCGACTCCACATAGCCGTGATAGGCCATCAGGGCCGTTTTTCTATCGGTCGTTGTGCGCAGTCTATGCATGACAAACACAAATCTGTTTATTTTATTACATATATGTTCAATATGGCCATTCCATTTTAAATCAGCGTTAACAATCAAGCCCAAGAATTTTATAAGATTATCATTTTTCAAGGTATGTCCATTATAGTTAATATTCAATGTCAAGTTATTAAAATTCATATAATTAGTTTTAGATATATTGATTTGCATATTGTTATGTTGCATCCAATTAATTACTTCAGTTATAGTGTTGTTTACATTACATTCATGATCAATTACAGTTTCTGTCTTAATATTTGTAACAACAATCGAGATGTCGTCAGCAAACAGAATACATTTGTGAGACGTCACCTTCGGCAAATCATTGATGTACATTATAAATAGTAGTGGGCCTAAGACACTACCTTGAGGAACTCCAAAGCGGTTGAATTTATATTCAGATTTGAATACTTCGGTCTCCTGCAAGCTATTCACCCGCTTAATTTCTACACATTGCTGTCTATCTTCCAGATAAGATCTTATCCAATGTAATGCCGGTCCTCTAATGCCGTAACTCTCTAGTTTGGCCAAGAGTAAGTCATGAGCAACAAAGTCAAACGCTTTGGACATATCGAAAAATAGGGCAGTAGTGAAACTACTGTCATCGCGGTGAGTGGAAATCTCACTTATCATGTTAAAAACTGCGAGTGTAGTAGACTTACATTTTTGGAAACCATGCTGTTCTGGTACAATAGCATTAAATTTATGAAAGAATTCACTTAACCTTAAATACATTGCTTTCTCAAAAATTTAGATATAATAGGAAGGATCGTAATAGGGCGATAATTCCCAATATCTTGCCTTTCGCCATTTTTAAAAATTGGAATGACAGTGGCCTTTTTTAATTTGGATGGAAATATTCCTGACTCTAGACTAACAGTTAATCAAATATGTTAAGATAGGAGCTAGTTCACTAACTACATTTTTTGATAATACATGTGGCCATACCATCATACCCTTCTGTTTTAGAATTCTTAAGGGAGGCAATAATTTTTGAATCTCTATTTCACTAAATGGTTTTAGAAATATGGAATTAATTACTTTATTACCATTGAGCGTGTTTGAGGTTTTATAATTTAGCTTATTCGAGGCTTCAATAAAAAAATTATTAAAAGTGTTAGCGATATTAATGGGATCGGTGATAGTAAGATTGTTAAATTTAATGGTATCTATAAACTGGTCATTGTTAGAATATTCAGCTTCATTTTTTATGAGTTCCCAGGAAGCTTTGCATATATTATTACTGTTTAAAACAAACTTTTTATTTGCATTCTTTTGGGCCTGTGAAATACAGCGTCTTAACAATTTAGAATATGCAGTGTATTTATTTTTAGTTTCCGTTGATTTTTCCCTATAGTAACAAAATCTTAACTGTCTTCTTCTTTTTGTGCTTAACTTGAGTCCCGTGGTTATCCACTTCAGTTTTTTATTATTTGATACCCTAATTTTAATCAGTGGGAAACATAGATTATAGAATAAACACACGGTATCGTGAAAGTAATTGAAAGCTCTATTTACGTCAGAATCACTATATACATCTTGGAAAGATAAACTACTAAGGCAATTTTTAAATTTGTGTACATTTTCATCAGAATAATCTTTCTTACAAATAATAACAGTTTTTTGTGGTATGAGCTTACCTTTAGGCTTAAATGAGAGCAGTTGGGCTGTGTCGTGATCAGAAAGTCCTAAGGGAATAATTGTGCCAATACTGTCATAAATATTGCTAATAATGTGATCCAGACACGCGTTTTGTCGCGTGGGCTTATTAATATGGTTGCACAAATTGAAATTATTAATGATATCTAATAGCTCGCAACTGTATTTATTAGTTTTCAGTGTATCGACATTAAGGTCTCCCGCTAATATAAATTTCTTTTTGGGATATCTTTTTGATAAAGTTAATAGTAGCAGCCGTAACTTCTCAAAAAATGATCTTATACATGATGACGGTGTTCTATATATACATACTACAATTAGATTAATGGAGGAAATCTCCACTGCACAGCATTCGAACGAGAACATTTCCGCTAGATCATTTATCGGTTTTACTACTTTGTGAGTCAGACCTTTTCTTAAGAGAATACAAGAGCCTCCTCTTTTACTTTTTCTAGAGAAGTGTGAAGCTAGTTCGTAATGTCGCATCAAAATGTTTTTTTCCTCGCCCAGTCTGATGAATGTCTCAGTTAGACAAATTACATCTACATTTATACCCGAGTCAAATAGTTCCAACAAACATAATTCAAGTTGGTCTTTCTTGTATAAAAAACTTGCAATATTTTGGTGCAACACATTAAAATTATTGTTCACGAAAAAACTCTTCCTTTGGCGGCGAAGTAGTCAGTTCAATAGTCTTCTGGGCCATAGACTCCTCCTCATCTCGGACCGCTAGCACAGGCGATTTAAGTTGTGATGTTGTAGTAGTTGTATATGTTTTTCGTGGGAAATAATCCAGTATTTTTCCTTGTTTATGTTTGTCTATCGGTGGTTTTAAATTGTCACCAGTCCGAGTTAATTTACTCTCAGTGGCAACAAATTGCCCCAGATGGTATATGATATTGGCCATTCCTTTATTACCTAGACGTCCTGTCCTGCCAGAGAACATATCAGCGATAGATCAAGGTTCGAATCGAATGAGAAGTGTCTGTCATGAAGAGTCTCGTTGCTGCGTAACATGGTATTAAAGTTCTCGACCCTGTAATTGTATAGAGGTCTTCCACAGATATACGTAGGGCACGCTATGATTATGTTCGTGTGAGTAATTGAACTAACAGTACTTGTAATATAATTAACTAAATCTGAGTAATCTGCGCTCTGTTGGAAGTCTTCTTCACCAATTAAGACTATGCAATAATCTTTTAATGTAAACGATACCAGCTTGTTTTCCAGTTGATAAAGGCTATTTCTTATTCCTCCCCCAGGCGTTAGGAAATGACAGTAATCAAAGCTTGAGAGCGACTTATCCTGCCCTACAATTTTAGCAATTCTGTTTCTGTTGTTGCAGCTCAATATTGCAATTTTATTTTTTGCAGGCGGTGGTGTTTCTAGGTCATTTTATGTACCGTGCTGAGTGAGACTTCGCCAGATATTGTCACTGGTGACCCGGTAGGAGATGTAGGTGGTGTATTTGTTTCGTTAGTATTTTTTTTATCCTGTCTCTGTTTTGTTTTAGATACATCAGGTGTTTGAATAAAATCTATTTTTGTTCTGTTCATACTTTTCAGGTGGGTCCATGATTTTTTTCTTATCAGTCGATTTACAGATGCTAGTAAGTTTGGCTATTTCAACTTTGTACTCATCTAACTTCTTTTTTAGTGAGTAGTTTTCATTTAACAATTCTTCAATTTCATTCTCAGCAATTTGTAATTTTTCTTGCAATTTTTCATTTTTTTCTCTCAAGGTTTCTATGTCCTCAATGGTGTTTCTTATTTCTGGGCAGCTTCTGTTTTGGATGGATGTATTGTCCATGTCACTGTCACCAAGAGACTCAAAGGAATTATGTGTAGACACATTTATGGCATATTCCTGTCCTTCAGTTATGTTGTAATTAGTATCTGTTGTCATTGGCATATTTTTTGTACTACTCGATGGAGTCGAAACTTTAGAACTAGTTGGTGAAAGAATTTTTGAGCTGGTAGGCGGTGTTGCAATTGTTGAGATCTTCGGACTAGTTGCTGAATTCACTGTGATTTTTGATGTGATTAATGGAGTTGAGTCTTTCGAACTAATTTGTGTAATCGGTGTACTGGTACTGAGGTCATATGATTTCGTTTAGTTGGCTTCATGCAATCATGACACATCCAGTTCTTTTTGGATTTTTCACTCATAAGGGTAAATGCATGATTTGTGACGTTTGTACATTTTATGTGATATAGTTTAATACAACTTGAACACGTGAGTGCCAATCTTTTACTAGCGATTTTTGCACATACTGCGCATTTCGACGCCATTGTTTGTTATTTTTATTTATGACTTGTTTATAGCAATCTCCTTAAACGCGCTATAATCATGCGGTACTCACAAAGTTTCTGAACGAATCTTAATGTCACCCTTGACAGCTAGACGTCAGATTGAATGTGTCAAAGTCAGATCGCGGGCGGCTAACCCTATAATTTCTCCTTTTATTTTGCGTGTTTTTAATTGTTATTTTCAAATTATCTCTGTGTGTGTGAAGTTCAAATATAACTGTCTTTGTTTTGGTTTAGTTTTTACTAGTTTTAGATTGAAAACGGCTTACCTAAGTGCTGTTCCCATCGTATGTTGATTTGTTGCAGTCACTGTTTTGTTATATTTGAATCTTCGGTAAGTTTACGGCAATTTTTCCTATTTTTCGCAATTAATTTAGATGAAAGAGCTGCAGAGACTAAAATGAAAATGGAATACGCTAACATGTTTCTTGGCATAAAAATATCTAGAATAAAGCAAAAAACTCGCCAAGTGCGAAATTGACTCGCGGTTTAAGGGTTCTGTTGTAACTAATTTTTATTTTATTTTGCAATTAGGATGTGTACCTACTTTTATTTTTATTATTTTAGGTCCTAATAGTGCTTTCTTAAACATGACAAAACAGATGTTTTTGTCGAATAGGAAACTATAGTTAGGTGATGAGTATGAGAATCTAACTAAACTATTGGAAACGGTATAAGAGTAGTAAAAGAAAGTTGATTATTGTTAGATTATTTTTCCAATTAACATGTTTTGGATCTACAGTTGATCAAATCAAGGTTTGATACAATCAACATGGTATGATGGAATAACTATTAAATTTAAAATAGTGCAATAACTGACAGTTAAGCAACACGAATAAGGGCCCTGGTCAAAGACATAATATATGTAACTCCGTATAGACGGATAAAGTCTAAGAAAAAACCGTACCTCAAAGCCCTAGAGAAAAAGGTGTGGTAGCCTAGATAGCGTTACACCTTTGGGGAACGCTCGGCTAGATGGCGCTAATATTAAAATTTGTCATTTTAACACATATCAAGCTAACAATATGGGCCAAATTGTCAAAAATGAGGTTCAAAAGTTTTAAGCCTGTGTCGAGAGATGGCAGTCTATGTACTGTGATTACACATTTTACCTCGACAGTAACTCTCTATAATACTCGATCCTCTTTGGCCCTGGTGTTTAGGAAGTATGTAATAGGAAACAAATTTCATACATTTTCTAACGAATCCTCTCAAAATAGCCGGTGGGTTGGTAGCCGCTGATTTTTTTTTTCTTTACTCATCACACAGACTGAGATCATATTAAAAGGGTTCGTTGTCTTCTGAGATACGGAACCCTAAAAAGAGATCATTAACCCAGGCAAGTGTAGGATAAAATTAATAATCATCATTAGTTCATGCGAGTTGTGCGAATGGTATTCAGCACTGATAGGCCATAATAATAAGGAGATATATACGCAGGTGAAAACTGGTGTTGGGAGACAAATCGGTTTGTTGCAAACGAAGGAAAAAAAGTAAAATACTGCAATGATTTTTATTTATTTTCCATGTTTTGATTAAAATAGTCATTATCCATGTTTAAATCAATGTCCTGTAGACTATTATAACAGCCATTCTTTCAGACTAAAACATCGAATACCTATCCTTACTATCCTAAATATAGTTTGGTGCATAGATTGGCGGCAGATCTCCGTGAACTCGGCGTTGGCGAAAGCTGGCGTGATATTGCTCTGAATCGGTTTACATAAGTGACGTGGCGTGCTCTTGTGTTGGAGGCCAAGACTCATTTTGGATCATCGCGCCAACCAAGTCATTCTAACAGCTGCCAACCAGTGTGAGCAATAACAATTTTGACCATTTTAAGTGCGTTCGTTAGTAGGTACATATTTACTTAACCTACCCCAAAAATTTTGATAACGATACCAAGGATAAACAATAATAACCTTATCGCTTAAAGCTTTTCGACTCCAGACATTAACCAAGAGACGTTGTTTTAAACAAGAAAAATATCTAGCAAACAAAACTGCGAGCGAATCAGCCGCGAAGCAAAACGATAAGAAACCCTGGGGTATTCCACACGTTCGAATGAGTCGAGATTTACGTAAACCCATTTTGAGAGAAACAATCATGCGTGACATGGGCGACAACCATGCCGCCCTAAATCGACTTGGCGTCGCTCTGTTCACCAAGAGCTCAGGGTATTAGGGATGGGGTGGGAGGAGGTTACCCAAACTGCCCAAGACCGGAGAAAATTGAGAAACATGATTCCGAGTCCTACATCTCAGCAGACGGTAACAGGATGCAAAGAAGAAGAAGGTGACATGATAGAAGAGGGTATTGTTGGACTAGAGTAACATATGTTTCGCTCAGGATAGAAGTGCAATTTTATTGTATCTTTGTTTTTACAGTGACCCAGAAGAGAAGAGGTGAGGTTTATTGCAATAAAGGTGCGCCTGCAATGGAAAATCCTTTCGTAGAGGCCCAAATAATTTGCACGACAATAATAAACAAACGAAATAATTTTCACAATGGAAAAATGGAAATTGGATGGAGAAAGCGAAAGGTGGAGACAGAATTCTGCTAGTGGACGAAAGAAAAATATCCCATTGGACAACCCCAAATAGTTATTATTTGTCGAGAAATAGCGCAATATCGTAAAAAGTGGCGCTCTCTTGTGTTGGAGGTTGGAGACTAAACTCGGCGTCGCGCTCGCGCTCGCGCAGCGATCGGTAGCGGATGCGGACGCTAACGTATCAATACCGTCGAAATTAACCGTAAATAGTCGTAAAAATGTCGAACGTTGTAAAGTGCAATGTGTGTAATATCGTCATTGACGAATTATTAGCGTTTGTCCAAAATAAGCTATCTCTAGTGGACGATGAGACTATAGTGCGTCTATGTTCTAGTGCATTTACTAGCGTAGAAATTAAAAATTCGAAGTCGTTATTATTTGAATCTGTAACGACAGAGCAGCGGAATATTGCGAGAAAAAACCGAGGAAAGGAAACACGAGATCTTGAAGATATTGTGTCTTTACTGAAATCAATCGACCCAGAAAAAGTACCAGTTTTCGTTGCAAGAAATTTGGAAAAGTTACCACCGCTTACAATAGATCACTTGGACTGTACAAAACTTTTGAAGGACCTTGTCAAACTTCAAAGCGATATTGACACTGTAAAGTCGACTTATGCGAAAAGTCAAGAGCTTGACGAGCTACGAATCGATGTTCAAAACCTAAGGTACGAGTCATTGCCACGGTCACCCTTTGTGAACATAAATGCAAAACGCGGAGCCTGGATAAATGATAGTGGGCCATCAGGGCTATCAGTTTATAATACGGACTCGTTAAAGCAGGCCAACGTAACGACAAAACAGTGCTCAAATTCTACACATGACCTATCGAAAAAGTCGTTACAACGGACTTCGTTTGAAATAAACAATAGCGAAAATGATGAGACAGCCGATGCGATAGCGTTTAAAACCTCTTAAACACCGATTTATAATCATACACAGTCAATAAGCCAAAATGACTTCACGAAGACGCGCAAATCACCGCTTAAAAATTACGATAACAATATACGTACGGTAGATCCATCAGCTGTGGCGGCGGTGACGTCAGAACCCGCGCCGGCTCAGCCGGCCGAGACTCAGACCGGTTCGCTTATCGATAAGCCGGGCGATCACTTGTTTACAGTGCATATGCCTCAGCGCCCAGATGTTATTTATGACAGAGATATGCAAGTATCCCAGCTTAAATCGTATGCAGATGTCGCTAAAGATATGGAGAAATGGAAAACCGTAGGACGGTCAAAACCAAAAACCAACGGTCGTTTTCTAGGTAGAAAAGGGTGTGCCAGTGTTAGCGATGGAAAGTTCCGAGCAGCTGACTCCAAAGTACTTATGTTTATAACCAAAGTCCATAAGGAAACGACCGAACAACAGATAGAAGAGTACGTGTACGATAAAACCGGTGAAAATATTAAGTTACAAAAACTGACGATTAATAAAGATAAGGAATACTGTGCGTATAAGTTTTTCGTGGCTCAAAGTAAGCTGGACTTGTTTTTAGATGAATCATTATGGCCCCAGGGCGTAATATTTCGAAGATTTGTACATTTTAAATATAGAAATACGAAAGGGCTGAGTGGCCCTAGCGGCAATAATAATCGACAGTTAAATGAATAGTACTGTTTACAAATTAGCCAGTTTTAATTGTAAAAGTGTCAAAAGATCTATTGACAGTATACGACAGCTATGTAAGTCGTGTGACATCATTGGGTTACAAGAGACCTGGTTGACGCCGTGGGATATCCAGTTTCTTGACAGTATCGACGATTCCTTTGGCTACACGGGAACATCGGCAGTGGATGCGGAGGCTGGTATGCTGCAAGGGCGGCCACATGGGGGAGTAGCACTCTTATGGAGCAAAGCAGTGTTTAAAAATGTGTGTGTTGTGCAGTGTGGTAACCCGCGAGTGTGTGGCATTAATGTCACCATAGGTCAAAGGTCGTTTTTGGTGTTAAACGTCTACATGCCCACGGACAAGTTGGAAAACTTAGTTGAGTTTACGGATTGTTTAGCTGTGGTAAGTGCGATTGCTAATAATAACATAGCGGAGTCTGTGTACTTACTCGGCGATTTCAACGCGCACCCAGGCGAACTGTTTTATAAAGAACTATCGTGTTTCTGTGCGGATCAGCAATGGACTTGTGCTGACGTCGACGAGTTAGGTTTACAGTCGGGAACGTATACTTTTGTTAGTGACGCGCACGGATCCAGAAGATGGTTAGACCACTGTGTGGTAACAAAGGCTGCTGCGCGTTCTATTGTTGATATTTATGTCAAACTCGATGTAATGTGGTCCGATCATTTCCCCTTAATAATAGAATGTGATTTAAATTTTGTAAAACCTAAGCATTTGGCCCCGTCAAACAAAATAGTTAATAAAGTTGTATGGGGCGATAGAAAGCAAGAACAAATAAATATTTATAATCATGAATGTAATGAAAAGTTAAAAGTTATAGATTTTCCTGATATATTTCGCAACTGTTGTGGTAAAATGTGTAGTGATAAAAATCATAAATCTGCTATTGATAAATTGTATAGTGACATTATAAATGCCTTAAGTGAGGCCGCAACTTTAAGCTATGACCACGACCCTAAGTTTCTCAAAAGGAGAAAACCTGTATTGGGGTGGAACAAATATGTACGTGAAGCGCACATGAACGCTAAAGTTAAATTTGAATTATGGAAGTGGCATGGTCAACCCAGGTCAGGTCAGATTTATGACGAAATGTGTAATACTCGAAAAATTTTCAGGTCTCGTTTAAAATGGTGTCAGAAACACGAAGAGCAGATTAAGATGGACATCATTGCGGAACACCATTCTAAGCGTGATTTCTGTCAATTTTGGAAGGCGACCAATAAGTTGGGTGGCAGACCGGGTCTGCCTGTTAGTATCGAAGGAGTGAGCGAAAGTCAGTCTATAGCCGAACTATTTAAAGAACACTTTTCTGTTAAATCACCGTTGGGACCATCGCGGGCAGATAATGCTGGAGGCTGTGGCTCGGGTGGGCAGGAGATGAAGACCTCATTTACCGCGACGGACGTTAGGAATGCCTTAAAGTCCATGGCGCGAGGGAAGTCTCCTGGCCACGACGGCCTCAGTATCGAGCACCTTCGTCATGCCGGCCCACACCTAGCAAGGGTACTGGCGATGTTTTACACTTTTTGCGTTCAGCACACTTACTTACCCGCCGACATGATGAGGACTGTGGTGGTCCCAATAGTGAAAAATAAGACGGGCGATATTAGTGACAAAGGCAACTATAGGCCCATTTCGCTCGCTACGATAACTGCAAAGGTGCTTGACGGACTGCTTAATTGCCAAATAGACCAGCATTTTAAGGCCCACGACAACCAGTTTGGTTTTAAATCAGGGTTATCGACAGAGAGTGCTATTTTGGCGCTGAAGCAGACCGTAAAGTACTATACGGACAGACGGACAGCGATTTACGCGTGCTTCCTAGACCTATCTAGGGCATTTGACCTGGTTCATTATGACATTTTGTGGCAGAAGCTGGCAGAGTTAAAAATGCCAGCCGATGTTCAAGGTATATTTAAATACTGGTACCATAACCAGGTCAATGTCGTAAGGTGGTCGGACGCGTATTCGCAGCCGTACGGGCTCGAATGCGGCGTTAGGCAGGGCGGGCTTACCTCACCGAAGCTTTTTAATATCTATGTAAACGCCCTTATTGAGGAGCTGAGCAGCACTCGTGTCGGGTGTCACATAGACGGAGTGTGCGTCAACAACTTGAGCTACGCGGACGACATGGTGCTGCTCAGCGCCTCAGCATGTGGGCTCGCCAAACTTATCTCGATTTGTGAACGATACGCGGCGAGCCATGGGTTGGTTTACAACGTCCGCAAGAGCGAATGCGTTGTCTTTAGGGTCAAGGGTAAATGTCCGCCAATGTTTCCTCAAGTGAAATTAAATGGACAACCTTTAAGTATAAATTGCCAATTTAAATACTTAGGACATTTGATAAACGCTGACCTTAAAGACGATGCCGATATTGAGCGTGAGCGCAGAGCGTTGTCCGTCAGGGCAAATATGATAGCCCGCAGGTTTGCTTGCTGCTCTAAAGAAGTCAAAGTTAGTTTGTTCAGAGCCTACTGTACTAGTTTCTACACAAGCAGCCTGTGGGCAGACTATACATATAAACGGTACAACGCTCTGCGCGTTCAATATAACAACGCGTACAGGATGCTGATGGGGCTGTCCAGATTTTGTAGCGCGTCAGGGATGTTCGCAGAGGCGCGGGTAGACTGCTTCTACACCACTATGCGTAAGCGAGCCACATCCCTGGTGCGCAGGATACGGGCCAGCTCCAACAGCATCCTGACCATGATTGCGGACAGGGTTGATGGCCTATACCTAAATAATTGCTGCATGACCCATGCACTTAGGAATAAGTAGATTTAAGTTAAATGTAAATAGTTACGTATACTAACACTAGTCTTAAGTTGTTCTATATATTATGTTACTAACAAAAATGATCCAAGTTGGTCCTAAATAAATTAATATTATTATTATTATTATTATAAACTTTATTTTGTGTCACTGCATGAGACAACAGAATGAATAAGTATGGAAAGGCACACATTTATCCAGAGCACAAATCTGATGAATTCCGTCTCTTTTGAACCGTTGAAAAACAGCGATTACCTATTCCTATTCGTGATTGATCAATGCTAAAATATTAGAAAATGTGTAATTGCTACAAACCCCAAGATCATTTCCCGCTGGTCGACCACACAACTCGATTTGTCCATAGTTTTTCTAGAACACGCATCCTGTAAGTGATCACCGGAATCAACAGGGCGATGTTTTTCGACCAAAAGAGGACAAGAGGAATGGACGTCATTAGGCGCTGGCCGACGTAATGGGCCTTTATACGCCGTGATTTTTTTTACGTAATGATAGAGATTTCGATATGTGTCGTTAGCTTTAGTTTCAGATATGCCTTGATCGCAAAATATGTCAGTACCTATTTCATACAGAATAAGCGTTAGCAGATTGATTTTTAGTGAACCTTTAACTGAACCTGACATATGCAAATAGGTGACTGTAGGTACTTACTCATAACACCCCGTCGTTTTTTCGTCGGGGGTTAAAAAATGGAAATGTACAGAAGATTATTTTAAAACAATAACTACAAATTATCAATTCACTACATGAAGAGTCAAGGTTGCCTCTTAATTATGCAGTTATGCAAATTAATAATCTTCTACGACAATTTATGCGACATGCGACAAAGAACCAGTCAGACAAGTTCATGGTCGATGCAAAAAACTAAGAAATTATTTGACAAACAAATTATTTATCTATAAAAATAGCTGGCAAAGGCATCAAAGAAATTTCCGTTGTGTCTGGTCAGTCATCGGTCTAATCATAATATCATGCTATTTTTGTAACATTGACCCTTTAGCACAACTTACCTTGTCGAGCGCGAGTCCATACTTGAAGTCGCGCTTGATGTATGTATGGACAAGACAAGTTGTGCTAAAGGAGCAGGTGAAAAGTAAAACTGCAAACTTACTGCCACCAGAACTTGTGCCTAGGAGTGCCGAAACGTGCCTGCGACCTCGTCCTATAGCCCTGAGGTGGCAATCGAGGGGTTTTAGTGGGTAAACCATGGGTCTCATTAGCCTATATAGGAGTCCCACATAACCATCCCAGGCCGGCCCTGCGCCTATATTGCGCCAAAAAAGAGTATTATATTAGTGACATCTTATCTGTTTTAGACAACAGGGGCAGAGGCGGAAGACATAACTAGGAGGCATTTACCCAGCAGTGGGACACAAAATAGGGTATTAAAAATGTCTTATCAATACGTAAATATTTTGCCATAGAACTGCTATTAAATTTCTTGTCGTAATATAGATAAAGTTACCTACCACTTACTTTAATGTATTCAGTGTAGAGAAAAATGTAACAGTTGGTCGCTGCTTTTGCTTTCTTTGCCTTTACTTACCTTCGTTATGAATTCGCTTCTGTTACCTTTTTTACCTTTAATTAAATTAACCTATGAGGTACAAAACCTAATGAATATAACTGCTAATAAGATAAAAGTGTTTCCATGACGAAATTTATACTTTGCGTAGTCACAAAAAACAAGCCGGTTTTTGGGATGAAGTCATAAGAATGTAATTTTACAAAAAGTCGTATATCACTATGCCAATCGTATGGAGATACAGTTTTTTAATTTATACAATTATCAGAATGTGCCAACACATGACACGCATTACGAATCGCAAATGATACTCGCATTATACCACAGAATATATAATAGTACAAGTACCCAAGTACCCAACGTAAGGTAGTGTCTTACCAACGTGTGCGAGTCACTATGTATTGTGTAATACAAACATGCTTAAGTTAAATTATAGCTCATTATACAGTCGAGTTCATAATCATATAAACATTATTACAAGGAATTACTGTGAAGATTCGTATACATATTTGTGAACTTAATTCAGTGATAATGGGAAAACTGGTCATTGTTAGGTTGGAATATGGAACACAAATTAAATATTATTAATGTTGGTAAGCATGGGATCCTAATTTTACATCAAGGATACCTTGACTAACGGCCCAGCCACGACATTGGTCTAAGCGCGGCAGCGGCGAGCGGCAGCCATACGTGCGAATGAAAAGTCCCATCACTGTGTCTCGCTTCAATGTATGGCCGCCGCTCGCCGCTGTCGCGCTTAGACCAATGTCGGGGCTGATCCGTAAGGTAAGTAAAATTAAAACCTATTAAGGTAGGTGTATTTCATCAAGGTCATGTAGTTTTCATTCACTTTGGATGGGTCTCGGTAAGATTACGCCGTTGTCTGCGTGGACGACGGTCGCGCAACAGCGCGGCGATGTCGACACGGCGCGACGAAATCAAACCTTCGATCTCTATGAGAGAGATGGGCGACGTCAATGAACTATCGATGATATGCGATGCGATGCGACACGATGGCGATAGTCGCGCGACTATCGCACGCGGAAGTCACGTCGTTTGCTTGATAATAGGGTCCACGCATTTGAAAATGTTTGAGCAATTGAGTAGCAGACCACAGACATATTTTTTTAGAATGACTGAAGTATCTCAAAACCCCTGGGGCCAATTTCTCGAAGCTACAAGTTACAATTTACAAGTGGTAGTCAATGTCTAATATGACAAGTGGGAAAGAGACTTCCGCTTGTAACTTGTAACTTTCGGTTTTGAGAAATGGGCCCTAAGCTCTTAGCCTAAGCTTATAACTACAACAAGTTAACACAATTCAAGCATTCCGTTTCAAAAACAGAATCAAAAGGGGAAGAAAATTTCAAGATCTCTTTGCACAATTTAAAAAATATTGTTATCTCAGAAACTAGGATAATAAAGTACTCAGAAACTACTCAAACGATGGGGCAGACTAGAGATAAAATAACAAGTACGACTTGTTGCGGTTTATCTTTGATTCACTATGTTTAAAACAATATGTGTCAATAAAATCGTCGATTCAAATATATTGATTCAAATGACAAGTTGTTGTCCAAGGAGCAAACGATTGTTGAACGAACATGAAAACTGGTTGTATTTTCTGTCAGTGCAGATGCTCAAATGTGAAGAGGATGTAAATAACACTGTTCAATACCACGATAATGATTGATAAATAACTAGATTAACTAGCAATATTGATTGGTAACGAACGTCATTATATATTGACCGCGCGAGGTTACTTTAATGTAATTGATTGACGGCTATCATTAAAATAAGCTAAGCTATATTAAAATAGTCTTTACAATTTTAAAGATGGGGTTTTTATTTGGCACTTTGGAAATATAGATAAGTGCTTGTTAAGGACTGGTATTGAGTGTGGATTAAAAGCAAATTGAGGTTCTTAAAAACTAATCCAACTGTTTAAAATGAAGAGTCATGTTCCTCAATATTAAATAAGTACCTAATACATCAATAACATACGAAATCTAAATATGACATGCTTTACATGAGAATTTGAGTAAACAAAAATATAATGATGACGTACAAATCAAGTCATTAAAGTGAATTAAATTTAATTAACCAAATCACGGACACCTTGATTTACAAAGAAGAAGCAAAGAAAACCTCAGCACTGGTTCTCAAAACTACACATAGGACTATAAAATATTAAACACATTCGAAAATTGAGTTTTTTTACAGCCAGAAATAGTAGAATTGAATAGTGGCTCCACCGTCATGTAAACTGTTTTACCTGTAGCGACAGTAGCGACACTGACAATTATTTTATGAGATATATGCACCGATAGCACAGTATAATAAAGAGTACTATCGTACAGTATGGCCACTTCCGCTCCCCGCTGAAAGTGCCGCCCACCCCCTCTCGGTTACCTTACAGTTACCGCCTGTCAAAAATGCGAACAGTACAAGCATAGTACGCGTTCACCTATACGAGCTTACACTGTGTGCTAGGAACGCGCCTCTTTCATATATTTGATCGCCAGTGTCCGAGCTGTGCCGATAGCATGGTCATGCAATAAACGATAAAACATCGGGCCGTCCCTAACTATAAGAAGATCATACCATCCCATACATTAAAATGCGACCGCCTAAGAACGCGCGTACACTACATCACACATAGATGACGCCACAAATGAATGACTTGTTGCCATCGATTATTTGTAGGTTGGCGTAGATGGCGCTAGCGTCAACGCATTCACATCGGCTCTATTTATTTTAGTGTTTAAAAATGCGAAATCAAGTAATTTAGTGCTTAGTGTCAGTAATATCTGTTGAAAAACATTTGATCCTTAAGTGAAAATGTTATCTCTAATCTCTGGATTATATAAAGTACGAAACAAGTGATTTGAAAGTGAAAAGTAAATAAACAAGCTACAGTGCAAAATAAACACCAAAAATGTGCATAACACGGTATAAATCATTGATTAGAAATCAACTGTGCAATTAAAATTGTAGACTTGTAGCATTAAATAAGTGTTTGACAGCAAAATATGGATTTAGTGACTGTGTACTGAGTGCAATCAATATTTTTTTAAGTGAGGGTGAACTTCAAATACATTGCTAGAACTATTAGCAGGCATTTTCGTCACATGAACTCATAACGAGATAAAGCGCTTAAATTCGATCGCTGACGTAGTGGTCAGTGTGGTCTAGCGGCATAGGCGAGAGCTTTTGCTCTATACATCACCAGTTGTCCCGAGTTCGAACCCCCAGCGGACGAATACTTTTTGTGTTTTTTTTTTTTTTTTTTTTTTTTTTTCAACATCATCACAACATGGCGTCAATATGCTATAAATGTAAAGAAAACTTGACTGATAAATATGTCCTCAAGTGTTCAAAATGCGAACATTCTTATGACACTGAATGTGCTGGAAGATCTAAAAAGCTATATCTATTAATGACCGCGGAGAGTAGAAAAAAATGGTCATGCTTATCATGTCGTTCAAGTGAAAGTACTCCAAAAACAATGGCAACAAAAAAGCATATAGATAATATTATAAAAAATAAAGAAATAAGCAATAATGTTACTAAGAGAAAAAAACAAATAAAAAATGACTTGTATTCCCCTCCGCCATCTATCTCCTCTGCTTCATCAAGAATACTTGAACAAGAAACAGAGACTAGTCCATCACTCAACTTGCAGTCCGAGGAAATTGAAAGTGTTGCCTGTGCAAGCAGTACACCTTCTGACAGGACAAAGCTACAAAACGAGCCGCACATGACAACAAAAAATCACTCAAATATTGATATTTCCAATGAAAGCCATCAAACTGAGTCAACTCTTGATTTTCTTGAGGGGCATTCTTTACAACAATCCTGTAGCCCCATCAACAGAAGCTGTCCCGAACCAAGAACTGTCACAGAAGAAGAACTTCTGGACTACAAAAATAAAATTATTAACTTAGAGCTGCGGTTGCAATCGGCAGAAACAGAAATCGAAAATTTAGTTTTAGAAAATAGTTGTCTTAAGAAACAACTGGATGAAAATGAGAAGACCATCAAAAGACTGAAAGATATATGTACACCAACTTCAAAAAAATCAAAAAAGAAGAAACAGCGAGCTAGTATTGTATCAAATTTAAATTCAAAGAAATCTCGGGAAAATAAGAAAGTTAAGTGCAACACGACTACAGGCACTGAAATACTCGGCCCCTCAAGCATCAGCCCTACGCACCTACGAAGTGACTCGGACACCTCCGACGACATGATAGGAAGCCCGTCGGATTCACATCATACGTCCATAATACCACTTAACGATTTTGCACCTGTGAAAAATACTTACAATCAGGCTAAAACAAAACTGTGCGTAATAAGCAACCTATCAAATAAAAAAACCCTTCAAGCTATTGAGAATGCATTTCAAAATGAAGCTCAGTTCTGTCATTATGTAGCATCAAATGGTAGTATTAAGAATGTTATGAGCAACTTAGAGGTGAAGCTAGATCAGTTTACTTTTAGCGACTACTGTATAATCTGTATAGGCCCAAATGACATAAAATCAAATAAAAATAGCATATATTTAGTCAATTATCTACGTGAAACTCTTCAAAAAGTGACATATACAAATGTTGTAATATGCCTTCCCACTTTCGTCTGCGGAGCCCTGATATATAACTACAAGGTGGAAATGTTTAATAATTTATTATCCATGGATCTACAAAGTCATGATTATGCATATATATTTGATACGAATTACGATTTGTCATTAGATATGTTCTCAAATTACTCAGGAAAAATTACACCATTCGGCTTAAAAAATATATTTATGAATTTGAAAAAGTACCTATCCAGCTTTTCGGATGGTAACTCAGATTTTGTAAATACACGAGTTACTATGTCAAATAGTTCACCCAATGTTTCAACCAAAACCCAAGAAATCGTAGAGGAAAGCCAGGCCGACCCGGACCTAGCTAAACATTGTTTTCGTGACCACAGACAATGAATATACCTTCAGTATTTACCACCAAAATGTACAAAGCTTAAAATCAAAACTAAGCCAAATTGAAATTCTTGTAGACAACTCAAATATTGACGTAATGTGTTTTACTGAAACTTTTCTAAAAAAAAGTAATGCTTTAACTCTTCAAATTAATGGCTATAAAAATGTGTCTTTCTTCTGTAGAAATAATAAAACACGAGGTGGGGTTGCAATATATGTTAAAAAATCAATAGATTGCATAAGTCTAGATTGGATTTCGGATATGTCTATAGAGACTCATTTTGAGTCATGTGGAATTCTTATTCCAGGCCTAAACTCCGTCATACTTTGTGTTTATAGAAGTCCACAAGGTGACCTTAATACTTTCTTACAAAAACTAGAATTTCTTCTTGATAAGTTAGTATTCAGAAACAGAAAGTTTACACGGAAAATTTACATTGCAGGAGATTTCAATATAAACCTGCTAAATGATGACGCAAATTCGAACCTCTTTATTTCTGCATTGCGCAAATATAATATGCATCCAACAATTCATGAGCCTACAAGAATTACCAGTCATTCTAAGACCTGTATTGATAATATTTTAACAAACGCTAAAAAATACGTCTCGGAGGTGATGAATTTAGCAATTTCCGACCATACAGGCCAGATTATAAAAATTCCAATTAGTGAAAGTTACAAGGAAAAATACTGGTTTGTACGCATTAGAAAGGTAGAGCAAAATATGGACATTTTCATGAGATATATTTCTCAAATTAGTTTCGAGGAAGTTTATCACTACTCTGATCCCAACAATGCATATAATACATTTATACATTTATTTCAATTAATATTTAACTTGTGTATACCAGAGGAGACTATTAAAAAAACACACAAAAGAAAATCAAATTGGATAACCGAAGGAATAAAGAAAGCAAGTAAAGTAAAACGAAGATTACATTTAGATATACAACAACGGAAAAATACAGTTAATAAATATAAATATAAAAAATATTGTAAATTATTAAGAGTAGTAATTCGTAAAGCGAAAATATTAACTAATGATTCTTTTCTTAAAAATAGCTCAAATAAAACAAAGGCAACATGGAGTATCATAAAAAGTAATACGTGCGCAAATAATTTCATTGCCTCCTCGATTGAGAAAATTAATCACGACAACAACATTATTACCGATCCAACCAATATGGCTACACAATTCAACACTTTTTTTACAAACCAAACCTCAAAGCAACAGCTAAAATCTACAGAATATAAGCCAATTGGACCACGGATTACTAACAGCATTTTTCTTATGCCTGTCGATGCACAAGAAATAAGGAAGACTATAATGTCATTAAAATCAAAAAAAAGTACTGGCCACGACGAAATACCAATGCAAGTTATAAAGGCATCTGTAGAGTATATTGTCCATCCCCTTACCTATATAATTAATCTCTCACTAGAGAAGGGCATATTCCCTGACGAGTTAAAAAACGCCATCATAAAGCCACTATACAAGAAAGGAGCTAAGGATGACATGAGCAATTATCGGCCCATTGCCTTATTATCAAACTTTTCTAAAGTATTTGAGAAAGTAATTTATAATAGACTCATTAAATACTACGATGCGTTTAACATCCTAAATCCTAATCAGTATGGTTTCCAAAAAGGTAAGTCGACCTCATTAGCTGTATTTAGGATTTTCAAAGACATATGGGATAAAATAAATGAGAAACAACTATGTGTTGCCTTATTTATAGACATGTCCAAAGCTTTTGACTGTGTCATTCACAGGGTCTTATTACGGCAACTGGAAAACACAGGCATAAGAGGTCATGCTTTGAAATTGTTTGAAAATTATCTTTGTAATAGAAAACAACGTACAGTTGTCTCAAAATATTGTAAAAATTCTAAAACTATTGAAAAATATCAATCTGAATACCAGATAGTAAATACAGGCGTGCCTCAAGGTAGCGTTCTTGGACCTCTTTTATTCTTGGTTTATGTGAATGAGCTCCCGAATGTAGTCAATGAACTCTGTGTACTATTTGCCGATGATGTAACTATTCTTTTTTCGGATGCAAATTGTAATGTATCAATTTTAGAAAACAATATAAATTGTACATTAAGGAAAATTGTAGAATGGTTGGGACAACTGAATCTAAATGTAAACTTGACCAAAACAAATGTTATGCAGTTCAGGAGCTACAATACAATCCCGATGTCATTAAACATTAATAAAGCGGGGGTAGCCATTCAAGCAGTAGATAGCATCAAATTCTTAGGAGTAAACATTGATTCACACTTAAACTGGAAGTCCCATATAGAAAAAATAAATAAAAACATATCTAGTCAGTGCTACGCTTTATCTATTTTATCAGAAACCTGCTCAGAAGAAATCACTAGAAATGCATATTATGGAAATATATATCCATTGCTCACATATGGAATTATCTTCTGGGGAAACTCGACAGACGTCCAGTCTACCTTTATCTTACAAAAGAGATGCCTACGTACTATCTACCGTATTAATATCAATGAATTGCTATCCCATAGAGCCCTCTTTAGAGAAAAGGAATTTCTTACGTTAACTGGAATTTATATTCTGGAAATATGTACTTTTGTTAGAAATAATGCCGCATTTTTTGTTAAGAAATCTCAATTGAAAAGTAACTTACGTAACCAATATAAGCATGATCTAGTTCGACCTAGAGTAAATACCGCAATTTTAAAAAAAAGTACATACATAAGTGCTATAGATATTTATAACAATCTCCCTGATGAACTAAAAACTCTGGAGGGCAATAAGTTCAGATGTAAATTAAAACAATGGTTACCGTTACCGTTACCGTTAAGTGACTACACCAGCCAGCAGTTCTGCAGCAAGGACTCGGAGGCGATGGCCACGAAAGGGAGGAAGGGACAGGGGGGCTCATCGAGCCTGCTCGAATGCACGCGCACGCATGACCCAGGTCGTCGATCAGAGGCGTATGATGCAGGACGCTAACAACCTCCGTCCAGACGAGCCTGTGTCAAACCATGACGTGCATCCGGGCCTGCTCGTGTTCTCCTACCGTCTTCTGCCGCCCCTGCATGGTCAGCAGACCCTCCTGCCCGAGACACCGGTGAGCCAATGTTACAGGTGGGGAGTGTAGGGCTTGTGCAGTCAATGGGAATGGGAGTGACGGGAGTAGAAGAACCAGACCGAATACCAGCATCGTGCCCAGTGTGAAGGAAGATAGATAGATACTTGTGTAAATATATACGAAAGGATAGTGACTGCGATTGAGTTGCGTTCATTGCTTTAGTTTGGATAGTAGTATAAAATAGCCAGTTGTGATTTTCACGTGAAACGATCAATCACTAGCAATTTTGTTATCGCTAGGGTCGTAGTCATCATCTTCAATTATCATATGTAAGTATTTTTCGATTGACTTTTCTTCAAGGAGTATTTTAAGACGAGGATTTTCTTTGTGTCCTTGATGCAGTCCTTGTGAGGTCCTTAACTATGAAAGTGCGACTCTCTATCTAGCTGTCTTGTGTGCCTTTTCCGCACTCTTACGCGACAACGCCGAACTCGATCGCGCATGTCTTCCGCGCATATTAGGGTGCGCGCACACGGGCGACAAAGTTGCTCGGCGACTTTCGTATTTGTATGAAAGGTTGCGTCGCCTCGTGTGCGCACCTTCATACTAGCCCATAGACCGAGCGACGGAGACAAAACAGTTTTGTCTCCCGTCTGTGGGGGCCCTTAGATGGGTTATCCATATCGTCAGTGATCCGTGTCTGATGATATCCTGAAGTAGTACTTTCCACAATAGTTATATTACCTATGCCAAAGAGGGTGTGTTGCACGTTGATTAATTGAGAATTTGGAAGTAGGTAATTGAGAAAAGTTCAGTGGAGAAAAATCTCTTGTCACCTCGTACTAAGTGTACGTATTTATATTTGAACTTCAAAAATACAGCACTGGTATCCTTATACCTTACTCGTAACATTTAACAGTAGGTATATATAGTCACCATAGCACTCAACACCGTAATTATATAAGGTCAAGGTTCATTTCACTAATTTCTTACGTTTATTAGCTTTCCACGGAAGAATTGTTTACACTTTCCCTGAAACTTATAAGAAACCACCAAGTCAACGAATCAGCGAAACTGAATTTCAGCACTGCACTTGGCACAACACTGACACTTTTAGAAGCAAAAAAGAACAACGTAGGAAGTGGTTACCACTTTTTTTTAAATAGAACACTACCACTTTAATAGTAAATACTTATAAATTGGATCAGACAGTTTCATTGTCAGTCATAAGTCTGCTTTGGTGGTTAACATGCCAAAGACCTTAACTTTTCTTGTTTCTGCAGTTAATCCCGTAACTTCCATTTATGTGTAAGTCTTGATGACTATCGCTTCACACGGTTGCAATTCATGTCAAAATACTCTAAAAATCATTTATAAGTGTGTTTTTATGTTGAGTTGTGTGTCCTATGTGTCTAATAGAATATTATTGTGTGCAACACCTGCACACTTCTTCTTCCGCACCATGGTATAAGTCGAACGTCGCAGGTCTACAGTTGCATCGTTCTGGCGTGTACTTGTTTGATGGACGCGTGATGGTCGGTAACCCGATTTCGGCGAAGCAAGGCTTTTGTAGATGAGGGACATTTGATGCATTGCCAGGCCTGTTGTTTGCCAGATGTTGTGGCGAGTATTTTTTACAAAATATTTGG
Source organism: Leguminivora glycinivorella (assembly GCF_023078275.1). Taxonomy (NCBI): domain Eukaryota; kingdom Metazoa; phylum Arthropoda; class Insecta; order Lepidoptera; family Tortricidae; genus Leguminivora; species Leguminivora glycinivorella. The sequence goes on along the minus strand of NC_062976.1, from coordinate 4,604,506 downwards.
TTTTTGTTTTATGGTCGGCAATTATTGTACCAAGAAAAGTGTTACTATTGGTCGACGGGGGAAGTTAACCATACGCTTATAATTGTGTCCGTCTTTGGAATGTTGCTGAGTTTTTATAAACAAAATGTATCCATAAATATTGTCGCAACAGCGTGGCGTCGTTTGGTCAGCAGATGTCATTATCTGGTGTTTAATTTTATTTCCTTTATATTGATTGCCACCTTTCTGTGCCAAAGATAACCCGGGCTAAAAACAAAACACTTAAACTGTACAACAAATCGAGACAATTACTAGCTAATATTTGATGAACATAGGTAATATGCAATTCATAAGTATAGGGCTTGTGCCGTCGCTAAGTTAACATACATATATAAGGTTCAAACTTATAGAAATTTATCGTAAGTACGTTGTTATAAGGTCGTTCGGACGAAATTTCAAATAACCACCTTGTCTGATCTGTGCGCGAAGAGTAACCTAAGGGCTAATGGTCCCAGACTCGCCCTGTGTACCTATTCCATAGGCATAATAATTAAGTAATATGGCTAGGGATAATAAAAAAAACTAGATTTGTTCTGTGTTCACAAATAAACAGGATTATGGTGATTACAAGGCAACCTGGCGAGGGCCTGGTCTGCCTGGATCAGCAGTAATTTATTTATTCATTAAACCAATGCCGACCATGCAAAATACAAGCAAACAAGGAAACATAGAACGGCCCCTAGCTTTTATTAAAAGTCCCACTGTTCACCTAAATGTGGTTACAGGACTTCGCGGTGAAATGATAACAAGATTAGCAACCCATTGAGATGGTAGCTCACTGAGTTACATTAAAAAGCCTACCTACAGTTCAGCTACCTATTATTAGAAGCTTGTTTTATTATAATACAAGTGGTCCTACTTATAGTTGCAAGACACTTAACAGTAATGAGTTAATAGTTAAGTTAATTAGATTGTCTATGTACATAGATACACGTTGGTATCACAAATTGCAAGGCATCGCGGTAGACCTCGCCAGAGATGGCGTGACGAGCTTGACGCCCCTGACGAGGACTGGTGGGACACCTCAGGGTACAGGGATGCCCGGAGGAACTTTAGGGGGGCCCCCGCCCAACAGTGGGACAATACGGGCTCTTAATAATAATAATAACCATAGTATCTTGGACAAGTCTAGAGTTTGTAAACCGAGTAATTGATTATAAATAACCAAGCTGGAACGGGCTCACCAGGTCGTCGCGTCGTCACGTCGCGTTGGGCCACTGATACAGCAGTCATGAGTCCGTCGCGGTTGGCATGGCCTCTTAGGTCGCATTATTACTGCAAAGCACTGGTACCGAGGTGCACTATATATGATACATTTTAACACTACTGTCACAAAAGTCTGAAATTAGGTACAACGCGTCGCGGTAGCTTTGCTCGGGTCGGGGCGCGTCGGCGGCACTTATTTAGTGCACGTGCGGCGGTTGCACTTTTGATCTGGCGATGGGTGTCTATTGTTTCGATGGGTTTTTACGCGTTTATGGGTCTCGCTCCGGACACGACCGTCCACCACGGCGACCCAAATGGTTCTCCGATGTAAATTAAAACAATGGTTAATACAAAAAGTATTTTACAACATTAAGGAATATTTTGAACATGATAGTGATAAAATTATGTAACCACCTAGCTTCACTTCAATTCGCGGTATTACCTAGTTATTTATTTATATTTAAGATTACAACTGAATTAACCATAAGTTTAGGTATTACCTAATTAGTTTAGGCATAATTTGCATGATAGTTAATAAAAGTTACGAGTAATATAGATAATAAGTAGATATAATAATTTTGTACACAGTTTGTCAATAAAGTGTTTCTATTCTATTCTATTCTATTCTATTCTATTCTATTCTATACATAGAAAACATCCATGACTCAGGAACAAATATCTGTGCTCATCACACAAATAAATGCCCTTACCGGGATTCGAACCCAGGACCGCGGCTCAGCAGGCAGGGTCACTACCGACTGAGCCAGGCCGGTCGACCGGTCGGTATCACTATTGTACTGATAATAAAAGTCTACTGCGGCCACAGACAATAATAGCCCTTAATTCATTTATTACGAGTGTTACCCCAAGGTAGTAATTTGGCCCTTTACCCTATTGTAAGGAAGAGATATATTAATGTATGCCAACAATTAGCGATGCAAGTAATTGAAGGTTTATATATTTCGAGTTTCTCGAAGTTTTGGTTTATTTGAAACTTATTAATCACTTTTTATTACGGAACATAAATTGTTTATTACGTTTCGATAGTATAAAAAACTAGAGTACCTAGAGGTACTTGTGTTTTTGTTTTTGATTGTACGGTAACATAATTATATGCTTTGAACTTCAATTTATAAGTAATGCCGGTCATTGAATTATTACTCTAAATTTGTTACGTAAAAAAAAAACTATAGGACATTATTATAGACCGACCTAGTCCCACGGTAAGGTCTGTGCTCATGAAGTATAAAAAAATGTCCTTAACGGGGTTCGAACCCATGATCATCTTAGCAGGCGTAGTAGTGACGTCACTACTCACTATGCCAGACCGGTCGTCATACAATTTGTTGGATGGAATTACCTAAATATTTGGATTTTTTTAAAGTATGTGAGTGTGTTTAGTAAACCGTCCCACTTTGTCGGTTACCACTTGTATCTTAATATGAATAAACGGACAAAGCGGTTTTATAGCAATCGACAAAGTGGGACGTTTTTCCGTGCACACTCACATATCAGTGTAACACTTTTTTTACAGACTATGCAGCACTGCATCTGATCACATTAATACCGGTACCGGTACCGTACCGTATTCGTTATAGCTACCAACGATGGTCATTACCGGTAATTTTAGTGCACAATCTGTGAACGAATGCATCGTTAAGCTGCGCTCAAGGCTGCTCGTGAGAATGTACAACCGTGAACCAAAGTGTTCATCGGCTTTATTATGTACTAGCTTTTGCCCGCGGCTTCGCTCGCGATAGAAAGATACAAAAAGTATCCTATGTCACTCCATCCCTTCAACTATCTCCACTTAAAAAATCCCGTCGATTCGTCGCTCCGTTCTGCCGTGAAAAACGGACAAACAAACAGACACACACTTTCCCATTTATAATATTAGTATGGATATTATTAAAAATAAGTCTTATTATTACTTTAAAAATTAGGAAGAAGCCTAATTTAGTATTTATCTAAGTATAAAACTAAGTATAGCCAATTATTGAGAATCCTGACAAACGAGGGGACTGTTTTTCTATGTAAATGAAGGCTTGATTCGGGGTGTTCATGGAACAAGAAATTTTCTATGTAGGTATACTGACTGAAACTATGCCCTTTCTTTTTGTCTTTAGTTTGTTTTATCATTAAAATATTTATAAGCTGCAGTGATAAGAGATGGCGGGACGACTTGGATGCATTCTATGCAGATTGACAGGTTTACACAAAATGTCATTCAATGACAGGGTTAAGTGAAAGCGAGTGGAGGCCTTTGCCCAGCACTTGCTGGGCCAGCAGTGGGACACTAATAACAGCTTAGTAAAAAAAAAAAAAGATAATTTAGAAAAAAAAAAACATCTATACATATTCAAAATGCTATATTAAATAATTTGATCTTATTGGACCTTGATCATGCACAGTACGGTGTACGTTACTGTCTCTGCTTGTCAAAATGTTCAAAAATGTTTGCTGACGCTTTAGTACGCGACAGTACCCAGCCCGTAGTTAAGATAGCTTCTTGGTTAGGCAGTTATTAATTTAATGTACCGCGAAGCGCGAAGACCGATTTCCAACGAATATTGAGGAGAACTAATGGCCTCCTATTAGGTTTGACGCCAATTTTACATTACAACCTTGCATTATCAATTAACATGTTCACATTAAAAAATATATACAGGGTGCAAAGATGAGATATATTTTTTCTTAAGTCCATTCCGAAACTTGTAAAAGTTTAAATATTATGGAAATTACGGTGACCGCTTCCCATCAGGTGGAAATTCTTGAAATGCGGATTTTTTTTTTCAGAAGTGCAGTATGTAAATAAAATATTATTTCTATTTACTTCAAGGCATGAAATAGATTGTCAATATTTAAAACAAGTTAATCGTGTTAAGTATATTTACTTAACACGATGCATTTATTTCAAATATTACTTATCCTATTGGATAAGTCTATTGAAACCCACCTTAATTCAATGACATTTATTATATTTATTTATACTTTTTTGCACGAAAAACTTAGTGCACAAGAGGCAACTTAATGCCATGAGGCATTTTCATTGCAGTATTTTACAGCTTAGCCAATGGCTATATAATATATATATATGGCTTATTAGCCATACAGCGAGGAAATTTCGCCAGTTTCCTCGGAACAGCGCCTCAAAAACTATTTTAGATTCAGATATTAAGTGGGAGTTGGATTGCATTCGATAAATGTAAACTTAAACAATTCCTGACAGTTTTATTCTCCATTTTAAATAGTTAACATTTGAAATCGTTTACCCTGACAAAAGACCGTGTCAACCGGTCGTAAAGTATTTCGGCATTTTATGTCGCCGCCAGCGCAACTAGTTTGAGTGGCATTAATGTGGGACAGAAATAGAAATATGGCTAATTTATCGATGCATACTGTTTACTGTAGGCCTAGCACATGATGGCCGCGAGAGTATGTCGCCGCGAGATAGATGACACGTCTTCTTCTGACTGTATTAATGACATAACGACGGGTAGTCTATCTCGCGGCGACATACTCTCGCGGCCATCATGTGCTAGGCCTACTGGTCGCAGAACGTTTTGCAGATAATTGTAACTGTTTCGTCATTAAACTAAACCAAGGAAAAAACACACAGAGAGATACACAAACGCGAACCTAGCAAGACTTTACCGCGTTGAACTGCGATGGATCACCTTGCACAGGTCAGGAAGGTTAATAAAGGTTAGTAAACTGATTTGAATGGAAACTGCAAGTAGGAAGAAAACTCTAAAGGAGCTTAGGTAATGACTATCAGTCTGCTGGACGGTAACATTATGTCAGATGTAAAAAGTGATATTAATTGGCAACAAATACAAAAATATGTTTTATAGGGATTTAAATCCGGGACATCTAGTTCAGAAGAATATATTATGACAAGTAACACAAATGCAACTTATACGTTATTTGGAAGAGATCTTTCATCCAGGTAAGTTACTAGTACTTTCAATAAAATATTTACTGTAACCCTTTTCTCCCAATAAAAGTGTGAATTCCTTACAAAACAGTCCCCTGTCTAACACACCCTGTTTACAAACTAATAGGGCGCAATAGGTTAGAGAAAGCCAATAAAAATAAACCAGAGTGGCATTTCCAGCTGTTCCAGTGTCCTTATATGGCGAGGAATTCACAGGTGCAATATAACGAAGCCTTATAGAAAGAGCGCAGACATATATCTGACTAGACGTCGTTAACATAGATTTATTATGATGCATGCATAATGTACTTTTAGCGCGTGTAAACATTTCTTTTAATTTCATATAATTAGATTGATAGTCTAAGGACTGTATCGTTAAGTATAAGGACAAAACAAACCTCGTCTAAATGTTGACATGTGCATAATTTTGTATTATTATGTTCCGAGAGTATGATCTTAAGGTATTGGTAAGTACTATTTGATATAAGAAGGTCTGATATTTTTTTTATTTTAGGGACTTTATGGTACTTTCATTAAGGTCTAGCAAATAAATTTCGGACAACCCCTATCTGGCTTAATTTGAGAATATTTTAATGACTCTTTGTACGATTTCAACAAACAAAGGTTAATATGCTGCCAAAATATATTCTTTAAGAGTCCTCTTCATGGTTTTTCCAATTGGGTACTTGTAGAATAAATGCGGCGAATTTATATAATTTAAAAAAACGCAATTTTGAGCAACGTTCCGGATTGCCGTAAATGTTTGATGCTAGCAGGATGAGAGAAACAGATAAAAAAATTAGCCATAGGCTAAAGTCTAATTGACATTCATGGTGTTTGAACAGTGCTTAAACCAGATCGATATAAACAATGTATGATAGTCAAATTCGACATCAAAGTCGGAGTTAGAGTAAGCACCATGCCACATTCTCTAAATGGCCGCCATACACAGATCCTGAACTATATTTTAAATAACAGTAGCTAGACTATGTCCAGATATTCTGCTTTGTGGATCATGTGTCGTTGAGGTTCGCACCATACAATTTTTTTTCGCAATCGTATCGTCTTTTACGCACTTTGTGAATTTTCTAGTAGCATTTGTCCGGAATCGTAATTGGTACTCGGGAGGATTAAGTCAATACTGTCTAAACCATATGCTTTACGTCGAGTTTCTAGGACAAAATGTGTACCTTATTATGTGCCTTATTAAGCCCAAGGCTTGTTATAAGAAAAAAATATAATAGCAAATAAATACGGCTACTCAAAGTTGTCTTCATACTTAACGATACAGTCTTTAAGTTGTGCCTTGTTTAAATTACAAATAAATCACCCTATTTGTAATTTAAACAAGGCACAACTTAGACTATTAATCTAATTATATGAAATTAAAAGAAATGTTTATAGACGTTAAAATTTCGCGAGACATTTCAACTATTTAATCAATATGCGATTGTAGCTCATCTCATGCCTAAAGACCTTGGTGTCTTCAGGCATGAGATGAGAGCTCGCAGCGTCGGCGGCTAGATCAGTGCATGGAGAACAAACCGTATTAAATATTACAAATGTTTATTTTGACGATAACTAAAGTGGCTCCATTAAATCGTCTGGGACTGTGACAGATTCGTTAGTTTGCTCCATCTCAGAAGGAATAGTACCGACAGCCACTGTCAAAAACTTTATAGTTGTAGCAAGAAGCAAACCAACATAATAATTACCAAACCATTAGCACAAACGATTATCAACAGTTCATAAGGCATGTTAGAATTTTATGAAAAACCATATATCGTGCAGTGCGTGATCTAAATATAAATATGTCTTCAAAAGAAGCCGTATATGAGTGCATTTTCACGTACGGTCTAGAAACATCTAACAAATCTCTTTTCACCTTACCACTGAGATATAAGGTTTAAAATACGTTGCACCGAAATTCTCATGTTAGTTCGGAATAATAAATTTTGTTAGAATTACGAGTGTACTTATTATAATTATTTAAGGCTTTTGTTCAGTGGGAAATAACTTTAGCCGTTTAACTTTACTGGAGTAACTAATTTAGATGTTCTAAAGATATACATTATACCTTTAGGAATATTATGGGGATTGGTAATGAAAAATGAAAATGAAAATGAAAATGAAATATTTATTTTTCAAGTAGGCATATTACAATGCGCATATGAACGTCAAATAAAGCTACGCCGGCTCTAACCCTACGCCTCAGCCTCGAGAAGATTTCAGTCCCCCCTCAGTTGGGAGGGGGGTATCCACTATGGGACCGGCAAGAAACTCGGCGGGCAACTTCTTTTCAAAACATTACATCTTATAATTAACATGCATTAAATAACAACATACAATTTAACATGCAAAAGTATTCATCAAAGAATATGAACAGACTAGGTACTCTATGGAAATCAATTTCAATAAATTATATTATTGCTTAATAATACGTCGTTCTTCTTCAGAGAAAACATATCAAATTGTCATAGAAGAAAAAGATAATATGAATCTCAATATCATTAAATATGTAATTTACCTACACAACATAAAATATAAAATATTTGATGTGCTTTCTTATCTGAACTGTGTCCTCTATACATAATACAATTATTTTAATTGCTATTCGTTTTTTGTAGTTTCTGGTTCGGGCCATGCATGTTTGTCTGTCAAATAGTCCTCGACTCTGTAATAAGCCTTTAACATCAATGATTTTTTTAAGTAGTTCTTAAGAGCTGGGAGGGGTAATCTCAAAGCAGTGTCAGGTAACTTATTATAAAAATGAATGCATTGCCCAACAAATGACTTCTGTACTTTACGGACACGAAACTTCTTTATGGCAAGCTTATTTTTGTTTCTAGTGTTATAATTATGGATATCAGAATTCTTAGTGAAACAGTCTAAATTCTTAACAACATAAATTATACTATCATAAATGTATTGGGAAGCTACAGTTAAGATATTAATTTCTTTGAAGAGTTCTCTTACTGATTCACGTGTTCCTAAGTTGTAAATAGAACGAATGGCTCTCTTTTGTAATACAAAGATAGTCTGTATGTCAGCTGCTTTGCCCCAAACCAGAATACCGTATGACATTACACTGTGAAAATAACTATGATACACTAGGCGAGCTGTCTCAACATTAGTCAGTTGCCTGATTCTCCTAACGGCGTATGCGGCTGAACTTAATTTGCTTGCTAGTTTCTTTATATGAGGACTCCATTGTATATTGTATATTTACTTAAAACAAGTACCTAGACTCAATAATATTATATTAGTGGGTCGCGCTTTAAAAGGGCACTGGTCCCACCAAAAGAAAGTACCAAAAGGTAGTCGCTCTGCACGGGAAGAACGGTCGCGCGATAGACGATAAAATATCAGGCCGTCCCTATCGCACTTACAAATAGTGCGATAGGGACGGCCTGCTATTTTATCACTTATCGCGCGACCATAATTGCCTGCCTGGTGTAAATAAAAGAGACACGATGGTAGCGCGAGCGAGTTACGCCGTGGCTTGCGTGGGCGACGGTCGCGCGATGGTCGCGCGACGGCGATGCGACGCATACGAAATCAAACCTTATCGATATGGAAGTAGACGATGCGATGAGACGCGACGGCGACGGTCGCGCGACCGTCGCCCACGCAAGACACGGCGTTATAGTTCGACGCCGAGCGATGAACTATGGGCTACTAGACTCATGTCGAATTTGGCACAAGAAATTATTATTTTTTGCAGTATTTGACATAAGAAACTAATGTTTATAGATTTTGGGAATTAAAAGTGTATGATGACTACGTATTTTCGATTAAAAATGTGTGTAATATTTTTTTTTGTAACTTTGGCCACCGAAAACGCTGTGAGCCATGTAGTGACGTCATAGAACCTAACTTCATGTCGAGTCAATCACTGACATAATGAACTTTATGCCTCATACTTAAATGTCAGAAAACTTTGTGTTCAATTCAATTGACGTCAAGCACAGACAAGCCTATTAATCGTTCGCTCTCTCTTCAATACCGACGTTTTTTGTCAATAAAATAAAACCGTTTTTTTTTTCAATTAAATACATCACTTTAACTAACCTCATGTAATTCGATTATGAAACTCTGAAAATCGCGTTGAAGGACCTTATTTAATTTATTAGAATACTAAACTTTACAACTAGGTACTAGAAGTTACAAGTTTTTTCGCAAGTAGACATATTTTTTTAATTTCTCCTTTACATTTTTGCTTACAACACAAAGACGTAAGATTTTTATACTGATTTTTATCGATAAAAGCTGTCGAAGGTCAAGAGGCTACACACTTTTACTTAAGTGATGCTTCAATGTTGTTCACACAAGCAATCGCCTTGCCAAATCTGTTTTAGATAACCAATAATAATTTGAACTCCAATAATTTTTAATTTGAGTGAGATGTTATGTGTAAAGGGCCCACAGCGATTCAATAGTTAGGGACATGTTTTTTTTTATTATAAAGAAGGGCATCTAATTTGTAATTACAGAAATAGTTGCAAGTTTAAAAACTTCGATTAGGTCATTTGATGGTCGACTTTGAATATAGATTAACGAGAAAACGAGAATATCCTACTAACTAAAGGCCGATATTTATGTACAAAAACGCTTAATATGTAAGTAATTCTTGTTGCATTTCCTATCTCAGTGTAAAGAGTAAATAAGGATGAATTGAATATGTCCAAATGAGTCTGTTTTCCATATCAATACACATATAACATAGGTAATCGTTTCCCATACAATTAAAGTTGTTTTCATTTATTGCATCTTCATGTATATGAGCATGTAAAGTGCATATGTTAACAATTATGGATGAATACAAAAGGTCCCCTTTCATTGGTTGTTTCTGAACTCGACTATCACACTCCACCAATGAGAACGCTCCATCGCCAAAATTGCTGATCAATTAAGGTAAAACGTCTACAAAAAACTTCAAAGTGTTTTTCGCGATCAGACTTATCGGCCATCTTTGTTGATACAATCTTTTATTACTTGAAAGCTAAAACGCTTTTAAAAATTACGTATACGTGACACGATGAAACGTTAGTTGAAGTAAATGGAACCTAGCCATTTAGTGTTTCTGGTAAATTGAAACTATCGTGAGTTATTAGAACTAGTATTTTAAGAAATGGAAAGCTAATCGCACTAATTTAATTTGATTAAAAGTATGTTGGTATCTAATTGATTGATTGATTAATCTATGTAAATACCGCAAGGTGTTCTCAGTTTCCTTAACATGTTATTTTAACCTTTTCATATGTACAGTCACCGGCAAAAATAAGTGACGATTTCTGTACCTTGTCGCATTTAATCATATGACAACTTCGTATGACATTTCAAACAAAATGTTAATGTGACAAGGTACAGAAATCATCACTTATTTATGCCGGTGACTGTATAATATTTTAGTCTATTAGGCAATTTCCGAGAAGTCGCAAAATTACTTAGCAATAACTACAACGCCCATAAAAATTTACAACAGCAAAATAGGCCGCTGGCAAAACGGTCATTAAAAGGCATTATTCTTGATACTAGGCCTGCTTGCGTGATGTACACGCAAAAGAGTTTTTTCCAAATAAAGTAGTAACTACAAGAATTTAGACGATCCTGTGGATCACAGATGTCATCTGTGGATTCTTAAGGGTTACTATTCTTTAGTTAGTACTTAGTTTCAGACGTCCAGGTATCTTTGAAGAGTTGTTGAACAAAGTTGAGAAGTTTAACTTAAACTTTGTAATCTACTCGTAAGAGACCGTCTCTTCAACATGTTTTTGATATCTAAAATACGAATAAGAAAATAAAAAAGTATATATAAAAGTGAACAAAATGTAATGTGTAGTAGTTGTGTATATGACAAATATCTTAAATATCCTTTATAACAAAGCCCAGCGAACAGCATTTTATTATTTTTTCTACTCCCATATTGTCATACATCATTTACAGGGTCATGCATAGATCTTTAAAAACCTACATGCTACAAATATGTCAAGATAAGTCTAGTTTATTCCCCAAAAACGCATTTGTAGCAGTGTGTTTTCGGGTTTTAACGTACTGCGTTACATTGCTACCAGCTTACCAACCCACATTTATTCTAGAAAACTAGGTAGGTATTAAAAAGGTAAAAGTATAGTATGCAAAGGTATTTAACTCCGTTAAAAAATACTCGTGGCGTCTTCAACAATTTTCGGCTTCGCCTCAAATTGTTATTCACGCCACTCGCCTTCTCTGACCTCTTAATTGCATAAAATACTATAATGTCACTTACTGCATTTTTACTGCATTATTTCTATGCAGCAGTGCATGCAGTTTGGTTCTGGAACTTACCTGCAAAAGAAAAACATCTATTGAACAAAGGTACAATTTATGCGATGATGAATCGATACAGGTTAGAAATAGATCAGTGGGCGAGTTTTAAACGTAACTGCTGATTACAGGTATATCCTCAGCTTGTAGCATAAAGGAATAAGTAAGGGAAAAGGGAAAATGCGGGTTATTTGTATAGGCATAGTTAAGTGACATTTAGCGACAATCACGCGTCAAATAGCGTGAATTATCAGTACCACTACTCGATACTAGGTGGCAACTTTACTGTGTCTCGTCTATCAAAAAATTTAATATTAGAACAGTTTACAAATATTACAAGCAGAAGGAATTGAAAACAGAATACTGATTAATACCACAGAATATATAATATGTTAATACTATAGTAATATTAGGTAAAAATTGGAGAGCATTACGCCGTGGCTTGCGTGGGCGACGGTCGCGCGACGGCGATGCGACGCATACGAAATCAAACCTTATCGATATGGAAGTATGAGACGCGACGGCGACGGTCGCGCGACCGTCGCCCACGCAAGACACGGCGTTAGACTTTTCGTTCGTCGCGACATCTATTGACAAGTAGCAGTACTGATAATCTACGCTAGTTGACGCGTGATTGTCGCTAGATGTAACTTAACTATGCCTATACAAATAAACCGCATTTACTGATGTATGGTGTTACAACTCTTCCGTTACTTATTCCTCTATGGCTTGTAGCAATTTTTATCAAGCAAATAAAAAATCCTACGGTAAGCGTAAGGTGCCGTATTGAAGTTATTTTATTCAACAAAACGTATTTAGTTTTTGTATGGAAAGTGAACCACATTGAGTGACGTCTACATCACAGGTAATATAATAGAAAATAAACAAAATTCAATGCATACAAATCGTATTATTATATTAAACTAGAAAATATTAAGAACCAAAAACGTAAGAAAAATTAAAAAAGGCCCAATGGCCATCAACTGGGTCATATTTTTTTCTTTCCAGTTTATTGGCAGATGTGATATTTAATTATATTGACACTTATAAAAATATTTTAGTAGTTCTGCAGTAAGGGGTGTAAAATATAAAAATTATAAACTGAAATAGATACCATACACTAAATAAAAAGCGATCAAGCAAATCAAAAAAATATTTAACAAAATAATTTGATTTGTTCCCTACATCAATATCAAAGTTATTTACTAGTAAACGAATGTAACTAAAAATAACTAGAACTAGAAACGAACTACAACTGGAGTATCTATGTAGACCAATTTAGAAAACCAGCTATCTTCCAACGAGTTAATCCAGAACCTGGCTGGCTAGTAAAAAACGTTGTAATTGTACCATTTTTTTTTTCCTTTTAAGACACTAGTCCACCAAAAGCGAGTAAACGATGAGGTATCTGCGATAGAAAAGAAACAAAACGTACAAAACGTAGTATAAAAAAAACCGGCCAAGAGCGTGTCGGGCCACGCTCAGTGTAGGGTTCCGTAGTTTTTCGTATTTTTCTCAAAAACTACTAAACCTATCAAGTTGAAAACAATTTTCCTAGAAAGTTTTTATAAAGTTCTACTTTTGTGATTTTTTCATATTTTTTAAACATATGGTTCAAAAGTTAGAGGGGGGGACGCACTTTTTTTTCCTTTAGGAGCGATTATTTCCGAAAATATTAATATTATCAAAAAACGATCTTAGTAAAGCCTTATTCATTCTTAAATACCTATCCAACAATATATCACACGTTGGGGTTAGAATGAAAAAAATCAGCCCCCACTTTACATGTAGAGGGGGGGGGGGGGGGGTACTCTAACAAAACATTTTTTCCATTTTTTATTTTTGCACTTTGTTGGCGTTATTGATATACATATTGGTACTAAATTTCAGGTTTCTAGTGCTTACGGTTACTGAGATTGTCCGCGGACGGACGGACGGACGGACGACGGACGACGGACGGACGGACGGACGGACGGACGGACGGACGGACGGACGGACGGACGGACAGACAGACATGGCGAAACTATAAGGGTTCCTAGTTGACTACGGAACCCTAAAAAACAAACGATCTTCCGCTAATAAGAGACGCGGTGATAGCGCGAGCGAGTTATAGTCATACTAGTAATACTAAATTGAACCTTATCACTAAGACAGAAAGGTGATCGTATCAGACTAGCGAAAACGGTACACATGAGAGGGCATTGTTTGGGCTGGTGTCCCTCTCGCACGTGTGGCTAGTGTTAATGAGGTTACCATAGCCTATACCATACCATTTCCACCTATATATGAAACTATATTTGTCTTGACGAAGAGGATTTGTCTGTACTGAAGATACTTTTTTTTCCGTGTAGTAGTATTTTTATCTGTATATTACCTGACTTTATAACTTCTTATATTATTTTAGTGTTATATTCAAACTAGGGTTTCGATATATTTTAAAGAATTGGCAAATAATTATAATAATTATTTTGATGCCAATAAATCAAAGATTTGTATAATTAAAAAATACCTTCAGTTGGGTATTAGTAGATTTGGTAGTAACTTTGAAAATTGACTGGTATCCCCAATTTATGACAGTGATGACGTCACTGAATAATGTTGACATTGTCAGTAAGTGCGAGAGGGACACCAGCCCAAACAATGCCCTCTCATGTGGACACACTTTTTGACCTAACTACTCATTCTGGTTTAACTATAATTCTGTGGTTATAGTTCGTTACCGAGAGATGAACTATAAATTGCTCTCTCTCTCGCCCTCTCTTTCATTACACGGGAGTGACGGGAGCGACTATATTTAGTTCGTTTCTATCACTAATAGCTCTTAGCTTACTAGCTTTTGGTGGAACCAGTGCTAAAAGATTTCCTAATAAGCGGTCTAGGCTCTCATTTAGGTCATTCTAGCCGCCCTGAGAATTCTGTCTAGAATTTTAGACTTTAGAGACCGTTCATTTGGCTCTGCAAGCTGAGGCAGTGGGATTTAAACCAGTGGAGTAAGATTGGAAGAACTATAAATAAAGAAAAAGAAATACTTTTTGGTTCATTGCACGTTCACAGCCAGTATTGTAAACTTTTAAGTTATTTGGAATTACGAAGTAGAAAACAAAACGCTTCAACAATTTTATAGGTAGTAGCATTATTAGATTTTTTTTTCTTTAGTTAGTGTATGGTGTAAAAAAAAATCTTGTTTTTCTACAAAACTTTACGCATATTTCTGATTGGAATCGTAAAAGAAATTCTCGGATAAGTTACCATACTTGCAAGATTGTTTCTGCAGTTCTAAAGGTGTTTTGCAGCTTGTTTGATTTTGATTTGTACATTGGGGAAGGGTGTAAGTATTTAATTTGAATATTTATTGAGTAAAGTCACCTAAAATAATAATATGTTACTCTACTTAGACCGCAAGAATAGTGACACATATTAACTATAGCTTAGGGCCCCTTATATTTACAAAGAAGAACGTGCCAAATATTTGAGTATTCGTATATTCGTAGTGTATTCGTTACCTAACATATGATTGCAGATGATAATACTTTTTTCCCCTCACTAGCTCGGAAAACGTGTTTTGTCCTTTAATATCAGCGGGTAAAAGCGCATTTTATCCACTAGTGGGTAAAGTAATTTGACCTTGAATAAAGTCAAATTAAGTGCTTTAAAATTGATAAAAGTAGGTGAATCTAGTAATAAAGATGATTTACCACCTGTGGAACTACTGGAAGCAGTGATAAACGCATTTTTTGCGTTGTAGTTTCCTCGCTATAGTGAGGGGAAAAGTTTTGTGTTACACTCGGGTGCAAATGTATTTTACTTCTCGTGTGTTAAAAAACTCGCAAGTTCAGGATTCTATTCTGGAACCACTCGCTTCGCTCGTGGTTCAACTATAGAATCCTTTCACTTGCTCGTTTTTCAATTCCACACTCGGCGTTAAAATACAACTTTGCCCCCTTGTATAACAAATAACTATTACATTGCCTTAGGGCCACTAGCACCAACGAAAATGGAGGGTTAACCCACCACTTTATATGGAATTTGACAGATGACAGCGCACTAACCCTGAGTTAAGTGATTGGTGCAAGTGGCCCTTATTAAGTTAATGCTACACTGAGAGAAAATACAACCAGTTTTCATGTTCGTTCAACAAGTTTTTTGGTTAAAATAGCGCCTACGTGCTCTTTGGTTCAAACAGCAAGCTACTTGTCATTTGAATCGGCAATATATTTGAATCAACAAGTCGATTTTATAAAAACAACCTGACACATATTGTTTTAAACATACGTTTGGCTGATTCAAACGGATAAACCGCAACAAGTCGAACTTGTTAAATTCACAATGCAAATTTCTCTCAGTGTATAATGTAATTGCTCAAGTATTTTTACTTGAACTCGTCAATGTCACGGATTTTTCCTTATTTGTGGTTATTGCTTGCATCTTATTTGCCTACTTACTGAGGAATGACGACATGACATCATGATGTCGTTCTATGCATTCATTATAGTGTGTTAACTAAAAGTATACATTATGTATGTACAAACACACTAAGTAACCTATGCACAAAATTAACATTTTGAAAAAAACCCCGAAATAGTGGAGCAATGTTCATGAAACATAGCTAAGAACACTCGACTACTTCAGCTTTCAAACAAAAAAAAAACTAAATCTAAATCGGTTCATGATGCCACCGACAGACACACATACAGACAGACAGACACGTCAAACTTATAACACCCCGTCGGTTTTGCGTCGGGGGTTAAAAAATCTAATTTAACACAAACAAATATTTAAGGTACAATAAAGTACAGTAAAATGCGAAAATGCATGGAGAAATTATGAATGAAATCATTGATAAATTCGCCATACAGAACCCTCACGACTTACTCAGCTTTCAGACAAAAAAAACGAAATCCAAATCGGTTCATCCGTTCGGGAGCTACCACAGAACTTAATTTAGATAGAAGAAACAAATTCATATATTTGTATAGGGGCCGAGCGTGTCAAATTTTGTACTGAAATTGATTCTTGCCTGTAATTTTAAATATGTCTCAGGCTCTTAATTGTTCATAATTTTTGTGTTGTTGCAATTGAATATCACGTAACGAGGCATTTTTTATGTTTTGGTTGCCTTCAACTTACAAAAATTGACGCCCGAAAGCTGCAAGCTGCGAGTAAAGACGGACAACTCAGTGGATTTCACTGAGTTCATTTGACACGCTAAGTAGATACGTTTGCTTGATCTATGGTATATATGACATCTGTGGGCATCGTAATGCCACAGACAGACAAACACACAGACAGACAGACAGACACGTCAAACTTATAACACCCCGTCGCTTTTGCGTCGGGGGTTAAAAAATGAATGTGGAAGGAGGGAACGGGAGACGAAAGCCGAAGAAAAGGATGGACAGCGTGAGAGTTGATGAGATAACGTCCGATAGAGAGACACATTATCCGATCCGATATCGGATGTAGAACCGATATCCCAAACATTTAAGCCGCCATCTTAGATTTCTGCCTCCTTATCCACTCCAGTGGAAATCCTTCCGAGATCCGATATCGGATCGGATAATGTGGAAACGCACTAAGGGTAAGCGGATTCATGAACATCAGTAATTGCTTACCACCAGGCTATTTGTCTATTATTTGCCGCCTCGCAGAAAAGAACTTCTAGTACATACATACATGCATACAAACAATCACGCCTGCTTCCCAGAGGGGTAGGCAGAGATCACGGATTTCCATTTACTACGATCCTGACAAACCACTTTCGCTTCACACACTTTCATAACGTTTCTCATACACGCTCGTCGGTTGCGAGTAGGTACTTCTGACCTGGCCTTTTTGCAATATTTCCCCGATTTTAACAAGAAAAGTTCGCCTAGGTCTTCCACTTCCAACTGACCCTTCCTCTCTATTCAAGAACTTCTAGTTTAGAATAATAATTCATCTATCAATGAAACATAATCGCTATTCATATCCAAACTTGGTTAACCAATTACCAATAAAAGATATTGCTTTAATCTAAGTCAATTACAAATACGTAATTAGCCATAAAAGTCAAGAATTGCCCAAAACGATGTTTCCAATTAAGATGTTTATCGATGAAAAATGTACTTCGGTGAATGTTACAGGCTTTTATATTGCCCATTATAATAGGTACTAGAAATATTGAAAACACCTTTTGTTCATTAGACTTATATTGACCGGGATAAAGACCGTGATTACCTTTTTGGTTTTTGTCGAGCTCCCGATATTTTGACGCAGTTGCATGCATCATGATCACGGAAAACTGACGAAGGCGGGTGGATGTCAAAATTGTGTAGACAGCGCGCAATCTACCCTCCTTCGCGTTCGGTAATATGAAGAGCTCGACAAAAATCAAAAAGGTAATCACGGTCTATATTCCGGCCAATATAAGTCTAATGAAAATAACCGTGAATCATTCAAAACTCCTTTTTTTCAGAAAATATCTGGTACAAGAAAAAACTGAAGCAACTTCTTTGTCGTATTTGGGCCATTTTTTTTTCAAAGTTGCCCACCCCACTTTTTTGTAACATGGGTATTTTTTACGCTATTTATACTCAGAATCACGAGGTCTTTCGATCCTGATAGGAGAAAAAAAATGTCCCAGTTTTCCATACATTTTTCAGACTTTCCATTCCGTTACCGCCATATAAAATGGATGAAAAAAATGGTAACGGAATGGGAAAAAACTTTGGGACACTTTTTTCTCCTATTAGGATTGAAAGAGTTCGGGATTCTGAGTGGAAATCACATAAAAATTTCCAAATCCAAAAAAAAGTGGGGTGGACTTTGAAAAAAATGGCCCATTTGTATAGAGATTAAACAAATTTCAATAAAAGTGCAATTGAATTGAGTTTGTTTTGTGAAACTTTTTGAAATGAGATGGTTAGAATATAATGGGTCACTACTGACTGCGCCAGACCGGTCGTCAAAGTACTTATTTGTACTAGTTCTTGTTATATATATTTTTAATTTAGGTGTAATCGGTATTTCGCCGAATAGTAGGTAATATTCGGCCATATCTAGCATAGCCTATGCCCTACTCTCAATATTTCACAGACATCTGTCAGCAATAAAAATATCTCTGTCCAAAGACACAAGGGATAACTCATGCGTCACTCCGAGCTCCATTTACCGTGTGTCCACGCATGTCACCTGTCCCTTTCTAACGTAGTGTCAGAGAGAGACGGAGACAGTCTGGGCCGTTTACAGATTTATCTTTGGGGCGTTATTGCGATCGCTTCCGGAATACAGGTTAGTGACAGAGATGAGGCGGTGAAATTTCATACCTGGGTACCTAAGTAGATACGAGTAAGAAGCCAATCGTTCACGTCGTAGCGTATCGTAGTTATTTGTCTATCACTCGTGTATTAGTGCTTAGTGCGACAAAGAGGGATGATTACAATTCGCTACGGATTGAACTAAGTGTGGTCCTAGCTACGGACTCTGGTCGGAAAATGTAAGATGATATAATTTTTTTTTGACAGGTTCCAAAACTCTTGGCTTTTAAAGAGTACGAATTTTCGTCATTTTGGAATAGGTACGTTAATGCGTTATAAGAAACCGTAAACGTGACGGAAATTGTATGCAATTTTTGGTTGTAGTAGGATTCTAGCTTCTAGTTAGAGGTTTTTTACACTTTGTTAAGTGTAACAAACAGTGTTTTTGTCGGTGATAAAAATTAGAATCATGTATTTCAAAACGTCAAAGACAAAAAAAATGGTATTGATACATTATTTTGTTATTTGGCTCACCTCTACTCATGAAGACAAACATAACAATTATTAAACCTTAACAAATCAGCCACCATTCCATCCAGTCTGGTCTAGACTATCTATAAGTACATACATACCGACTTATTACATCACAATAGCTTCATTAGCACGGCATCGAGCCAAATGTATTTGTACGGCGCGATTAATTTAATTGTAAGCTTGTGTGCGTATCTATTGTTGTTTCAAGTACCTATATATTTACCAAGTTACTTATGGGGATACATTCCAGACAATTCCAGGTGTTGGTATTCTGAAGCCAAATTTTCTGGTAGGTACATGAATTTAACTATTATACTTATTTAAAAGTATAACGCCGTGGCTTCCGTGGGCGACGATGGTCGCGCGACGGCGATGCGACGCATACGAAATCAAACCTTATCGATATGGAAGTAGACGATGCGATGAAAATGAGACGCGACGGCGACGGTCGCGCGACCGTCGCCTACGCAAGACACGGCGTAACAACGATGTGTCAAAATGGTACAACTATCAGTCTCATCAACCGTCAAGTAGGTATGATAGGCTTACATCAAGTATGATATCTAGGCGCAAGTAAGTGTTGCAGTGTTGTATGGAAACATTCGAAGGGCCAACCCTAGAATTATGTAGAACTGGTATCTTTTAATATAAATATCACAGAAAAAAATATGACAGCATCTACGACCGACTTTTTTTCCATCGGCTTATTACATTTGACCGACAAAATCAACCTGTATCAATGTCGGTCACAAACAAACCCTAAATGTACCGAAATTGGACTCTGGCATCAAAAATTTAATTTCGCCCAGTATTCCAGACAAACATCTCCACTCATATTTGTAACCCGAGTCCATCTCATTTCTATACACCGTGTCCAGTATAAGTTGATCTAGTGTTATATACAGGGTGTCCCAGAGATAGGTCATTTTATATTAGATAAGTGTAGAAATGAGAATGTACGATGTGAATTTGCATGCGCCGGGTGCAAGCTATTACAATATGAGTTTTCAGAGTTGTTTTACGATCCCGTGCCAATATATACAAGATGGTGGTTAATGGAGGAAGTTTGCTTTGCTCCCGTTTTGAAGTTATTAAGATTTATAGATTTTTATATAATAATGTAAGATACGTATATGCTTACGTATTTCATGGGAAAACTTGATAAAAAAAAGAAATAGTAGACTTCTGTTCATCAAAAATAATGTGTAGTATTTTATATAAACGCATTGTAGTCATTGAAATAAGTACCTACAATGTTGACTCTGGCAATTGGATTTACAAAGCGTGGAAGACTCATTGTAAACATCAAATGTAAATATAACGACCTCTTACCTAATACATAATAATAAATAAATAGATAGGTAATACAGCGCAATTAATATTAAACTATTACGCGGCACAAAAACTTCTATTGTCTATAAAAAATTTTTTTTAATACCACGTAACCAACTTTTTTATTGGTGATTACACGAAATGATTGACTCACAGAACCCGTTTGAGTACCTGATTGCGTGAAGTCACGACAGGCGAGTGGCCTAAATAAGTGCAAGTTACTTGTAGCATCACTAAGCATTTAGTACTTGACTGCATTGGTGAGTATGTGCCTATTAAGGCGCGGTGCGGTTTGAGCAGTGACGTAACAATGATAATAGATAGAACTTATTAAATTAGGTCCTGGTTACTACTACTAGTTACTACCTGGCATTAGCGTCTATTTCAGACGATTTATGGTGCAATGTCCGAGAGACATCGTTTTTAGGGTTCCGTAGTCAACTAGGAACCCTTATAGTTTCGCCATGTCTGTCTGTCCGTCCGTCCGTCCGTCCGTCCGTCCGCGGATAATCTCAGTAACCGTTAGCACTAGAAAGCTGAAATTTGGTACCAATATGTATATCAATCACGCCAACAAAGTGCAAAAATAAAAAATGGGAAAATTTTTTTTATTAGGGTACCCCCCCTACATGCAAAGTGGGGGCTGATATTTTTTTTCATTCCAACCCCAACGTGTGATATATTGTTGGATAGGTATTTAAAAATGAATAAGGGTTTATTAAAATCATTTTTTGATAATGTTAATACTTTCGAAAATAATCGCTCTTAAAGGAAAAAAAAGTGCGTCCCCCCCCCTCTAACTTTTGAACCATATGTTTAAAAAATATGAAAAAAATCACCAAAGTAGAACTTTGTAAAGACTTTCTAGGAAAATTGTTTTGAACTTGATAGGTTCAGTAGTTTTTGAGAAAAATACGAAAAACTACGGAACCCTACACTGAGCGTGGCCCGACACGCTCTTGGCCGGTTTTTTGATGACTAAAGAGACCTATGCGAGAGCGACATATTTTGCAACATAGCTTACAAGGGAAGCTTGCAACCGATTTCGACGTTACTAGTGCATACAATATCTATGGATTCTTAGTAATACCATACACCAAAGAAAGAGCCATCAAGTCCACTGGTAATGAATCCAACCCAAATGCTTACGCAGCTAACATTTTTACATTTTTTTACCACTGTAACTACCTCGACTGCACCTAGCCCCCTAGTTAGATTCCCGACACCGGTATTAGAGTTCGATATTGGCTATCAATACCACTTTTATAATCTTTTTAAAGACAAAATCAGTCAAAGATTCAATTATACTGACCAATATTAATATTCTATTACACATATGTCATATGATTTATTAATATGGATTTGTAACATTTAGATTAGACTACTTATTTACATATATATAATCCTGTTCAGTGTAGGTACCTATACTAAAAACATACACATATTTCCTTATTCCTATTATTAAAAAAACGCAACTAATTATACACACATGTACATAACGAGTAGTAAAATCCGCAACATAACTTTTAATATCAACAAAAATTAATTTCGTTATCAAAAACTGCAAAACTGCAACCTACTCGTACATACACCTGCCACAGTACCAATTAAAGCAGTAGCGTAACTTAATGCGCGTCGTTTGACACATTTCACTTGACCCAGTGGGGTGCCACTTGCCACCACTTGCGCGTTAAACGACACCGATGTAGAGTCATGGAAGTGACCTTGACTTTGACCACTTTTAAGTCAACGAAAACGCTTTACCGATTATGTACAGTTAATATGGACACGGGTATATCAGCGCCCTCTTGACAATAGTCATACACCGTGATTTTATTGAATTCCGTTAACTTTGAGGGAAGATTCTTCAGATAAAATACAATTAATTTCTCAAAGAAACTAGCGTCTTAACTCTTACGGTTATAGAAAAATAAAGAAAATTACTGCAACCGTGTGTGACAGCCTTTACTAATTCCCAATGTTATTTGTCACAACCACATTTGCCGTCAACCACTTGACACTAACTTGAATGTTATTCTTAAGGGTCTCTCACACTAATAAGTTTATTTATTATGTATGAAAATGATGAAAAATGTTTTTTGCGAATTTAACTAAAAGTGATACATAGGGTGGTTCCTGCTAATCAATCTAACGACGTGTCGAATTTAACGGAAAACAAAAAAAAAACACGGTGTATATTTCTGGTCAGGCTTTAATTAAATACTCAGTTAATTATAAGCTACTTATTACTACTTTTTATTTAATTATACAGTTAAAGCGACCCCCAGGCTCTCATGAGCCGTGGCGAATGCTGGGATATCGCAAGGAGGATGATGAAGATACAGGAAAAATCTTGTTCACAAAAGTCAATTTCTGATTGCATTAACTAAAACCGAAATAAATTACACATATGAAAGAAAAAGTGACCAAGTCCTCTGGTGCCTGAGGCTGGCACCAGAGGACTTCGTCACTTTTTCTTTCATATGTGTAATTTATTTCGGTTTTAATTTATATACATAGTAGTGTGACTACTTTAAGACAGCACAAGTTGAAATATTTTCAATAGATTATAACTTAACTTGTGTTCATTAGAATTGCATTAACTATTTTATTTTATAACAATTCATGTGTAAATTTATAAAACGTAACGAACTAAAAATCAACAGATATGTACATACTTTTTAATTTACAAAAAAAAAATTGCACGACACCGTACCACTTCCAGTATTTTAACTTACTCAAATCAGCGAAAGTGACGTGACGGCCTTCAAGGTCGAGAAAGCGAAGAGCACACGAGAAAGAGACAGCTATATGCGCGGACGCACAGCGTGAGAGAAAGAGACAACTATATGCGCGGACGCACTACGCAAAGCTGCGTAATCGGCCGTCTTCTGACATAATGTGGGACGCTCTACGGAAAAAGGTACCACACGGTACAGACGGTCAAGCAAATCTTGTCACTAAAAAACCCGGCCAAGTGCGAGTCGGACTCGCGGTCCAAGGGTTCCGTACAATAAAATAATACTTTCTTTATTCAGTCTTCACTGCTATCCCAGAAATGGTCGTAGGCGTATCGGTTGTTATAAAAGTTATATAACATTATAACACCATTAGTAATCGTTTGAGGCAACTTTCACACACGAAGAATATCTTTTTCCGTGACGCATTCGATTCGAGTAACGTATTAAAACTTCATGATACCTTTTCCTATGGAATATCTCATCTCTTGACAGTAAAATTTTATACAATATGTGTTACGAATTACGAATGCCAAGAACAAGATAGTGACATTATTAATTATAATGTAGGTAATTTATGGAATATAAAATCGCGAATTTCGATTGATTTTAATAGCTTTTGTGTGCCAATTTTTTTCTTTATGAAAATGTAATTTTATGTGGGAAACTGTGGGAACTTATCATTTCATTCATTATTTTTTTCGGCATAGGTAGCTACTAACTGAATATAAGATATTTTCTTTTTCTAGGACTATACTTTGGACTCTTTTTAACCCCCGACGCAAAAACGACGGGGTGTTATAAGTTTGACGTGTCTGTCTGTCTGTCTGTCCGTCTGTCTGTCTGTCTGTCTCTGTGTGTGTCAGTCTGTGGCATCATAGCTCTCGAACGGATGAACAGATTTAGATTTAGTTTTTTTTTTGTCTGAAAGCTGAGTTAGTTGGGAGTATTCTTAGCCATATCTCACGAAAATCGGTCTACTATGTCGCGGTCGGGGGTTTTTTTCAAAATTTTATTTTTTTGAA
Source organism: Leguminivora glycinivorella (assembly GCF_023078275.1). Lineage (NCBI taxonomy): Eukaryota > Metazoa > Arthropoda > Insecta > Lepidoptera > Tortricidae > Leguminivora > Leguminivora glycinivorella. The sequence continues at coordinate 4,580,154 of NC_062976.1, read as the reverse complement.
ATCTCTCTTTGAAATTTGAAATCAAGACAACAGACAATTTACAATAATGATAGTGACATAAAATATAATTTAAAATAGCAATCGGATAGTGCCTAATCGGAAAGTCCAAAAGTTAAATAAATCTACTCGTAGCACAAAATGGTCAATCAAATTTTCATCCTTTTCATCAATATAAAAATAATTATATTGTTGTAACTCGCCAACATTTCTGCTTTATAATATTTGTTTTATTCTTGTAGCACAAGTAAATAATTTAATGTAAATTATAATGAACATAACGTTTTATGCTGATGTCAAGGTTATTCAAATGATGTAACATTTGTCAGTTTTATAGATACGAGTATGTATATATATAATTATATATTACATAAACTTTAGAAGTTGTTGATAATAATTTAAATGCCTGCAAATTATTTGCAAATATCTGTGTGAAGGGCGACATTTTATTTTATATAAAATAACTTTGAACCTAGATGAAATAAATAAGTATGCAAAATAAAAGTGATCCTATTCTTTTTTTTAACTAGGTAACTTTTTTTTCTTATTAAGTGATCATACTTAAACTTGATAATATTTTGGCAATACCTTGCCACCACTGTTGCCCTAACTAGGTTTTTTTTACTGAAGGATACATGGAAAAAAAATCGCACAAAAAATTAACTACATTTTCAAGGACTGACTACCAAAATTTATAAAAAGTCAACGTCTCCAAAAAAGTCACGACAGAATTAATATTTTACTTGTACATAATTATTACATTATTGCCCTTTAATACCGTGCTATGCTATACCACTAGGCATGATACAAGTAAATAATATTCAAATAACGAATAATCTTATCGGCAACGAAAACTAAAACTGAAAATTATTAATTATATTTGAATCATTAAGCCTTCTTTAATGGACATCCACATATTGGCACCAGCGTTTGTGCTCCGGACGCCCTAATTGATTGGCAGATTTGGCAACTATACAATAACAACAATTCAAATTAAATTAGAATTACTACTCAATTCTGCTGCAATAATCCTCGATATATCTTAGACTATATTGCATTCCATCTTAAATAAATAAAATATAAGACGCAGTTCCGAATAATGCCAATGAAATACAATAATACCGACCCCGTTTTAGCTTTTAGAAGTACAAGTGGATGAGAATATTGAGAGTACTACATGTGTAAGGGAAAAGAGATCTTTTTACAAAGGGAAGAGGTCAGTTTTCGTTAAAGAGGGAGCGAACAAGTGGCGGATCAAATCCGACCGATCTGACGTTTTATTGGATCTCAAATAGATCTATGCGCGCGAGTTTCAGGTTGACCACGCTTTTAGTCTAGCGCAGGACAGTTTATTTTCTCATAATATTACATGTAGGATATTTCACAGCCGTCCCTTTTATTCGCTCAGATGTGGTTATCTAACTAGCAAAAATTTCTGACCTAAATATTTATAGGCCAACGAATGCTACATAGATACATGATCGGTAAAATAAATAAAAAAAAACTCAATAGAGTCACATCACATTTAACTAGCCTTGTTTCAACTTACCGATCTTGATTTACATGTCTTACACGGATAAAATACATGTTTCTGACCACTTATTAATAACTGATGTAATATCAAAAGTATTTATTACATGGTGGTAAACACAATATATCACTTGTTATTTTATTACTTTTTGACATACACTCACTTCGCAAACAATGTTATTGTTATAATACAAATAAAAAAAATATATAAAAAAACTGATAATTTGATAAACAAAAAATAGAATTTATAAGATCAAATCAAGTCAAATAGAGGTGTAATTATTTATTCAATTGCATTTTTGAATTATTCAGTTAATCCGTGTATTTTAGTATGTTTTCATTAATTTGAAAGAAAATGATTTAAAAACAACAGATTACGATGACCAAAATATGAAAAATTGTTACGACAGAATATTACCAAGATCACTAAGCCTCTATGCCTCAGACTACGTGTAATTGTCGGCCGAGGCGGAGCTGAGGCTAACAAAAAAATACTGAGGCTTTTGAAACAATATTTACTTGATAATGATCAAAGTGTCAGAAAAGAAAAAAAATGGCCACACTATGGAATACAGAGTAAATAGATTATTTACTTAATATAATAAAAGGTAGAATTTGAAATAAAACTAAATAAATATGAAACATATGGACACCCGATTATTAAAACACTAAAGCGTTTTAAAGGCCGCAACCCATTACCTACGGTAAGAGTAAATATTTGATCACATGTTTCTTTAATGCCCATTCAGACGAGCCATTGTGGTATCGCATGCTTTACTTAAATAATTATAGTAAATTGTATAGGCATTAAAAGAAAAGGTGTATATAGAAGTTTTTATGAAAGGAAATTATAATTAAAATAAAAAATGATTACTGGTTGTGAGACAATGCAAAAAAGAATTGAAACGTACGCAGTTCAAATACACAATAGCACTTTTTAAATATATATAAAATGTATATTATTTGCTCAAGTAATAAAAATAAAAAGCACAATCTCTAAACTACCGAACTATAAATCAAATCCTATGACGTCGTTACCTTGATAGTGCAAAAAACGCATAAAACTAGCTATTATACAAAGCATTAGATGACGGGTATGTGCTGTCATCGTGTCACTACTGTTCTATTATTAGGGTTCCATAGTCAACTAGGAACCCTTATAGTTTCGCTATGTCTGTCTGTCTGTCCGTCCGTCCGCGGATAATCTCAGTAACCGTTAGCACTAGAAAGCTCAAATTTGGTACCAATAACTATGTATATCAATCACGCCAACAAAGTGCAAAAATAAAAAATGGAAAAAATGTTTTATTAGGGTACCCCCAACATGTAAAGTGGGGGCTGAAATTTTTTTTCAATCCAACCCCAACGTGTGATATATTGTTGGATTGGTATTTAAAAATGAATAAGGGTTTACTAAGATCGTTTTTTGATAATATTAATATTTTCGGAAATAATATCTCCTAAAGGAAAAAAACCGACCGTCGCGCGACCGTCGCCGTCGCGTCTTATACTTCCATATCGATTAGGTTTGATTTCGTATGCGTCCCATCGCCGTCGCGCGACCATCGCGCGTCCGTCGCCCACGCAAGCCACGCCGTATGATTAAAATTCCTTCGGTAGCCAAAAGTAATTTGATAACACATCGAGCTGTCATAGTAATTCATGAATACAGCTTTTTCTCTTTGATGTTAAAAATAGATTTATATGTTGCATTCTTTGGTGTAATGCGAGTTATGGTTTATGATCCGACTTCCGATTCTGATCTATAAACCTAAATGGTCGAGCGATAGTAGTGAAGATCTCCATTTTATGCTGAGTTTACACGGGCTTCGTAGCTAATGCTTAGTGCGTGTCACTAATACTTGTCACATGCATGTAAACACATTGTACAAGTGCTTAGTACTAGTGCAACTGATAACTGATGACTAATACCAACTATTAGATGTGAGTTAGCACGGGAAAACGTCCCACTTTGTCGATTGCTATAAAGCTGATTTGTCAGTTTATTCATATAAAGATACAAGTTAATCTCACCTTAATAGTAACCAACAAAGTGGGACGTTTTGTTAAACACACATATATTCTGTGCTAATACTCACTTGATCGTGGTGGGTGATTCAAATGTTGAAATGTCTTAAAAGATATGTAAGTATTTAAAATATATATTGCGTGCAAGATTTAAAGTTTAATTCATCCTGTTTTCATTAAAATCAATTTATCTACTTCGTCTCAGTTAATCTTTCTGCAAAAGCATTTATAAGGGCCCATTTAGACGGTACGAGAACTCGCATACGAGTTTTATTACATTGCTGTATTGACGGCTGTGCAAAATTGTATGTAACTTAAACAGCCCGCAATGTAACTAAAATCGCATGCGAGTTCGCACGTCGTCTAAAGCCCCATTAACTCGTAATAGAAAACGAGGTGGTGACGTTAATAGGTTCTGAATCGGATCTTCGGCAGATTTATTTGGTTTTTTTACAGTAATAACGTTTTATGAGATGTACCCGCTGTTAGAAACATAATTATTGTATGTACCATTTAATTTTCTGTCAAAAATAAAGTTTCTTTGGCAACAGGAAAAATACATGTAACTTTTCATTTTATTTTGTTAATTACCTTTCCGTTATTTTCTTTGACACTTCTTTGAGCTCCCGAGGAAGTCATTACGTTGTTTTTTTTTTCACTTGGCCTAAAAACGCAGGCCCTGGTCTTTTTCCGTTTTTTTTTGCCATTATTTCGATAATCATACGCTTTAAGTGAGTAGGTATTCGTGACAAAATATATGATTCACTAAAGCTCACATCATTTCTCAAGTAACGTATTAACTTTAGAAAAAAACAATGCAAAAAGCCAGACGTCATGGCACCAAGACGAGTAATTGTAGTCCATATTGACACGCCTAATAGCTGGATTGCGTGCTAGTAGGGAAATAATAGTTGGGGAGCCCAAGTGTGGCTTTTCGATGTTACTCGAGCGACTCAGATTAAATGGACATGTTTAGTAAAACGTTCCACTTTGTCGATAACCACTATACGAGATTTGATTGTAACTTCATGTGAATAAACTCACACAGCGGCTTTATAGCAATTGACAAAGTGGGACCTTTTACTAAACTACCTAGCTCACAAATATGAATGATGTCCGTGCAATCTATCTTAACCATTTTTATCCGTATACATTTTGAATTGGTGGGAGCTTGGTAAGCTTCAACAAATCTTTAAGCGTAAAAAAGTGATTATCATATTAAAGACTATGTACATATAATTTATAGAAACATTATAGCAATAACTTGTATAAATAAATATTACGAAATCAACTAAAAACTCGACGATTTTTAAAACCTCCACCAATCTTCTAATATATAATATATAAATTTGTGGAAGCTTCCAAGCTCGCTTGAAAAGAAATTAAATCTAGTAAGTGGTGATCGAGTAACTACACATTTAGCACCGCCAGCTCCCCAGCTATAATGGGCCAGTGTGGGATGTCAAAATGTTGCCACTTTGTAACCATTGTTGTTAGTTCATTCATTCTCAAGAGAATGTTCAGGGTAATTTATTATGAGAATAAGGATTTGTTGTCAAGCGAGGCTTTGATTTTTATCAAGACTCTCAGAACAGTGAAATCTTTTAATCTTATAAAGAAATGTCTCAAGATTTTTATTCTCTTTCTAGCGCCATTTATTTATAAATCTTGTGTCACGTTAACGTAGTGAAAGAATCGTAAAATGTACCAGTATATTTGAGAGATTTCACTTTTTCTATTTTTTTTCGATGTTTATAGAATATTGGCAGATTTTTCAAACTTGGAACAATTTGTGAGGTTAGCAAGGTACAGTCAGTTGCAGAGAAAAGTAGACCCCCCTGCATACAAATTTGTAGGCAAAGGGGACTTTTCTCAGCAGCTGACTGTACCGCAATGTCACTATCATAAAGGCAAAATTTGCACGTAGCCTTACCTATTGCTGTACACACACGTCGTATAAATGAATTGCTTGTTTTAGTGTCGGGTAAATGACAATGTAGCACCTTTGTTTTGAGAATGGCACATATAATAATAATAAAATAATCATTATGAGACATTCTTACATAGATTGAGTCCCACAGTAAGCTCAAGAAGGCTTGTGATGTGGGTACACAGACAACGATAATAGTATACTTATACACAGAAAACATCCATGTCTCATACATACATACATACATACATACAATCACGCCTGTTTCCCAGAGGGGTAGGCAGAGATCACGGATTTCCATTTACTACGATCCTGACAAACCACTTTCGCTTCACACACTTTCATAACATTTCTCATACACGCTCGTCGGTTTCGAGTACTTCTGACCTGGCCTCTTTGCAATATTTCCCCGATTTGATCAAGAAAAGTTCGCCTAGGTCTTCCACTACCAACTGACCCTTCCACTCCTTTTTCATATACTTTCTTCGTTAATCTCCTCTCATCCATCCTCTCTACATGCCCAAACCACCTTAACATACCCATCTCAATCTTTGTCACCACATCTATATCCACTCCACACTTCTCTCTTATCACGCTATTTCTGATCCTATCACTCAACTTTACACCAGCCATGCTTCTTAACGCTCTCATTTCTACGGCATTCACTTGACTTTGAAGTCTTTTCTCCCACACCCAACTTTCACTACCATACATAAGTGTAGGCACCAAAACTCCTCTATGCACCGCCAGACGTGCTTTTTGCGACACTTTCTGGCTGCCCATAAAAGCGTTTAGTGCTCCATTCACTCTATTCCCAGCATTCACTCTCCTTTCAATATCTTTTCCATGTTTACCGTCCCTTGTAAACAACGTTCCCAAATACACAAACTCTTTCACTTGTTCCAAACTTTCATTATCGATCTCAATTTCGCAATCTGTCATAATCTCATCTCTTTCAAATACCATTACTTTCGTCTTACTGACATTCATTCTCATTCCTTTCCTCTCGAAGGATGCATGCACTCTTGTTACCATCAGTTGTAACTCCTCGGCCGACGACGCAAGTAATACTAGGTCATCGGCATATAGGAGACATTTGACCAGTAACCCTTCCATTCTCAACCCACAATCATAATCTTTCAGATCTTGCAAACAACTAATGACCATATCTTACATAGTTAACAAGATGACTCCAAGTAGCAATTTTAAATCAGTTTCAAGTACCTGTAGCTAATAACATCTTTCTTTGAAACTCACGCCAACTATAAGTAAAAAGGGTATTTTTTGTACTACTTCTTGTTCATAGAACTAAAGAAAATTATACTTAGTCACCTTGAGTTTTAGATGGATCATTATGAGTACGCTAATGCAATAATATTGACTTAAATATCGTCATTTGTGTAATGTGCAAAAAGTCCACACATTAGTTTTTAATTGAACTAACGTGTAGGTATTTTGGCTTCAGCATTGATCGGTCATGGATTTGGGAAACATATTGCAATATTTTATGTGCTAAGATAAAAATATTGCGGTTTTTCATTTGATGAACGATTTCCGTTAGTTCATGGTCGGTCTTTCCATGATTTTGGATATATACCTTGCTTGTGAAAATAAAAAGAATATTATGATACCTACTGTTAAATTTAGAATTTTCAGTACCATCCGATTCGGTTTCATTCGTAACATATATTTATTATTATCTTGATTTCGTTTTCTGCGCCGTTTGTACTATATGTCTACCATCTCCAATTCTCCTTCAATTTAAAGGTTAACTGGAAGAGATCACTTAAAGGGATAAGTTCGCCTTTGTACTAGTGATAAGCTATTTTTCTTGTGTGTTATATTATTTTCTGGTACAATAAAGTGTTTTACTAGGTACTATATACATACGACTACATATTTTTTTAATATTTTTATTTCTTCACTAATTTAAATGGATTTTTTTAAGCAGTCAACAACTAATGCTGAGATTACAAAAGTGGACTCATTAATTTCGACTCAACTCATTTTTTTTTGGCCTACGATGGAGTGAGCTCGCCCAGAAGATTCCTGTTCACTCTTGATTTGAAGGTTTGCCTTGGAAGTCGCAAACCCTTAAACAAGACGCCATCGAATCCCCAAACACCGCAGAAAATGAAAAGGGAATCACAAAAAGGGAGCATTACGCAAAGAGCCGAGGTGAAGAATAAAGGGCCGGCCGTGCCATCAGCACTGCGCCACTGACCCAAATAGTGCCAGTCGCAAAATGCCCAACATCGAGAGCTAGGAGCGATGGAAGTGCCAAGGAAATGTCAATCAAGACAACGTCAAGCTGTATGTTAAGAATAAAGTGAAGAAAAAGAAAAATAGATTACACTAACCACAAAATTTAAATTTTGAAAAAACCCCGACCGCGACTTTAGATCTGATTTTCATGAAACATGGCTAAGAACACTCCCGTCTAACTCAGCTTTAAGACAAAAAAACTAAATCTAAATCGGTTCATCCGTTCGGGAGCTACGATGCCACAGACAGACACACACACAGACAGACAGACAAACATACAGACAGACAGACAGACAGACATATAGACGGACAGGCAAACAGAAACTTATAACACCCCGTCGTTTTTGCGTCGGGGGTTAAAAATGCCTAACTTCATGAGCCAAGGAAGTGTCTAATTTTAAGAGAACATTATGTTAGCCAACCATTGAAATACCAAAGAGAATATTACCTCTTTACGAGTAGTAGATGCTACCACTTACCACTAGCACTACGGCACAGGGCACATAAATAGACCCAGCCGTAAAAGACAAATTTAAATGTCATAGGCCACTGATGATCTCAACTCATTAAATTTTATGTCGAATCTCATAAAAAAGATTACGTGAAGTGTTCGCACGCACCTTCAACGATTGCGATGGAATAACACTGCAACGCACCGATAGTCCCTCCATAAGCTGTCGTTTCTTTATCTGCAATTGTCAGTTAGTCAAACTTTTTTTTTAAGGTTTACCAACTTATTACAATGAATCTTATGTAGTTTATACTAAAATTAAGTACAATATGCTTAATGTATAACTTATTACAGGTAAAACACAACATGCAAGTATTTAAACTAATTAAATCTACAAATAGCTGACACATTTGAATCACCTTATTTCTATTGAAAAAGGAGCAAAGCGCAACCTTGAAGTTATCTGCTTGAATCAAGGCATCTAAATCTTAATCACTTGGGGCGAAAAAATGTTATATCTAAACTGGCTTTCACACAGAATAAAAGGAAGAAAGAAAATAAATTTATTCAGGACGTTAACAAGATTCCTTAAGTCTATGATACACATTTATTAATAGGTATTGATATTAACGTCACTGAAAAGGTCTCCCCTCAGCATTTTGTCAAGTTACCTACCATACCAGGTATCTTGACGCTGGTCCTGACATGTCCAAGCGATCGCATCAGTACATATATTTAAACAAAAATTTAACTTACGAGATTACAAATGTTAAAACTAATATGAATGGTGGAAGGTATACATGTATTCTTATTAATGAAACTTCCCTCAACCCTCTTCACAAATTCCTACATCCCCAGCGTTATCTGGTGACGTCAACGCGTCTCATTACCCGACCGTGTCAGCCGTAATTGTGTAAACAAAGGAAACAATCTTATACATACGTACGCACAGACAGTATACGTGATATAATGTACACAAAAGGTTGATGCATATAACAGATAGACCCGGTACGTTACAGGGTATAGGGTGAAATTTTTGGAGCGTTTGAAAGATAAGTCACATCATTTATGTTTATAAAAAAGAAACCTAACACCTTAAGTAAAAAAAAACTGGTTCTTCATTGAAGGACTTTTTTGGCTCAATTTATTGTAAACGGCGATAACGAATGGACATCGGTCTTTGGAAAGAGATAATTAACGTGACATATTTAAGCAAGAAAGAGACAACATTCTACGAAAACGAAAAACCGATGTGCAATCATTATCACTGTCATCACTGAGTTTATTAAAGGACGGTAAAAAAATAATAGCTCCGGGCAAGTCGAATAAGCTTGCGAACATTCAAATCAATTCGTTTATTTATTTATTTAAGCGTATGGCGTGTATATTTGTAGACAATTAATATTATAAGTCGACATTCAGGCTACGCAACCAACCGATCGCGTCAGGTGTCAAATTGGTATAGAGATCCACCGGGCTGCCTTGAAAACGTTAGGGCATCGTTCGACTATGTGCTGGGTAGTTTGATCCTCAAGGCCGCAGTCACATAACGGACTCTCGTTCGATCCCCATTTGTATCGCATGTGATTGCATCTGCCATGACCCGTGCGAATTCTATTCAATTCGTTGCAAAGCTGACTAAGCTTATCTACATTTATATTCATTCCCTTTTACTCGCATTTACACGCCTTCCTCTGATATAACAATCTAACGTTATAATATTTTTATAATGTCTCTGAGACAAAACATTTCCGTGATGGTCTTGAAGCAAAGCAATGTTGATATATAAGCATAAACTCTTAATGAGAACAGTCAGAATAGCCGAAGTGATATTTGTTGACGCTACGTGGCGATTGAAACGCACTCTGGCTCTGTCGCACCAACACAGATGCCATAGGGAGAGCTAATAAAACGCATAAAGACCGGAATGGAAATCCATGAAAAAGGCATATGTTCAGCAGTGGACGCGAATATGCTGAGAAGAAAGAAGAGGGGAGAGCTACAAGACGCTAACGAAGCATAATTGTGACGTTGGCTAAGTACCCAGACCCTAGAATGTCTTCAAAAGGGTGCCCGTAAGCGCCCCGTACGTTTGATGAGCTCTCAGGCTCTTAATGTAACGTCGGGAAGTACAAAGGATTATAAATAGGCTCCGCTGATTACACATCGATGCAAGTTTTAATGTAACAGCTGGCGTTGAATTCTGGTTTGCTTTAACACAACCCTTTATGACATAGGGGTTAGTGTGAAGTCACATCTATCAGCATCGAGATGCATTTTACTTATGTTTGAGAAATTGCTCGTTACGCCGTGGCGTTTGTGGACGACGGTCGCGCGACGGCGATGCGACGCGACGCGGCGCGAGGAAATCAAACCTTCGATCTTTATGGAAATGGCTTAGGCGACGTCGATGAACTATCGATGATAGGCGATGCGATGGGACGCGACATCGACGGTCGCGCGACGGTCGCGCGACCGTCGCCCACACAAGCCACGGCGTTAGTGTGAAGTCACATCTATCAGCGTCGAGCTGCATTTTACTTATGTTTGAGAAATTGCTCGTTAGTATGAAGACATTGAAGACGCTTACGCATCGGGAAGCTGAAAGAATGCGTCATATTAACAAGCAATTTCTCGTAGGCAAAATGCGGCTCGATGCTTATAGATGTGATGCCACCCTTACGCCTATCAAGCACCCCACTTTTTGTGTAACATGGGTATTTTTTACGCGATTCATATTTAGAATCGCGAGGTCTTTCGATCCTGATAGGAGAAAAAAATGTCCCAAGATTTCCAAACACTTTTCAAACCTTCCATTCCGTTACTGCCATACAAAATGTATGAAAAAATGGCAACGGAATAGGAAAAAAACCTAAGGACACTTTTATTCCTATTAGGATTGAAAGAAAAATTTCCAAATTCAAATAAAAATTGGGGGGGGGGGATCAAATTTAAAAAAAAAACTTGCCCAAATACACTTCGCATTAACAATTCATGAATTCACAGAAAAATATTATTTATTCGGAAAGCCAATTGTATAAAGCGAACCTTTAATTTTACAAAAGCAGATCGGGACTGATAAACGTAAAATGGTAGTTTTTGAAGAAATACCTCCAAATTATGATAATTCGTGAGATAAAGAACAAATCTGATGTGAACATTAAACGCATGGGTAGCATAGCGTAAATGTTGGAAAAGATTACAAATAATAGGTAGTTTGGTCAATTTAATGTGCACATTAGTAAACATGAACATTTTGTTTTGACTATGAAGCAATCCAAATGTATGCTCGTCTAGATGGCGGTACAGCTTTGGTTGGTTCTTGGCTAGATATCGCTAATATTAATAAATATTAGAGAATTTCAGCAAATAGGCATCTATCAAGAAAGATTGTCGCTCCCGTGCAAAAAAAAAAAGAGGCGCGATAATAATTTGATAACGCGAGGCAGTTACATAGTTCGTCGCCAAGCGCTTTCTGTCTCTCGCTTACTCGTTTTTAGTGGAACTGTGACTATACACATCGATCCTCTTTGGCGCAAACTAAGGATTCTTGTGTATGAAATCTTATAAAAAAGATCTGCGAATTCAAGTGACCCCCATATACTAACTAGCCACAATCACGCAAAATTACCGTACCCAGCGTTTTTCCTCACAAAGTTCACGTTTCACAGTCGTTTACAATAAAGATAATAGGCTTACATATACATAGGCCGTTTCCAGCCATTTTACATAGCTGAACAAAGGCCCGGTGTCGTAAAAATCACGCAAGGGGCTACGTAAAGACAGCGAAACGTGTTGAAGGTAATACTACGTACCAAATACGAAGGCCTACAAATACTAAGGTAAGGTAGTACTTGAAACTTAACAGTGTTTGCATTTTGTTATCTAATTATATTTTTAACCCCGACGCAAAAACGAAGGGGTGTTATAATTTTGACCTATCTGTTTGACTATCGTCTGTCTGTTTGACTGTCGTCTGTCTGTTTGTCTGTCTGTCTGTGTGTGCGTCTGTCTGTGGCATCTTAGCTCCCGAATGGATGAACCGATTAAGATTTAGTTTTTTTTTGTCTGAAAGCCGAGTTAGTCGGGAGTGTTCTTATCTTAGCCATGTTCCATGAAAATCGGTCTACTATTTCGCGGTCGGGGTTTTTTCAAAATTTTAATTTTTCTCACATTTACGCAAAGAGTTTTTAACTTAAGGTACAGCGGGTCAAATCCCGACTGGGGAACAATTATAACTGATCTATGTTTTCCATTATTACACTATTAAGTTGAGTTCCACATGTAACACGTGTGACATATGTAACCAGTGGACACTCTAATTAATAATGCAAACATTGTAAAACATGGAAAAAGGTATCCCAGTTACATTTGACCCCTGGTCAAAATTGCCCCGCTGTACTGTTGCTTATATATTTATATAACTAGGTACACTTCTTAAGTATATAGGTAGCGTCTTGTTACTCAACTGTACGCCACACATGTACAGAGGAACGTCCTTATTTACACACATGGACTTGTCACGTCAACTTACTTAAATGAGGAAACCAGATTTAATTTTACTTGCTTACCTAGCAAATGAATACGCGAGGTTACCGACTTACATTTTTGACGTGAACAAAATATCGAATGAAAAGGGCATTTAATGCTTTAAAATGACAATGCTTCTACAATTCACAAACGGCTCCAACGTGACTATACAGGTTGTAATTTTTATAACTGGCAATACTTAAAGGGGTGATCGTATTTATGTAGCTGATACGGCTAAGCTCATATAAAAGAGCACTGAATTAAATAGCTATCCAGTGCTCCCAGGTTCAATGACAGTGAATTTTTTTTTCTCTAAGCAATGGTCTTGCCAACAGATAAAAAATGATAAATAAATATTTAAGACTGCATTCAGATTGTAAGATCATGTTTCACTGGTTAACCCGCGATCTCGTGTCTAACGAATAACACTGCTAATGCCAGTAACTGAGTAACTGCTGACATTTCTAATTTGTACCATTACACGACTTCTAAAGGAGCCTTTGGCGTTAAAACTGCCAGCCTAGCCGAAGTGACGATCGTTGAGACGTTGACGCTACGCACGCACGCAGTCCTCTGTCGCAATACTACTGAAGAGCGATAGGGGGCAAAACCGATATCCCATACATTTAAGCCGCCATCTTTTATTTTTACTATTGAAATCCTTCCTCCGATCTGATATCGTTATAATGTGAAAACGCACTAAGTGTAATGCCTGAGTGGAAGCTTGGTGCGGAGCGTTTGGCGAGGCGTGCAGCGGAGGGTGCGAGCGTGCATACAATCTAAGCAGCGTCGACTCAGAACACTTGTATGAGCTTCAATTGTTTGACATGCACGCTGCACATCCCACCCCGTTGCACGCCCAATATGAGCGCGCACTCAGCGATGGTGACATTTTCTAGGTACATCACAGTTACCGCCTGTCAAAAATGCTACCAGTCGACTTGTCTATCTCATACAAGCATGGTACGTGTTCACCTACAGAAGCTTACGCCGTGTCTTGCGTGGGCGACGGTCGCTTCTCATACTTCCATATCGATAAGGTTTGCTTTCGTATGCGTCCACTGAGAGAAAATACAACCAGTTTTCATGTTCGTTCAACAAGTTTTTTGGTTAAAATAGCGCCTACGTGCTCTTTGGTTCAAACAACAAGCTACTTGTCATTTGAATCGGCAATATATTTGAATCAACAAGTCGATTTTATAAAAACAACCTGACACATATTGTTTTAAACATACGTTTGGCTGATTCAAACGGATAAACCGCAACAAGTCGAACTTGTTAAATTCACAATGCAAATTTCTCTCAGTGTCGCATCGCCGTCGCGCGACCATCGCGCGACCGTCGCCCACACAAGCCACGGCGTTAGACTGTGTGCGTAGGAGCACGCCTCTTTCATAAGGCCTGTACCGAAAAGTTTTTTTACATACCGTAATTATGATATTAATGAAACTATGATGACCAGCAAAGATATTTTATTTTAGTTATATTATGGATAGTGTCTATTTACAAAAAATATATACATTTTATATTTTTTGAGTTTTGCGGCTGAATAAGCGGATTTTTCTCTTCAAGCCTGCCATTAAGTTTTGCACGGTGGTTTCGGTGACTTTCTTGGCGTGTTTTTTCCACTTCTTTTTAAAATCTGCTTCTGATGTAGCTGGTGAACAGTTCTTACGCAGCTCTGCTTTTACTAATGCCCAATAACGCTCGATGGGCCGTAGTTGGGGGCAGTTCGGGGGGTTCATATCTTTGGCCACACATTGCACGTTATTTGAAGCCAGACACTCTTGTGTGGCTCGGGCATAGTGTGCAGTAGCCAGGTCGGGCCAAAACAACACATCCCCTTCATGTTGCCGTATAAATGGTAAAATAAATCTTTTTATACATTTCTGGACATAAATATCTGCATTTATCGTACCTTTTGTAATAAATGACCCAGTGCGTTTCCCGCAGGAGCATATTGCTTGCCATATTAAATATTTTTCTCCAAACTTCTCCATAAAAATATATTTATTTTGATCGCTGATATTCGCCTTAGATTCGGTTGTAAAGAATTGATCACCTGGCAAAGTCGAAAAATCTTTTTTCACATACGTCTCATCGTCCATGAGCACGCATGCTCCGTTCAAATCGCAAAGCAGCTTGTACAATTTTCTCGATCTTGTAACGGAACTATTGAATTGTGTTATCGACTGTTTTGGGGCTTTTACTTTTTTATAAGACTTTAAATTTTGACGTACTTTCGCTCTCTGGACCATAGAAGTACTAGTTTTTAATTTTTTTGCCACGTCCCGCACCGATAAACTACAATTTTTCTTATAAGCAGTCACTATTTTCTTTTCTAAAATTTTATTTGACGGACCTATGGGGCGTCCACTTCGAGCTTTGTCTTGAATTCTGTATTCATTGAAGTAACGATTAACTATATTTCGCACCGTTGCACGATTTACATTTACCATTTTTCCGACCGCCGCAAAAGATGAACCGGGATTTTCCAGATACGTTCGCAAAACATTTTCTCTCCGAGTTAATTTATCGTCTTGCATTTTGAATAAAAACAATGCCCAGCCTAAATTAACAATGTCAATTGATACATTAAAATGACATAAGCTGAAAACTATAAACAGAAAAAAAAAACTTTTACCAGCCAGTATTTTAGTAATATGCAAACTTTGTAAAAAAACTTTTCGGTACGGGCCTTACATTTGGTCGACATTGTCCGAGGTGTGCTGTGCTACCTATTGGCTATGTGCAGAAGAGCGATAGAGCTAGCCACGATTGTGACGTTGGCTAGGTATACTGGTGACATATCTCGCGTGCCAGCTGTGTGGCAAGAGCTAATCGCCTTAAACGTCCGAACGGATTTACTTAGCGTTGGTCAATGGGAAGTAATATTTTAAAAACACGACAGGGAAATTTTTATTTGCATTTCGTTCGATAAAGTTATTAGAAACCAACTTTTGTACTTGAATGAGGAAATTGTCATATATATTTTTCGTTCAGTTGTTTTTTACAATATTGAGTGGTGTAGAGTAGATCAAGTTATTGATTTGTCCCTTACTGAATTCTGTCCTAGAAGTACAATCCGGGATGTTACCTACTGGAACTTACCTGTAAAAGATAAAATAATAATTAATAAACGTACTTTAATGAAATTAAGAATAGTAACAGGAATATTAGAACTAGATAAGGTTGGTTGATCAATAGGTGGACAATTGGATTTTATATTACGGTAGAGTGAAATAGTACATTACGATACTAGTGCGAAAAAAAGGAAGTTCGACACGAGTTGCAAAATTTCCTTTTCGCACGTGTATCGTACGACGTTTTTCAGTACAGATGAGCCTCCAAAGTTTCGACCTGGCATATAATGAACCACTTCTCGCACTAGTGCGTAAAAAAACAACATATGTACTGAAAAAATCAAAAAATCAAAATTTTTATCAAATTGGGCAGAATTTGGGCTACTTGGGAATATATGCTTCATACCTAAATGATATCTTCGTTTTTATTGCTTTTACGCTGGACTATGACGTATGTCGTGATAATATGTGCTCTATTTACCGAGTAAATTACTTGCAACAATTACAAAGACGAACAGTCAATAATGACCAAATTGTTAGGCCTCTTTCATGACTTAAAACTTTTTGTTGAATTTACCACTCCGCGAATTCCTCCAGGGCACTAAACCCTCAACAGCTCATTTAAAAGGTCTAGAAAGCTCTATTTCCATTTTTGCCTAGTTTGAAACTCAAGTTATGTTTACCGAGTAACCAGTTATTACGAATGACTAATTACAGAAGGTGGGCAAAGACACGACAGACTTGTTCTACAGACTTAGGCACTGGTGACACCAAAAGCGAGGACGCGATGAATTATCTGCGATGGAAACGAACAAAATATAGTCGCTCCTGTCTCCAAAAGAGATGCGATGATAGTGCGAGCGAGCACTAAAAAAAAATTTGGTTGCTCCAATCAATATTTTGATAGTCGTAGTCAAGCATAGTCGTAGGAGCCTGATAAGATCTTAGACAAATCAAATAAGGTAATTTTGATTTCTCTTACTTTTGTAACGTAACGTGTTTTGTTTAAGATCTTGTTCAATAATTTCATGTAAAATAATTATACGAACTAAATTACTTTAGTAAGTTCAACTAAGGATTGAATCAACCTATGTCACATAGTTATGCCTAACAAGTTAATAATTGATTCAAGATGTACAATGGTTAGGAATAACAAAACACCTAAGTTAATAGTTCAATCATACATTCCCTTGTAGTTTTTAGTAATCATCTTTATTTGAATTATATAAGATCATAATTGTAGTGATTAACTTCACGTCAACTAAAAGAAAACTGCTCTTAGTTGGTCTTCATTTTTTAGAGTGAGTTTATAGTTCGCTATAAATCGCTCGCTCTCTCTTTTATTTGTCACGGGAGCGACTACCTTGTTTTTTTTTTTTCAATTATCAATGGGCTTACTCTTGGCCACAGACTAGCCAAAGGCAAAGACGTGGCCTACGATAGAGTGAGCTCGCACAGAAGATGCCTGTTCAGTGTTCACTTTTGATTTGAAGGTTGTTCGTTTCCGATAGCTCATTCCTCACTCGCTTACGGTGGCACCAGTTCCTTAAGAAGGCCAAACGCGATGGTTCGGCTTGCGTGACTACAGGTATAATTGATGGAAAAGTTATTTACTTTTTTTAATTAATTGATGTCGTTGGGGTGATGGGTGGGTCATGGTATCTAGGTTTTTCTTCTTAATTGATAACAATCACGATTTCTGCAAAAGCAATTTTCTCTGCCTGTTAGCCTTGGTCCTGTTTCATACAACTCACTTCTGATTCTGACGAAAAATTCAAGCATGGCTTTTTCTTTGACACTTTATTGAGATGTTTGAAACACCGGATCTGCGGCTTTGACAAATCAAGGCTGATTTAAGACAAATTATTATCGCAGCATCAAAAATTCTACAGCCTTTGATCTGTTTTATTACCTACTCAGTTCTGATTCTATTTACTGCGAAACTTTTTATTTTATGAAATAGGCAGCAAACGAGCAGACGAGCCGCCTGATGGGAAGCAGTCATCGCTGCCCATGGACATAAGCAACATCAGGGGAGTCATTTACGCGTTGCCGACCTTTGAGAACCCTAAATATCTGCTTCTTGAAGAACCCCATGTCATAGCGCAAGGGGAACACCTCAGAAGGTAGCTCATCAACTTGCATGTTCTAGGCAAAAACGAGCTAGAGGCCCGTTTGTTCTTGGTTGCTAAGCATTGCTTTTTGTTAGACAGTTGACTGAGCTACATTTGAAATGACGAGATCTGCAGTTATGCAGTATCATGATTTATTTAAATACTTGAAGCTATGACAAATGAGAGTTAGTTGAAGACAAGTTTTCATCGTCGCATAAAAATTCTGGTTTATTTAAATAAAATTCCTTTCAACCTCTGACCTCTCCTATCATTCCTTCTACACCATTTACCAGGTGAAACTAGGCCACAACGGCCCATTTAAATAAAAAACACTACAGACATAAAAGGTCATAACTCCAATACAAAAAAGGTCGCTTCAGTCCTTTTTTACAAAGTAGTTCCTCTTTTACAGACAAATGAGGATATTAAACTCGATAGCGTGTTTATGCTAAGCTGCGGCATGCATTTGATCATCATTATCGCTGATCTATTCACTTTAAAAAGGTCGTATGTCAGCAAGGGGATTATACGGAGATACGACAATTTACGGATGGTTGGTTTTCCAGGCCGCCTGCATAATAGCGTCTAAGAGAAATGCGTGCGACGGAAGCTTATTAGGTTAATTATCTCTTTTTATGTTTAGCTATAATGGGGAGGCATCACGATTCCTTTGACTACTTGTAAGGCGGACGACCTAGAACTGAATCTATGGTTCTTGTAATCAGGTTCACTTGAGAATTTCAAAGGTAGCGTTTTAATCGATGTATTGATCAAGCAGATTTGGACCAAGACATGATCCATAGCAACAAATGTACTTAGTGCATTCTACATAAATTGAAGGAATTTAGGAACTTTGTAGAACTTTACAAAGAAAAAAAATAAAATGTTAATTGATATTTGGTCCAGTGTTACTTGAAAAGTTGTTATTATGATCTACTTAAATCGAAAAGTTCAGTACAAATACAATATGATTATCTCTTCGTATTACATACATTCATACATACAATCACGCCTATTTCCCAGGGGGGTAGGCAGAGATTACGGATTTCCATTTACTACGATCCTGACAAACCACTTTAGCTTCACTTTCATAACGTTTCTCATACACGCTCGTCGGTTTCGAGTACTTCTGACCTGGCCTTTTTGCAATATTTCCCTGATTTGAACAAGAAAAGTTCGCCTAGGTCTTCCACTTCCAACTGACCCTTCCACTCTTTTTTCATATACTTTCTTCGTTACTCTCCTCTCATCCATCCTCTCTACATGCCCGAATCACCTTAACATACCCATCTCAATCTTTGTCACCACATCTACATCCACTCCACACTTCTCTCTTATCACGCTACTTATTTCTGATCCTATCACTCAACTTCACACCAGCCATGCTTCTTAACGCTCTCATTTTCTTCGTATTATGTTATTTAAATAGCAGTAATCCCTGTCTTCCCGTGGGTGTCGTAGAAGTCGACTGTGGGATTCGGGTGAAATTGTGGCGTAGGCGAGAGGCTGGCAACCTGTCACTACAATGTCACAATTTTTCGTTTTTTTTCAACCCCTTAATTGCGAAGAGTGGCACTGAGACTTTCATGTGCTCTGCCTACCCCTTCATGGGATATAGGCGTGATTGTATGTATGTAGTAACCATAAGTGACGTACCACAGCTACAAGTACCGTCTGGTGGTTGGCACTTATTCTATTACGACGAACTCTAATACTGATGCGGCGCCAAATGCCTTAAACTCTAAAGTACGGTCAGCCAAGAAAGTGGTTTACCACTTTCCGACTCTATTTTAAACACATAAGGTATAGTGGTAAACCACTTTTTTGGCTGACTGTACTTTATATCGTGGAAAGTCACACACATTTGATAGGTACCACACATTGGAACAATTGACAGGTCAATGCTACAACTATAAAATACAGTAGCCTTCGATACGCATTAGATCTGTGACACCATTTGGGCATGTGGTTGACACAAGAATGCATTCAACTGATTGAATGAAAGGTCGGTTCTTTATTTATTTATTTACTATGCGTTAACTACCTCTACATTCATATGAGCTAGTACATTATTGTTTGGGCAATGATGCTGATATTTGATAGTAAATTAGAACTTCTTCACATTGTTCGTTTGTTTTTTTTTAATTCCACATCAGTACTATCAGTAGCAAGA
This sequence comes from Leguminivora glycinivorella, assembly GCF_023078275.1. Classification (NCBI taxonomy): domain Eukaryota; kingdom Metazoa; phylum Arthropoda; class Insecta; order Lepidoptera; family Tortricidae; genus Leguminivora; species Leguminivora glycinivorella. The sequence continues at coordinate 4,560,053 of NC_062976.1, read as the reverse complement.
CTGGTAAGGATATCATATACGTACCTAGTCACCATAAGTTATGGTCAGCTGCAACTCCAAGGGTTTTATGACTTTTCGATTATGACGTAAAAGCCAATGATCTGCTGTCTGTATTGTAAAAAGACGTAATTTCTTACTTTGTTATTCAATATCTGGGCAACCGAGCTTCGCTCGGTTCTGTTCGTATCCTTGACATGTGTCGCCATCTAGTTCAAAAATGAATAGTACCTACATCGAGCGAAAGAATTCTCAGCCTTAACAACACAACTACTCCACACGAGATGGCGCGCTTTTCGCCACAAAAACTCAAATAGTGTATTTTTCTATTCGTTTTAGCCTTGACCTGTGTCGCCATCTAGTGTTTGCAATAAATAGTACTTACATCGACCGAAAGAATTCTGTCTTAACAGTACAACTACTGCACACGAGATGGCGCGCGAAGAAAACGCATGAAAACTCGAAAATTCGCGTTTTCCGGGACCTAAGGATAAGTTAGACCGATTTTTCACCCCCAAAAACCCCCATATAACAAATTTCTGCGAAATCGTTAGAGCGGTTTCCGAGATCGTCAGTGTAAATAAATATATAAATAAATAAATAAATAAATATACAAGAATTGCTCGTTTAAAAGTATAAGATAAAATTGTGCCAACTTTTGTATATTTCTAACAAACACAAATGTCAAAATCATAAAATAAATAAAGACTTAGGTACCTTTTTTTTTTCTAGACAATATAGAGAGAATCAAGAACGTTTAAGCTAGTTCTAAGTTAACACATGCACTTTAAGGACATCAGCTACAATTAAACTAAGAACTACAGTAAAACTTTCAAGCATACTCTAATTTTATCGTCAACGCAGGCACTTACGCCATTACACAGCCACTTTACACACGACAATGTCTTTAATGGCTGAATCTACAATTTCCTTTTCATTAATTAAACCTAACTTTGTTTTAATGTACGCAAAGAAATGTACAATTACACTGTCAACTTGGCTTAGTTCATTCGTTACTGGGTAAGATGTTACGCATATACAAGGTGTATTTTTTATAACCGGCAACATTTGAGAAGGTGATCTGATAGTTGATACGCTAAAAAAATGATAAAACGATAAAAAAATGTACCTTAATTTTGCAAAGTTTTCCTTATTTCCATAAATTATGGACACGAAATACGCGGCGGTGCATCAGAGTAGGTAAACAATCGCCCAATCAACTCGCTCTGTGCGTGATTTCACCGCGGGTGTGTGCACGAGATAGAATTTTGTTAAGAAAGAATAAAAGAAGTTAAGTCTGTGTTAAGTTGAACATTATATGATATTTGTTTTTTTTCACATAGAGTCCATGATAAAATTTAAAGCCTAAAAAATATTGTTGGCTATAAAAATTACACCCTGTATCTTCGCGGACAAACGTACGTGTTTGAGAGTGCAATGTTGTCTTAATGAGAGAGCGAGGGCTTATACGGACCATAAGTGCATTTTGATCGCACAAAGCTGCAAAACATTTCAAGGTCACAGTTCAACTCAATCGCTATTTCCTTTATATGGGAATACGCAGGGCAAAATTACTGCATTCAATTTGTGATCGCGATAAAAGCTCTTATTACTTAGAAATTTGGCCTTAAAAGGACGCACTGCTAAAACCGCTTTTAAATGAACAGAATGTGTACAAGTGCCAAAATATACTTAAGTTGCTCAAAAATATGTTTTATAGCCTGTTTTTTTTTTAATACTACGTCGATGGCAAACAAGCATACGGTCCACCTGATGGAAGGCGGTCACCGTAACCTATGGCCGCCTGCATCTCAATGGGTGTCACATGCGAATTAAGAGCTACTAGGACGTATTTTTGAGCCACGTGTGTACTAATCATATTTTTATACTTAACTGTATATGTAATAGGTAGGCTATGTTTGTTTTTGTAATGCCAATTTAATAAATTGAATCTGATAAAAAATTCTTTGTAAGTACACAATTCTCTTGTTAAATTTGAAACCGCTTTCTTTAACGAGCACGGACAGATTGACAGCAAATCGATATTAATATTTTTGTTTTCCTTGTAGTATCTCAATCATACCTTTTAATATTTAACTTCACGGACTGGCGATCCTGCACTCTGTTGCTATAAGACAGCGACAATCCTTTATTCCGATTTTCAACTCATAGAAATCGTACGTTCTATCTGCAGTTCACTTGCCTGGAAAATGCATATGTTAACGTTATAGGGAGACCTAAAACTCTCGTGAATCTGTAAGATGCGTGGAAAGACTACGACCTCTGTTTGTTTCTCTAGTTTTCTAATGATCTCTATTCTATATTTACTTTGTTACCTTCTGGAAATATTTCATGTTTTCTTCCTGACAAATGTAGTAGATATGCTCTTGTAATCCTTTTTATCTGTTTACTGGCGTCTGTCTTTAACTGCAACGATTTATGTTCAAAATTAGTTTCTATTTCTCCTACATGTAATAAACATAGTATTGATCAATGCAGTTCGCAACGGCGAAACTTACCTTTCTAGTCTACAACATTTTTAACCATTATGTTTGCAGAAAAACATCGAATTAGATTCATATTTTAATTTGACATATTTATTTATTGATTGACATCACCATAGTTTTATTTCATGACATCACCATGTCAATAAATATTCTTTCATGTTTTAAACTGACTAAAGAGTTAAGTATGTATACTTTTAATGTAGGTTTGTTAGTTTTAGACCATATTTTTATAATTGGCTAGCGATAATATTTAAATTTTAAATTTAGTTTTCTAAATTCTCAAACATGGGTATATAAGCAGCGGCCCTCGTGTCAAAACCAGGAGTCATTATCTCGTCGTTTTCCTAAGAGAACGAGTTATAAAGGGTCCGTGCGGGGCCAAGCCAGGCCCCGCACTCTTCAAGAAAAACCCTCTTCAAGTCCTCTCCTCCTTCGGTGAGCTGCGCGCTGTGCAATCTACCTCGTGAGCTGGCCTATCTGCTGGGCGCTCCTATTACGTAACGCTATAGTTTGGCGCCCAACTCTAAATTATCCGGCTCAGTTATTACCATTATCTCAAAATTCCAAAACTAAGACAACCTCCGTGTCTATAAATCTATTATTTCGGCCGTCAATTAGATTCATTTTCATTTTTTTTTTGGTAGGCGATATGGCACGCTTTTTTTTTCTATACACTATGAATAACTTTTGTACAATTTTATTTTTATAGTTCTTTATTTTATAGTTCTTTAGCCAGTCCAGTCCGTCTTGCTCCTCCTCTCTAGCTCCTCCTCATCCTCCATTACTCCATCTTCCATCTTCTCCATTATGTGTGTGTGTGCTTCATGTGTAAATATTTTTCTCCATTTCTATCTGGGTGGCTCTTTAGCCTTATGCCCCTTTTTCTTTTTTTCTTTTCTTCATCACAGAGCGGTCGGCCAACTCTGCCAAAATAAGCCTGATGGTCAAAAATCTTTTATACTCTACTTGTGGTAGGTCTACCCCTACCACAACTTTAGCAGCCTCTAAACCTACTTACCTTAGTTCGGCTCTAAACCGACTTGGGTCTTGTATATAGTCTTATCATCTATCTTTCTTTCTAGCGGAGCGGCTGACTACTCCCTAAAAATAAGCCTTAGGTCATAGCGAGTGAACTTCATAGGAGTGACGGTCATCTAAAATGAACCTCATCCCCTTACTTTATCAGAGATGTATGACTGAAGATTATGTTAGGTGACTTAAGAATCCTGTGTTTGAAATGACTGTGTGATTTTGTAAGGTGATGCATGGTTGCGTTGAAGTTCCTTGATCTTCTCATCTTCTTCTTTCATCTTTTCACGCACCCTGATCACATCACTCATTCTCTGTAACGATTCTGATTTTACTAACTTTAGCTGTTCGACTTCTTTTTGCTTATTCTATTCACTTTTTCATCCTCCCTCTGACTTAGCTACCTCTATACTCGTGTACAAAAAAAAAACTTTTCGGTTTAACAGAAACGTCAAAGTTTTTTTTTCCGAGGTTTTTGGGGTAATGTAGTACCTTTTAATATTTAACTTCACGGACTGGCGATCCTGCACTCTGTTGCTATAAGACAGCGACAATCCTTTATTCCGATTTTCAACTCATAGAAATCGTACGTTCTATCTGCAGTTCACGAGCTGGCCTATCTGCTGGGCGCTCCTATTACGTAACGCTATATCCTTTGTGCTACGTTTTGCACGTGGAAAGGTAATTATTTATACAGTGTGTTACCACAATGTGGGCATATATTAAAACCAATAATATTATGGTCAATTAGCAAGCGTTTGCGCATGTCACGAAATATTCTAAGAAAAAGATTTGACGGAATCGTCAACTTGCATACAAAAGACCGTCTCATTACAATTGAATACCTTTTAGTTTGTGTAAATCTTACGTTAACGCAAACCTTATTTATTTTATGAAACTTATTTATGTAGTTGCTCGTTTGGACTTGTAAACTCATGTTAACCAATCGTTAGTCTGGGCTTACTTTTCTGGGCTTCCGTATAAAAGGAGACGATGTGTAAATAAGATAATGACTTTTAGGTGCCCCTATAATACAAAAATTGCCTTGATTTAAGTAATTTCCTTAATAGGAAGATTTCATGTATTTAAAAAACAAAAAATATTCAAACTATCATATTTTTATCGTGGAACGCCATATAAGTGACGTCACAATTTGGCCAAGTTTATGAGTAGGCAAAGAGGATTGAGTATTATAGAGAGTTACTGTCAAAGTAAAATGTGTAATCACAGTGCATATCTCTCGACACAGGCTTAAAACTTTTGAACCTCAGTTTTGACAATTTGGCCCATATTCTTAGCTTGATATGTGTTAAAACGTCGAATATTTGTATTAGCGCCATCTAGCCGAGCGTTCCCCAAAGGTATAGTCATCTTAGCCACCGTTCCTTTTACATTATGGTTTTGAAGTACGTTTTTTCTCAGACTTTGTCTATACGGAGTTACATATGTCTTTGCGAGTAGGTAACATTGTCTTGAGGCGATAAGCAGACAAGTGCTAATCGTCTGTAAATGTATCCTAAAGACTGGGAATCAATAAAACCATAAATCCTTTGATAATTCTTAATCCAGGCAAAAACCAGATAAGAAACAAAACGATTCAAGTAGGTATCTTTTGGATTTTTTACAGCAAAAGTGAGTTGAATATTGCGGCTTAGCGACCCGTCCCCACATTATGGTATGTACATAATGTACATAATAAACCTTTCTTTTCATCACTCTGTGTATTAAACATACCGGTCAAAATCGTAACCCTCCTTTTGCGTAGCCGTAGTCGGGTAAAAAGAAACCGCATCAAAATCCGTTGCATAGTTTTAAAAATCTAAGGAACCATTTGTACCACGTGGAGGCGGTCAGTGGAGAAGGAGGCTGGCGCAAGTGGACTAGGGACAGGAAGAGGCTAGAAAAGGATTTGGAAGTAGTCGCCCAGGATCGGGGAAAGTGGAAGATTCTTCTAAGAGCCCTATGTCCCTAGTGAAGGATAACAGGATCACATCATCATCAGCATTATCAAGGATACATATGGACAGACAGACCGCGGAATGCGAAGGTGAAGATGCGGAATGAGAAGATCTGGACGTGTCTGGGCTCATTCTTCTCAGAGTCACGAGCTGATTCAATCCTGACGATAAAAACCGGCCAAGAGCGTGTCGGGCCACGCTCAGTGTAGGGTTCCGTAGTTTTCCGTATTTTTCTCAAAAACTACTAAACCTATCAAGTTCAAAACAATTTTCCTAGAAAGTCCTTATAATGTTCTACTTTTGTGATTTTTTTCATATTTTTTAAACATATGGTTCAAAAGTTAGAGGGGGGGACGCACTTTTTTTTCCTTTAGGAGCGATTATTTCTGAAAATATTAATATTATCAAAAAACGATCTTAGTAAACCCTTATTGATTTTTAAATACCTATCCAAAAATATAACACACGTTGGGGTTAGAATGAAAAAAAATATCAGCCCCCACTTTACATGTAGGGGGGGTACCCTAATAAAACATTTTTTTCCATTTTTTATTTTTGCACTTTGTTGGCGTGATTGATATACATATTGGTACCAAATTTCAGCTTTCTAGTGCTAACGGTTACTGAGATTATCCGCGGACGGACGGACGGACGGACGGACAGACGGACAGACAGACATGGCGAAACTATAAGGGTTCCTAGTTGACTACGGAACCCTAAAAAATGTGTCCCAAATTTTCCATACAAGATCTGGTGAAATTCGATATTCGAGATTTATTTTGCAAAACGCCCAGTTATCACATTCTTGGACACTTTGGTGTATCTTAATAGCACTTGAAATTTTCATTATTAAAACCAGTTTTTATAGCCATACAACTTACTGACAAGTAAAATTTAATAATCTATTTACAAATAAAACATACAATTAACTTCGACAAAACAGGCTTCGAAAAACTTACCCACACTTTGCCTCGCCGGAGGCAAAAGAACTGACGAATAGAATAAATAAAACATGTCGGGTACGTTAATATTAGGTATCTATGAGAACTGGAACCGGTCAGGCGATAACTAGCCGGGCGTGATCGGTGCCTATACCACGAGTTTAAGGCGTTTTAGAATACGTCACTAGGTAGCGTATTACCCTATCATTCGCTCGCCCTTAGTCATCACAGTCACTTAGTCGTGTCATACATTGTGTTACCAACAAGTGGATGTTTTAAAGGAACGTATTCTTACATAGTAATTTAACTTGATAATTTAATTAATAATTAAGACGCTACGGTAGCAAAATGCTAAAATGGAAAGGAGTCCCCCTTTCAATATGAGAATTTCAGTTAAATATACTAGTGTTATTAACTAGATCTATCGAAAAAAAATATCCATTAAGAACAACTCAGTTAAAAGATATTGCGAAAAAATATTTAAAATCGAGGTTCCGCTCTCGATTGTTTCCTCCTTCAAAACTTATTTAAATGGAACGAAATTTGAGAATCTGAATAACAATGAAATAATCTATGTCGGACCGTTTAGATTTTTTTGGCTAATTGTTACCGATCTTGAGTATTACACCTTTTTTGAGCCATATTGAAAAAGGCCGTTTTTAGAAATTTTTGATTGGCTCTAGCGTCTTTTAAAATAAAAATAACAAAAAAATCAAAACGGTCCGACACAGATAAAAATAATAATAATCTGTGTTGAAAAAATCATTGCTCTATCTTCAAAAACCAGGGAGGAAATAGTCGAGAGCGTTTGTATGGAGAATTGAATAGAGGTAGCGTATTATCATGGAATTATTATTCGCTCGCCCTTAGTCATCCCAATCACTTAGCCGTGTCGTGTCATACCACAGTATGTTACCAACAAGTGGACCTTTTTTCAAAGGAACGTAATCTCACATAGTTATTTAACTTGACCATGCCCTTAATTTAATTAATAATAAAAAATTTCGACTTTATAAACTTTCTAACAAAAAATGACAATGACAGCTCATAAGTATGAGCGATGTGAGTAATGACAATTAAGAAGTGCACGCGTTACATTGAATTTTGGGATTTCGGAAAATTATTTTTTCAGTTAATTTAAATAACTATGATTTGCTGATATGCGCAAACGATTGCTAATTGACTTGTATTATTATTGGTTTTAATAAATGCCCAAGTGGTGGTAACTCACTGCATACACATGTACTGTAACATGAGTTACATGATATACGCGTAACAAGTTAAAATCGTGTTTTTTGAAAGTCTTAACTACCAAGAATAAAAAAAAACATAAATCTCTTACCAATTCCACGTACGTACTAAACTACAGTAAGTCAGTTTTTGCCTTAGTGAGTTGTGGCTATCTACTGTAAGTGTAGTTACGGTACCAAAATTACATAGGTACTATTTAGCATTTTGGATATATAATGAAACGTCTTTAATTTATGTTTGTATGAGAGATCATATCAATTTAATTATGCGACCGAGTATGTTAAAGGGGTATAATAAACAGCCTTTTTTTTGTTCAAAATAATAATCAACGTTTTTACTTCAAGAAAGGTAACTAACTTCCAAGGAACAAATTACGTTTACTCAAATATCATATGACCTGAAGTGACTACTAATATGACGAAATAACTAACTTCCAAAGAACAAATTATCTTTACTCAAATGTCATATGACCTGAAGTGACTAATATGATAAAATAATTATAAACATATATTTGTTTTACAGTTTGGGCAATTCGCCGTTTAAGCAATCCTGATTTGTTTTTGGAATAAATTTAAATATGTAATTCAATTGGCAAATATGGGACATAATAAAACTGCATTGGTTATAAAGCAATGACACCAATATATTTACTTGTTGAAAACACATCAAATACTCGACAAGGGAGTAAAATCATAAACAGGGTTACTATTATGTTTCGTATAATGAAATAGTAAAATATATCTACTAATTTTTAATTACAATTTCATTAGTCAACTTTATCAATTTATTCAGGTAGTTTTCATTAATTAATTTCATAGTTAAATTCAGGTAATTATTATGAAATAATCAGACATAAACAGTGTTGTTGTCGAGTTATTACGAAACACTAACATATTAACTTTTTAAATACATTTTTATTAATCCATTTCATAAATTAATTCAGATAATTTTCATTGAATAATTCCATAAACTAATTCAGACAATTTTCATTGAATAATTTCATAAATTAATTCAGGTATTTATATTTATTAAATAATCTGATTAAGGTACTTAAAATAATTTCATAAATTAATTCAGGCAATTATTATTATTAAATAATCAGATTAAGGTACTTATCTCTGTTCGTGGCGCTGGTAGAACTAAAAGTGACTGCTCGCCGACGAGCAGTCCCTTTTATAACCAGTCCAGGTAAACTTGCCAACCGACCCGGTTTCTTTGTCTACCGACATTATTGCCATAAATTTAAATGTTTGAGAGAAACGTACCTTAAAATGTTACAATTATTAAATATTATAATGGCAAATCCAACACGGCCATACTGACAAGTACTTCGATCTCGAAGTACAAAAGTATTTACATAGTTACATATCTTAATCTAACTCTTATAGTAAGTAGCCACAAGCCTTGACATGTAAGCCCCATCACCTGCTGCCCGTGAAGCCAGGCAAACATCAGACTTGTGACCGACCAGCATTTTTTTTGTAGCTGTGGGCCCTGGCATGAAAGCTCCGTCACCTGTTGCGACATGACGTCGAGCAATCATCAGACACACAACCGACCAACAGTATTTTTGTAGCTGTGGGCCCTGGCATAAAAGCTCCGTCACCTGTTGCGACATGACGTCGAGCAATCATCAGACACACAACCGACCAACAGTATTTTTGTAGCTGTGGGCCCTGGCATGAAAGCTCCGTCACCTGTTGCGACATGACGTCGAGCAATCATCAGACACACAACCGACCAACAGTATTTTTGTAGCTGTGGGCCCTGGCATGAAAGCTCCGTCACCTGTTGCGACATGACGTCGAGCAATCATCAGACACACAACCGACCAACAGTATTTTTGTAGCTGTGGGCCCTGGCATGAAAGCTCCGTCACCTGTTGCGACATGACGTCGAGCAATCATCAGACACACAACCGACCAACAGTATTTTTGTAGCTGTGAGCCCTGGCATGAAAGCTCCGTCACCTGTTGCGACATGACGTCGAGCAATCATCAGACACACAACCGACCAACAGTATTTTTGTAGCTATATGCCCTGGCATGAAAGCTCCGTCACCTGCTGCACCATGACGTCAAGCAATCATCAGACACATAACCGACCAGCAGTATATATATAATTGACAACATTTCATATTTTTGAGTATTACTTTTCATTGTTTGGTTTGGAAGAACTCAATACTAAAAGATACACGTATTTTTTTTTATTTTTCCAAAAACTGCTATTTTAATGAGAGAATCCCTTATTACTACTTCGAGCAGAAAGAGCGTAAGAAGACAGCTTTATGACGTTACATGTGTTGTTTCATACACCTAAGAAAACGACAAAATTATTTCCAAAAAAAAAGTTTTAACAGTCAGCTTAAACAGTCCGGTATGTCTGACTGTCAAGTGTCACTGTCAAACTCAAGTGACTTCCCAACTGGAAGATTTTTTGTAATAGTGACAGCTCTAAATCAGCTATTGACGTCACTTCCCCATAACTATTTTTTAAGATTTTTTTATACTAAAAATACGGAAAAAAAAAATTATATTAATATATCTCGAAATGGTTTCTGATTTAGGGACACTGAAAATTTTGAAACGTTGTCAATTATACATAGTATATAATATATATTACACATTTTATTACATACGTACATATCCAACACGGCTAATCCGGACTTAAAGCAATCGGCAAAGAAAAAGCTACCTTTTTTCAGTTATTTATTGTAATCTTAAATTGATGTAATAGTGTAGCAAGTACACAATAAATATAGCCAGTTTTTTTTTTGCGGAATGCTTTAAGATAATCAGCACTTATATGGCCATTTACCATTTTGTATACCATTTTACATTTTCTTTACAGATATAGCATCATCGATAGGTATATCTTTCATCAAGTTTTATTACAAAATGTTTTTATCCTTGTATTGTAAAAAGATACAGTATCCTAGGACTTCAATTAATCGAGCTATATATTTATTTCTGATTACTTAACGATCAATCAACAAGTGTGAATATTATTATATCTTCCAAACAGCTCGGCCAGTCTGACCTAACGACATAATATTTTATGAAGGGCATGTCATGTAAGGTGCAAATGACGTACAAACTGAAAACCTATCTTCCTTTATTCGTAGCTTATTACATGACAAATATCGCATTATCAGCAACGGTTTTAAGTAAATAGTATACCTAATATATTTATTAAGCATTACAGTATCACATATTAACTATGTAATGAGCTATCTTGAGAAGTAAAGCATAAACCTGACGAATCATCAGGAAAAGAAGCATATAGAATCGTCCACTTATTTATACAGTTATATTTTGAAAATTGTCCCTTTCCCAAAGAATCTTATTTGAACCTATTTACACTATTTTCCGTACTCTATTCAGCATGGAAGATGAATAAGTACCTACCTATTGACCCTTTTTTTTGCAGTATCTTGTTCTGTGAGATTTTTATTATTGTTCGGCATTTGTGTTTTTATTATTGTTCATAATTTAATTTATTAATCTTATTTTTTTTTGCTCCCCCTTTTTTTTACTAATGACTTTCTTGTTGGGAGACCAAATTAATTTTATTACTTATACGAACCCGCTGAGAACATATTGTAGCAAACGTATAATGTGATATTTATTATGAAAACACAGTGTTTTTTTTTGACAGTCGCTAGGATATCAGGAAACACCCGGCAGGTTTATTTTTATCGTTTTCATACATTATAAATTTGTCAATCATGTGAGAGACCCGTAGGAACAGTGAAGTCAGTCTCAAGTAAATGACGTCACATGTAACAATAAATAATAATAAGGAATTACAAAGGCAGCCTTTATTACTACGCTTACTGAGCCACTAAATTCATTCCCTGAATAACTCGATAACAGTAAGAGAAAAGACAATATTTTCTTACAGAAATTAATTGTAAGTTACCTAAAGAACCGTCCCCTAATATTAACGGAAATCAATAAAAATACGTTGTAGATATGAATCTACCTAAACTCGAAAACCAGGCAAGCACAGAGTAAACTTTCTTTTTAAAGCAAGTTGCGTAAGCCTTTATTTGCAAACATTCCAGATTAAATGTCTATGTGTCTCGCACTAGGTCCATTTATTTATCTACGTATATGTTAATATGTATGTAAGTTCATTTATTGTATCTATGTATGTTTATTTTATAATAGAATCGACTTGTATTTAATCATTAAAATCTCATACTGGCTTTATAATGGCGTCCACCAAACTATCTCTGTTTTGCCCAATGGTTGACTGATAGAAAATGGCAAGTTTAAATAAATAAATAAAACTTTATTCGTTTTTGAGCCTAAGATATGCGATAACAGACACACAAACGTGGAAGTAGAATTAAAATCTCAGACACGTCCTTAATCGTTACTTCTCAACGAAAAGAGAAAACAAAATTGTAAACATACTCGCAATGATGATAAATAGATCAGATCAGTAATTTTTCCGAGGTAACAGCAACTTGGAAAAAGTTTCAATGTTAATTGAGTTCAAACTAATAGGGATGTGTGTGTAACAATACTGTTGGGTACTAACAGTAAATTTTATTGCTCCGCAATTTGTAAAATAATTTTGAAATACGTTAGTGCGGGATACAAACGTTTAAGCGTTTCTTAGAATAAGCACAGCATTTTTAGTAGCAAGTTTTGAATCTATTTTTTTTTTATTAACTAGATAGGTAAAGAAAGTCTACCATATTTATTAAATAATTTGGTTTAAATTTCAATGCCTCAAATTGTACCTACATGGTGGGCAGGAACAGGTTAAAATAAGCACAGCATTTTTAGCAGCAAGTTTTGAGTCTTTTTTTTTATGATGTAGGTAAGTATGTAACTAAACTACTGTATTTAAATAAACCAATAACTTTCACTTTGAAGCCATGCCACTATTTGAAGAAAGCACTAATATACTACCTTTAAATTTGACATTTTTGCAGGTAGGCAGGGTTAATTACTAATTTGTTTGTTTCTGGTATAGTATAGTTAAATAAACAACAAAAACCGCCTTCTAAAGTAAATCACATATCGATTGCCAATTTTTTTTTGTATCGCATTATAATGGCAATCTACTTAATGTTTAACGCAAAGTAATTTATAACATAATGAGTCAGAGTCAAATCCTTGAACTGATCGTTACAGTCTTAAACCTCCTTTTATATTTTGTAGGAAGAAGTATTTTTAGAGGACCATAAAGAAAGACAAAGGTCTCATTCTGGTCAATGTGGAGAAAAATCTTTATATAATGTAAGCGAAAACAAATATTGGACAATTGAAAAGAGAGTATTAAAAAAATTAAAGCGATTTTTGAAATGTACATATTTGCTTGATAACATCGATATTGAGTCATCAAATTTTTACTTATTAAGTGAAAACTGCCACTTTGCTAAATACATAAACAAAAAAAAATATATTAGTGATTTAGTGTTGCAGTTATAGGATCACTCCGGATCAGTCGTGTCCTAATACAATCTTTACAACAAGAACTTATTTACCGAATTCTGTCATTAACAAAATATAATTTATTCCCAAAGGAAGAAACTAAACCAGTATTGATCTAAACCTGTATTGTTCAGTTCTGACTTTTATACCCTTTCTTCAGGATTTAACTGTTTTCTTTTAAACAACATGATCTAAGATGAGGTAATTTATTTATTCAAGATGTCATAACACTAGCTCTTTCAATAACTAGCTCGATTAACTGCAGTTCCGTAATAAGTAAACAAAATCAGTTTAAAACACAGTGGGTACAAAAATATTTCTTCAAAGCAAGAATTTTTACATGATAAAGCAGAGCCCTCAGGGCCTTACCGACTTTAATGATCATAACAACGCCAGTCCATTCAGGTTTGCAGAAGGTCCCGAAATCGGTGCACCATGCGTCGGCCGTGCAGCCCCATCATCGCTGTCAGTAGGACCAAATGTAGGAAGCACAATGTTGTGGTATCGGCAGCCCGAAGAAACTGCACTTCGAATGGTGGTATGAAAGTTGATCAGCAGATTTCAATCCGTTATCTCTGAAATAATTCACAGTGTTAAAAGATGGCTAGGTAAAACGTATCCCACTTCTGAATTTAGCATTTTGGATATATAATGAAACGTCTTTAAATTATGTTTCAACGTTTTTACTTCAAGAAAGGTAACTAACTTCCAAGGAACAAATTACGTTTACTCAAATATCATATGACCTGAAGTGACTACTAATATGACGAAATAACTTACTTCCAAAGAACAAATTATCTTTACTCAAATGTCATATGACCTGAAGTGACTAATATGATAAAATAATTATAAACATATATTTGTTTTACAGTTTGGGCAATTCGCCGTTTAAGCAATCCTGATTTGTTTTTGGAATAAATTTAAATATGTAATTCAATTGGCAAATATGGGACATAATAAAACTGCATTGGTTATAAAGCAATGACACCAATATATTTACTTGTTGAAAACACATCAAATACTCGACAAGGGAGTAAAATCATAAACAGGGTTACTATTATGTTTCGTATAATGAAATAGTAAAATATATCTACTAATTTTTAATTACAATTTCATTAGTCAACTTTATCAATTTATTCAGGTAGTTTTCATTAATTAATTTCATAGTTAAATTCAGGTAATTATTATGAAATAATCAGACATAAACAGTGTTGTTGTCGAGTTATTACGAAACACTAACATATTAACTTTTTAAATACATTTTTATTAATCCATTTCATAAATTAATTCAGATAATTTTCATTGAATAATTCCATAAACTAATTCAGACAATTTTCATTGAATAATTTCATAAATTAATTCAGGTATTTATATTTATTAAATAATCTGATTAAGGTACTTAAAATAATTTCATAAATTAATTCAGGCAATTATTATTATTAAATAATCAGATTAAGGTACTTATCTCTGTTCGTGGCGCTGGTAGAACTAAAAGTGACTGCTCGCCGACGAGCAGTCCCTTTTATAACCAGTCCAGGTAAACTTGCCAACCGACCCGGTTTCTTTGTCTACCGACATTATTGCCATAAATTTAAATGTTTGAGAGAAACGTACCTTAAAATGTTACAATTATTAAATATTATAATGGCAAATCCAACATACTCGTACATTTTCTATGACTGTACGCTGTGACCAGAAAGGTCATGAATGTGGAAGGAAGTAACGGGAGAGTAAACCCAAAGAAAAGGTGGATGAACTGTGTGAGAGATGATAATGGTGATTGGTGATAGAGAGAGCACTGTCAATGTCTGCCCATAATACTAAACAAAGTCATGCCTAAGTACTGTAACTGAGTAGTATTTTTAAAGTCAGCGATATCTAGGCAATCAAATCGTCCGACAGCAGACAAAATTACGCAAATTAAAAACAGGTTCCACAACTTTTAATACAATTAATAGTTATGCAAGCATTTTTGCTGTATCTGCAAGGCGAGCGAACCCCCACACTTCGTGGCCTAGGCCGTAAAATGTATATTAGTGTTACGGCCTTTACGACATTACGACCCCCTAGTAATATGGTTTAACGACTTACGGCAAAAAATCGATATGTTTGTAACGTATGTATTTTTAACATCTTTATTTACGGAATAAAACGATAGAAAAGGAAAATATCGCGTAAAGGAAAAAACGACCAAAAGGACTGTTTTATATCGACTTGAGTTACGGATTCTCTCTTCGCACGTGTATCGTACGACGTTTTTTTAGTACATATGGTACTTTGAAGTTTCGACCTGACAATAAATGTCCTACTTTGCAAACTAATGCGAAAAAAAAACCACCAAGTACTGAAATTAATATTAGCTTATTTTTTTTCTGATGTTTATTGTACCTGTTGACTGTGTAGTATACTGATTGTGCTTCACGGAAGATCAGCGCTGACTTTTTTTGTTCCTCCTTTGAACAAGTCCATACATATTTGTGACTGTGACAAATAAATATAATATTCACTTCTCTTAATCTAATTATATGTATTTTTGACGCTAAACAATAATTATGTTTATCAACTGAAATCTATTATTACGTAGTAAATTTAATTTACAATTACCGCTGCTGAAACGTTCATTTATTTGGCCAGTCAATTAATAGCTTTAGTACAACCAATTAATCAAGTCATCGGATTTAATTAAAATTGAACCATCACTACATTTCATTAATTAAAATGTGGCACTTACAAGAGTATAATATTGTAATGGCCATGACATGAGAAATGATCATAATTTTTCATAGCACAATGTACTTGGTATTCATTACATTCAATTGATGTCCGAGTTCGATATCAATAGCGATACTATACACCTAATCAGACCGTCTCACAGACTACAGACTAGACACCGCATTATGGAGCATTTACAAAGAGAATTATGGTCACCACACATATTAAGTTTTTTACTGGTAAAATACAACATTTGAGCAGCGCAATTAAGTAGCGTCTTACACCATTTTATACAGTCCAAGTTCAACGCTAAAACTCATTTTTTATAAATATTTCAAAATTACACGAGTGCTGATTATAAAAGTTGACACAACTGGATCAAGCGGTTGCGTTGCCATACTAAACTAATACGGGAGATCATCTGTAGGTATTTATTGGTTTCCCCTTCCTTTTAAGGTAGAATAAAAACAATTAATTTCTGAAAAAAAGTGACTTTATTTCATTTTTCTGTTTTTGAGTTATTCTTAAAATAGATTTAATGACTCAACAAGTGCTTCATAAGCTTCTAGTTCCTCGTGTTATTTATTTTGATACTTAGGTGCCATAAGATACTTCAAAATTTTTTTTCGAGCGATATACGAGTTAGCTTCTGTTAATGAACCTAACGTCCTGTTGAATTGAACGTAAATAAAAAAAACGGTGAATGTGGTATTGGCTTAAATGTTCTGTCTAGTTGAGGTGGTCTGTGGTCTCAATACATAAATTCTTGCCGGACTTCCCTTGATCTTATATCGGACGAAATAAAGCGATCCCTGATTAATTAGGCACATAATCCACTCCGAATTAACACCCTAACATAATACTAATAAGACCTGTTTTTGTATCACATAGCCGGTATGTTTATTAATCGTGACTGGATTTTTGTTTAGCCGAAAAAAGGCTTTGTCCTGAGGCGCTTTTCTCATATTGCTATCTCTTTCATGCCAATGGAGACTTAGTGTGATAAAAAGTGATAGTGAAAAGTATAGGCGTAAGTCCGTGATATATCAGGGTTGTCAGGGCCAAATAAGATGTTTGAGGTTTAACTAACTCGTATACTTTTAGGGTTGCGCCCACAAATATTTGTCTTTTTCTGTGTGTAGATAATAATAGTGACGACTAAATTACTATGCTGGGTAGATAATTAAATTAACAGAAAGTCGTTAGCCAATACAGAATAACATTTTGGTAAAGTAGGTACGATTACATTTCTTGCCTTTTTCTTATGTAAAAGAGCAGAACTAAGACGTTTAATTTACGTCAATTGTGTTTTTTAGTTATACGATTGAATATAAAAGTTAAAAATACTACCGTGAGCGACATTTGAACTCACGGCATCTATCCCTACCCTCTACCTATAATGTACAAGCTCCACGAGTTCGCATCTCAAAAAGGCAGTGTAAGTATTTTCCACTTTTAAATTGATTCCGATCTTATTAGAATCAGTTGCAGACGTTTCGTAAAATTAAAATCTAAATATGTAAAGAAACTGACTGACTGACATATCGACGCACAGCCGAAACCGCTGGTCCTAGAGATTCCAAATTTTGCACGTAGGTTCCTTATAAAGTGTAGAGGAGCACTAAGAAAGCATTTTTCAAAATTCGGCCTAGGGGGTGAAATGAGGGCCCAGGGTTTGTAATATGGGAAAACAAAATTAGATTAATACGCGAGCTAAGCCGCGGGAAAAAGCTAATCCATACTAATATTATAAATGCGAAAGTAACTCTGTCTGTCTGTCTGTCTGTCTGTCTGTCTGTCTGTCTGTCTGTTACGCTTTCCCGCTTAAACCACGCAACCGATTTTGATGAAATTTGGAACAGACAATCTTTAGACCCTGAGACAGAACATAGGCTACTTTTTATTTCGAAAAAAAGGGATGAAGGGGTTGAAAAAGAGGTTGAAAGTTTGTATGGGATTTCTTAATTTTAAATGATAAAACCATGAAACTTTATATTTTAGCACTTGATAAGAAATCATTAAACATATATTTAAAGTCACATACAGGTCGAACGCGATTAATTAACATTATTTTTACCTTTAAAATAAACATGGTGGGAAATAAACATTAACTAAAAGCGGGTAGATTATATTTATTTGTCTACCCCGAACATTTATATAAATTAATATCGGGTAGTTTTGTGTTGTTTACATCTCCGGTGACATTTTGCTGGGACGTCAGTCTTCCGCGACCACGGCCAGTGCAACCTGGCCGAAACGTTGGGAAAAAAGGTAAAAATAATGTTAATTAATCGCGTTCGACCTGTACGAGTATGTGACTTTAAATATGTGTACAAAGCGCGAGAACTTAAAGTGTTATATCATTAAACATCTTGATAAGGGATAGGGATAGGGATAGGGATAGGGATAGGGATAGGGATAGGGATAGGGATAGGGATAGGGATAGGGATAGGGATAGGGATAGCGATAGGGATAGCGATAGGGAAAGCGATAGGGATAGCTATAGGGATAGCGATAGGGATAGGGATAGCGATAGCGATAGCGATAGCGACAGCGATAGCGATAGCGATAGCGATAGCGATAGCGATAGCGATAGCGATAGCGATAGCGATAGCGATAGCGATAGCGATAGCGATAGCGATAGCGATAGCGATAGCGACAGCGACAGCGACAGCGACAGCGACAGCGATAGCGATAGCGATACGGATACGGATACGGATACGGATACGGATAATATGGGTATCGTTACGGGATACGGATAATCGGTCGGCGGTCTCTTACAATCAATGTGCTCTAAGACGATCGTTGTTTGCTTGCTTGAAGATTACGTTTGCGATAAGTATAAGCAAAATGTAAAAAATTGTAAGGGATAATAGAAAAAAGTACTTTTTACCCACCGATCATAGTGTCGAAATACGGGCTATGTGGGAATTGGGATGTTTATAAAGGTTTCCCCAGCGTATATAGAATTACCTACGCTGTGGTCGATGTGTAATATTTCTACAATCATTGCAAGCAAAAGTATTATGTGCAATCGAAATAATCGCAGATAAATATACCTACAGAGAAACCTACGGTCCAAATCTTAATGAATACTTTTATTACGCGGGCGAAGCCGCGGGTAAAAGCTAGTTTATAATAAAATTATAACTTTATTAGTCCAAATCCAAAGTTTAAAACCACGAAACGCAAAGAACATTTTATTCAGCATTTTCGCGTGTTACTTTGGCATAAATGGCAGTATTTATTACAATAGAACCACGGTGTACCTTCGTGCATTTTTTATTATCTTATTTATGCTTAGGTTAAATGCCGTAGGGATTCGCTAATAACACGCCGCATTTTTAACAACGTGTGACGGTGTAAAGATAAAGGTACCTTACGCCGTTTGGCACTTAGTGTAAGGTCTGGTGCCGTAGCCGAATGGCATTTCTGCGACGCGAAACGAAAACGAAACGCCGCGAAAGGAGTCTGGCTCTGTCGCGCCAATACGCAAGAGCGATTAGAGATAGATAGGACACCATCGCGTGCGCAGACTTCTGGCCGAAGGGTGTGGTATTCGGCGGTTTCGGGGCAACCTGCCGAATCCTACACCGAGTAAGACGACGCAACGTAGCCACGCTGTTACGTCGTCGCCCAAATCTAATGTTTAATTTGTATTCTTTTTTGTAATATTTATCGTTTATGTCTTGTTTTGTATTTTGTAGTTTCACAGTGCCTTAGTGTAAACTGTAATGCTGTGTTACTTTTTTGATTAAATAAATAGATATCTACGAGCGTTTCGTTACGTGAGCGTTTAGTGAGCGTTTGTGCCATTCGGCTACGTACCCTGAAATGCTCGGAGCGGAGCGTTTAGCGGGGCGTGCGAGCGTGCGTCCATCCTATGATGCGTCCACTCAGGACACTTGTATGAGCTTCAATTGTTTGACATGTACGCTGCACGCTTCGCCCTGCTGCACGCCCAATATTACCGGTCACTCAGGCCTAACGCTTACGTTATGATATTATGAGCAACATCGTGTGGTAATGGGGTTAAGAATTTCACCACCTTTGATCCCGTGGGTGTCCTAAAAGTGTGGGATTTGGTTTCGATTGTGGTGTGCTTGAATTGTTTCATGTATACTACCAATTTCTTTCGGGAATACAGGTCTAAGTTTATTTATGTATGCTCCAATAATGAGGAGGCACACGGCATCCAGCCAGGCGGCGCCTGTGCAAGTGTTTAGGCATGTCACTGTCATTCATATGTCAGAGAGAGAAAAACATATCATCTTCTCGCTCACATTATGAAATTCTTTATCTAAAAAAAAATCGTGCAATGGACTAATAAAGGTGGCGCCATCTGGTCATAACCTTTGAGTGTGCCTCTTCATTAGCGTTAGGCGACCTAAGTAACATATTCCATTATGGTGTCTTTAACCGTGGAGCGTCATTTTCTCGTAATATAATACACATAGGTAGATAGTACATGTTTAATCTATACAACTGCTCTTACGTATCACACAGCGATAAATAACGCAAATTGGTATACGGCGTAGTTAATAAACCATATCAGGGACCGGCCCGCTATCCCTTATACGGGGTTTTGTATGGGTATTTCGTTAGGCTTAACTTACCCTACCCTTTTGACGCGATACCCTTTCATTTTGCTTTTAAAGCCCTAACGAAAGCGCTTACCTAAAATAGCCCAATACCCTTTCAAAACCCTTATCATCGGCTCAGCCTAACGCCATAAGGGTAAGCCTTATATTGGGTTTTATTTGCTTTCCCTTATAGCATATCGTGCGAGTTTAAATCCTGTACCTCGCTCATAAAGCACACATTACTCCGAACGAAATAACATACGATCGTTACCTACGGTGGCACTGTGTGTGATATTTACGCGTTTCTGTTTGATGGAAACGGCTGTAGATAAAATAAGGTTCAATTTTCAATACCAAATACTTATAGTTATGATGGCTCCTTCTTTGCTCAGGTGTAACACAGGCAAACGCTGCTTTTTAGGGTTCCGTAGTCAACTAGGAACCCTTATAACTATAACTTCGCCATGTCTGTCTGTCCGTCCGTCCGTCCGTCCGCGGGTAATCTCAGTAACCGTTAGCACTAGAAAGCTGAAATTTGGTCCCAATATGTATATCAATCACGCCAACAGAGTGCAAAAATAAAAAATGGAAAAAAAAAATATTAGGGTACCCCCCCTACATGTAAAGTGGGGGCTGATAATATTTTTCATTCCAACCCCAACGTGTGATATATTGTTGGATAGGTATTTAAGAATGAATAAAGGGTTTACTAAGATTGCTTTTTGATAATATTAATATTTTCGGAAATAATCGCTCCTAAAGGAAAAAAAAGTGCGTCCCCCCCCCTCTAGCTTTTGAACCACAAGTTTAAAAAATATGAAAAAAATCACAAAAGTAGAACTTTGTAAAGACTTTCTAGGAAAATTTTTATCGGACTTCTACGGACGGATTCTAGTTTTTTTATCGGACTTGTCTTGATGAGTACCCGAAGTCTAGCTGATGCTGAACCCTGGCTGCACCTAGGGGAACTCGGGTTTAGTGTAATACAGGCAAACGCTGATTTCGTCATCGGACTTGTCTTGATGAGTACTCGAGTGAGCAGTACCCGAAGTCCAGCTGATGCTGAACCCTGGCTGTACCTAGGGGAACTCGGGTTTAGTGTAACACAGGCAAACGCTGGTTTCGACATCGGACTTGTCTTGATGAGTACTCGAGTGAGCAGTACCCGAAGTCCAGCTGATGCTGAACCCTGGCTGCACCTAGGGGAACTCGGGTTTAGTGTAACACAGGCAAACGCTGTTTTCGTCATCGGACTTGTCTTGATGAGTACTCGAGTGAGCAGTACCCGAAGTCCAGCTGATGCTGAACCTTGGCTGCACCTAGGGGAACTCGGGTTTAGTGAAACACAGGCAAACGCTGTTTTCGTCATCGGACTTGTCTTGATGAGTACTCGAGTGAGCAGTACCCGAAGTCCAGCTGATGCTGAACCCTGGCTGCATCTAGGGGAACTCGGGTTTAGTGTAACACAGGCAAACGCTGTTTTCGTCATCGGACTTGTCTTGATGAGTACTCGAGTGAGCAGTACCCGAAGTCCAGCTGATGCTGAACCCTGGCTGCATCTAGGGGAACTCGGGTTTAGTGTAACACAGGCAAACGCTGTTTTCGTCATCGGACTTGTCTTGATGAGTACTCGAGTGAGCAGTACCCAAAGTCCAGCTGATGCTGAACCCTGGCTGCACCTATGGGAACTCGGGTTTGGTGTAACACAGGCAAACGCTGTTTTCGTCATCGGACTTGTCTTGATGAGTACTCGAGTGAGGAGTACCCGAAGTCCAGTTGATGCTGAACCCTGGCTGCACCTAGGGGAAATCGGGTTTAGTGTAACACAGGCAAACGCTGTTTTCGTCATCGGACTTGTCTTGATCAGTACTCGAGTGAGCAATACCCAAAGTCCAGCTGATGCAGAACCCTGGCTGCACCTAGGGGAACTCGGGTTTAGTGTAACACAGGCAAACGCTGTTTTCGTCATCGGACTTGTCTTGATGACTACTCGAGTGAGCAATACCCAAAGTCCAGCTGATGCTGAACCCTGGCTGCACCTAGGGGAACTCGGGTTTAGTGTAACACAGGCAAACGCTGTTTTCGTCATCGGACTTGTCTTGATGAGTACTTGAGTGAGCAGTACCCGAAGTGTAGCTGATGCTGAACTCTGTTTGCACCTAGGGGAACTCGGGTTTAGTGTAACACAGGCAAACGCTGTTTTCGTCATTGGACTTGTCTTAATGAGTATTTGGGTGAGCTGTACCCGAGATAGAGCTGATGCTGAAACCTGGCTGTACCTAGGGGAACTCGGGTTTGGTATAACATAGGCAAACTCTGTTTGCGTCATCGGACTTGTCTTGACGAGGACTTGGGTGCGCAATAGTCAAGACAGCGTTGTAGCTGAGCCCTGGCGGTATCTAGGGCAACTCTGGTTTCGGTGCATTATAATATAGAAATATTTCATGCAATGTCAAGTTAGGCATAAAAGTCATAAAACATAATATTAACTGAACAAAAATCCTACCAGAAGTGAATATTAACATCAAGTAGTTAGAACAAATTTATTAATTTGCCATACATAAAACACTTTATTTATGTCTACAAAAATACGTATGTATATCCATTTGAATATCAAAATTAAGTACAGTCGATTTCACTAATAGTAACAGGGAATAAAGAGAATACTGGAGTTCCAAGCGACCATAGACTGCGGTAACTATTTACTATCAGACGGGCTGTATGCTTGATTGCCACCAGAAAAGTATTTCTGTTTCAAACGATCTTCATAGAATTTACAACAATCAACAGAAATAGTTTGACAGATTCTATGGTACTACACAACTCAACCAAGTAGCAGTCATAAAGACGAGTCTAAGATATTTCACACGAAACATACTATGAACAGAAAACAGCGTTTATTTATATTGCACCGAACCTGAGTTCCCCTAGGTACCACCAGGTCTCAGCTACAGCACTGGCTTGGGTACTGCGCACCCAAGTCCTCATAAAGGCAGGGCCTATAACGGAAACCGGGTTTGTCTATGTTGCACCAAACCTAAGTTCCCCTAGGTACAGCCAGAGTTCAATATCAGCTTTACCAGTACTCATCAAGACAAGTCCGCTGACAAAAACAGCGTTTACCTATGTTGCACGAAACCCGAGTTCCCCTAGGAATAGCCAGGGTTCAGCATCAGCTCTACCTTGGTTACTGCTCACTCAAGTACTCATCAAGACAAATCTGATGACGAAAACAGCGTTTGCCTATGTTGCACGAAACCCGAGTTCCCCTAGGAATAGCCAGGGTTCAGCATCAGCTCTACCCTGGTTACTGCTCACTCAAGTACTCATCAAAACAAGTCCGATGACGAAAACAGCGCTTGCCTATGTTACACCAAACCCGCGTTCCCCTGGGAAAAGCCAGGGTTCAGCATCAGCTCTACCTTGGTTACTGCTCACTCAAGTACTCATCAAGACAAGTCCGATGACGAAAACAGCGTTTGCCTATGTTGCACGAAACCCGAGTTCCCTTAGGAATAGCCAGGGTTCAGCATCAGCTCTACCTTGGTTACTGCTCACTCAAGTACTCATCAAGACAAGTCCGATGACGAAAACAGCGCTTGCCTATGTTACTCCAAACTCGCGTTCCCCTAGGAATAGCCAGGGTTCAGCATCAGCTCTACCTTGGTTACTGCTCACACAAGTACTCACCAAGACAAGTCCGGTGAAGAAAACAGCGCTTGCCTATGTTACTCCAAACCCGCGTTCCCCTGGGAAAAGCCAGGGTTCAGCATCAGCTCTACCTTGGTTACTGCTCACTCAAGTACTCACCAAGACAAGTCCGGTGAAGAAAACAGCGCTTGCCTATGTTACTCCAAACCCGCGTTCCCCTGGGAAAAGCCAGGGTTCAGCATCAGCTCTACCTTGGTTACTGCTCACTCAAGTACTCATCAATACAAGTCCGATGAAGAAAACAGCGTTTGCCTATGTTGCACGAAACCCGAGTTCCCTTAGGAGTAGCCAGGGTTCAGCATCAGCTCTACCTTGGTTACTGCTCACACAAGTACTCATCAAGACAAGTCCGATGACGAAAACAGCGTTTGCCTATGTTGCACGAAACCCGAGTTCCCTTAGGAATAGCCAGGGTTCAGCATCAGCTCTACCTTGGTTACTGCTCACTCAAGTACTCATCAAGACAAGTCCGATGACGAAAACAGCGCTTGCCTATGTTACTCCAAACTCGCGTTCCCCTAGGAATAGCCAGGGTTCAGCATCAGCTCTACCTTGGTTACTGCTCACACAAGTACTCACCAAGACAAGTCCGGTGAAGAAAACAGCGCTTGCCTATGTTACTCCAAACCCGCGTTCCCCTGGGAAAAGCCAGGGTTCAGCATCAGCTCTACCTTGGTTACTGCTCACTCAAGTACTCACCAAGACAAGTCCGGTGAAGAAAACAGCGCTTGCCTATGTTACTCCAAACCCGCGTTCCCCTGGGAAAAGCCAGGGTTCAGCATCAGCTCTACCTTGGTTACTGCTCACTCAAGTACTCATCAATACAAGTCCGATGAAGAAAACAGCGTTTGCCTATGTTGCACGAAACCCGAGTTCCCTTAGGAGTAGCCAGGGTTCAGCATCAGCTCTACCTTGGTTACTGCTCACACAAGTACTCATCACGACAAGTCCGATGACGAAAACAGCGTTTGCCTATGTTGCACGAAACCCGAGTTCCCTTAGGAATAGCCAGGGTTCAGCATCAGCTCTACCTTGGTTACTGCTCACTCAAGTACTCATCAAAACAAGTCCGATGACGAAAACAGCGCTTGCCTATGTTAAACCAAACCCGCGTTCCCCTGGGAAAAGCCAGGGTTCAGCATCAGCTCTATCTTAGGAACTGCTCACCCAATTAACTCATCAAGGCGAGTTGGATGACGAAAACGGCTTGTTTTTATGTTGGCAATTAACGTTTTCAATGTGTAATGTTAATGGTTAATTGTATTGATTTTCGGCCAACACTGTATATTTACATGCATACATACATATTTACATAATTATAGCCTGTCAACCAAATCTTGGCAGTAGCAATGTACATCAAACTAAAGTATGGTATCCCTATGAAACGAACAAAAACCAGCAATGTACGTCGAACAGCCACAGATTTTTTTTTCAAGGGGCTCGCTCCTTCCTTACGAATTAGATAATGTATTAAAAAGGGACGGATATGTGCTAGTTATTTCTCTTTTTGGTAGGGTGGAGATTTCCACAGATAAGATACAAATGACACTCGAATTTCCACCGATTTTCAAAACTAGTGTTGCTAGCCCGCGATTTTTCAAATTTGCCGCCTTTTTCTAGTGACAAGATTTGGTTGACGGTCTATATATTCATACATACATACCTACATACATTCATACGTACGAACGTACATACTGATCTATGGGCGACGATGATCATTTACCATCAGGCGATCCATCACTTCCTTGTCTCCCAGTTCATTAAAAATAATTTCTAGCCGTGTTCTACTTTTATCCAACGAAAACATGTTTCGTTGCAAAATTAAAAATGGGGCGCATAGTGCGAAGTGGCAACAGCGCATTTTCCTTCCTGTTCTTACAATAGCTTAGATTCATAATCCTGTCTCTTTTACGCAAGGCTCGACTACGCTTTAACAAAAGGGAAAGCCTTATAAATAGCGCTTAAAATAAGGGTAACCCTTATTAAAGGCTTGCAAGCCGTATCGGATAGCGCTAAGCCAATGCACAGGGCTAGCTTTATTGTTTTGCTTAGTTTTTTGTAAGGGCTAGTCAAATGAATGGGCTTGCAGTTCGAAAGGGAGAGTCTCTCGATTGGGTCGTCCTTACGTTAGGGATTCCCAATGAAAGGCTTGTAGCGCGGAAGGGGTTGTCCGGTCCCTGAACCATATTCGACAGTAAAAGCTATTATTTACATTTAACAGATAACCGCTCCGTAATAACCCGCATGGGCATAAATAACTGCCAAATACATCGACATATGTCGTAACTGCACATACGGTTATAGGCAGTTACGACAATTGTGCTCAGCGCGTCAAATACATTAGCATAAGTATTAAGTAGGCATTTAAGATACAAAAGTCCTTTGAAAAATGTGTGCATCGGAAATCATTTAATTCATGTAGGTATGATAATTGAGTATTCAAGTACAAATTATAATTTAAAATGGTAAAAGTGAGCACATTTTAACACTTAGTTCAAAATACGTTTTTAGGGTTCCGTAGTCAATTAGAAACCTTTATAGTTTCGCCTTGTCTGTCCGTCCGCGGATAATCTCAGTGACCGTTAGCATTAGAAAGCTGAAATTTGGAACCAATACGTAAATCAATCACGCCGACAAAGTGCAAACATTAATGTTTCATTAGGGTTATTCCCCTTAACAAGTAAAGTGGGGAGGGATTTTTTTTCTTCATTTCAACTCTAGCGTGTGATAAATTGTTGGATAGGTATTTAAAAATGGATAGGGGTTTGCTAAAGTAATTTTTAGATCATGTTAATACTTTCGGAAATAATCGCTCCAGAAGTAAAAAAAATGTCCCCCCCCCTGCCTCTCTAACTTTTGAACCATAACTTTAAAAAACATGAAAAAAGTAGAACTTTATAAAACTTTCTAGGAACATTATTTTGAACTTGATAGGTTGAACAGTTTTTGAAAAAAATACGGGAAACTACGGAACCCTACACTGAGCGTGGCCCGACACGCTCTTGGCCGATTTTGATTTTTAGTTTTCTAATAACAAACAATTATTATGGTCGACTTATAAAGTAAGGGTTCAACTGTGGTATGAGAAAAATCTGTCACTGCAATTTCAAAATATCACTTTCTTTCAGGCTCTTATTTTTTGATGATATAGTTTGCTAGTTTGCTACAAACTAGCAAACGAGCAGACAAACCGCCTGATGGGAAGCTGTCATCACCGCCCATGGACATAACCAACATCAGGGGAGCCACTATTTGATAAGTGGTACTTTGAACAGTTTTTAATACTTTGATTACCCCTTTTGAGAATACTAGCGTGTTTTATGTATGTATGAGTATCATCATCACTATCCATACTAATATTATAGATGGGAAAGTATGTGTCCGTCTTTCACGGCAAAACGGAGCGACGAAATGACGTGATTTTTTAAGTGGAGATAGTTGGAGGGATTGAGAGTGACATAGGCTACTTTTTGTCTCTTTCTAACGCGAGCGAAGTCGCAGGCAAAAGCTAGTAAGGTATAAAACCTAGTCGCTTCCCGCTGTCTGTCTGTCTATGAATGAAAAAAAAAATGTCCCAAGACTTACATACATTTTTCAAACCTTAAATTCCGTTACATACCATTTCTTCATACATTTTGCATGGCGGTGACGGAATGGGAAAAAACCTTGGGACAGTTTTTTTCTCCGACTAGGATTGAAAGAACTAGCGATTCTGAGTGGAAACCACATAAAAATATTCAAACCCAAAAAAAAGTGGGGTGGACAACTTTGAAAAGAATGATTCAAATGCATAAAACCCGTGCAAAGCCGAGGCGGGTCGCTAGTTGGGTATAAAACCTTCCCTGAAAAGTGCTAAAAGTAATTCATATTATAGTTCCCCATTGTTTTTAGTTCAGACAGGTATTAATGCCAGAACTTCCTAACCTAACAATACAGAAGTAGAAAATACGATCCATAAATTTACGTATATTCTCGTACCTGTATTTCGCATTGTGGAATATATTTATTACCACGCAAAGTTAGATGTAAGAAATGTTGTATTATATTAGCACGTCTACCTTTTTAGGTATGTAGGGGAGACTGAGGTGAGTTGAGACAGAGTCAGTTTTGACAACGTCGATTATGGGAACTAATTAACTCTTGGCAAGCAACAGTACAGGTGTCTTTAGTTAAGTGTCGGACTAGAAAATAACTTATAATAGTTAATGACTTCCCCAAAATTGACGTTGTCACAACTGACCTCTGTTACAACTCACCTCGATCTTCCCTAACATTCATATTTTAAGGACTTATCGATTATCACGGCATTTCTGTTATTATTATTTTGTTTATTAGATATGTACGAATTATTTTTTTTAACTTAAAAAAATGATCTAATCTTTAGCCTACGTCAAATATTAGTTTTAAATATATGAATCGAACTAGTCACTGTCAAAGGTGACGTTTGTGTTAAAATAAACGCCATTTTGACGTATTTTAAAGTTCCAATCAAGCCGAAGGTGTCTTTTAAAGAACAGGTGCCGTAGCCGAATGGCATTTCTGCGACGCGAAACGAAAACGAAACGCCGCGAAAGATAGTCTGGCTCTGTCGCGCCAATACGCAAAGAGCGATAGAGATAGATATTTACGAGCGTTTCGTGAGCGTTTGTACCATTCGGCCACGTACCCAGATATCTCACTTTGCACACTCAACGGACAGCCAGTTGGCACTGACCCTTATTTATGTAGGTACTTAAATGCGTAACATAGCACTAAAAATATACTCATTATGTGCACTCGACTGTTCACGGCTTTTTAGAACCAAAGGACTCAGGACCAAACAGCGGAATTCTTCATAGTAAAAATCAAACTGTCAAAGGGATTGACCTAACTGTTTTATCGACTTATCGATAAATATATATCACTTAAAGAAACAAAGTTAATTAGCTGACCGCCACTGTATTTTAGTATAATAGCAAAGAATAAAACAGAAAATACTTTTTTTTTTAAATTTTTTATACGAAACTTATCATGAAAAATTAAAAACAAATATTGCTAAGAGTAGGTAACTAATCTTCATTCAAAATAACAGAGTCGAAATCTAAATTTGTACTTAATATGTTTTCTTCATCTTCCCTGTAGTAAAAGAAAATAGTCTTTATTTTTCAACATTGTCACCTTTCAAATTACTCCTTTTTTCATTGTAGATCTTTTAAGTTGATTATGGATACCTATTGCTATATTATTCCGTAACATCGATAAGTCGATAAAACAGTTGGGTCAATCCCTTTGACAGTTAGATTTTGCTATGAAGAATTCCGCTCTCTGCTCAGGACATTAGTGTTACTATAGTGTATATCAAATAGGTCATCATAGCTGGGCATTAACTCGTTAATCCGTTAATCGTTAATTAACGAAGTTAACATTTCGATTAACGGATTAACTTTTAAGTTAACTTGAAAAAATGTTAACGGACTCGTTAACTTCCGTTAAATTTCTCCGAGTCCGTTAATCGTTAATCTAGTAGGGCACAGGCGCCATCTGCGCTGCGAAAAACACGTTCTGAACGCTACTATAAAAGCCCGAAGTACGGCAAATCCTATGATTTACCGGTAAATCCTAGGTTTTACCGATATCGATTGCTAAAAGTCCGAAATATTACCTAAAAAAGTATTCTTCACGTGGATTTGCTTTTACTAACTTTGATTCGGTGAATCCTAAGCTTTACCATGGCGACTGTTGTAGTGATAGGGCAGCAAATTCGAGCCTATTTACGACCACATTCGCTTCCCTCACAGATGTCATATATACCATAGATCAAGCAAACGTATCTACTTAGCGTGTCAAATGAACTCAGTGAAATCCACTGAGTTGTCCGTCTTTACTCGCAGCTTGCAGCTTTCGGGCGTCAATTTTTGTAAGTTGAAGTCAACCAAAACATAAAAAATGCCTCGTTACGTGATATTCAATTGCAACAACACAAAAATTATGAACAATCAAGAGCCTGAGACATATTTAAAATTACAGGCAAGAATCAACTTCAGTACAAAATTTGACACGCTCGGCCCCTATACAAATATATGAATTTGTTTCTTCTATCTAAATATAGTTCTGTGGCTTCCCTAGCCTCTACCGCCCAAAGTGCCAAAACAGTCCCGTCACCGCCAGCATCTCTCCTGATACAGCTCTTGGCAGTAGCTCAGGCGATCACTGCCTTCCACGTGCAGCCTAGAGTTCAATAGGCTAGCTGTACTTCTGCCTTTTACAGAAATATAATACGTTATAGTGGATACTGATGCAACTAAATATTTAAAGAAAAGTTTATTTATTTTCACGTGTTAACGGATTAACGATTAACTTTAACTTACGTTAAATTTGTCGAAATGTATCGCTTTAACGATTAACGAAGTTAACTTTTTTAGTAACGGATTAGCGATTAACGAAGTTAACTATTTGATTAACGGTGCCCAGCTATGTAGGTCATTTACGTCTTAATGCACTTTGCTATCACTACACCTATTTTATAAAACAAAAGTCTCTGTGTTCGTGTGTATGTTCGCGTTAAACTCAAAAACTACTATATTATGAAGTATGAATAAAGTGATCTCCGACGAAGGTTTAGGTACATAGGTTTAAGTATCATTTGTAAATATTCTGTGTGAATTGGTTGAAATATGACGATATTTTGTAATCAAGTCGGAAAAATCACGCTATCGAAGAGTTATTTGCGATGCCATATAATATGTCATGTATCTTTTAACGAAATTACTACTACCTACTATTTACAGTAAGTATGTACCTATTTTTAACACTTTCGCTACCAAGAACCCGACTGCCGGGCACACCGCTCGTAGAAGCGTAGCCGATTACATGGGTTTCCCCGTATGTAGCGAAAATGTCGTAGCGCCGCGTAGAGCCCGGTTTCGAAAGTGTTAAATTATGCTTTACTTCCCGTGCAAAGCCGGGGCAGATCGCTAGTGTTTTTGTATGTATCAGTGTGGTATCAGTGTAAAATCAATGACACCACAAATATGTTCGCATGGCCATTACCGGCGCATAGGCCAAATCGTTAGCATCCTGAGCCCAGCGCTACTTTATACTTTTTCCGTCCCATAAAATACCTCAAAGAACGTATCCGGTAATTTTATAGCTATTTGTAATTTACTGGGTGTCTGTCGGTAATTTATTCTTTTGCTGTTAAATTGTATCTTTTTAGATCGCGCTGGAGCGTACGGGATGAAGAAGTATCTTGGAAAAAGTATTTTTAGAAATTTTCACGGCTATGTTGGACTACGATTCTCGTGAAAGACGTCGGATAGAATATACAGCGTGTATTTCGAATATTAACAAACTTTAACTAGAACAAGGTTTTATTGCTAAGAACCCATAAGTACCTACACAGTAATTATTTACAATTGTGATCCTAACTACAAGAGCGTAATTAGTAAAAAAAAATTGAGGAGCAATGTATTGCGTGCACTTATTTGTCATCTGGAAGACGCTAATGGACAGTTCTTTCGTCAAGTCAGCTAAGTACGATGTATTGAACAAAAATAAAGTAGCAATACATTGCGTGCTAAATAATTTTGTATGAAAAAATAAAAGTAATATTTTTTTAAATCAAACAATATGAAAATATGTTCCGTGGGGCTTATACAAGTTAACCCTATAAATACGCGGTAAGGTGTATTAGGGTAATTCCGAAATTCACAGAAATGCTCGGGTAATTTCGAAAGGGGAATCTTGATATGATGGAAATAATGATTTTTATACGATTTTAGAAATTAGACGATTTTCGGAATTACCCTAATGCACCTTAATAGCAAAAATACACACTGTAGGTATATTATATACTATAGGTACCTATATGGGAAAATAGTAGAGCGGCGAGAGGGTCTCGGAAAAAGTTGATGTGACTGGAGAGTATACTGCTGACAAGTGGTATCGTTGTGATCGGTAGACTTTGCTGAGTACGAAATAATGACTTGTCGCATTCTCAGACTGTGGGGGGGTTAACTATGACGTCACAAAGATCGCGGTCCCGGGTTTCAATTTTTTGCCAATTTGTCTAGAACCCCTTATCCAATTTTGAAAAATGAGGTGTCGATTGAAAGCGTATAACATGCTGATTAAGATTTCTTATAAGTGAAAAGTATAGTTTTGTTAGTTATTTTTTAATTAACAATAATGCAAAAAATACTTTTTTTTTACTCTCTTTTTTGATTTTTGTGACTCAAAAAGGCAATGAAAACGGCCACTTAGCTAAAAAATATGTTATATAAATCATTTAACTACATTATTAAGCTATCTGTTGCTTTTTAAATTTCTACGATCAGATAATAAATAAGCAAACTACAAGCACATACCTGTAGGCGGGGAGTACCGCTTGACACGCGTTCCCATACATTCGGCGTCTACCAAATTACACCTCGCGCAAAATTCGTTTCAAGCAGATATACCTCTAATCTTATTCATCGTAACCTATCAATATTGGTATCATTTGAAAGTACAATTAAAGTCCTTTAAGAAACAATA
The DNA here is from genome assembly GCF_023078275.1 of Leguminivora glycinivorella. Classification (NCBI taxonomy): domain Eukaryota; kingdom Metazoa; phylum Arthropoda; class Insecta; order Lepidoptera; family Tortricidae; genus Leguminivora; species Leguminivora glycinivorella. The sequence goes on along the minus strand of NC_062976.1, from coordinate 4,527,400 downwards.
TCAACCATTTTCTTAAAATCAATAATCGCCAGTCTACGGTGGTTACAAAGAAAAAAAGCGGGGATGCAATTTTACGGGTTCTCTAGGTTTGATACCCTAGACGAGTTTAAAAGGGGAGGTAAAGGTTACATATGGGTTGTTCTCTGGCCTGAAAGCTACACAGAGGCCCAGGGGATGAAAAACTAGGGTTTAAGTTTAGTTTTAAGTAATTCTTTCTTTTATTTGTTGATTTTATTGTGTTTATTTTTTTTTGTAATTTTATCAAGGATACACGTTGGTTTCTTTTGCTGAAAATTCCCTTTTTTATGAGAAATGTGATAAATTTCATGGCATTTTCCGATAGAGACTAAAATTAACTTTCAAATAAGGCCAAATAGTCATACTTTTACTTATATAATACCAAGTAATACCGTTTGAAAAACGACTTAGAGGTGCGGTTTTTTGACCCAGTAGGTAATAAAAAGTAATCGTAAAATCAAAACGATTGGACTTCGGTCGTTATACACATTAAATCACTAAAATGAAGTTACCTATAATGTTTTAGTAATTATAATCATCACTTTTAGCCACTTTTCTCAAAACATAATTATTCAACAGAAGTCAAGATAACATTAAGAGCATATTTATTATTAATAATGCGTTATAAATATGAAATAGTTGTTGGGGTACACTTGATAAGTACATGCAGCTCCTGCAAATACACTCAGTGTCAAAAAAATCACACATCTCAATCGTTTGCGTTTAAGCAGTATTGACCCACATATTAGAGAGCAGGGCACGCAGGCCGCCTCGTAAGACTATGTGTGGCACTGAGGAACCAGTGAAGTCAGGTCTATGGATTGCTACACTGCTGTCCCGCTTGCACTACTCCGCCGGGGATATTACCCTTAATATTATATAAGTAAAAGTATGACTATGTGGCCTTATTTGAAAGTTAATTTTAGTCTCTATCGAAAAATGCCATGAAATTCATCTCATTTCTCATAAAAAAGGGTATTTTCACAAAAAAAAACCAGCGTGTATTCTTGATAAAATTAAAAAAAATTAAACACAATAAAATCAACAAATAAAAGAAAAAATAACTTAAAACTAAACTTAAACCCTAGTTTTTCCTCCCCTGGGCCTCTGTGTAGCTTTCAGGCCAGAGAACAACCCATATGTAACCTTTACCTCCCCTTTTAAACTCGTCTAGGGTATCAAACCTAGAGAACCCGTCAAATTGCATCCCCGCTTTTTTTCTTTGTAACCACCGTAGACTGGCGATTATTGATTTTAAGAAAATGGTTGATATTGTTTCTTAAAGGACTTTAATTGTACTTTCAAATGATACCAATATTGATAGGTTACGATGAATAAGATTAGAGGTATATCTGCTTGAAACGAATTTTGCGCGAGGTGTAATTTGGTAGACGCCGAATGTATGGGAACGCGTGTCAAGCGGTACTCCCTGCCGACAGGTATGTTCTTGTAGTTTGCTTATTTATTATCCGATCATAGAAATTTTAAAAGCAACAGATAGCTTAATAATGTAGCTAAATGATTTATATAACATATTTTTTAGCTAAGTGGCCGTTTTCATTGCCTTTTTGAGTCACAAAAATAAAAAAAGAGAGTAAAAAAAAAGTATTTTTTGCATTATTGTTAATTAAAAAATAACTAACAAAACTATACTTTTCACTTATAAGAAATCTTAATCAGCATGTTATACGCTTTCAATCGACACCTTATTTTTCAAAATTGGATAAGGGGTTCTAGACAAATTGGCAAAAAATTGAAACCCGGGACCGCGATCTTTGTGACGTCATAGTTAACCCCCCCACAGTCTGAGAATGCGACAAGTCATTATTTCGTACTCAGTAAAGTGTACCGATCACAACGATACCACTTGTCAGCAGTATACTCTCCAGTCACATCAACTTCAAAACTAGACGACTTTTTTCAATTCCGCCGCCTTACTAAAAGGTATTTTTGGAAGTTTTCACTTGGTTCAGCTGAGTGTCGTCAAGAAAAAGATAGATACTTTTAGGAAGCCACAAAGTTAATATGTCGTAAGGTGTTTTATACTTGAAACTCTCATGGGGCTTACCGGCAACTTCGAAAATGGAATGCAATAAATTGTAAGACTATGTTGTCACTCATGCCACTCAAGTAAGTGACAGCGTGAAGACAAACTTTGGAACTTTGTGTTCGACACTGTACTGACACGTTCAGTATGTACTTAGAAGGTTTTTAGGTACAATCGAGTTCAACAGAGTTACAATACCAACTTTGGAACTTTTTACACGAATGAGACACGTTCAGTAAGAATAAAGGGTCTTTAGAAACAGTCAAATTCATTAATATTATACTCGTAAGTCAAAATGTAAAAAAATAATACGTCTAGGGCACTGAAATTGAGGTTATGTAAATATTTTTTGAGGTCGTTGAATGGTAGGCTCTTGTGAATGCAGCCGTTTGTCTCTTAACACGTTCACGGACGACTAGTGATGTCATCTGTCATAGGCCAAAGGAAACAAATGACTACGCGTATGCTATAGCATACGTGTCGACGAATGTGTTAATATTAGAAGGTGATGTTCAAATACTTTGACAAGTCTTATGAGTTTTAACACCAAAGTACAGATGTAGTGCGAAAAATTTGCCTTCGTATTGTTACGGAAACGTACGAACGTGTCATGCTATTTCAGTCAGCCTCAGTACAAGATGTACTGACATTGACTGAATTAGCATTACAAATATGAACGTTTCCGGAAAAAAACGAAGGAAACCCTTTTCGCACTACATCTGTATGGTTATTGTGTGTAAAGTGCGTAACAAGTCTGGGTAATATTATATTTCAATTCCATATTTTCCTATCTCTTCTTCTCTCTGGCTCCTTCCCATTTACTTGGGGTCGGCCCTTCTAATCATGCGTCGCCAGGCCGGACGGTCCTGGGTCGTCTCTGGTCTTAAGTTTCCATTCTTCATATCTTTTCTGACAACTGCCATCCAGGTTGTTGGAGGTCTACCTGATCCACGAGGTGCATCAGCTAACTCCAGGACTTCTTTGGTCATGTGTTTTGGTGGCCGCATCACATGACCATACCACCTTAATCGGCCTTCTACAAGTTTATCTTGGATAGGCACCTACCTCTCTGAAACTGCCTCTTACGTAGTTGTTCTGCACATGATCAAGTCTCGTAACGCCGCCTGCCCATCTCAGCATTTTCATTTCCATATTTTCCTATCGAAATTAACCTATGAGTTTAGTTTCAAGGCAATTGGCACTTAGGTTAAACGTGTTATCGTTGTAAACGCCAACCTTAACCTTAGATGAGGTTTATACTTTTGACCCAAAGACTAACTAACGACTCTTCTATTAATAAACACAAAAGATTATATCTATTCTCCGTAAGTATATTCTCAAGGTTAAGTTTATTTCAATATCACATATTGGCCAATTACCAGAATGATTCTAAGCAGCTCCGAGGCCGCGGCTTCCTTTTGAGAACAACGATCTCTGTGTGTGCGCATGTTCTGACGTTTAATACAATACAGCTTATCGCTGTAGGATATACAGTTCAGTAACAGCCTTCTCTTCAAAACACTAGATAAAAGATACTTTATATTGCTAAACCAAAGATTTGTTTAATACAAATACAGATACAGTTCAGTTACAAGCCTTGTCATATAAAAAAAAGATTTGAATTATTGCCTGACTACACAACGATTACACCCTATATAGTCACTTTGCATGTAGTTTTTTACAGTTTTAAACCTTAATTGATCATCATCATTCTCTTGACCTTATCCCAGTCACTTGGGGTCGGCGCAGCATGTCTTTCTCTTCCATACATCTCTATCACTCGTCATTTCATCATTAACTTGTTTTAGTTACATTCCATATCATGTCTCACACAGTCCATCCACCTCTTCTTCGGTTTTCCTCTCCCGTTACTTCCACCAACTTCCACATTCATTCTTAATATCTTTCTCGTCACATGCCTTTCATCCCTCCGCATTACATGTCTATACCATGCTTGTCGATTCGCTCTTACTTTTTCTACTATCGGTGCTACTTTCAGGCTTCCTCTGATATACCCATTCTTTATCTTATCCATCCGTACATCTTGTCACGCCACACATCCATCTTAATATTCTCATCTCTGCGACATGCAATCTCTTTTGATCCTTCACCTTTAGGGCCAAACACTCTGATCCATACATGACGACAGGTCTGATGACTGATTTATACATTTTGCCCTTCAGTCGAAGAGGCATCCGGGCGTCACAAATGGTCATCTATCACATTTATGACAATTATTGCAAGGGTTAATAAATAAATATGTTTGCTTAGATCAAATATAGTCAGGTTAAATATATGTATACAGCTAGTAGATTGAATTGTTTCTGCAATTGTGATATCCAGAAAATTCAGGTTTAAACGACTATTTTGTATCAAGAATAAAGTATAGAATCGGCTGATTAAACAGTACGTACAAAAGTTTATGAAAATAGAGTTTTATTGTTTTACGTAAGCTATATTGCTGATTGTAAAATCTCGGTTTTATGATTATTATGTGATTGTGAGATGTTAGATTGGCAAAGAGTTTTGGAGAACAATTTCAATAACACTTCTTTCTCAACTCAACTCAGCATCTTGGCTAGAAACCTCCAGAAACTTCCTGCCCCGCACAGCTAAACTGTGGAATGAATTGTCGCCTGCGGTATTTCCGGACCGATACGACCTTCAAATCTTCAAGAAAAGAGCGTACACCCATCTTAAAGGCCGGCAACGCACCTCCAACACCTCTGGTGTTTCGGGTGTCCATGGGCGGCGGTGATCGCTTACCATCAGGCGACCTGTCTGCTCGTTTGCCTCCTATCCCATATAAAAAAAGAAATGCTAAAGACATCGTACATATCGAGGGTCTACTGGTGAAGCTCGATATATCGAGATTATTTTTTGTCGTAATAAGAACAATAGTTGAAATTGCACATTCAATAACCTAACCACATAATTAAAATTTTGAAAAAAAAAACCCCGACCGCGACATAGTGGAGCGATTTTCATGAAACATGGCTAAGAACACTCCCGACTAACTCAGCTTTTAAACAAAAAAAAAACTAAATTTAAATCGGTTCATCCGTTTGGGAGTTATGATGCCACAGACAGACACACATACAGACCGACAGACAAACAGACACACGTCAAACATATAACACCCCGTCGTTTTTGCGTCGGGGATTAAAAACCAGTTTGCTCAACTTATCGGGTTGCACCAGTAAACCCTCTATATAGGGAGTATAGAGACTACAAAATATTTTTTTTTTAAATAAACATTCAGCAGAAAATAAAGTTTTATTGCAGAATTTGCGGACCTTTGAACCCATAACTAGCAAATAAATACATACAAATAACGATTCCCTATTTATCTAAACATCCTAATCTAAATACGATTTCCGCCAAGTCAAACAGCGAAACCAAATCAAAACAAGACAGAACTGCCAAACATTGCGCTGAAGACAAACACGGTAAGACACTGCTGTTAAACAAAGTACAAAGAGAAATACATTGCGACAAGAATGACGAGGAAAACGTATCGAGTTACTGACGTTTATAAATAAGGAAAGGCAAGAATGTAAGCTGAATTTCTGATGTTTAAATGAATTGCGTAAATGGCCGGTACATCTCATGTAAAATGGTGTAAGTGCCAATAACCCTTTTTAAAGTAAAGTAGACATTTTTTCAGGTGATGTTATGTTTCTAACGTTTATTAAGAAAAGATACGAATGTAAATAAGCTCGATGTATGTCAAAATAAGAAGTTACTACATTTTCTGATGCAGTTACGTCGTATGTAATGAATTGTAAAATGATGTAAGTGCCAATAACTTTATTCAAAGTACAACGTGTTTTTTTAAAGACACTGGTGTTAAACAAAGTACAAACACGAAATAAGTATATTGTAACCAGGATGACGAGGGAGAACGTATCCAATTACTGATATTTATAAATTAAGGAAGACATGAATATAAGCTTCATGTTGTTGTAACGAGAAATTATTCTATTTGTGATGTTTTAAAAAGATGGAGGATGGAGTTTGGCAGTTACATCGTTTATGTTGATGCATGTAAAATGGTATAAGTGCCAATATTGTTTGAAGTGGACACTTATGACATTTTATAAACGGGTCTTATTTGTTCGTTTTTTTCGATATGTCAACTAAGTATAAATATAAACGGAACGTGAAAAGTCATTAACGTTCATTACTCGTTTGTCAATCACTCCTCAACAAAAATACGCATCAACACCTTCAAACTCATCATAAGGCGCATTCTGCTAAAATAACGTCAAAATTATGGCAATATAATCCCTTTAACGACTGCCGAAAATAACGGCGTAGCAACAATGATAATTTTAACCAGATTAACTTTATTCCTACGTTACACAATTTGGGAGGATTCCGGAATTTTTAATCCCGCACGTTCTTATGTTATTTCGGTCCGTTTATCTTTCTCTGTTAATTAGTTTGGCCAACTCTGGATGTTTTTTTTTTATCTTTTTAGGCTTCTTTATTTAAACGGTCAGGTTGGGCATCCTTAGTGTTTGCTCTTTATTCAGACCTTTTGTGTATGTACGTACAGTCAATACCAACCGTAGGGTAATTAGTACTTACGACTTTATTAACGATGATTTGAATAATTAGTAATACAATATTGACATAAGGACTTAACTCAAAATAAATCACATTTTCAAGCCAACTTTCTGCAATGTCTTCGTAATTTTAACGCTATTCTTCAACCTTGAACTGACCATTACAATATTCTGGACCACGTTCAATAACCAAGGGATTTCTTTCGCGAAAGTCGTTAACATCAAAACTGATGGATTCCGTCTGAAACTAAATTAAACCGAAGCTTCAACAAACCTAGTAATTGATCGAAATCTAAAACAGGGAACTTAAAGCAACAGCTGCGCGAAACACTAGTACAGATAAATCTTCCGGACAATTTCAAATCAGTGTCATTTGGCAAGAGAAAAAAAAATAGAACGCACAGAGACAAAAGGTTCGAAAGAGTTTTCTTAATTTAAAAATAAGATTCGGAAAGTCGTCGCCGGCCAACAAGCTGTCGCTGTACGGTTGAAAATAGAATTGGTTTAGACTTACGGACGCTAACGGACGGCATGCATTAGTTTCGATGTTCGTTTCTTGATGGCAGTCACGTGAAGCAATCGGATTTGATTTTACTTTCCGACATGGTACAAGTTTACTCGTAATACTAATACCATCCCAAGAATTTCACTAGAATTTAGACAGCATTTAGCCGTTTCAAGGTAAGTTTAACGGAAGACACGTGTATCTCAATTTAGCAATATAAATTAGATATTCCATAAAATATTACCAAACTTTGATATAACAATCAAACTTTCATATCAGAAGAATAAATACTTTCTGGAAATCTACAATTCTGAATCGTTTTGTCAATACACGTGCTTTGGGCAAACACGTGTTTTTAATCTATCGTTCACAACTTCTCAAGATTTTGCCTCCCGCGAGATTGGAAGAGCATTATTACGATTTCTGTTTTAGAGATGGCATTTGCAAAATTATGTCGTTAAATATCCGTGGCATATTTCAAAATAGTAACAATTCTCGCCCGACAGTGACATTTCGCCGTCCATTGCCTTTTCAACAAAGAAAATATTGATGATGAGTAACATTGTTATCTTATCAACCCAGAATAGGCACAGAATTGTCAGTGCCACTGTGGTGAACTAGCCCACTGATGTCATGAAGAATCCCACAAACATGAAATACGACTGATCAATGTATCGTATATTATCTGGGCGATTGTGGGAGATAATAGATGATTGTATAATCTTCTGTTTGTTGCACCGCATAATTTCTCACAACCTGATTCTGACATAATATTAACAGTATCTTATGAGGCTGGCAAACGTTTCATTGAGCGGAAAACGATGTTTGTTGTTAGTTTAGTGCTTTTGACACTAGATAATATGCACGTGTTATGTAAATAAACGATTATTAATTTTGAATTTTCATAGTAAACTTAGTAAGTAAATGTATCAGGGCGTTTTCCAAAATAAATCTCGAATATCGAATTTCACCAGATCTGGACGTGTCTGGGCTCATTTTTCTCAGAATCACCAGCTGATTTAATCCTGACGATCAAAAAATGAGTCCTATTTTTTTCCTTTTACGTCACGAATTTAGTACCTATGAACTTACTACGTACGTGACGTATTGGAAACTCGTATTTTGTATGAAAAATTTGGGACGCATTTTTTTTATCGTCGGGATTGAATCAGCTCGTCATTCTGAGAAGAATGAGCCCAAACACTTCCAGATCTGGTGAAATTCGATATTCGAGTTTTATTTTGGAAAACGCTCATCAGCATAAAGCTTAGTTTTTTAATACATTTGCGGCTGACAAAGCTTTACAGCGCCTGGCAATTACGTCGCGTAACGTTACGTTTTTATAGTATCTTTCATAAAGGCGTAAGTGCCAATTGTAACAATTAATAAACATAATATAAAACTAAGTACTAGAGTACTGACTCACCACATTACCTGCCAAATGTAGTTTTTTAATTGCTTATTTTCACAAATCCGAATAATTTTGTGCAAAATCAACAAAAACCGTGTAACTCCATATATCACATTTCAAAACATTGCTTCCATCATTAGTATTTATTTGGAAGTCTTAATCTTTTTTTTTGTGCTTATTTTTTATTTGTTTCAGTGTGCATAGCTTACGTCTGTATGAAGAGAAGAGTAGATAGATTGTATCAAATCCTTTCTCTACAGACTCTAGTACCAAATTTAATATTATTGATTTTCCCTCACTATAATTTTCGCAGATACACATTCGGCGTTTATATTCCGCTGCATAATGTTAAATATTGTATTGTGATGAGCTCTTGATTGAGAATTGTACAATGAAAAGCTTTTAAATGACGCTTGTTCGTTGAATTTAACATTTACAATTCAACAATACAATAAAATAAGCATCGTCTGAGCAGGTATTATCTTCTCATGGAAAATCAGGGAATATGGAACCGAATTCAATAGGTCCTTTTAAACCAGTTGATCTATGAACAAAGAAAAGGAATAGGTGCAAGGTGCATACACATGGCGGTTACCCTTGACGCCTATGATATTATTTATTTATCGTATGGCAATTAAGACTACAATACACTGTATATACACTATAACTAGTTCATATACTAAATTTACATTCCTCCAAGTAGGTAATGGCTGCGCTTGCTGCGTTTTTAAAATCTTCCACTGGGCCATGGTACTTTGTCAGTGGGCACTCAAGGACAATATGCCGAACAGTTTGCTTTGGGCACCCGCATTCGCAACACTCCCGATCGCTCCATCCCCATTTTTTCCGGAGGTAGTTTGATAAGAACCAATGGCATACGGGGCACGACAGAGATACATGTAAACTTTACATGTAGTACATTGTAAAGGGTTTAAATTTTAAACCGTTAAAGTTTGTGTAACTTGTATCTACATTTTCCATAGCATAAATGAGTTACTTACTCCCTTATATGATATTTATTAAATTGTTACCCAATTTATCTGAAATTTACTATTGTAGTTATAGTTCCAGTGATGCATTATGTAATATTTCCGTTGAATTGTAAAACATACTAAGTACACTTGTTTTGGAACTCGAGCTAGTTTTAAACTTTTTAGCATAACATTTATTGTAATCATGATTTTGTACAAATCTGTTTGGTGTAGGTAATAAAATAAAATAAAGGCACCAAAATAAATACTTGTACTTATTATATTATTTATTCTGTGATGATTAGGTTCTATGATTAGGTTGTCTGGAAGAGATCGCTCTTTAGCGATAAGACCGCCTGTTGTCTACCATAGTTAATTAAAGTTATGTGATGTAATCTTGTTATATTGGTGAACAATAAAGAATATTTGTATTGTATTGTATTGTATAAAGGGAGAAAAAGAAGGAAGACCATATCCCAGCAGTAGGACACTAAAATAAATACCTAAGTATTATATAACTCATAACTAAATCTAAATAATTTTATTCAAACGTATAAATAAATAATCTTCAACATTCAGCTGAACCGGATCAAGTTAAGATGACAGGTGATATCGAAACCCGGCGGAGTGTAGTGACCCATTTCATTTGCTCGTGGTAACACGTGTGTACTGATTAAACTACGCGGGTGAGACGGACTTGACACTTTTTTTACAATCTTCTTCTTCAACCTAGCGTTTTCCCGGCCTAGCGCCAGGGTCCGCTTTCCTGCTCAGCCTTCTCCACTTTGCCCGGTCTTCGGCATCCTGAGGTGAAAGATTGTTCTCTTCCATGTCCGCTGTCACGACGTCCAGCCAGCGCTTCTTAGGCCTACCGCGGCCGCGTGACCTAGGGCCTTGGACGATGAGGTTGAGGCATCTGTTTCCGACGTAGTCTACCGGTCTGCGGCGTATGTGGCCATACCATCGGAGGCGACTTTCCTGCAGCTTATCCGCCACGTCACGGATACACATCCACCGCAACATCTTCATCTCTGTGACGTGAAGCTGCTGGACATGCCTTCCGAGAGCAGGCCAGGTCTCGCTACCATACAGTAAGACTGGTCGGATGATGCTCTTGTACACAAGACCCTTAAGCTTCACCGGTATCCTGGGGTCGCAGAGGACACCGGTTACTTCTCGCCATTTTGCCCAAGCAGCGCTAATTCGGGCCTGGACGTCGTGATCGATTTCGCCTGATTCGTGCAGCACAGACCCAAGGTATTTGAATTTATCTGTTTTCAGAACAGATTCGCCTCCACCCGTTATGGGGTCGGGGTCTGTGCCGCCACACGCCATGTACTCGGTCTTCGCAACATTTAGTTTCAGACCGCCGTCCTCTACTTTTTTTACAATACATACCTAAAATACTGAGCTTAGAGCGAAGTTACATAAAAAATATTTATTTTCTTTGTAAGTCCAGTAAATATTAGCGCAATTTGACTTTACGATCTACTAAACCTTTTTTGTTTGAGTTCGGCATTTCGTAGGCTTTTCTTTGCCATTTGCCGAGATATGCCCAGAATGATAATATCTTCAAAATTAGTCATTTTCATCAAAATCTGAGCTCACAACTTCGGTCGTCCGTCATAGAATATTTAGCCAAATATGTTTATTTGACATCTGTTAATTAAAGGTACATTTAAATCTGCCTTACGTATGTTAATGCAAATTCTCTCTTTTTCATTAACATGTTTACACAATTTTATTTCGGCAATTAATTATTTGAGTACAGTCAGCTGCAGATAAAGGTATACATAGTTACATACCCTTCTTCATAGAGATGTGTATGCAAGGGGGTACCCTTTTCTCTGCAGCTGACTGTACATCAAGAATTGCTTTCAGAAAATGATTTTTCCCCTACAAATAAAGGAAAATATTCTCATTCCACGACATAAAAAGCCTCTAAAAATGTGTTTTTAATTATCTCTAAGTGACGTTTCAATTAATATTCTAAAGGCGAAAGATAATTTGCATTCAAAAAGACAATAGCCTTATTCCTAAACGAAACCTTAGTAATTAATTTGAATTTATCGGAAGGGAAATACATTTTGTACAATTTTATCTTGATTCAAAGTGAGATATTTCCTTTATTTACATTGTTACTTTCGCAAGTTAATGCGGAATAAACGAGAAATGTTTTTAGGTTAATTAATGTATTTACTTTAAAATTTTTAAGATACAAATAAATCATCATCATTTGCTTGCCTATCCTATTTTTTTATACTACGTCGGTGGCAAACAAACATACGATCCGCCTGACGGAAAGCGGTTAACGTAACCGCCTGCAACTTAAGAAGTGTCACATGCGCGTTGCCAACCCATTAGAAACGTGTACACTCCCCTTTGCTGTGTTAATTCTAATTGTGTGCTGTGAATTACTTGTCTTTCTATTGAACGTCATGCATCTCATTATCCATACTAATATTATAAATGGGAAAATGTGCATGTCTGTTTGTTTGTCCGTCTTTCACGGCAAAACGGAGCGACGCATAGACGTGATTTTTTTAATTGCATATAGTTGAAGGGATGAAGAGTGACATAGACTACTTTTTACCTCTTTGTAACGCGAGCGAAGCCGCGGGTAAAAGCTAGTTCAAATATAAGTTGCATTCGTTTTATATCATCCCTCACACATCTCATCCATCTTTTCTTCGGTAAAAACTGGTAATAACCTAATAAATATCCAATAAATATTAGTTATTCGTTTTTTTTAAATGAAATATTAATGTTTATTTATTGTTCGTTTATTTATTTATACTCGACGATCATAATATAAATTCGTATAGATTAAGGTAGAATAATTTTAAATGTAATTTTATATTATGAAATAAATAAATCTAAATATATAATAAGGATTTAATAAAAATATAAGGCTATACGCTAATTTACAAATACCCAAACCAAAACATAAAAGTAATTAAAAATACATCAAACGATTTTTGATGGATTTTGTAAGCAATTGGCGGCTACAACCTTAGAGTGTTATTTGTTTTTTACTGTGACTTTTTATAAGAATACGTGAACATGCTTACGGCAAATGCTTTTAAGTACGTACAGATTATATAAAGAACAAATAATAATTCTCACACCTATCAGCTAATTTTACTCGCTCGAAAAATAAGACTTGAATTTTGACTGTTTTTGTAATAAGATTCAGTTTCCGTCTGATATGACAATTTTCCTTTTTCCAAAATTTGTTTATTTTTCATCATGTTTACATACATATTTGCTTTATATTTTGTCATGTCGTATAAAACTCAGACTATGTATTTAAATGTATGTTTTTTTTTTATATTTACTACAAAAAGGATCATTTAATTTTTCTATTTCCTGACTTCCTGAGACCTACCTATAGGTCGTAGACTTTGCTACATATTTTTTATTATAAACAATGAATTATGGTTAATGTCTTTTTTTATTCATTCTTTTACTGATATTTTTTATTATAAACCTCTGTCAGAAACAACAAGTGAAAAATATACTCACGTTTTAAAAAACCGTCGTTACAACCAAAATCCTCAAAAATAATAAACAGAATCGTTCACGAAACACAAACAGGCTCAACACTCCAACAACATAAAACCACAAACAATATAAACCCGATATTTTCAGAATCGGATTTGAAATAGGTACGTAAATTTTCGCGGGAAATAGGAAAGAGCGACACACGCCGTATCCGCACGGTGGCTCGAATGAGACTAAAGCGAACGATGAAACTCACTAGGCAGTAGGCACCTGCAATGCGTGCGCTGCTAACGTGCGACAGAGACAGCTTTATACAAACATTAGGTTGACAAACAAGGATAGGGTACACACACGTGGTTGCGAGGGGTAGCTTCAGGAACGGGGCGCGTCGAGCGAATGAATAGGACATTTTACAGAAGGAAAAGTGACGTTGGTATTTTTTGTATTGTTCCATAACAATGGCACTCTTTTCGTGATTTTTACGGTTACTGCCGTGGTCGTGGTTCCGAGCGTTGCTCGGCTTAGCGCCTCGGGCGGGTTAAGGTTGACCTTGAGAGTCGTGAGATCAGAGGCATATTCTGATTTTGATGAATTGATCTTTAGCTTTTCATGGTTATGATGTGCCAGTATCAGAAATCACATTTCTTTAACTAGAATGGTCGCATTGATAGTCAGATAATTTACGTTCGTTAATAGTTACATAGTAGGTATAACAAATCCCGATCAAGTACATAACTAAATAAAGTAACCTAGTATTAAGTAATGGTTTAGCAAAAACAATATAATTATATAGAGGAATTGATACCCTCGTCCTTTAGAAATTTTCACCTTTTATCCTTTATTTTATTATGTATTGTTTTGCAAAGAATATTTGTTTTCGTAATCTATACAGAAAATGTATTTTTTTTTCTTTAGAAAATACTATAAAACAAAAATTGTAACAGGTAATTAATTTTTAATAAAAAAGTTTTAAAACAATTTTACACCTACTTACGATTTTTCAATATTGCTATTTAATTTCCATTTTTAGTATTAGTTTTGCACAATGGTAATTTTAAAATATTTATATCGTGTTGATTTTTTTTGTCTATTAAAAAAAACTGAAAGTTTCAGTTTAATGATAGACCTACAATTTACAAGAGGCGACTAGTTATACAGCATTTAGAATGTCAACAGCATGATTGCAGTTTTTACAAGGTTCGACTCCGATAGCTACAATATACAAAGGGTGCTTTAGTTTTTGAGACAAAAGACTGTTAAAGACATTTTTATGTTGACCCTTTTCGTTACTACGCTACCATATTTTACGCTTGTGACTGTAAAAAATATTTTATAGTTATTATTAAACAGAAAAAAATTGGAGGCCAATTCAGTTTAAACTACTTCTTTCCGTTAGGAACTTGTATTGACACGACCTTGTCTATCACTCACGCTACTTGGTGCATGCAAATTGACAATATAAGTACCTATACAATGAAATTTCTGTGTTGCAATTCGACAGAAATCCGTAGAAATAAAAAAACAAATGTGGCAACAGTGTGGTGTGTCGCCCCGTTTTCTTACATTTTAAAAAGGGACGTCACTAATGTTGCCATTTATTAATTTCTAAAATGTTGTATATGTTTATGAGCTCAAATAACTAATACGGCTAAGGCAATGAATATCAAAACTGTAGCAAATTGATAAAGTAGAATCGACTTCAAGTAGCTATTTTTTTTGTAGGTACAATTTGTTAAGTCGCAAATTAATAGCAAATTATTTATGGTTCGTCAGTACATTTCGTATCTACGTTAGGAGCACGCAAATACGTGATTGTTTTTCATCTTTAGAGATCCGCTAAGATTTTCATGAAACATGGCTAAGAACACTCCCGACTAACTCAGCTTTCAAACAGAAAAAACTAAATCCAAATCGGTTCATCCGTTCAGACAGACACACACACACAGACAGACAGACAGACAGACAGACAGACAGACGGACGGACGGACGGACGGACGGACGGACGGACGGACGGACGGACGGTCGCACGGACGGACGGACGGACGGACGGACAGACAGACAGACAGACAGACAGACAGACACACAGACAGACAGACAGACAGTTTTCAGAAATAACAAAAATTTGGCGATACAAAAATCACCATAGCCTCCTCAGTGCCGGGAGCAAATGTTTTGTTTTTGACTTTACGAGTAAGATTCTGAAAGTTCAAAATATATTTTTGAATAAGTATGTACAAATAAAAAAATATTATTTTTAAGTATGTTCATGGCCTGCTCCTTAGTGAACGAGTACCTGGTGAATTGAAGTGTCCAAGTCCCCATATTATTGTATCTGTATCAATAGTAATGTCATTAATTTAATTGTTTTCATTTTGTGTTATATAATTTCAACAATATTATTTGTTAATTAATTTATGAACATGTAATGTGAATATAATGAATTGCTTTTTTTTAAATTTCTGATTGAAAACTGACAGTGTATGATTAATACCAATAAAAATCTATCTATCTATTTCGTTCGTATCATATGAAGGTATGTACGGAACCCTTCACATTGCGCTTCGTCCAGTTTTTCATTCGAAATCAAAATCACATGGAAGCAAGGTCAAGGCCACATCAGCACATCACAGTAATATCCGTGAATAGAAGTAATAAATAGTTGAATCACTTTATATTAATTGAATCGAGAATAAATACTGTGAAGACAAATGGTCGATAATGACGTAATGCCGCAGTACACGGAATTATAACAGAAAGGCATTATTTGTGTAAAAAAATCACGGAAATCGGAGTTGAACAAACGTAGCGATACTGTGAGTGTGTTTGAATAGACAGACCATAGAGTGAGAATGCAACCAGTGGTAACGTTGAAAGCGAACGCAGCCAGCGCGAGCGAATGGCGGTAGATTGCGCGCTGTCTACACTACTTTGACATCCATCCGCCATCTTCAGTTTTGCGGGATGAGAATCTCTTATTTTTATTTTTATTTTTTTAGGGAATTTTAGGTTAATTGTACTCAGAATCACGAGGACTTTCACGCTCACTGGGAGACAAAAAGTGTCCCAGAATTTCCATACATTCTTGTTACTTTCCTCTTTTGTTACCCCACACGACATGTACGGAAAGTGGTAACAAAATAAGAAAAAAATAATATGGGACAATTTTTTTAACTACTAGGATTGAAAAATCTAGTGATTCTGAGTAGAAATGGCATTTTTTTTTTCAAAAATATCACATTTCATAAAAGTGGCGAAAAAAAAAGAAATGCTCTGATCATGATGCAATGTAATTGATACTGCTTATATACTGTTCGTACTATTTAGATATTGTACATACTGTTTTCAAACTATCAACTGTTTCGCTTCAAAGCGCGATTATTTACTGACCTAATGAGCCTTGTAGTTCTAGCTAGCCTCACGACGGGATTATACAACTCACTCTAAAATTCAAATATAAAATGTTCTAAGCCTCTACGATGACTTTTTGAAATTCTAGAAAATTACATTCATTATATGGAGAAAGAAATTATCCGATCCGATATCGGATGTCGGAAGGATTTCAATAGGAACAATCCAAGATGGCGCCTGTAATGTATGGGATATCGGAGGAACCTTATTTACTATCATGATAGTTGCTTTTTAACTACACTGAGACTATAGCACGTGCTGTGGAAACGGGAGCTAGCCGCCGTGAATAATAGAAACAAAGGCGTTTGTTTAACAGATTACGGCAAAAGCGAAACGTTCATCTCAGAAAATTCATACTATAATGTGAAAATGCAGTTACGCTACCGAGTACCGTATTCTAACGACTCGCATGACTCGCTTCAAAGAAGCTTTATACTTGCAAAAAATTGGTACATCGGAGATCAACAAATACACTTATTGTTTTGTTATCTTACACTCGCGGTCAGTAAATACGGGTCACTTTGTATGGATATCTCTATGGAAAGTGACCCTTTTCCACTGTCCGTGACTGTATTATCACAGCAAAATTATCACATAGGTACCTAATACTTGACTGTACTTAGAATCTATAGTTTTAGATACCTAACACCTGTTCAAAATGTGAATTTTTAATGTATTAAGTATGTTACTACTACTACATACTACTACTAATATGATATGGGCTCTGCCTGAAATAAACATTTTTTAAAACCCTGGCAAGTGGGTCGATCGATATTATGTACTTACTGTTTAGAAACTATCAACTGCTTCGCTTCAAAGAGTCATTGTTTGCAGACCTAACGAGCCTCGCGGTGCCAGCGAACCTCACAGGATTATAGTAATTATCGTCACAGCTAAATTACCACTTAACACTTACGGCTCAGCCACGACATTGTCTCGCTCCGCTCACCGCTGTAGCGCTTAGACCAATGTCGTGGCTGAGCCGTTAGACGTATTTTGAATCCAGAATTATAAACATGCTAGCTTTGATAGCAGGTAAATTATCATACTACAGTTGAGCTCCATCCATTATTTTTACCCGTCGCAAATCTCTATTTGCGACGCCCTACTCTGGTTATGATTTTGACCAGAATTTTGGTCGGTGCCAGTGTGGTGACGGGTTAAGAATCTCACCACCCCTTTTTTCCTGTGGGGTGTCGTAGTAGTCGACTGTGGGATATGGGTTAAATTGTGACGTAGGCGAGAGGCTGGCAACCTGTCAGCATAGTCACAGTTTCGTTTTTTTTCAAGCCCTTGGCAAGAGTGGCACTGAAACTTGAGTAATGTCATGTGCTATGCCTACCCCTTTGTGGGATACATGGGTGATTGTATGTTGTAGTTATACGTCGTTGAACAAATGTAGGTATACAGTCAACCAATTGGAACCCTAGGCCACTCTACAACCATGTCAAAATGACAAGCAGTAAGAGATTTCTTACAATCTGATTTTAAACGTCACTATGACATAGTTCTACAGTGGCCTAAGGTTTAAATTGGTTGAGTACACGTGCGAATAATTAATTCGTATCTCGTGTCTCCATTCGAAAGATCCTAATTTTGTAGGTATTAAGTTCCGCAAAGGGAACTTAGGATTATTCAAATTTGCATTTTAAAGAAATATAGTCGTGTATTGTATATACTAGTATATATTTTTGACGACCGGTCTGGCTCAGTCGGTAGTGACCCTGCCTGCTAAGCCGCGGTCCTGGGTTCGAATCCCGGTAAGGGCATTTATTTGTGTGATGAGCACAGATATTTATTCCTGAGTCATGGATGTTTTCTATGTATATAAGTATGTATTTATCTATTTAAGTATGTATATCGTCGCTTAGCATCCATAGTACAAGCTTTGCTTAGTTTGGGGCTAAGTTGATCTGTGTAAGGTGTCCCCAATATTTATTTATTTATTTATTTTTTTTTATTTACTTTTTCCACATGTGTGCTTAGTAAAACATCCCACTTTGTCGGTTACCAATTACCATTAAGGCGAGATTTACTTGAGTCTTTATATGAATAAACTGACAAAGTGGCTTTATAGCAATCGACAAAGTGGGACGTTTTCCCGTGCACACTCACATTTAATAACTTTACTGTACCAAACATAATTACTGCCAATTAAACCTAGACAGTTTGCGGCAAAACGAAACCTAATTAAAACTTGCTTGAAAACTATTGAAACAGGCCAAGGCCATACATTGTTTTAGCTAGTCTACTATTTCATTAATTTTGTCTACCCAAGGTTGAAACTTCTTATAATAAATTTCCAAAAGCGTATCTGTCCAAGAATTTTCCTAGCTAAAATATACTATATTGTTTCAACTGTAGGATTTAAATTGCAATGGATTTTTTTGGGAAAATGAGAGGTGCAAATTTTCTTTATAGACTATGGGGACCTAGGCAGGAGATGATTCAAACGCCGATACCAGTAGAATAATGAACATTTATTTTAATAACTTATCGCTATATATACAATTTTCATATAAAAGAAAAACAACAAGATGGGTAGTCATAATTTGATTAATCTAAGTTTACCCTAAGTATTGAGAACTTGCGAATACTAGCGCGATGGCATATCATCTATCTCGCTCTTATGGTAAATATACAAATGGGTAGTTGGCAAAACTGCTTTCTTGGATTACCCGTCTGCATCGACTCTCGGCCGTAAGAGTGGCACGTCCGATCTTTCGTCTCACTCCAACGGCAACGTAAATATGCGCGCGGCGCCTGCGCGCGCTTCAGTTGTCTCCGGCCGCCGATGCGAACGCATGTCCCATAGCACTCCCTCTCAAGCGAAGCGAATCCGTTTCGTAACTCTGCCCGATCTTGTTACGTATGTTTGCGTGTCCGGGCTCGAAACCGTAGGCTGGCTGGCGCTTGCGATGGCTTCATCATAGATGTAGGCTGGCTTCAAACGCTCGATGGTGACGACTGTGGTTCGTTGGGGCATTTGTATCTTGAAATATTTGTCATAGCGTTTCAAAACTTCGAATGGGCCATCGTAAGGTGGTGTGAGCGGCGGTCGCACGGTGTCATTACGGACGAAGACGTGTGTGCACGATGTCAAATCCTTGTGCACGAAGGGTCTTAATTGCGTGGCGTGCGTCCGAGTTACAGGTACAAGCGATGACATTATTTCTGACAGGCGGCGTACTAATTCTGCATCTTCAATTTTCGACTTTGTAGGTACGAAAAAATCAGCTGGCATGCGTAGTGAAGATCCGTATGTCATTAAGGCAGGACTTAAGTTATTGTCGCTGCGTAGTGCGGCTCGTAGTCCAAATAATACTGTCGGTAGCTCTTCAGACCAATCTGAACCTTGTCCTCTTGCCATAAGAGCTGCTTTTAGAGTGCGGTGGAGCCTCTCGACTTGCGAATTTGCTTGCGGATGATAGGCTGTCGTGCGTATTCTCGTGGTTCCAAACTTCTTCAGGAGAGCGTTGAAAAGGCTGGACTCGAAGGTGCGACCCTGATCAGTCGTGATGCGTAGTGGACATCCAAATCTTGTAATCCAGTGCTCGTACAAGACTTTAGCCACTACTTCCGCTGTTATGTCGCGTACCGGTACTGCTTCAGGCCACTTCGTACAGCGATCGATCATAGTGACGCAATATCGATAACTATTCGATATTTTCAGAGGGCCCACAATATCGATGTGCAGATGCTCGAAACGTTGTGATTGCGGGAACTCGCCGATGGGTGGAATGACATGTCGATGAACCTTAGCTCGTTGACACCCAATGCAAGCTCGAGTCCATTGCGCGACGTCTCTGTTCATTGCTGGCCAAAAAATTTCGATGTGACGAGCTTCCTTGTTGTACGTACACCCGAGTGACTTATATCGTGTTGCGCTTTGTATGCAGCATAACGATAAGTACTAGGTAAATACGGACGCGGCGTGTCGGTTGAGTTCTCACATGTGATTGGTTGGCTGATGCCTGGAAGTGCGACTACGATGAACTTGAGATTTTCGCGTGTTTTCAATGTTTTCAGCTCTTCATCAGCGTGCTGGTCGGTGGCTAGCTTTTCATAATCGATGACCGTGGGACATTGTATTTCTTCGATTCTCGATAAGGCGTCAGCGATGTTGTTTTTATCGCCTGGAATATACTGGATGCTCGAACAAAATTGGCTTATAAAGTGCAGTTGTCGCTCGCGTCTCGGGGTGTCGCTGTTGCTCGGTGCTCGCGTAAGTGCATGTGTAAGTGGTCTGTGGTCCGTGTAGACGATGACGTCATTGCCTTCTATAAGTCGTCTGAAGTGTTTGATGGCTGTATAAATCGCCAACAGCTCGCGATCGTAGGTACTGTAGCGGCGTTGCGTAGGACTCATTGCCTTCGAGAAAAATGCCAGAGGTTTCCATGCGTTGTCAACTTTCTGTTGAACTACTCCTCCCAGGCTGTGGTCTGATGCATCTGTCATGATACTCAGCGGAGCGCCGTGAACTGGATAAGATAGCGTCGTAGCTTTCAGTATGCTTTGGCGGCATTTTATGAAAGCTTCTTCTGTCTCGGGGTTCCATTCGATAAGAGTCTTGTCATTTTTCTTGGAGTTGTGCAGGTACTTGTTTAGTTGTGATTGAAGTTCAGCTTGGTGTGGTAGGCAGTCGCGGTAGAAATTCAACATGCCTAGGAATCTTCTAAGCTCGCAGACTGTCTTCGGCTTCGGGTAATTTGATATAGCTTGAATCCGCTCTTGAGTGGGACTGATGCCATCAGATGAAACTTCATAGCCGAGGAAATTGATTTTTCTTCGCCCAAACTCGCATTTATCGACGTTAAGTGTTACGCCGTACTTGTCAAGGCGCTCTAGGACTTGGCGAAGCAGCGTCTTGTGCTCTTCTTCGTTGTAGGATGACAGCAGAAGATCGTCGACGAAGCAGAAACAGCCATCTATGCCTCGTAGAACGTCGTGCATGAATCGTTGGAAAGTTTGGCTTGAGTTACGAAGGCCAAACGTCATGGAGTTAAATTTAAATAAACCGAACGGCGTAATAATCGAGGTTTTCTGTGCGTCTTCTTTGTTCATAGGTATCCAAAAGTATGCCATCTTCAGATCAAGCTTCGAAAAAATCTTCTTATTGTGCAGCTGGTACGTAAAGTCTTGAATTCGAGGTAGTGGATAACGGTCAGGTTGCGTTACTGCGTTGAGGCGTCTATAATCCCCACATACTCGTAGGGTCCCATCCTTTTTCGTGACGACGTGCAGTGGACTCGCCCAGGGGCTGTTTGAGGGTTCACAGATGCCCATTGCCATCAGGCGTTCGAATTCAGCCTTCGCCGCTGCATATTTGTCGGGCGGCAGAGGGCGTGGCCTAGCGAAGAGTGGGGGGCCGGTCGTCGTGATGAAGTGCTGTACACTGTGCTTGGCAGGTGTCTTCACCGACATAGGTCGAAGTACGTCAGGATATTCTCTCAGTATATCGTAGAATTCTTGGTCGCTGCTAATCAGGTAAACGGCTTCTTGAGTGGTTGAGACTTCTACGGCGTCGACTTGAAATTTAGTGGTCTTGTCGATGAGCTTCTTCTGGTCTAGGTCGATGAGTAACTTGTAGTGTCTGATGAAATCTGCTCCGAGGATTGAGGTCTTGATGTCTGCTATGACGAATGTCCAACGCAAGTCTCGTCGCAGCCCGAGGTTAAGAGTGATCGTCTTGTCCCCATAGGTCTTAATCGGTGTGTTGTTTGCAGCATAAAGTTTGTAGGTGCTTGATATCTGGTTCTTCTTATGGTGCGACGACAGTACAGATATTTCTGCGCCAGTGTCTACGAGGTAACGTTCTCGAGAGTTGCGATCGATGACACATAGGCGGTTGCTAACTGCAGGAACACCGACGCCCGCCAAAGTCGGTGTGGGCATTAGTTTTCCGACGTGTTGTGGTTCTTGCTACACGGCGATTCACATTTTCGTGCCCTGTCTCCAAATCTGAAGTGGTATCTGCAGAGCCATCCAGGATCACCTGGCTTGCGTGTAATTTCGTGCGTCGGTCTTGATCGTGAACGGGAACGACTGCGAGAGCGAAAGGGACGGCGATAGGGTTGCCGGCTGCTGGAACGTAGCGCTGCAATTTCGAGCGTCAAATTCTCAAGCTTTTGAGACAGCTTTTCGAAAAGTGCGATGTCACTGCTTGGTGGGGCTTGGGCTTCTGAGGTTCTTGTGACTGCTGCAACTGTGACTGGTTCGGTGTGCTCTAGCATCTTGTCGGCCATGGCGGCAAGGATATCCAGTGATGACTCATTGTTGACTGATAGAACGGTGCGTACTTGCACTGGAAGTTGATTCATCCATATGACTCGCAAACCGTCGTCTGGTACCATATTCTTGCCTAATTCTCGCATTCTTCTTAATAACTGTGTCGGCTTCTGATCTCCTAGCTCGAGACCGCTGATGAGCTTCTGGAATTGCCTGGATGCAGATTCTTCGTAAACAGAAAGAAGACGTGTCTTGAGCGCGCTGTACTTGCCGGTCATATTAGGTTTAAGAATAATGTCGCTGACTTGTTGAATATCGGCTGCTTGCATTACGCCGAGCGCGTATCTGAATTTCTGGTCGTCGCTGGTTTTTAACGGTTCTACGATTGCTTCGAACTGCGCAAACCATAAGCGTGGATTTTCGCGCCAAAACGGCAGTAATTTGGACTGAATGGAGATCCCGGCGAGATCGTAGCTTGATTGTGACAGCTCCGGTGCTGGAGCTTGCTCCTTCCGTGTTGGGTTTTCCTCCGTGTCCGACATCTTGTGAGCGTCGAGGGTCACCAAATATGGGGACCTAGGCAGGAGATGATTCAAACGCCGATACCAGTAGAATAATGAACATTTATTTTAATAACTTATCGCTATATATACAATTTTCATATAAAAGAAAAACAACAAGATGGGTAGTCATAATTTGATTAATCTAAGTTTACCCTAAGTATTGAGAACTTGCGAATACTAGCGCGATGGCATATCATCTATCTCGCTCTTATGGTAAATATACAAATGGGTAGTTGGCAAAACTGCTTTCTTGGATTACCCGTCTGCATCGACTCTCGGCCGTAAGAGTGGCACGTCCGATCTTTCGTCTCACTCCAACGGCAACGTAAATATGCGCGCGGCGCCTGCGCGCGCTTCAGTTGTCTCCGGCCGCCGATGCGAACGCATGTCCCATAAGACTAACGATATCTGTCTATACCTATAATTATCTATGTAATTTATTATCTGTCTGGCAAATTGTCTTCGTGGTGAAAATTTTGGCAGAGTTCAGGCTATTAGTGGAAATTGCGGCAAATTTAACGAAATAGTTATAGCGTAAGGACGGCTGTAGGTCGAGAGATATCTTTGTCAATTTTACGTGCCTATGATAATAGTTATTTGTTAGTGCGTTTTACATTATCCGATCCGATATCGGATGTAGGAAAGTTGTATTCTGACGCCGAGTGTGGAATCGAAAAACGAGCAAGTGAAAGTATTCTAGAGTTGAACTACGAACGAAGCGAGCGGTTCGAGAATAGAATCCTGAACTTGACGAGTTTTTCAACACACGAGAATATAGGTATAATAGCTACATTTGCACCCGTGTGTAACACAAAACTTTTCCCCTCACGTTTATCGCTTCCAGTAGTTCCACAAGTGTATCAATCACAATTATCTTTATCAGTAGAAAGAATAGAATAGAATAGAATCGTTGGCTCGTTGGGTGGACGACATCCGAAAAACTGCGGGTGCGGGGCACTTCTGGATGAGATTAGCCCAGGACCAGGATAAGTGGCGTACACGAAGAAGGCCTATGCTCAGCAGTGGGCGATTAATGGCTGAAATGATGATGATGATGATGATGATGAGAATAGAATCATTTATTGCAAATCACATTACAAGCATGGATGGATGGAGTGGAACATAGAGGTATACAAGTGACACCCTGTAAGGGCACAGCAATATAGAGGGCTAGAAGTAGGTAATTACTTAGATTAAATTATGATTATATACATTATTTTACACATTTCGTTATACTAACATACATTCAATAATTTTCATTTGGTCTTACTATTACAAAATTCTTGGTAACTATAATATATTAGTTGAACTAGCTTCTAAACATCATAATAAACATTGAATCGTTTGGTTCAATCACAAGTGTTTCTGTGCGTCATGGAAGTTCCTAGTAAAGCTATGCAGTCAGTTACAAAAATATACCAAGCACGAGAATACTTTAATAGTTTGTACCTATAAAAGTAGGTATCTATTTGTTATAAGTAATGAGAAACATAGTCATTCGCAACTATATTGCAAGCTTAAAGAAACAGCCGGCCCCGTTGATCAGAAACAAAAACAGAAGCAAGACGGAAGTCGTTTATAAACAAACACAATGCCAATCGTGTGAAAAGATAAGTATGGGTACCGTGAATATCATCTTGTTCTGTGTGGCAGGTCAGCATAGTGGATGTCATTCCCGAGATACCTGACAAAAATCTGCAGCCAAAGGCATTAAACATACCTAGAGGTACCGGTGAGTAATATTGCCAGAGCTTAATATCGCAGGAGTTGCAATGGCAGGCGGTATACTCTCAGAGTGGGAAGTACCTACCAGGATAGATTCATTGTTCAGATGCTTAAAAGGCAAGCTTCCAGAAATAAGAGTCCCATCATATCTAGCAAGGCTCCGTCTCCTCTTAGAATGAAAAAATGGCTTTCACCGTCAACTTTCACTCTTTACAGCAACTTTATACGCCTAAAAATTCACGTTTTTCCAGGTGGTTCTATCAGTTGCTGACGTATAAATTTGTCTACCTCTTGACGAAGATAAACGCGCCTAAAGTCAGGTGCAGAATTTTAATCCAGCTAAAACTGTAACCGAATTTTCTGGTACAATAAAACGTCAGAATGATGTATGATCACGGTGAGCTGTAGCGAAAAATCTCTGTGTCCGAGCCAGGCCTCATTCGACTCATTCCGGTCTGTGCGTTGGAGGAAAATAAATTGATTTGGAAATACAGGTAATTTACTTAAGTTGGAAATTTTACTAAGTATTTTTAAAGCACTATGATCAGATTTGAAATAGATTCCAATAAAGCCAGTTACCCTTTGAAGGTCAGGTGGCAGTCGCTTTCGTAAAACTATTGCCTACGATAAATCTTGGGCGGGACCCCAGGCTCCCATGAGCCACGGCAAATTACGGGATAACGCAAGGAGGATGATGATGATAAGGATTGAATAGGGAGAGGGCGGCCTTTTCCTAGCAGTGGGAGTGGGACATACTACAAGGCTATGAGATACGGACTTTAACACAAGACAATGCCACCCTTTCTAGGTCCTTCGCTGCGTCTGGCATATTCATATTCATATTCATATTCATTTATTCATAAAATTAAAAATTTTACATGTCAAAGTTAAAGTTAAATTATTATAATTGACATATAGTTGACTAGGAGATCGCACAATTCCACTATCGCGTAAGGCTTTTAGGTTCTTTGTCGTCATTAATTATGTTGGTTGTTTTATAGACATTCCTTGATATTTCTCGCTAATTTTATTTCCTGTTACGTAGAAAAGAGTAGTAGAAGAAAAAAACAACCCAGGTGTCCATCCCTGCATTATTTTAGGTTGTAGTCCAAAGTACCCATAGTTGAAGTTTCCGAATAAGCCCTCCAGTATTATTAATGCGGACATTATGCTAATGTAGGCCGCGACCGACCGGAAACACACTTCGCAGCGTAAAATCGCTCGTGTTGGGGGGGCTAGTCAAATATGTAGTGGCTCACTTAAGAGATATCTTACATTTGAAAACGTCACCTGTACCTATAGAACCAGTGAACCCAGATCTACGGATAGCTAACCCGAGTAGGGCGCTCTACGTGTCGCGCTTGCACTATTCTGCCGGGGCTGATGAGGTGGTGGAGTGAGCTGGCCGGAAGACTGGCAACACGCTGAGGGTGTTCCAGCTGAAATCGCGCCACTGCAGGACACCATCGCGAGCGCAGACTTCTGGCCGAAGGGCGTGATGTTTCGGCGGTTCCGGGGCAACCTGCCGAACCCTACGCCGTGTCAGACGACGCAACGGAACGCTTTACGTCCTCGCCTAAACAGAATATTGTTTTTATTTTTATTTTTTTCGTCTGTTTTGTTTTGTTTTTATCTAAGTTTCGTGACAAAATTGGTTAATCTGTAATGTCATGTAAACGTGTTTTTTACTAATAAATAAATAGGTGTGTACGATGGTCTGACCAAGATAAGAAGACTATCACAGGCAAACTACCGTGGGATGAGGGTTACGGTGGATTTATTCTATGGCGACAAATGACAGAGCATCACCAAGTGGCCACAGCCCTCAGTAATGACCGATACTACTAAGAAGAGATAGAGAACTTACCTAAAGTCTTAGTTGAAAATGTCATGGCGTTTTTCTCAAAGATTTGCAACGCATGTCTCCTCTGATGTTGCATAAGTATGTCAGGAACAGCGATAACTGCTTCACATCAGTGTGAGTAACCGAATGCAGAAACGCTCACGAAACGCTCACCATAATATCTGTTTCGTAGCTATCTTTCTCTATGGCTCTTGCGCATTGGCGCGACAGAGCCAGACTACATTTCTGCGGCGTTTCGACGGCGTGCCATTCGGCTACCGGGCCTGGTAGCTCGTATGCACGATTGCTGCCAAAAAGTCTTGGGGAGAATAACTTTAAACGAAAAGTGTATGACTAATCTATTTTTAACACATTCTTTCAACGAATAGCGTGCGTGAAAAGGGGGTGCTAATACACAGTTAATCGTTATGCAAATACCCAAATACCCATTTTGGTTGTTTATGGGATTATTATTTGACAAGCCAAGACCGATAGTGGGTCATTTACATTGGTAATTAGTGACTTGGCACGATATTACGGACAAATTCTAACTGCTGGTAATTTCCTGTACATATACGTTAGGTACATATCTACCTATAATACCATTTACCCGTTTTTTCGGTTAGGTGAGTATAATTAATGTTTTTTACGACATAATGACGTTTTTGTCTTGATTATTATAGACTTAAGAATTAGTTTTTCTTACGGTTTTTTTTGGCTAATATCTTATTCAGTCCTTAGATAGGTATCGAGTAAGTAGGAAGTTCTTCAGACTTTCTCTACCACTTTCAATCCGAGCACATCTGTCATCTATACACATATCATTTAAAAAGATACATGATACAAATCATCATCATCCGCCTTGCGTTATCCCGGCATTTGCCACGGCTCATGGGAGCCTAGGGTCCGCTTTGACAACTAACCAAAAGATTAGGCGAAGGCACTAGTTTTACGAAAGCGACTGCCACGTGACCTTCCAACCCGAAGGGTAAGTAGGCCTTATTGGGATTAGCCCGGTTTCCTCACGATGTTTTTCTTCACCGAAAGATACATGATACAAATGTAGGTAAAAATATGTTTTATTATATTCTTACGCAAAAGGTACGAAGCAAACTCCATTAGAAGATATCAAAATAATATTTCAAGTCCCTAGAGTTCCCATGAACTGTCATAAGATAACATTGAATGTTGAAACAATAATTGCCCGTACCAGTTTCCTTGCATTGTTTTACTGACAAGTTTTTATACAGAACATATTCAAGTATATTTAACTAACTACGGTAAAAATACTACGTCGGATTAGAATATATTTTTTTTATCATAAACTGGCTAGTGATTGACCTGATGGAAAGTGACGACAAGGCCGAAGTTGTAGCTCACTGGTTCAGTAATAGCATATTCACTCTTGACTTGAATACACCCAGATTGTATTCGGTCGGGAATACAGATGAGGGGAGCATGTTCCATTCCTAATAGTTCGCATTAGGAAATAAACATATGTAATCCACAATTAAATTTAGAACCATTGGTGTCGAAACTCTCGAGTCTCGTAACTCTAATCCTCCATGGGGTCAACACAAGTTTTTTTACATAAATCGCCAAGCAGCTAATGTAACTGGTGACTGAAGAGCTGGCGACTTCCACGCAGAACGTATCGATATTACGATACAGTGAGGAAATGTTGCTGGCCAGTTGTACCAAGTACCAAGGATTACAATCACCTGCAAAAAGATGCAGATCTGTATCTGTACCTCTGTACCTTGTCGCTTTTAATCGTTTGACAATTTCAAACAAGACGTTATAATATGACAACGTACAGAAATCATCATTTATTTATGCTGGGTGACTATACCATGCCTCAAGAGTCTATTTTATATTTTTAGCTTGATATTAAGTTTTGTGTTTAATCAAAGTTTTCTTGCTTATGTAAATTTATTCATATTATTTCGCACTAGATATGTCATATGGATTAAAGTGACGTTTCTTCAAGCACAAAACATTTTTTTATCTTAGTCGTTAAGGTATCCCATCCATATCGTATCAATACCTATTAATATTTGATGAATAATTTAAAAAAGCAAGACGCAGTAGTCAATAATGAACAGAAATATACAATGTAAAATTTAGTTAGAAATTCATATTTTTTTCCAAGTAAAAATACTGAGTCATTTTCACGTTTAATTGCAACCTAGAAACGTCGTGATTTACTTAAACAATGCAAGGACGAGTAATCATAGCACGGATCATCACAATCAAGATCACGGGATCTATGCCAGTTTATCATTTCATTTTGAAAAACAAGAGTAGTTTAAGGTGAGCTAGTATTTAATGCAGCTGCGACCTTGTGCTTTGTAATCGACAACAATACTTATTACTTTAGCAGTCTATAGTTACCTAAGTTAGGGCAGAGCCAGTGTCAAAAAGTTTGATCTTTGTCAGATCATTTATGATTCCTTGTAAAAAGCAAGCCAAGTATCGAACTACCTACCTAACCAATTACTTGTCATTATCAAACAAATACAATCTTTAAAATGATGACTTACATAAAACTGTCCAATCCTTATGAAAGTTTTCTAGCGGTGACCACTAACCTGTAACAAAAAATACAACATTTAAACAAATAAATATTTAGACAAACGCCTATGTTATTGCAAACGTAGATCGTTACGTATCAAATGCCAAAAGAATAGGTACCAAATGAATACTCTTGCAAATGTTACAATTGACTGCATTAATCACGCCAATTTTATTATAAATGTATCGATTATAATTATAAACCGAAATAACACAACCACAAAAATTAAACTTTTGAAAAAATCCCCCACCGCGACATAGTGGACCGATTTTCATGAAACATGGCTAAGAACACTCCCGACTAGTTACTCGGACTGCAGAGTTCTGCAGCTTTCGAACAAAAAAAAACTAAATCTAAATCAGACAGACACGTCAAACGTATAACACCCCGTCGTTTTTGCGTCGGGGGTTTAAAATATACATTATAGTTTTCAAAAGTTTCATTACAGTTTCAAATTGGTAAAAGGGAAACAAAAGTGGCTAAAAGATGTCTCTGATCTGTACGCGCTCTTGACATATTCAGGTAAAAATATGTCTAAAGGGCATTTTCGCGAGAAGAATCACCAAAAATGTTTTTTTATTTTTTTTTTATTATAAATGGGCTTACTCTTGGCCACAGACTAGCCAAAGGCAAAGACGTGGCCTACGATGAAGTGAGCTCGTCAAGAAGATGCCTGTTCACTCTTGATTTGAAGGTTGCCGGGTTATATGAGCTAGGAAATATAGCCGCCGGCAAGGAATTCCACTCCTTGGCAGTGCGCATAAGAAAAGAAGAAGCAAAGCGCTTCGTGCGAATTCGCGGAATATCTACCAAGTAAGGATGGAAACCGGCCGTGCGTCTAAGAGTCCGATGGTAGAATGGGGGCGGTGGAATAAGCTCGTGTAGCTCTTGAGCACACTCCCCGAAGTGCAACCTGTAAAACACCGACAGACTGGCGACTTTCCGCCGATGGGCCAAAGACTGTAGCTTGGCCGTTAGCTTCTTGTCGCCTGGCTCCTGGCTCTGCGCTCCACTGAGTCTAAAGTAGCGAGTTGCTATTTAGCTGAGCCATCCCACAGGTGGCTGCAATACTCCATACAGGATCGGACTTGAGCTTTGTAGAGTGTTAGAAGCTGTCCAGGTGTTATCGCTTCACCTTATTTTATTTGTTTTTTCTAAGGTAAGTAAATTTTATGTTCTTCCTACTCAGAATAACGAGGCCTTTCGGTCTAAGACAAAAAACAAGAGACAAAAGTTTCTAATGGGTTGGCAATGGCATGTCATACTCCTTGAGTGGCAGGTCCATAGGTTACAGTGACCGCTTTCCATCAGGCGGACCGTATGCTTGTTTGCCACCGACGTAGTATTAAAAAAATGGTTCCAAAATGTTACATTATTTTGCATACTTTCCACTTTGTAACCGCTATACAAAGTATTTGAAAAATAGTAACAAAGTGGAAAAATTAAATTTGGGACGCTTTTTTCCGCCTAGTATGATGGAAAGGGCTTGTGATTCTGAGTAGGAAAAACATTAAATTTACCTATTTTAGAAAAAAAAAGTCTTTGAATCTTTTTTCCCGAAAATGCCCTAAAAGGTAAATGTATAGTTTATTTTTATTTTATTACAGACTGATCAGCGATTGACCCTAGTCACACCTGATAGAAAGTGAAGACAGAGTCTGAGATGGAGCTCGCCGTTTCAGTAATAGCCTATTCAGTCTTGCTTTAAAGATACCGAGTTTCTAACTTGTGTGCATCGTATGTAATGCAGCAATCAAATAACTGTCTGTAAAAATATTGATTTCAGATTCAAGTATTATAATATTAACCTAAATATCTTTCATCTAATTTCATCCCCCGGCTTAACCTACAAAACCATTGACTTAAAATCTTAACCTCGAACGCGACACTTTATGCTAATGCAAATCCGTGACGTCACGAAATGACGTCACCGGGTTTATAGCGGTCGCGGATTAGGGAAAATGTCGCACGGTGATTGTATAGGTACGTCGTTTATGTCAAGCAGTTAATAAGAACTTATTATAGGGTTCAGTACCTCAAAAGGAAAAGAAGTTACCCCCGTTCACCGTTGTCCGTCCGCCCGACCGTCTGTCCGTCTGTCCGTCTGTCCGTCTGTCCGTCTGTCCGTCTGTCCGTCTGTCCGTCTGTCCGTCTGTCCGTCTGTCCGTCTGTCCGTCTGTCCGTCTGTCCGTCTGTCCGTCTGTCCGTCTGTCCGTCTGTCCGTCTGTCCGTCTGTCCGTCTGTCCGTCTGTCCGTCTGTCCGTCTGTCCGTCTGTCCGTCTGTCCGTCTGTCCGTCTGTCCGTCTGTCCGTCTGTCCGTCTGTCCGTCTGTCCGTCTGTCCGTCTGTCCGTCTGTCCGTCTGTCCGTCTGTCCGTCTGTCCGTCTGTCCGTCTGTCCGTCTGTCCGTCTGTCCGTCTGTCCGTCTGTCCGTCTGTCCGTCTGTCCGTCTGTCCGTCTGTCCGTCTGTCCGTCTGTCCGTCTTACTACCTCAACTCTGCAGTAGCCACAGGACGCCTGCACCCGTGATTGCATGAGAGAAGATTTGTTTTCATTTCAAAATATAAATACATAAGTTTGAATCGACTTTATTATGTACATTATTTTGGTCCCTAATAAGAATGATTGAAGAAAACCGGCCAAGAGCGTGTCGGGCCACGCTCATGAGCTGCAGTGTATAGGGTTCCGTAGTTTTCCGTATTTTTCTCAAAAACTACTGAACCGATCAAGTTCAAAACAATTTTCCTAGAAAGTCTTTATAAAGTTCTACTTTTGTGATTTTTTTCATATTTTTTAAACATATGGTTCAAAAGTTAGAGGGGTGGGGACACACTTTTTTTTCCTTTAGGAGCGATTATTTCCGAAAATATTAAAATTATCAAAAAACGATCTTAGGAAACCCTCATTCATTTTTAACTCAAAATTCCTTGTTTACGTTAAATTTACATTAATTGAGAACAAAGCAAATCATTTTAAATTAGAACCTTTTCCACACAATGCAACTGTTTACGTAGAAACGAAACTACCTACAACAATATATTTAGTAATAAACTAAGTATTTGGCCTAATTATCGATACACCAGCGAGTTAATTTTTATCGCTATCCAGGCAGTAAATTAACCGCTATCAGCCATAAAGATTGTCTTACGCTATTATGAGTGTTATGACCATCTTTATTGTGTAGTTTAAACCATTATGCTTTGTGTAACGTACGAAAATGAGGTAATAAGAAGCGTTACTTACTAAATGTTTGTAGTGTTACCATATGAGTAATAATCAGGATAATTTGAACCTGACACCAACTTGTGTGCAATTTTGCGACAACAATTTTATTGACATCCATGAAAAATATTTGTTCCCCTCACTAGCACGGAAACACTTGTTTTGTCCTTTAATGCCAGCGGGTAAAAACGCATTCTATCCACTAGTGGATAAAGTAATTTGACCTTGAACTTTCTGCTTTAAAACTGATAAAAGTGAGTGAATCTAGTGATAAACACCTCTAGTGATACCACCTCTGAAACTACTGGAACCAGTGATAAACGCGTTGTTTGCCTTATACCTACTTTCCTGGCTATAGTGAGGGAAAACTTTTGTGTTACACACGGGTGCAAATGTATTTTACTTCTAGTGTATTGAAAAACTCGCTAAGTTCAGGATTCTATTCTCGAACCACTCGCTTCGCTCAAGGTTCAACTATAGAATTCTTTCACTTGCTCGTTTTTCAATTCCACACTCGGCGTTAAAATAGAACTTTGGACCCTTGTATAACAAATAACTATTGAACTTTTGTTAAATATTCACGTCCATCGATATGTTAGTAATTTAGGACTGTGAAATATGGAGTGCTTCAGTTTAACAAATGGGATTTATGACATGTGTACTTTTTATTAGTCTTCTGCATTTTAAGCCTTATAAACAACTAGTTTTTGTCCGCGGCTTCGTTTGCGTTGCGTAAAGGTAAAGTAATAATAATAAATCGCGTTCGACCTGTGAGTGAATTTAAATATGTTTTCTTCTTTTATATGTAAACTTCTAACACTGATGGTAGACTCAAATCTCTCTCATTAACAGGTTCACTCGTCCTTCCAACCCAGTTCCACCGCCGCATAATGGAGAACAATGTCAGCAAAACCATAGAGGAATAAGTAAGGGAAGAGTTGTAACTCCATACATCAGGAACCCGAGTTATTTGTCTGTAGTCCGACATCTATCGTCATTCACCGTCCGTCCGCGGATAATCACGTAACCAACTAGCGTAAATTATCAGTACTGCTACTCGACACTAGGTGCAAAACAGTGCTGCATCTGAAAAAAATGTAATATTAAAACAGTTTACACCTTATATTATAAGCTGAAGTAATTGAAAGCAAAGTACTGATTAATACTATTGTAATATTAGCTAAAAATTGTTGAGCAATAGACGTTTTTCGTCGTATTACGTCTATTGACAAGTAGCAGCT
Organism: Leguminivora glycinivorella; assembly: GCF_023078275.1. Classification (NCBI taxonomy): domain Eukaryota; kingdom Metazoa; phylum Arthropoda; class Insecta; order Lepidoptera; family Tortricidae; genus Leguminivora; species Leguminivora glycinivorella. Next base: position 4,493,570 of record NC_062976.1, on the reverse strand, counting down.
CCTAAAGGATAATTTACGCTAGTTGGCGCGTGATTGACCATAATGACGATAAAATGTCAAAAAAACTCACAAATGTATAACTTTATAAAGACTTTCTAGTTAAATTGTTTTGACTTGATTCCTCTATGGCAAAACAGACAGGTGACGTGTATACACGACGCTTGACGCCACGAGTAATGTTTTTTTTAAGGCATTTACAGAATTTAAGATCCCCCCAAAGAGCGTAAGTTGTTAACAAAAATTAACTCACTGTCAGTTTTGTGACGATAATTAAGCATGAAATTTCAATAAAAATATTGTTTTTGTGTTAATTACATAAACTTTAAGCGATAATCTATATGTGAAAAAAGTAATTTTTTTGACAATTTTTATGCTTAATTGTCGTCACAAAACTGACAGCGAGTTAATTTTTGGTAACAACTTACGCTAATTGGGGTACACAAATTCTGAAAATGCCCGTATGGAAGAGGGGGACTTGCTGCACTGACCTCAAATGACTGAGATAAGGGCAGGCAAATAATGATATCTTTTACTTTTGATTTTTTTCACTTTATTGCCCGCCTATACAGGCAGATTATTACACAACCTTATTCCTGTGCCTTCGCACAATGTATTGCAATTTGCAATGTAAAACAATGTCAGCCGAACTGACAGTGACACGAGACGTGTAAACATAGCGCGTGACGTCACGACCCGAATCCCATTATCGATAATATTATACAGAATCAAAATATATCCATGTAATATTTTACAATACGAAAAAAAACCGGCCAAGAGCAGAACAATTTTTATCAAAAACTATATCATGAGTTTATGACATTTTACAATACGTTTCCAAGTCCAAAAAAACGATCTTATAAACCCTTATTCATTTTTATCCTATCCAACAATTATCTTGGATTGGAATGAAAAAAATATCACTCCCACTTTACACACAAAACATTTTTTTCCATTTTTTATTTTTGCACGTTGGCGTGTATATACATAACGATGTCTAGTGCTTACAGTTACTGAGATTATCCGCGGACGGACGGACGGACGGACGGACAGACACATGAAACTAGGGTTCAGTTGACTACGGAACCCTTTCCAGCCTGCCCAAACTTTTTCAGTGCCACTCTTCGCAAAAAGGGTTTTAAAGAAAACGAAATTGTGACATTGCAGTGACAGGTTGCCAGCATCTCGCCTACGCCACAATTTAACCATATCCCACAGTCGGCTTCTACGACACCCACGAGAAGGAAGGGGGTGGTGAAAATCTTAACACGTCACACACCATTTTCCATAACATATGGGTGTCCTTGGGCGGCAGTGATCTCTTACCATCAGGCGATCTATCTGCTCGTTTGCCTCCTATTCCCTAAAAAAACATACACTCTAAAACGTTATTGATACTAAAAGTACCTACGTGAGAAAATAAGAAAATCAGGTGCCGTAGCCGAATGGCATTTCTCCGACGCGAAACGAAAACGAAACGCCGCGAAAGGTAGTCTGGCTCTGTCGCGCCAATACGCAAGAGCGATAGAAATAGATATCTACGAGCGTTTCGTTTCGTGAGCGTTTCGTGAGCGTTTGTGCCATTCGGCTACGTACCCTGTACTCTGCAGTTTGGATTTAAGGGCTTCAAAGGTGATAACATGTAACGCCGTGGATTTCGACGGTCGCGCATGGTCGCGCGACGGCGATGCGACGGTGATATGGACATGAGGCGACGGCGACGGTCGCGCGACCGTCGCCCACGCAAGACACGGCGTAATAATTTCATTAGTCCGGTTTCCTCACGATGTCTTCCTTCACCAAAAAGCCACTGGCAAAATTTCAAACGACATTTCGCACATAAATTCCGAAAAACTCATCGGTGCGAGCCGGGGTTCGAACCCGCGACCTCCGGAACGAAAGTCAAACGTACTTACCGCTAGGCTACCAGCGCTTCAATTTTACAAGAAAAATATTGCTAAATAAGTCGACATTTTCTTTCACTGAATAACTCTTTGTTATCAAACAAATTATCCGACTTGTACCTTTTCATGCGTAATGATGCAAATACAAATGCGTAATGATACTGTTTGACACCCACCTTATTTATGAAGTCAAACAGTATAATTTACATTACGCAGAAGTGGGTTGAAGGCCTCGCGTATTAGGACAAGCATTCAGAAAGCTAGTTATGTAAACATAATAAATAAAAGTACTTGACGACCTCTGTAATAAAATGAAAATCTAAATCTGTTGTTTACCTCTGTAATAAAATTTATTGTAATGTGGGTAATCAAGGTTGTGCATTAAAGTGGATTTGAATTGTATTGTAGACCTCGTTAAACTTTGTATTAGGACAAGCATTAAGGGCATTTATTTGATGAACAGTTGAACACAGATATTTGTTCCTGAGTCATGGATGTTTTCTATGTATATTAATATGTATTTATCTATGTATAAATAAATCGTCGCCTAGCACCCATAGCACAAGCTTTGCTTAGTTGTGGCTAGGTTGATGTATGACTGTCCCCCAATATTTATTTATTTATTTTCCTATGAATTTTAGATGTTTTCGAATGTCATCATCATCATCCTCCTTGCGTTATCCCGGCATTTGCCACGGCTCATGGGAGCCTGGGGTCCGCTTTGACAACTAATTCCAAGATTTGGCGTAGGCACTAGTTTTTACGAAAGCGACTGCCATCTGACCTTCCAACCCGAAGGGTAAACTAGACCTTATTGGAATTAGTCCGGTTTCCTCACGATGTTTTCCTTCACCGAAAAGCGACTGGGAAATATCAAATGACATTTCGCACATAAATTCCGAAAAACTCACTGGTGCGAGCCGGGGTTCGAACCGGCGACCTTCGGAACGAAAGTCGCACGTACTTATCGCTAGGCTACCAGCGCTTAGATGTTTTCTAATGTATTTTATTATAACAAACATTTGTGTTTATACAGTGACAGTAAAAACTTTGAAAACTTTGATTTCAACTTTTACAGTTCATAATTATGGTGTTTTTTTTCCCGCACTAGGTCACGAAGTAGTGAATTACATCTAAGTAGTAAACAACTTCAAAGCGCTAAGTAAAACGTCGAATTTTGTTTTGAATTTTCATCTACAATGTCGAAACTTGCACGGGAAAACGTCCCACTTTGTCGATAGCATAGCCGCTTTGTCATTTATTCAAATGTAAAACGCCTTATCGAAAAAGTAGGACGTTTTACGATCACATATTGTTTACACATGAATTTTCTATGAAAAAAAAAGTAACCAAGTCTCACTTGTAATCATACCATTTTCCAATGAACTATATTATCCGCTCGGCCACCCAGGTTAATATATTATTGATAAATTACACATCGTTACACGTTTACAAAATAATATGTTTAAGGGATCTCTCATCACCAGGGGCGGCTCACTCCGCGATTCTATCGCCTTGCTACAAGTATGAGCATATGGCGGCGGCCGCGAGTTCGCGGCCCTTTCAATGGTGACGACCTTCGCGCGTCGCATTAGAATTCAATGTCGGGTGCTCGCGTGCGGTCCGTTTGTTTTTTGTTTTTTTTTAATTTATTGAAAACAAAGATTACGGTTATACAGTTTCTAGTTTTTTCGCCAAACTTACGTTTAACGGCGAAATGAAGCACTCATTTTCAAAGTTAGTACCTTAAATTATATTAAAAGACTTATTCTAGTGTTAATAAATAATAATGTCTTATCAATTACTAATGGCGCTTTTCATTGGCGCTTTGCGTTGATGTAGGTAAGTATTTAGAATGGCGGCATTTTGAGAACATCAAAGGAGTGAGCCTTATGTACTTGTACTATTATGTATTCTGTGTCATCACTTACTTATTGTGTCTGACAGGCCGTACAATTGCTTGCAATTAAAGGAATAGAAATTTTAAATAATTTATGACGATCCAAGACCAGTAATGATTATAAATGGATGCATTTAAAAACATAACTGGAAGCAAAATTAATTGAGAACCGAGCGATATCACCTTACTCGAGTTAAGGAAATGGGTGTCCGAGTAGAAAAGACGAACGGGTAAACTTTAGCGACGAGCGGTCTGCTAAGGGTACTGGGTTCGAATCCCGGTAAGGGCATGTTTTTATGGGATAGGAACCAAACGAGCAGACAGGTCGCCTGATGGTAAGCGATCACTGCCGCCCATGGACACCCGAAACACCAGAGGTGTTGGAGGTGCGTTGCCGGCCATAAAGATGGGTGTACGTTCGTTTCTTGAAGGTTTGAAGGTCGTATCGGTCCGGAAATACCGTAGGCGACAATTCATTCCACAGTTTAGCGTATTTGTGTGGTAAGCACATATTTACCTGAATCATGGATGTTTTCTATGTAAATAAGTAACTGTATATCATATTAAGGTACAGCGGGGCAAATCTCGACTGGGGGGCAAATGTAACTGGTATTTTTTTTCCATGTTTTACAAAGTTTTCATTATTAAATAGAATGTCCACCGGTTATATATGGTAGGCGTGTTCATTGGATACATGTAAAACTCAACAGTTTTATTTTTATACCACGTCGGTGGCAAACAGGTATACGGCCCGCCTGATGGAAAGCGGTCACCGTAACCTATGGACGCCTGCAACTCAAGGGGTGTCACATGCGCGTTGCCGACCCATTTGAAACTTGTACACTCCTTTTTTGAAGAACCCCATAGTGTAATAATGGAAAAAATTTACTAGTTACAAATGCCCCCCAGTCGAGATTTGCCCCGCCGTACCTTATATCGTTGTCTGAGTACGTATCTACAACACAAGCCTTCTTGAGCTTAGCATGGGACAGTCAATCTGTGTAATAATGTCCTATAATATTTACTTATAGGGTTGGAGGGAGGATATAGGGGATAAACCTTTGCTTAGACATATTGAAACATTAAAATTTGCATACAAAATATCTCGTATCGCTATCAAAACCAAATCGCTATCTCTTTTGAAGTACGCCAAACATAATCCGCCAGGCGTAATTAAAAAAGTTCTAGCTCAGGTAGCAGGATTCAATTAAAACTTGAAAAAAAAATCGCTATCAGAAGACAGTTTGCTTTAAGTTCAACGAAAGTATGCGTTTTAGGAATCCAATGGCAGCTTTGGGCATTTTCGCAAGAAGAATCCATTTTTAGGGTTCCGTAGTCAACTAGAAACCCTTATAGTTTCGCCATGTCTGTCTGTCCGTCCGTCCGTCCGTCCGTCCGCGGATAATCTCAGTAACCGTTAGCACTAGAAAGCTGAAATTTTAGGGTTCCGTAGTCAACTAGGAACCCCGGCCTGGCCACGGACTTGGTCTAAGCGGCGAGCGGGGCGGCGCGCGGCGCGGTAGGGAAGCGCGGAGCGGGAAGCATGCCACGTACTTCGCAGTCGCGTCAGCGGCATCAAGCGGAGGGGACGGATTCAAAATGGTGTTATCCAAAATTGCTCGTCAGTTTCTCGAAAGCAGCACATATTTCAGGCAGGATATTTTAAATCTGAGAGAAGGAGTACACGAAACTAACAGACGTACACATGGCGAATTTACAATTTTGTATGAACACAGAAAGTACCCGGAGAAATTTTACGAGTACACCAGAATGAGCATCGAACCCTTCGATTACATATCTCAATACTAAAACAACTATAAAATTCTCAGTATCAAATATTTAAAATAACTAAAAACACTACTCTCTGTATATAACAATTAATGGCACTTACTAGTATAAAAAACAGCCTTTTGGTAACGTCAAAATCACATTCAAAAATGTAAACCTAATCATAAGTTACCTATCTAATATTTCCGGGATAAGCGTTTCCGCGAGTCCATTTCGCGAGCGAATCGTCTAATATTTTTTGGTCGGTAGCGAACCGCCCGATACGTGCCGCTAATATCGCTGGTCGCGCCGCAGTAAGTCGTGGCGTCGTCCACTAGCGCGGTACGTTTGTTTCCCCCGCGCGTCGCACCGCGCGCCGCTGCCGCCCGCCGCTCGACAAAATTCGCGCGCGTTGTCGCCAGCGGCGGCGGTTCGTGGCATCCTAAATGCGTTTTTAGGCTTTTGTTTCTCCCGCTCACCGCTCGCCGCTGCCGCTGCCGCAATTCGCGCGTGTCCGTGGCCAGGCCGTCGCCATGTCTGGCTGTCCGTCCGTCCGTCCGCGAATAATCTCAGTAACCGTTAGCACTAGAAAGCTGAAATTTGGTACCAATATATATCAATCACGCCCACAAAGTAGAAAAAAATGTTTTGTTAGGATACCCCCCCTACATGTAAAGTGGGGACTGATTTTTTTTTCATTCCAACCCCAATGTGTGATATATTGTTTGATAGGTACTTATTTAAAAATGAATAAGGGTTTACTAAAATCGTTTAAAAATAACGACCTCATGTGGTCGCGACCCTCAGCCATGAGGAACCGAGGAAGAAGAGAAAATCGTTTTTTGGTAATATTAATATTTTCGGAAATAATCGCTCCTAAAGAAAAATAAAGTGTGTCCCTCTAACTTTTGAACCATATGTTTAAAAAATATGAAAAAAATCACAATAGTAGAACTTTATAAACACTTTCTAGGAAAATTGTTTTGAACTTTATAGGTTGTTGAGAAAACTACGGAAAACTACGGAACCCTACACTGAGCGTGGCCCGACACGCTCTTGGCCGGTTTCTTAAATACAAAATACAGGCTACAATATTTACACGTCAATATTAGGCGCAATTCATACGTTTACATCATCATCATCCTCCTTGCGTTATCCCGGCCTTTGCCACGGCTCATGGGAGCCTGGGGTCCGCTTTGACAACTGATCCCAAGATTTGGCGTAGGCACTAGTTTTACGAAAGCGACTGCCATCTGACCTTTCAACCCGAAGGGTAACTAGACCTTATTGGTTTTTTTGTATGGTAATCTTATGAACATTACGAATAACCTAACAACAAAATTAAACGATGTAGGGAACAAATCAAATTATTTTATTAAATATTTTTTGATTTGTTTTTTTGTATGGTATCTATTTCAATTTATAACAAAATTAAAATTTTGAAAAAAACCCCGACTGCGACATATAGTATAGACCGATTTTCATGAAACATGGCTAAGAACACATCCGACTAACCTCAGCTTTCAGACAAAAAAAACTAAATCTAAATCGGTTCATCCATTCGGGAGGTACGATGCCACAGACAGACTCACACACAGACAGACAGACAGACGGACAGACAGACAGACAGATAGAAAGACAGACGTCAAACTTATAACACCCTGTCGTTTTTGCGTCGGGGGTTAAAAAAGCTCATACGCGAGATATATATCTTGTTTTAGTTCAAAAACGACATATTGCGCTAACGACATCCTTTTAAAAACTCTCGTACAACACCGGGAAGTGACATGACACTAATGATAACGCAAAAAAACGTCTTTTTTCTGGAAAAATACCGAGCACGCCGGAAAATCCTACCGCTGCGTACTAGCGCTTTTCTTTCATTTGGAGGGGCCTTATTCTCGATTTACTTTTTAGGAATATTTTTTTCACCGCACCAACTGGTAGGTTTACTTTGCTATTCGAAAACATAGCAAAATTGCATTTTTTCCACAAGAGTGCAAAGTAATTTCATACAAATTTTAATTTCATATCTTAAGCTGGCTGGTAGAAGTTACCTATAAATAAATGATGATTTTGAATCATAAAACCCCACATAACAAATTTCAGCGAAATCGTAAAGACGGTTTCCGAGATGATAGGTGACATACATGAAATCGACATGTTGGAATATACCTTTGACTTTTCTACAAATTCAAGAGAGATTTTAATTTTAAACTAATCAAAACAAAAGTTATGACAAAAAACCAGTTTGACCCAAAAATTGTTCAACTTATCACAGAAACAATGAACTGTCTAGTAATTATGAGACTATTGTGCTTAAAGACGATGCTGTTAATATGATAGGCTTTAGAGACTTATAGAATCTTATTATCGATGGATTCAAATCGATGGATTCAAATCGAAGGTCATTGGCGCAGGGAATCCCCTTAAAGGTATTAGTTATGTCGCAATTGTTGAATTTGTTTTAGAGCCCTCTACTTCATTTCCGAACCCGCCCCTGCGTTTTTGCTCTCAGCGAGATTTGCCCCACACGGTCCACTTGTTTGCTATAGTTTTTTTCTAGTGGCCGCTGACGTGGTAAATTTACTTACTTTGTGGACACTTTTACTGGTCGCATTTTTGTCAGTTATCACTGTGGATAAAAATTTGTCGGCTGCAAATTAATGACTGCAAAAGTAAAGTTGCTACCCAGATATTTTTAATGCGTTACTTCAAGCGTAAATGAAGCGGAAAAAGTGTGTAAATTTTAGATTTTTTTTTGATTTTTTAATTTTATTTTACTAAGGTTTAATATTTTATGCATAACTACAACGAACCACACAAATGTATGCCACATTACATTTGCCTTCTATAGGTAAAGGAAAATATCCTGAGGAAACCGGACTAATTCCAATAAGGCCTAGTTACAATTCGGGTTGCAAGCTCAGCTGGCAGTCGCTTTCGTAAAACTAGTGTCTACGCCAAATCATGAGCCGCGGCGACTGTCGGGATAACGCAAGGAGGATGATTATATACGATTAGATACGTTTGCCTTCTATATTATTATATTAGAATTAAATAGGATATTCCTATATATAAATCATAAACATTCTTAAAGTTTTATAGAAACACTTAATTTTCCAACACAATTTCTAGTTACAGACCCTAGGTCAGTAAAAGCAATATTGTTGTCAACCAGCACATTCGATTCGCACGCGTCCGTAGGCTGAATCTCATAAAAAATCTGCGAAGCTATTAAATACATAAATTCCTGAATATTTGCCAAAAATACCGGTTCAGACCGGTCATTTAAGCCTATGCGAAAAAAATGAGAATGATAAATATGCGACTATTTTTGTGCACGTTGCTTACGTCATTACGCATTACAGTCGCCATCTGTTATATCAGAGCGGGCAAAGTGCTCACAAATATCTAAACACGCTTCTTTTTTTATACTACGTCGGTGGCAAACAGATATACGGCCCGCCTGATGGAAAGAGGTCACCTTAACCTATGGACGCCTGCAACTCAAGGGGTGTCTCATGCGCGTTGCCGACCCATTAGAAATTTGTACACTCCTTTTTAGGGTTCCGTAGTCAACTAGGAACCCTTATAGTTTCGCCATGTCCGTCCGTCCGTCCGTCCGTCCGCGGATAATCTCAGGGACCGTTAGCACTAGAAAGCTGAAATTTGGTACCAATATGTATATTATAGATGGGCCATTTTTTTCAAAGTTGTCCACCCCACTTTTTTTTTAGATTTGGATTTTTTTATGTGTTTTCCACTCAGGATCGAGAGCTCTTTCAATCCTAATAGGAGAAAAAAAGTGACCCAAGGTTTTTTTCCCATTCCGTTACTACTTTTTCATACATTTTGTATGGCGGTAACGGAATGGAAGGTTCGAAAAAATGTATGGAAATCTTGGGACATTTTTTTTCTCCTATCAGGATCGAAAGAGCTCTCTATTCTGAGTATGAATCGCGTAAAAAATACCCATGTTACAAAAAAAGTGGGTGGACAACTTTGAAAAAAAATGGCCCAGATTACCCGTTGAATTGAAGATTATAGCCAATGTCAACAAATTCAAAACTGCGCTTAGGGATTTTTTGCTAAATAAGTGCTTCTACTCAGTGGAAGAATTTTACCAACCTACTAGTAATTAATTAGAACCCATTTTATGTAACTAAGTATCGTCAGGGCAAGTTCGAATAGACACAGTTGAGACAGACTTTATGCGTAATGTAATTGTTGTGAAGTAGTTTAAGTCTGTTTTATAGAGACAAGAATGTTTTCTTTAATGGCTAGTGTTAATTGCTAGGAAATTAGCTCTGAGTGCTTTCAAAAATAGAACGTATTATTTACTCGTAGTAAACAAAAACGTATAGTCAAAACTAGAAAGTTACCCCAGTATAATGCCGCGGCTCAACTATAGGGTTCAACCTGTCAAATTGTGACGTGTGAAGTCGGTGTCAAAAACGTGTAATACCTTGCAGTATATTTGAAATAATATATTATTATTTATTATGAATGGGAAAGTGTGTGTGTGTGTGTGTGTGTGTATATCTGTTTGTTTGTCCGTCTTTCACGGCAAAACGGAGCGACGAATTGACGTGATATTTTTAAGTGGAGATAGGTCAAATGGGGGGTGGAAGAATTTCACAATATTAGAATTTAGTAATATTCGAAACCGGCGAGTACTATGGTACATTTTAGTAACCAAATATTTCTAAAGGTACGAATTTTTCGTCGTCAAATCTTTTTTTCACATTCATATGAAAATATAATATCACATAATGTTTTTTTTTCATCAACATAATTATATAAGAAACTAAGACTAAACTTAAAAGCTAGCTAATGTCTCAAATAGGCCCTTGAGGCATTGTACCAAGGATACTGGCGACATTTCCTCGCTGTATCGCAATGCTGATACGTTGTGCAAGGAAGTCGCCAGCTCTTCGGTCACCAGTTACATCAACCAGACGCTTCGCGATTTCTGTGAACAACTTGTTCGCGCTGGGACCCCATGGACCTAAAGTTTCTACGCCAAAAGGTACAAAAAGGTATTCTTTGCCAAGACTTTTGTATTTATTACGTTTAAAAATTTCGGCACGTTCTGCCACTGCGCCCGCTTTTATCTTGGTCCGTTGGAGGTGAGACGGTGCCAATGTATCTACGCAGGTAGCATCCCACACTAACATTCGTCCCATACTCCAAGGGACCAAGGACATAATGTTTATATCGCAATGTAAGTTTGATTTAGCCTAAACAGCTTGGGTACTAACAAAAGTAATTTAACACTCCTAATAACCCAACCCCTCGTTAACATCGCCAATGTTATTTAACCAAATAAATCCACAGTTATAACATCATCCCGAAACGTATGAAATGCTAAACCACTAAGCCATTAAAGCTATTTATATGTGAATCAGATTCAGACAGTTTCCAGACTCGGGGTTTGTGTTAGTAACCGCTTAAATCTGGGCTGTTCATAAAGTTTAGGCTTTAGACTGTAAAAGAGATTATGTTTATTTAATGTTTTTTATTATTCTACATAAGTAATACATACACATACACCTACGCTTTCGGAAATCGCATACAATCAAATCCTGACCTATCCTTATTTTCTTTAATATATCAATATTGAAGCTTGACACACTGGAGCAACAACTTAAAAAACAAATTTGAAAATATATTCGCTGATTCAAATTATTTTATTGAATATTTTTTGATTTGTTCTTTTTTCAAGTAGTCACACTACTATATATAAATTATAAATTGAAATAGATATCATACACGAAAGAAAAAACGACAAGGCCCACTTCTCGAACCCGGGTTTCAGCTTACGATTTTTATTTAATATATTCGATTAGCAAAGGCATGTTTTAGATTTTGATTACGAGTAACATGGATTTCCGCAAAGTAACATCTGAGTCCATCGATTACTTTACAGAGTCCACGATAAGTTTTCTTACCTCAAACATGACACCTATTTAATGGATTTTTTTTTATCTAATGAACAATTATTTTAGTTTCTAATCTTAATTATTGTAGATATTAAATTATACTGAATAAGAGTAGAATTAACGTATAACGTTTGAGAATCGCGATCAGCTGTTTGTACTGCACCACCATCTGTATTTCTGATCGCCCGGTACTTAGAAACTTATTGCATGCTATGAAATCGTTTTAATTCGATTATAGCACAGAATATATAATAGTACAAGTACAGAAGGCTCACTCCTTTGATGTTCACAAAACGCCGCCATTCTAAATTCTTACCTACATTTAAGGTGGTGCTTAAAAAACCAGAATCAAATTAAAATGGATATCATTGCTAAGCAGCACGATACAAAAGATTTTAAATCGTTCTGGAAGAGTACTCAAAGCCTAAATTCAAAGCCTTGTCTGCCAACGAGTGTTGATGGAGTAAGTGATCCTGGTGACATAGCCAACCTTTTCATGCGTCAGTTTAGGATACAGGCTGCGCATGCCACTGAGAGCTCGTGTGGGCAATGCGGGGGGCAGGGGGTGGGGTTGCTCGATGCTGAGCAGGCGCAGAGTGACTCGTCGCTGGTCTATTTCTCAACGCGTGAAGTTGCTGACGTAATAAAAAATATGAAGCGCGGGAAATCACCAGGACATGACGGGCTTAGCATCGAGCACCTCCAACATGCTGGCGTACATCTCTCACGAGTTCTTAGTATGTTATTCAACCTCTGCATCCGGCATAGTTATCTACCGGCAGGTCTCATGCGTACGCTGGTGGTACCTATTGTGAAAAATAAAACCGGTGACGTATCCGATAGTAATAACTATAGGCCCATATCGCTGGCTACAGTGACAGCTAAGGTGCTGGATGGGTCTCCTGAATAAGCAGCTCGATAAATATTTAAAATTTAATGATGCTCAATTTGGTTTTCGAGCGGGTCTCTCGACAGAGAGCGCCATCTTTACCTTAAAGGAGACCGTCAAATACTATACACAAAGAAAGACACCAGTTTATGGATGCTTTATGGACTTATCTAAAGCCTTCGATATGGTTTCCTATCGGATGCTGTGGGCGAAGTTAAGGGCCACTGGCATGCCCAGAGAACTTGTTGACCTGTTCAGTCACTGGTATGAGCGGCAGGAGAACTGTGTAAGGTGGGCAGGAGAAGTCTCTGACACATACAGGCTGGAATGCGGGGTGAGGCAGGGGGGGCTAACCTCGCCTAAGCTTTTCTGTCTGTATGTCGATGAACTGATTGCCGGACTCAGCAGCACGTATGCGGGATGTTCCATAGATGGCCATATGGTCAATAATATCAGTTACGCGGATGATATGGTGTTGCTGAGTCCGTCTGTCTGTGGACTTAGGGACCTGCTGCGCAAGTGCGAATCCTATGCCGACTCACATGGTTTGAAGTACAATTGTCTTAAAACCCAGGTCATGGCTTTCGCGGTGCGAGGCAGGTCTCTAGGATATATGCCGCCCATCAAACTGTACGATAAGGAGCTGGAGAGGGTTGACAAGTTCAAGTATCTAGGTCACATTATCAGGAGTGATGTAAAGGACGATAGTGATATTGAGAGGGAACGTAGGGCTTTGGCTGTTCGGGGGAATATGCTGGCTCGCAGGTTCGCTCATTGTTCGGGAAAAGTAAAGCGAACCTTGTTCAAATCCTTCTGTCAATCGTTTTACACCAGTGGCCTGTGGTTTAGTTATACCCAGAGAGCACTCAACGCCTTACGTGTTCTCTATAATAACATGTTTAGGGTTCTGATGGGACTCCCTAGATTCTGCAGCGCATCTGGAATGTCGGTGGCCGACGCTCACGTAGACGACTTCCATGCCGTAATGCGTAAAAAAGCCTTGTCCATCAGGAGCAGAATACAGGGTAGTCCCAACAGCATTCTAAGCATGCTTGCGGACAGGCCAGATAGTCTTTTGCAAAGACATTGGAATTGAACAAAACAATAATCATGGACGTGCACGCGCACGCGTGCAGACGACATTGAATTCTATTGCGCCGCGCGAAGGTCGTCGCCACTGAATGGGCCGCGAACTCGCGGCCGCCGACATATACTTGTAGCGCGGCGAAAGGATCGCGGAGTGAGCCGCCCCTGATTATAGGTAGTTTAGGTAATCGAGTTAACTAACTATTTACTACTGATAAACCAGCAGATCATTCAACGGATATGATTCAGTTTTATGTCACGTGCATATTTTAAATAATTGAAAGAGACAGATTAGCGATGTTTAGCATTTCTAGATAATAAAACAAAACACTAACTGGCCTTACGCCGTGTCTTGCGTGGGCGATGGTCGCACAACCGTCGCCGTCGCGTCTCATGAATACTTCCATATCGATTAGGTTTGATTTGGTATGCGTCGCATCGCCGTCGCGCGACCATCGCGCGACCGTCGCCCACGCAAGCCACGGCGACTTTGAGACAATTTATGATGCAATTTCCGATAAACAACGCTTTTGATGGCTAAACAGACCATGCGAGAGCGACATACTTTGTCACATAGATGACAAGGGACGCCTGCAACCGATTGCGATGTTTCGCTACGGTGCCTTCTTTCCCTAAAACCCTAGCTTTTACCTATAGGTACTAAAACCAGCCAAGAGCGTGTCGGGCCACGCTCAGTGTAGGGTTCCGTAGTTTTCCGTATTTTTATCAAAAACTACTGAACCTATCAAGTTCAAAATAAATTTTCCTAAAAAGTCTTCTACTTTTGTGATTTTTTTCATATTTTTTAAACATATGGTTCAAAAGTTAGAGGCGGGGGGGACGCACTTTTTTTTCCTTTAGGAGCGATTATTTCCGAAAATATCAATATTATAAAAAAAAAACGATCTTAGTAAATCCGTATTCATTTTTAAATACCTATCCAACAATATATCACACGTTGGGGTTGGAATGAAAAAAAATATCAGCCCCCACTTTACATGTAGGGGGGGTACCCTAATAAAGCATTTTTTTCCATTTTTTTTTATTTTTGCACTTTGTTGGCGTGATTGATATATACCTACATATTGGTACCAAATTACAGCTTTCTAGTGCTAACGGTTACTGAGATTCTCTGCGGACAGACAGACGGACGGACAGACATGGCGAAACTATAAGGGTTCCTAGTTGACTACGGAACCCCAAAAAGCTTCTAAAAGATCCATATCAAATTGAAGGCTAGCCTCCACCTAAAATGTAATAAAAATACTCTCACATCTGTACATAAACATCGGTAAAAGGGATCATCCCCGTTTCAGTTCGGTCGAAAGGTGATACACATCAAACGAAGTATCTAATTTCATCAGCTTTTTACTTTTTTACCCATTCCTTTAACTTCAGAAACGCTCCCGGGAGGCGACGCAAAGGAGTCTTAAGGTCAACAATATACAGGATGGTACAGGCGAGTTACTAAAGGTCACTGTCACTGTGTATAATATGGGGTTGGTGCGGGCCATTTTGACAGTAGAGGACAGTCAAAGGGCAAATCGGTTGAGAGAGTTCGGATGACGCTACCAACATGTTGACATGTCTTTACCACATGGGTTTTGGTTGAAATTTTCACACGATTTTATTGAAGAAATTTATATTTTCACTAAATTACTACCTGGTGGTGGCGGTTTTTTTACGTCCTAATAATATATTTATCGGCAAAGATTTCTGGTAAGTAATTAAAAAATCTTGTTATTAAACAAATAAAATGCCATCAATGCTAGGTTCCCAATCATAAAAGCTTCTGATAGGCTAAAGTTTTAGCCGCTAAACTACCCGTGTAAAAGATTCTGAAGGTCACTGATGTACAGTATGACGGCTCAGCCACGACATTGGTTTAAGCGCGACAGCGGTGAGCGGCGGCCATACATGGGAGCGAGACACAGCGATGGGACTTTTCATTCGCATGTATGGCTGCCGCTCACCGCTGTCGCGCTTAGACCTATATCATGGCTGGGCCTTGAGGTAGGTACGAGTCCGAGGCCACAGACAGAGGACAATTGAAGGTCAAGTAGGTTAAAATATAACATGACAACTTTACTACATCGAAATAAGATGACATACATTAAAGAAAAAAATTACAAGCACCAGTGGTGAAGACCGGATTCGAAACGGCGTCTTTAGCAATCCGGGCTAACGCCATGAACAGCTAGGCCACCTCGCTACGCCATTTTTTTATTTATATATAGTAGTGTGACTACTTAAAAAATACAAATCAAAATATTTGTTAAAAATAATTTGATTTTCTCAAACATGGTATGAAATATTGATGTTATGTGCCTTATAATTGGCAGCGAAGTATGACGTTGCAGGTGCGGCTAGGACGATTGATAGATAATGGAATTTCATACAAACCTTGCAGGCCAAGGCCGGCAAAAAAAGTCCTCTTTTTGAACCATAATTTCCAAACACAGATAATTGTGACATAACATCCAGGTATTTAGCCAATTAAAAAAAAAACTATAAGGGGACTTTATAGACGTGCCGACTGCAATTGGTACGGGCCCTAGACAATATTTGATTTTGGGTGCGTTTTACTTTTTGTTTTTTTATAAGCGTATACGGGGTATCAAAGGGGAACGAAAATTCGATTATTTTTGCGCTACGACGCACCGTTTAGGAGATACAGCCATCCAAAGTTACTATTTTCAGTAGACTTTATTTATTTCATGAATACCATGTTTGAGAAAAGCACTATACATACCTCGGCGGGAAATGGGGTTGGGGTCTATGTGTCTTCGGCCGGCAACCCCCTTGGTCCCGGCCTCTGTAGTAATGTACTATTGTTCCCATAGTCGCGTAACTTTACTACAGCCGTCACTGTTTTAATATAAACGTCATACCATTTTGCTGACTGTCATGTTGTATTAGGTATTTATGAAATTACTTCAGCATTTTCTTGTCTCAATATTTATTATCAAGACTGTCATTGGCCTTGGCCCGTCGTGTATTATTTTAATTATGAAACTCTTTGATTAAAACATGTCTGAGTTTTGTTTTTTAGGGTTCCGTACCTCAAAAGGAAAAAACGGAACCCTTATAGGATCACTTTGTTGTCCGTCTGTCCGTCCGTCCGTCTGTCAAGACCCTTTTTCTCAGGAACGCGTGGAGGTATGAAGCTGAAATTTATATCAATTACTCAGGTCTACTGTCCCTTGAAGCTGTGAAAAAATCAAACTTCTAAGCCAACGCAATCAAAAGATAGAGCCGTTTATGCCGCAAATTTTCGACACTTGCAAGGGAATCAAAACCTACAGGGTGCTTCCCGTGAACTCAGAATCTTGAAATTTGGTACGAAGCAACGTCTTATAGCATAGATAAAGGAAAAATTACGAAAACCATAAATTTTTAGTTACATCACATAATATATTTTTTTTAAATAATTTTAACCTTACTACCCATTTCCTCATAAACGCGTAGAGGTATTAAATTGAAATTCATACCAAATACTCAGGTCTATAATACCTTTAAGCTGTAACAAAATCAAACTTCTATGTCAACGCAATCAAAAGAAACAGCAATTTAAGCTGCATATTTTGAAACTCGCAAGTACTCGCAAGGGAATCAAAACCTAAAGGGTACTTCCAGTCGACCTAGAATCTTGAAATTTGGCATGAAGCAACGTTTTATAGCACACATAAAGGAAAAATTCCGAAAACCTTAAATTTTTAGTTACATTACAAAATATATATTATGACTCGATTGTCGTAATGAACGAACTTTGTAAACCTTGCAGGTTTGTACGGAACCCTCGGTGCGCGAGTCCGACTCGCACTTGGCCGGTTTTTTTGCTGTCATGTTTGCTTCGTTATTAAATCCCTAATTAGTTTTAAACAATATTGGTGTATGGTATCTACTTCAGTTCATCGTTTTCAATTTTAAACTGTACAGTATCAGTTTTTCAAAAAAATATGATACATTTCAACACGATCACCCTTCCTAGAATATAATCTGTGCGGAAAATAATAGTTACAGAATGAATAGGGCCCCATACATTCCATGACTTTTCTCTTTCCAAACACCCTTTTTGCTGTGTACTTAACACAGCAAAAGGGAGTATCTACTTGACACTATTTGAAAAGGTTACGGTGCCAGACGAAAATAAAAAAAAAAAACGTATCTACTTCGAAAAATGCCATATCGAGGTCCTGGTTACGCTTGAAGCGCTGGTAGCCTAGCGGTACGTGCGACTATCGTTCCGAAGGTCGCGGGTTCGAACCCCGGCTCGCACCAATGAGTTTTTCGGAATTTTGTGCGAAATGTCATTTGATATTTGCCAGTCGCTTTTCGTTGAAGGAAAACATCGTGAGGAAACCGGAATAAGTCCAATAAGGTCTAGTTTACCCTTCGGATTGGAAGATGACAGTCGCTTTCGTAAAAACTACTGCCTACGCCAAATCTTGGGATTATAGTTGTCAAAAGCGGACCCCAGGCTCCCATGAGCCGTTGCAAATACCGGGATAACGCAAGGAAGATGATGATGATGGTCACGGCGAAAAGTCACCAGCCTTAATACCGAGTATTCACATACGTACATACAATCACGCCTGTATCCCGTAAAGGGGTAGGCAGAGCACATGAAACTACTAAAACTTCAGTGCCACTCTTGGCAAAATAAGGGGTTGGAAGAAAACGAAACTGTGGCATTGTGGGGAGTATTCACGATTATAATTTTCCATTAAAAATGTCACCTTAACTTGGCCCTTAAGGAAAGTTTTTCAGACTAAACCCGCGTTCATTGCGCACGCTCAATCTCTTAATGCACAAAACCACAAGGGAGAGATGAAAGGTCCCTGAACTCGCGAAGAAATTCCTTTGAAAAGCAAAGGCGAATGAAAAACGGGTTAGGAAAGTCAAAGGTGAACCTTTGCGAGGGAATATGTAGTGCCTAACGGCTTTTTAATCTTAGGAAAAGGAGGCTTTTGGTACACTAAATGTTAAAAATATTACGCGGATGTTTTTACGTTTTTGGGTTTTCTTCTTACGGCTCAGCCACGACGTTGGGCTAAGCGCGACAGCAGTGAGCGGCGGTCATACATTGGAGCGAGACACAGCGATGGGACTTTTCATTCGCACGTATAGCTGCCGCTCACCGCTGTCGCGCTTAGACGAATGTCGTGGCTGGGCCGTTAGTGTCAGAAAATTTAAATATACAGTCAGTATAAAGTCAATTCAGCTGGGATGACATGAAAGTAGAATACTCAATCAGCAAAAAGTAAATTTAACTGGATGGCTAAGACTTAGAATGAATGAGTAGCCAAACGTCTGGAAATATACATAGTCCGTATGATTAGCATATCTAAAAAGCCAAAAGTGTAGTTAGTTAATTGACGTCAACACAGAACTATTCAGTAGCAAAACGTCCGGAAATATAATGTGTCATCGCCATGATTTATAAATATGTAACATGTAACAGACCGACCTCTACAGTCAATAATTTAACGTTTTAATTCAGTTAGATAATTTAACTTGTCAATATTGAATTTCGCGCGTTATCTTGGGATTGTAGACGTGACGCTCAATTGAACGCCATCTATGAATGGTGTAGGGAACTATTAGGTCGATTCGTTTTGATTCATTATTTGCTACCCTGCGGAATTTACGTAAACATTTAAAATAAATTATTTAATCTAATCTTTGTTCAACAAAATAATTACTGATCTGAAAATATTGGACATTTCTGTTTTACCGACCTTCTTATTAAAGTTATGCCGGGAGATCGATTAAAATGCGCGGGAACTATAACCACCAATCATATGTTAGCGTCGAAGATATTAACCAATCAGGACGCGGTATTTTGATAGGACCTATTAGGAATTGGTAGGAACTACGGGGAGCAACCGAGGGGATAAGATGGATGACACGGGAGATTTTAGGGGCTTTTTTCCGTCGGCAGAGCGTCGAGACAGTAGGGAATTCTGTGAGTGTTAGTTTGTAAGGAAAACGTGTAATAAGCTTGTTCACAGATACGAGGTCTAGCATCCGCCATCAGAAGATTCAAAGGATGAAGAAAACCAACGGCTGTGACGGGCGAGACATTGCATGCGGCATGTCGTGGCAAGCTGAGCGTTGGCGCGAAAGACAGCATCATGCCGCCATGAGGTTTCAAAAAAGCTACGTTTCATTGGTTCCGGGGTTACTGTGAGTGTTCAGGTTCCTTATCTATTCCTTTACAGCACACCATCTGTAAGATCTGGGTCACTGTTGAATAGTCTGCAGCCATGTCGGTTGAAATGTAAGTTGCATAGTTAACTATGGGCGTAAATATCTACGTGCTATCTATTATCTTCGTGAGGAATTCCAAAGACAGCGTGGCTATCGAGGCAGCTTCCACAACGACTACTTATCATTAGCGTCATGATTACTGTGAGTATTCAGTATTCTTAAACCTGAAGGCATGCTGACCGAGACACGTCATATAGTCCTAACATGGGCGTGAATATCTAATTGTTATCGCCTTGTGTTGTGAGGGAGACTAGGACAGAGCTTGTGTCAAAGATGGACGGCACATGGTTGGGGCTTCTACATTCACGAGGGCGAGTGGAGCCACGTAAGTCTACCTACCACGAGGTGGACGTGACATTGGATAACACTGGCATGGTACGTTAATTTAAATATTTAGTTGTTGGTTGTTATTCAACTTTGTGCATACCCATAGGTTATAGTGACCGCGTACTTATTAGTAAGATCGTATATCGTTCGTATGGTTTCATAGAATTCGTAGTAGCATAAACAAAACATAATGGGCGTAGTATAAACGGAACGTAATATTGGTTTTGAATGAATGGCGGGTAGCTCCATAGGTCACGTTAGCTTATTCCTTACGTTAATTTAAATATTTAGTTGTTGGTTGTTAATAAACTTTGTGCACATCCATAGGTTATAGTGACCGCATACTTATTAGTAGGATTGTATTTGGTTTGATATAGTTCGAAGTAGCATAAGCAGAACATAATGGCGTAGTAAAAACGTAACGTAATATTTGTCTTGAATGAATGGCGGGTAGTTCTATAGGTCACGTTAGCTTATACCTTGTATTTTGCAATAAATTAAATCTTGTTGATTGTTTTAGTTTGCCAGCTATGCTATAACGTTCGAAGTGAATATTTTCAGTTTAGTTTGATTTTTTAACAGTGTAACGGATACTTGTTTGTGTTTTGACGATTTATAAATAATATACGTGGGTCGGAGTTCGGGAACGATTATGAAGAGTGAACGTATTATTGGGTTAGTGCGTACAATCGGAGTTGAAAGTAAGTCTCAAAGTCATCATTATCCTCCTTGCGTTATCTCGGCATTTGCCACAGCTCATGGGAGCTTGGGGTCCGCTTTGACAACTAATCCCAAGATTTGGCGTAGTCACTAGTTTCACGGTAGTAAGTTTCAACGTCATCATTATCCTCCTTGCGTTATCTCGGCATTTGCCACGGCTCATGGGAGCTTGGGGTCCGCTTTGACAACTAATCCCAAGAGTTGGCGTAGGCACTAGTTTCACGGAAGTAAGTTTCAACGTCATCATTATCCTCCTTGCGTTATCTCGGCATTTGCCACGGCTCATGGGAGCTTGGGGTCCGCTTTGACAACTAATCCCAAGAGTTGGCGTAGGCACCAGTTTCACGGAAGTAAGTTTCAATGTCATCATTATCCTCCTTGCGTTATCTCGGCATTTGCCACGGCTCATGGGAGCTTGGGGTCCGCTTTGACAACTAATCCCAAGATTTGTCGTAGGCACTAATAGTTTCACGGAAGTAAGTCTCAAAGTATGTATGTTTATAGTAGTCTGTCCCTTATACGCGTAGAAGCTGTAGGGGAATAGTAATATCATAAAAACCGGTCATGTATTTGCAACCTTTTTAATATTACTAGCGATATGATTACCCGCGTGATTTTGTAATATTTACCAGGGTTTGTAGAAGTAAATTGCAATCATGTGTGTGTTATATTTGGTAATATGTTGTAGAGTAGGTGTCTATATAGTTACGTGTACAGATACGGTAGAAGTAGATAGTTCTATAAATAGCGGCAGTGTGCTTGCAGCCTTCTGATGCTACTAGTGATTTGTTTATCTGCGTGATTTTTATAATGGGTACGACATAATTATTACATTCAATTTGATTATAGAACTGAGTAGTGTATGTATGGTTTTCGGTGGTTTACTTAAATTGCAGATGTGTCTGATAAAGTTTAGGTAGCGTTAAGTTGTTTCATTCAAACGTCCATAAATTTATCAAGTAGTTACTTTAATCGTAATATCACCTAATATAAATAAACGTAAATAAATAGTACCTATAGGATTTGAAATAAACGGACGTTGTAGGTAATTGCAATCCTTTATTTACTATATTATTTAAATTGTTTATTTCTCAAATTCTCGGTCCATGGGCGAGGAGAATCGACGAGCACATCTGTCAGCGGATTACAAGTTCTCCATTCTACCAGTGTATCGAGAGGCCTTAAGGACCCTTCTACATGGACATGCGAGTCTACATGGATGTTCCTGGGTGCTCCAGCCTGCGTCACGTTATCGTCCTCTTGGGCCGCCTACAAAATACATCAGGCCAAGGTGCTCCCCGTCGGCATCTAGCCAAGGCGCCGTGACTAGGACGTGTAAATGCAAAATGGAGTATTACCGAAGACAATACAAACGGTGCGTTGGTTCTGAATTGATATTTCTCTTAATCATGATTGATTGATTTCATATTTTGTGTAAAATTTGACATACACCCCTAGGTCGTCATACTGAGCATAATCTAAGCCTGGATCGTGCTGTAAACGGTAATTTATTATTTATTTAATTAAGAGAAGTAATTTAATATTGATGTCCCATTTATGGTATGATTATAATTTATAATTAAATATCGAAATGATGATCACTCTAGGGTGTAAAGGTAATGCCCATATTCTTAACCATCTTATTACATTGTGCAGTATTTATAGGTTTCACGTTTTATTTTAATCGGAACTATCAAACTAAACTAATAAAATAAAATAAATAAATAGATATTATGGTACACTTTTACAGATTAGTCCTGCTAGGTCGAAGGATTGTCTTGTGGGAACTCAGACAATGACTTATATATAAAATATAAATACTTACATACATAGAAAATATCCCTGACTCAGGAACAAATATTTAGATATGTTATAAACACAATTTTATTTCTATTTCCGGTTCACGAGCGGTTGCGGGTGCGAGCCTGATGCCATCGGCGACATGCAGAGCTTTACTACGGCGCTACGATGGGCCTCCTCTGCCACGACGGGCGTCAGACGCAAGTTTCTTTACAACGAGCTACGCGTGAGCCACTCCGTCTTCATCGTCATGAACCGTGAGATCTTCGGACAGCGGCCGTCAACCCTGACGCTATAGTCTATGCGGCGACCTAGATGATTTACTTACTTGCGTAGAATGTAACTATACCGCGTGTTCCGAGATTTTAGGCGGGGTAGTTTTGACGTTAGGTACGTTTTATTTACTTAAATGATTAGATTGATTGCGGCATATTTGTTTAAGATTAAGACACGTGTTAAGCATATTTGTATATTTCCATTATTGCGGTTCAGCCACACACGTATTTATTAATGATAATTATTGATTTACATGTCTAGTCATTGACTGTGAAAGTAGACGTTTCTCATGACAAATGAAGTTATTCCTGACTCTATTATTGATATTGCGAGACCCTTTGATTATCTGGTAAAGCCATCTGTTTGATAATTAATAATATTTGACACCTACTTAATGATCATGATAACGTATTCATTTTAGATGTAAGATGTTAGGTACCATATAGTTATGTAGGCGTTTATCCAATATATTTCGTATCCAAGTTCTAATATAGCAATTCACATTTATTTCACTATAAGAACAATATTCAAATACACACGAGTACATACATAGCTTCAAGCTATCCATATATCTATATTTCGCACACGTTAATTCAGCTTTGGCTGGTTGCGAATCATGAATCATTTGCAGTGCATTACAATGACATTGCTAAGGTGTAATGTTATATTTATTATTAACGCATCATTCATTAAACAGATTGGCATAGATATTTATGGTCTTACGTAAAATTCTATTTCGAGTCAGCATGATTCGCAAACAGCTATTATGCTATGAAATTCAGGAGTCATGAAATGCTATTGTGGGTGTGATATTCGATCATTCGAATTTTATACGTACCCAATTCACGTGTCATATTGAATCGTCATTTGACTGAGACTATATTTAATACATATTTAATATAATTTTAGTACGCCCGATACGTCCATTCGAAAAGTATATTATATTTATTTACTAACTAATTTGTAGTTGTTGAAACCGGTCACAGTGGCTTTATTAAACACGTGGCTGTTTTAACAAGGAGGTATTTTAGTCGTTATTGGAATTGTCCTTAAGTTGATTTATTCCAGCAATGACAAGGTTTTGAGATTACCCATATTTAATTATTTGAATGTCGCTAAGCAACGGTTTTCATCCACGTTGATGGAATACGTCATGTGTTTTATTATAGGGCCCGTCCTAGATGTCTAATAAATGGTCAAACCTTTGGTCTGTCCTCACAGGTATATCCTGTGTATGTGTGTGTTATTAGGGGTGTCAAGTACATTGTTTGTGTAAATTTAATATTCATACAAAACGTATACATGGCGCTCCCCTCTAGGGACATGTTCCCGCTGAGGGACATGCTACGAGTGTCAGTATTGCTGCTCATCGGGATGTGGCGAGATCCGTATTAATGACGGCTATGTCTTTCCAGATCCTTCTGAGACGTTTATTGTCCTCACAGGACGAGAAGTTTGGGTATTTCATTTGCTGGTATAAGCTAGCTTGTATTGGAGTCAATGTAATACTCAAATGATTGGTGGTCTGTTTATCTTAAATTTTATTAGACAACTAAACGACATTGAGGATTGCTTCGGTATGACTCGGTGTTGGGGACAACCAACCGTGTTTTATTTAGTATGATTCAATATGGATTTAAACCGTATTTTACACACTTAGCTTTTCTTATTTTAATGGGTAAAGGTAACAGATTCTTATTCAACTGGCATAATTTAATAAACAGTTATATTGCGCGATGTTACAGTTGATAACATAATGAAATGGCTGATCTCATGATATCAAGGGCAACGCTTATATTATTGTCTTGTTTATGAACGTTCATGGGTGCTCATGTCACATACTTATTTACTTATTTGGTCCCAGTTTCAGTACTCGATAGTCTGAACCTTGCGTGAAATATTCCATGTAGGCGACGGGTCTACGGTATTGCAGACGGTGCGGGTCCAAGTGACTATAATACCATACGTATGGATACTTTCACGTAGGGACTTGCGGCTCCGACATATTAACAGCACCCATAGTAACGATATATGCATGATAATTTTATGAGATCTCAAGGTTTGCTTAAAGTTGACTGCAACCAGCTATTTTATATAACGATATAAGTTTATTTTAATATAGTCGTGATAAGCCAGATTTATCCATCGATTTTATGGATTTTATGACATATTTGTGTTATTGATACTTCAATCAAAATAAACACTAATCTATTTTATATATTAGCTGAAGAATATTTCAGTGCAATATATTTTAGAAGTATATAAATCTGAGTCCATCTGGTTTTAATTAAGTTATACTTTCATTCGCGTAATGTTTCAATGATACCATAATGAAATGGCTGATCTCATGATATCAAGGGCAACGCTTATATCATTGTCTTGTTTATGAACGTTCATGGGCACTCATGTCATATATCATACTTTTATGTCCCGGTTTCAGTACTTGATAGTCTGAACCTTGCGTGAAGTATTCCATGTAGGCGACGGGTCTACGGTATTGCAGACGGTGCGAGTCCGAGTGACTATAATACCATGCGTATGGATACGTTCACGCTAGGGACTTGCGGCTAGACATATTCGTAATGCCCATGAACGACTTATGCATGATCATTTTATGAGATTTCAAAGCTTGTCTTAACGTTGACTGCAACCAGCTATTTTATTTTAAGATATAAATATTCGTTGGCCTAATCGTGATGAGCCAGATTTATTCGTCGATCGTATCGACATTATAACATACTTATATGTTATTCAACTTCAAACTCAACAATGCTAACATATTTTATCTATTATCTGCATAATTTTACCTAATTTAATTGAATTATTTCCCAGTTGGTCTTCCCAGGTTAATCATTTAATATCTTCATGGTTTTCTTATCATAATATCTCCCACAATAGCATTTTATAGGATTCAAGTTTCGTTTATTATGCCATACAGTTAGGAGTATTGAATTATATTTTGTTTATAATTAATAGTTAATTAAATCACCTTTAAGATACGTATTATGCTTGTTAGAACATATCATTGTCTGTATCGCTAACATGTCTCACACCTCAGGAACTTGGTTACTAGTTTCCATAACGTTAGTCCATATTACCCTAGATGATTTGCCATATATTGTTTGTGTATTTTAATATGCTTTACCTTTTTATCCATAACATATTTTATTATGCTTGTGTACAGGTTAAACTTGGGCAGTCAGGTTTTTGTTTCCGTCTACTTTTCCTGACGTAGGGACTTGGCTCTAGTAATGAAGGCGGTGTATTCAAATAGGTCCTAATCAGACTTAATTGAATACAGAGTTATAGTAATTATTTCTGACAAAATATAAATGATTATAGATACAATAAATCGAAATGTTTTAGTATCCAATCTTTTGTTTATTTTATACTCCATCCTCGTAGCTTACACCCTCGTAGCTTACATATCTAATTAATATAATTTTAACTTTAAATTTTTAACTAAAAAAATTTAAATTAATGGTAAGTATTAAAGCTTGAGTAGAGTCAATAATTTTATTGAAGTAGCTTTCTATTAGTTCTTTGAATTTACCCTGGGTAAGACGTTACAAACAGAACAGTTCTTATTAACAGTGCGAGAAGGTTTGAATTCTCAAGACACTTAAGCATTTTAAAACCAGACGTTTTGCTAACGGGTCGTTTGGCGTTTATTCTATTTAGCAATAAAAACATTAAACAATCCAGATTTTTTGCTCCTTGACCGTTTAGCGTTCATGTCTGTTTTGTAATACAGACATTCGAAGATGAAGATGTTTTGCAGTTAGATCATTTTAAATTGTTACGTTTTAAGATCCAGACGTTTTGCTAAAGACACATTTAGCATTCATGTCTACGTAGCCACAAAGACATAACACAATCCAGACGTGTCAGCTATATAGTCTATTAGCGATAAGGTAAATTTGATAGTGACCCCGTTAGTGTGAGGCCTGAGTGCACGCTCATATTGAGCGTGCAGCGTGCGGCGTGCATGTCCATTTTTAACCCCCGAC
Organism: Leguminivora glycinivorella; assembly: GCF_023078275.1. NCBI lineage: Eukaryota > Metazoa > Arthropoda > Insecta > Lepidoptera > Tortricidae > Leguminivora > Leguminivora glycinivorella. The sequence goes on along the minus strand of NC_062976.1, from coordinate 4,466,676 downwards.
GCAAAAACGAAGGGGTGTTATAAGTCTGTCTGTCTGTCTGTCTGTCTGTCTGTCTGTCTGTCTGTCTTTGTCTGTCTGTGTGTGTGTCTGTCTGTGGCATCATAGCTGTAGTCTCAGTACACAACTCGACGCACGGTCTTTGAAATCCATTCTTTATCTTCAGTAACCCGTTATCATGAAAATGAAAATGAAATATTTATTTTTCAAGTAGGCATAAATATTACAATGCACATATGAACGTCAAACAAAGCTACGCCGGCTCTAACCCTACGCCTCAGCCTCGAGAAGATTTCAGTCTCCCCTCAGTTGGGAGGGGGTTATCCACTATGGGACCGGCAACAAACTAGGCGGGCCACTTCTTTGACACACATGACACATGTAACTCTAAATATCACAAGTTCTCTAAAACAATAGATTGCAAAAGGAATTCACGGTCTTTATCCACGTTAATATAACGTCACGTGCCTGCTAAACGGCCCCAACTGAAAAATAGTTATTTGTTATGTGTGGAATTGAAAACGAGCAGGTGAAAGAATTCTATAGTTGAAGCGAAGCGAGTGGTTCGAGGAGAATAGAATCCTGAATTTAGCGAGTTTTTCAATACATGCGAAGTAAAACACATTTGCACCCGAGTGTAACACAAAACTTTTCTCCTCACTATAGCGAGGAAACTACAACGCTAAAAATTCGTTTATCACTGCTTACAGTAGTTCCAGAGGTGGCAAATCATATTCTTTACTATAGATACACCCACTTTATTAATTTTAAAGCAGTTAATTTGACTATATTCAAGGTCAAATTACTTTACCCACTAGTGGATAAAATGCGTTTTTACCCGCTGGTATTAAAAGACAAAACACGTGTTTCCGAGATAATGAGGGGAAAACATTTTTTCGTTTTCACGTGTCAAAGTTTTGACACATGTTCGCGCGTCAGTAAAATTGTTCTAATCATGTAATCAATAATCCATAATTAATATTATTAATGGGAAAGTGTGTGTGCCTGTTTGTTTGTCCGTCTTTAACGGCAAAACAGAGCGACTAATTGACGAGATTTTTTAAGTGGAAATAGTTGAAGGGATGGCTAGTGACATAGGCTACTTTTTGTCTCTTTCTAACGCGAGCGAAGCTGCGGTCAAAAGCTAGTAAGGTTATATTTAGGCTCGGTTTGTTCTTTAAAATCTACTGCTTCAATCTAATGTTACATGATGACATTTGCTTAACAAAATAAATCTCATAAGGTAAGTACCAATTGCAGGAAAGATGTTGATAATTTTCAATATACATCTTCCACAAAGGCTTAAAAAAGAGACTTAGCCGGGTTAGCTAGTAAGCATTTTTATTAAGTCTTCTCGCCATCCATTTTACTGCACACACATCTGTAATTTTACTTACTAAGTTTTTAATCCTTACATGTCCATTTTGTGCTGTGTTGGTAAATAAATATCTTTTTATTTTATTTTTTACTTTTTTTATTTCTTCCGACATAAGGTCGTAATTTGAATGATTTTGAACCCGATTCTGAATCCGAATCTACAAAAATCTCAAAAACCAAAATGTTAGAGATGTGGCCGTTTAGCACGCACGGGACGATAAGGCTCGTGCCTCGCAATACCATTTCTACGTCATTCAAATAAAAACCGCTTTCGACAATGCTCCAAAAACTATCCGGGTTCCGACTGGAAACCATTCAAGCTCCGCTGACGTCACAGTGCCGGATAATTTTAGCCATCACGATAGGACGCCGTGTTCGGCTGACGTGGCGGAATGGGAGCGATTCGTTCTAGCCTATTTCGTTATTTTAGTAATGTGTCATTATTATAAAGAACTAGCTTTTCGGCTTCGCTCGCATTAAATTCGAAAATGGCGGAATGGTCCACACAAACTTCCACCTCCCATTTTAGGGAAGTTGGGGGATAAAAAAAAGCTACATACATATACCTACATCACTCATCCTTTCAACTACCTCCACTTAGAAATCAAGTCAATTCGTCGCACCGTTTTGCCGTGAAAGAAGGACACTTTAATTATAGACGGTAATCAGAATACTGGGCGGCACCTTCAATTAGACTAAGTCCATTTTCACATTATCCGATCCGATATCGGATGCCGGAAGGATTTCAATCAGAAAAATCCAAAATGGCGACTGTAATGTATGGGATATGGGTCGACATTCGATATCGGATCGGATAACGTGAAATCGCACTAATTCTGACGACTTTTGTAAAAATGGTTACATCTACAGATGAAGTGGTTTTGTGGTTAAAATGGTGATGCCATTTGATTTTGAAATGTGATAATAATGATAATTTAGAACGTTATATTAACTAGTAAAACGTGGATGATTTAAAAAGTTGACGAATTGGAGTTGCGACCGAAACGGTCCAACCCCGACGTCGCTGAGCGTTTTAAAAACTCGAAAATCATGCCGATCGACTGCGTGTGACGTCACGCCATTCAGCGGCTGCGTTACTATGGGTTCCCGATCCCGATTTATTCATGAGGATAATATGAGGACTTTAAACTGTCGTCACCTTGCCGTAAGGGGTTTCTTTCGCGTTTGCTTGGTAACTAAAAATAGATATTTTATAAAACATGTGACACTTAAATAAGTACCTATAAGTACCTAACACTTTGACAAGACAAGAATAAGTTTTTGTAAGTTGGTAACTAATTAAAATTTAATAATAAAAGTTACGACTCGTAGATTCGTTTTCATTTATTTAAATGCAAAGTTAGACATGTAATTTTCAAGAAATTTACATTTTCAGAAACTATTTTTTTCAGTTCATTGGGTAGCTGTATGCATACTTAGTTGAAACTGATGCGCATCGTCCGACCGAACTTTTATATTAAAATCGTAGTAATATTTTAATTAAATATTAAAACTTGTTAAGCATTATTAGAAGTGACTATCCAAACTATCCAAAGTCATTCTATTAAATATAAAATGTATTCAGTTCAGAAATATCATGCAGTCTTGGACGAGCAATATAATAAATAATAATAAATATTATAGGACATTCTAACACAGATTGACTGAGTCCCACGGTAAGCTCAAGAAGGCTTGTGTGGTCTGGTGGGTACTCAGACTACAGAACGCGAAGCTCTTGCAGCCATTTGGGCCCTTGACAAGTTCCGTGGGTACATCGAAGGCTCTGAAGTTACCCTTGCCACTGACCACCAACCATTAAGATGGATTTTGACTCTTAAGACACCTACAGGACGCCTTGCGCGATGGGCTCTGAAGATACAGGCCTATAACCTGAAAATCGAATATCAACCCGGAAATAAGAATGTTGTTGCCGACGCTTTGAGCAGACCAGTATGTGATGACACTACTAAGGATTCCTGTAATTTATGCAGTGTTATAGTAGATATACCACACATGTCACCTACCGACCTACGGAGCGCACAAGCGGAAGACCCAGAAATTTGGAAGATTGCTAAAGATTTCGAAAACAACAACATAGAAGCTGCTACACACTGGACTGAAAAAGGTTATTATATGTCACAGGGAGTGTTGTATCACTTTAACCCTGACTTTGAGAGCGAAGATCCTCAACTTGTCATACCACAGTCCATGAGAAAAGAGATTTTGAAGGAATTACATGATGCTCCTACAGCCGGACATAACGGAGTTGAAAGAACATATCAGCGAGTGAGTCAAAGATATTATTTCCCTGGTATGAAGAGATATATAAGCGAATACATTAGAGACTGTAACGAATGTCAGCGCTACAAACCATCCAACTTGAAGCCTGCAGGGTTACTGCAGACACCTGTACCAGCTCAGAGATTTGAGGTACTAGCAATAGACCTATTTGGACCTTTGCCTACTGGAAGTAAGGACGAACGATGGATTTTTATTATAGAGGATACTGCAACTAAGTGGGTAGAACTCTTCCCATTAACTATAGCAACTGCAGAAGCTTGCGCCAAAACACTGGTTGAAGAAATTTTCCTCAGATATGGTTTTCCCAGGAGAGTAATATCAGACAATGGTGTACAGTTTGTGTCACAAGTCATGCAGAAAGTCATGCACACCCTAGGAATAGAGCAGAACTTGATACCTCTATACCACCCAGAAGCGAATCCGGTCGAGAGGAAAAATAGGGATTTGAAAAGTCAACTGGCTATCATAGTTGAAGGGAACCACACTAACTGGCCTAGCGCACTACCTGCTGTACGCTTCGCCATGAATAGCGCCGTTACTCAGAGCACCGCGAAGTCGCCTGCTTACCTCGCCTTCGGGAGAGAGATGCGATCACCGGTAGAGAACAGACATGACCTGCGAGCTGTTATCCAGTCAGAGAACTTTATACCTCAGATAACACCCTACCTGTTGAAGCTCAGCGATGATCTCATCAAAGCTCAAGAACATAATCTACAACAACAGGAACGCAGGAAGACTTACGCAGATCAAAAGCGTAGACCCCATGAAAACTATAACATAGGGGACAAGGTCCTTTTGAAAACACACGTCTTAAGTAACCAAACAAAGGGCATAACTAGCAAATTTGCGCCCCGACGTGACGGACCATACATTATTTCTAAGATAGTCAGCCCGACTACTTATATATTAGCAAACAATGGCGAAACTGTTGGTAAATATCATGTGTCAGACTTGACTACATACCATCAGAAGAGTGGTGATGAACCTGCAGAACCCATCATGCCACAAAGGAAGAGAGGTAGACTGCCCAAGCGAACACCTACTACCCCTACTACTACTCCACCTGCAGCTGGTGAGAAGAAGAGAGGCAGACCACGCAAGAAGCAACCTGTGTGTCGGCCCATGGGCGAGGACGTCCCCATGGCCCGAAGGGGGAGCCTGTAGCCTTAACTCCCTACCCAGACGTGTAGAGTTGTAGACACACCCTCATACACACGTCTGTGAACGCCTTAACATTCATACACTCACCATTCATCACATTCACTCAACCAATCATTCACACTACTCGCGTGCGCCATATTATTTCAGTCCGAATCCGTTTGCCTTTGAAGAAAGATGTAAGGTCGCGACCTTACAACTACATGTAAGTGTCCTTCTCCTAGTTGTTTTGCGTAAATCACGGGACCCCTTTGACCATCCCCGGTTATACTTATATACATAGGATACATCCATGATTCAGGAACAAATATCTGTGCTCATCACACAAATAAATGCCCTTACCGGGATTCGAACCCAGGGCCGCGGTTTAGCAGGCAGAGTCACTACCGACTGAGCCAGACCGGTCGTCATAAAATAGTCCTTATACACTGGCTGGTGCCACCTCTGCGTGCGTCCCATGACACGAGTAAGGGCAGCATCCGATCGATGGACCCCACGTGTACCCCCTACAATTCATGAAAGTGTCAAAAGGCTAAGATACAAATACGTGTTGGTTTCGACTCCGCGCATGCTGCCCAAAGGTTCGGAATACTCCATGGTTTCCGTGACGAGAAAGGCATCATCAATGGCCTCGAACATCAATATTGATGGGTCCAATAGATTACGGCACTTCCGCAAATGGCTAGTGAGTCCAATGCGAGAGCGGTAGCCGCGACCGCAAAGCTGGCAGGAGAATGTCGTGGCCGTATCCAGTGACAAAGGTTGGTATTCCCGCCTAGAGTGAAGAAGGTCAAACCATACTTGGTCGTGCACTGAGAAAAAAAACAACCAGTTTTCATGTTCGTTCAACATGTTTTTTTGGTTAAAATAGCGCCTACGTGCTCTTTGGTTCAAACAACAAATTAGATTTTGTTAAGTGTAACTAGTACATTCTACAAGTTACTCGTCATATCAATCAACAATATAATATTTGAATCAACAAGTCGATTTTATAAAAGCAACATGACACATATTGTTTTAAACATATGTTTGGCTCATTCAATCAAATATCTTTCAATAAGTTTGACCTTGTTGTTCGAACAAATTCGACTTGTATTATCAATATTGTGATTTATTCCGTTTACTAAAATATTTTTGTTTCAAACGGATAAACCCGCACCAAGTCGAACTTGTTAAAATCACAATGCAAATTTCTCTCAGTGTGTGCAACTACTCCTTCACCCAGGGTCTGCCTCCAGTGATCGCGGTCTTCAGTTTCCATTTCCCAGTCGATATGATCGATCCAGAAGGATAACATGTCACAAGAAAGACATACAAAACATGTGTTTGTTTCACATGCAGACCAATAGTACCGTACTCACATGGAGCCGGTATCAAGCGGATTCGTCGGTATAAATTATTTTTACAGCCACTCCATACATTTGTTTTGGTTTCCCGTGTAATTTTATGAGTGCATTAACTGTACAGGGAAATATTGATAATGGATTCGGAGCCGTGTATATCGGGAATAATGTACGTCTGTTTATATCTATTAACCTTGGGATACAAACGGTGTTGGATATACATAGATACCTGGCGCCGTAGCCGAATGGCATTTCTGCGACGCGAAACGAAAACAAAACGCCACGAAAGGTAGTCCGGCTCTGTCGCGCCAATACGCAAAAGCGATAGAGATAGATAGCTACGAAAGAGATATTATCGTGAGCGGTTGTGCATTCGGCTACGCACACTGTACCTATAATGTGTAGGCACACCTCGGACACTGGCGATCAAATACATGAAAAAAACGCGTTTCTACGAACACAGTCTAAGCTCGTACCGCGTAGGTGAACGCGTACTACGCTTGTGTGAGTGAGATAAGACAGGTCGACTCGACTGGTCGCGCTCTCGTAACTGTGAGGTAACCAAGCAGGGAGTGGCCAAACTGTATGATAGTACTCTTTATTATACTGCGGTATAGGTTTGTGAATACTGCAATGTGAATGAAGTTACACCTACTTACACTTGGTTAAATTTATTATTATCCGCAACCTAGGTTGTCTGGAAGAGATCGCTCTTTAGCAATAAGACCGCTTCTTGTTTTACCTCTTAAGTTGTTGTTTATACTTACTTGTTGTTTCTTGTATTGAGGTGTGCAATAAAAAGTATTTGTATTTTATTGTAGTTTAATCTAAGTACAATTATTTTTTATGTTGTATGTTTTTAAATAAAAATCGTTTTCTATCTTTTCATCCTGTGACAACTGTGTAACAATGTCCTATAATATTTATTTATTTATTTATCCTAAATTTACACCAGCGCAGTTCTATACTTTTATTTACTAGTCAGCAATCTAACTGCAGTATAGGGTTGTCACTCCTGTCACCCGCTAATCGAAGCCCGGCAATAGCAGCGCCTGATTGAGCTGTTAGATTTATGTATGCTGACCGGTGGCAACCCTTTTACATGAGGACAATTGCGAGTATAGTAGCGACAGTCTATCGTAAATTTCTATTAACAAAAATGTCTTGACTTATGGTAGTTACCGTGCTAGAGTAACTCTAGAGTAACTCTAGCACGGTAACATGGTTGCTAGAGTAGGTAATTGCAAATAGGTAATTGTAGGTAATCATGACCGTCACAGACAAACTGCATCCCAACTGCAAATTCAAACTGCACGCCGACGGCTTATCTCTTACTTTTTATGTATTACCCAAGTTACATATACCTACCTACACCCTGTTTTTATTGAATTCCGTTAACTTTAAGGGAAGGTTCTTTAGTTCAAATACAATTAATTTCTCTAAGAAACTAGCGTCTTAACTCTTACGGTTATCGAGCTATAAAAAAATAAAGATAATTACTGAACACGTGTGTGACAGCCTTTACCAATTTCTAATGTTATTTGTTTTGACATGCGCCGTCAAGCAATTGACACTAACTTGAATGTTATTATTAAGGGTCTCTTACACGAATAAATTCATTTATCATGTATGAAAATGATGAGAACATATTTTTGCGTATTTAACTAAAAGTGATATACAGGGTGGTTCCTGATAATTATCAGTGTAAGATAAGTATCACCCTAACTACGTGTCGAATTTAAAGGATAACAAAAAAAACATGGTGTATATGTATTACCCAAGTCTTCATTTTGTAATGTAATTTTGAATTAAAAACGGTTTCAAATTTAAAACATGCATGTTGCGCTTCTATTGCACCTACGCGCGTGCCTTCAAGATATTTCAATGAAATTTATAAAGAAAATGTTTCTAAATATACATGGTAATATTAAAATTACATGACTACATTTACATAATTAATAAAGTATTGAAATTTGAACTACTCGCACTCACGAAAAGGAAATGCGATATTAAAAAAAAACCTTTTAAACCGTACATTTACATCAAAATGACATTTTTATGATGTCAATTACTGATTGACCGTCATGTAGAAATTCAAATTTTAAAAACAAATCAATCCAAACTACAGGGCTGTCAGGGTTGTCACTCGACGCCAGCCGGTAATCGATGGCTGACGGTCGCCGGCGGGCTCGGTGATTGAACTATTAGATTGATTTCCATCGGTGACAACCCTATTGATCCGGGGGCTGCGAGAACAATCGTATGCCGGTGGACGGTATGGACGCTTGAATAATCAAGAGCAGTGTCCATATGAGAGTAAGTTTCATGATGATCATTCAATGATCAATTGATCAGGTTATTCAAGACCATATTATACACCTAAGTAAATCAGAATACTTACAAGAAAATATGTATTGTATCGATCAAATCGATCGTTTTTACAAATCTCAAGGCGCTCCACCAACCACTTTAAAATTTAAAAAAAAGTCGGTCATTTTGAATGTATTTTGATAAGTTACAACTTTTTTTCCACTCGAGAACCTGTATTGTATGGTATGCCATTTAGCACCCTCCAGCTATCTCTTTCGGTTTAAAAGTTACCATACCTTATACGAAAAAGTGACCACCATTTTGACATTTTTGGATTTTCCAAAAAAAAAATTTTTTTCGGTCCAATCCAGACCCCTATTTTTTGCGAGACGCATAGAAGAACGAACGTCAATGTAAAAAATGAGAAATCAAAGGTATTAGATAACATCACGCCGGCACGTCGGGATATTAATATGTACCCTGCCTGCTAAGCCGCGGTCCTGGGTTCGAATCCCGGTAAGGGCATTTATTTTGTGTTATGAGCACAGAAATTTATTCCTGAGTCATGGATGTTTTCTATGTATGTATATGTCGCAGTAAGATAGATAAAGCCGTTATATAGTTATAACCCTAGGAATATAATTATACGTCGTAACAAAGTTAAACGAAAGCGATTAATTGCTATCTTACTAGGAATATAACTATAATACGTTACTAGTTTAGTCATATAGTTATATGACTGGATTCAGTTTAGTAAAATGATTGTAGGCAGGAGTGCAGCGGTGCGGCAGAGGTATAGTTATAACCCTAGGGATATAATTATATGCCGTAACATAGCTAAACGAAAGCGATTCATAACCATCTTACTAGGAATATAATTATAATACTGTAATTAATTACTATTAAACTATTACTTTATTAATACATTGTATTCATGTATAAATAATACATGCGAGGCTAGTCTAGCCCTGGTACATTAATTAATCTGAAACACAATATGACATGTAACAAGCATGTCTTCATTGTTAATTGATTACATGAATACACGTGTGTTAGTTGTGTGTAGATATGTATTGGGGGAACTTTCATTAACCTCGTAAGGCCCAATGTACATTACAATGTACATAGTTGTTGCAATCTAATTTGAATCTTTCTCGAACCGAATAAAGTTGAATTTCCATTGTTACATTGATTTTTAAGCCCGCAAAAACGACGGGATGTTATAAGTTTGACGTATCTGTCTGTCTGTCTATTTGTTTGTCTGTCTGTCTGTCTGCGTGTGTGTCTGTCTGTGGCATCGTAGCTCCCGAACGGATGAACCGATTTAGATTTAGTTTTTTTTTTTTGAAAGCTGAGTTAGTCGGGAGTGTTCTTGAGTGAGCCATGTTTCATGAAAATCGGTCCACTATGTCGCGGTCGGGGGTTTTTTCATGTGATGCTCTCAAGGAACCCCACTTTGCGTTTTGGATATTTTTATTATACGAGGATTTAGCTGGAGGAGGAGGATTAATGCTGAATTTTTAAAACAAACTAAATTCTTGCCAGTTTACTTACAGAATAAGGTTAAAATGGGAAAACTAACTATGGTGGGCCTAACGAGGACAAATAAGAGCCTTCGGTTAATCCAACTGTATATGTTTTATCATCATCATCATATCAGCCCTTTATCGCCCACTGTTGAGCATAGGCCTCTCTTCTAGTACGCCACTTGTCCCGGTCCTGAGCTAGTCTCATCCAGTTGTGGCCCGCTATTTTCCGGATGTCGTCCACCCAACGAGCTAACGGATGCCAAGCGCTTATTTCATTCTGTGAAGGTTTATATACGGCTGACAGTACCAAGCGCGGATCTCTTCTAGCGCCACTTGTCCCGGTCCTGGCCCCGGCTCCAGGGGGGCCACGTGGTCTATTTGTATGTCGTCCAACCTAACGAGCTAACGGGGGGTCATGACGCCCATTCTGTGACCCCCCCCTGGATCCGCGCATGGACAGTACTCCGTTTCTGGGGGGCGATTTTTCAATCTCGTATACGAGATTTTGTCACTAAAATACCGGTTGAAAACGGTGACTTGCTTATTATTTTCAGTGACAATTTTCTGAATTCGAACGAGTGAGACTCAAAAATCGGCCCGCTGGAGTATATTTATGTATGAAACATCATAGGTTGTGTTATGTTTTTTGGAGAAAACTAGGAAAAAAATTTGCAACATTGAAACACCCTGTTAGTGCGATCATTTAATAAAAACTAATTGCACAGGTTTTAGTATCTCTTAACTGTAACTGGCCAGTATTTCCGCTGGACCACAATGACATATAATCCATACAATTATTGACATGAGTGACATGAGAGATTGTGTTAAACATCTTGTCAGGTTAAATGTACATGGTGATTATTTTTACATAAAAATTACAATACAGTTTTTGATCGGTAAATTAAAAAAAAGATCATATGAAAACTTTTTTTAATTTCTAGTAGAAGTTAATATTAATTGAAGTCCCTTAAAATATCCGTGACTAATTTGGTAACACCTTATTGTATTATGGTGTATAATAAAATGAATAAAACAAAACCGGTACGACACTCATTTCATTTTACGCCACATGACAAAATGACGCGGAAAAAAACAGAAAACCTTAAAAGCTATTCTTACAACAAATTCCTGTATTCCACAACATAAGCGGAAAACGGAATGTATACGACAAATAACGCATACACATATCCCTTTTCACGCAAGAAAATATCTGACATGATTCTCGTAGTCTAAAAAACATAAATTTACTTAAATTTGAATCTTACTCCGTAGAATTAGGATTCAAAGTCGCGATAATTAACGCGAGTATTCATGTTACGCCATTTTGTGAAAAGCCATAGATTATAGAAACCTGTAGATGGGGGTGTGACGTCATCATGGCACCACTTTTCATTACAAATGTAACTGATAGACAACTTTCATAAAAATATTAAGTTATTTTGTTTGAGAGAAAAAGGAGTGTCCCGGTATTGATTGAAGGTGGAGTACAGCTACAATACTTATTCATTCAGTAATTATGTTTCATCAGACTGTGCAGGATCACATATTAAGGTTATTATATAAAAAATAAAATGGCGTTCTCAATGCCAGATGACATTCTCCGCCAGTTACCCTTTGAAATATAGACTGAACTTTATGAAAACGATGAAAAAAAAAATATTGATAAAACCTTATTGCTAATGTATTTTTTTCAGTTGTTTTTTGTCATATGAATATTTGTTGAGCAAATGGCTATCAGTTATACAATGTCATAACGGAAAGTGATGCCATGATGACGTCACATACCTGTCATCTAGGGGTTTCTACAATCCATGATGAAAAGCTTCCGCCATCTTGAAATACTCGTGCTTGGCATTGTAAATTTATTCATCCCTAATAATAATGGAATCAGGTTTTGTTACTTTATCACGCGTTGTGAGTGATTTGGGGTGTTAGAATGGGCGCGAATGCTTTTTATTGATGTTTTGAAATGTCCAAGTAAGTAATATTTATTGAACAGTAAACATTTGGAAATTATGTTGAAATGAAAACATTGAAAGCCTTTTATATTTATAGATTTAAGGATTAGTTAATATTTCAGGGAGAATATGCAGACATTATCTTCTTTGACCTTGACCTTCCCATTTACTTTCTTGTAATAGAATTCATTATAAATATCTTCGCTTTATTTTACATACGAGTATTATTTATAAGTAACTTCGCTGATGAAGAAACCCGCTGAGAGCCTATTTGAGTCAAATTCCCAGCTTTTTATCAAAACATTGCTTCAATTGGACCAACTGTACTCAAGAGAAGTTGCTCGTGACACTTTCGAAAGAGTGTCCGGTGAAAATTTAATTGAAATAGTTCAGCGGAATTGTCTTTCGAGAGTCAAACAGTCCGTGCAATGATGTTAAGTGGTATAGAATACGACCCCGCTTGGAGGCTAGTTCGAACTGCTTACATTCTGATACGAAAACGACGAATAGGGATGGTTTTCAGCAGTGTATAACTATGGCCTTCAGTTTTCGAATAATGCGCCGACCAGTCAACCAAAAGCATCATTTTGACACTTTTTTTTACTCAAAACTTTACTTAGGTAGTCATGGCCACAGACTAGCCCAGGAAAAGACGTGGCCTATAATGGAGCGAGCTCGCCCAGAAGGTGCCTGATGTTCAGTGTTCACTCTTGACTTGAAAGTTGCAGGACTTGCTGGGTTTTACACTGGCATATCCGAGTTATAGGGTAAACTCGCCTAATTCGGTGACACGCCTAATTCGGTGATACACGCTTTGAAGCACTATTCAGAAAGACGATTTTTGGTTGTTTCACCGAATTAGGCGTGTCACCAAGGCGAGTTTACTTAACTAAATCTTATATTTGACGTACCCATTGTAAAGTTTAAATCTGGTCGGTAATCAGTTAAGATTTAGCGTGCCGACTCGCATGCGATTGCGATCTAACTTACACTGCAGAGAGCGGAGGTTGCATACTATTGAACAAATATACCAATGTAATGAAATTCGCACGTGAGTTCACGCATCGTGTGAATAGTCCTGAAATTATTTGTCATCATCATATTTTATCGTTTGATTTTACAACACTTATATTATTATGGTGTAATAAACGATTATTTCTAGTAGCTTTGTACTTTATATAATTTCTTGATTGATATAATTTCCATAGTGTTAATTTTTTTCTATTATGAATATTTTTGCCTATTAAATTGTATCTTGTTTTTTAATGCATGTTAATTATAAAGATGTAATGTTTTGAAAAGAAGTGGCCCGCCGAGTTTCTTGCCGGTTCCATAGTGGATACCCCCCTCCAACTGAGGGGGGACTGAAATCTTCTCGAGGCTGAGGCGTAGGGTTAGAGCCGGCGTAGTTTTATTTGACGTTCATAAGCGCATTGTAGTATGCCTAATTGGAAAATAAATATTTCATTTCATTTCATATTTCATTTCATTTCATTTCATCATCATCGTCATTTCTGCCGTTAATAGCTCACTGCTGAGCGCAGACCTCCATAGGCTTCGTGTAAAAAGAGGTTGAAAGTTTGTATGGGATTTCTTAATTTTAAATGATAAAACCACTTAAATACATAAGCGATTATGACTATGTTGAAATTAAGAGTCTTTTTGACGACCGGTCTGGCTCAGTCGGTAGTGACCCTGCCTGCTAAGCCGCGGTCCTGGGTTCGAATCCCGGGAAGGGCATTTATTTGTGTGATGAGCACAGATATTTGTTCGTGTCATGGATGTTTTACATGTATATAAGTACCTATGTATTTATCTATTTAAGTATGTATATCGTCGCTTAGCACCTATATTTGTACAAGCTTTGCTCAGTTTGGAGCTAAATTGATCTGTGTAAGGTGTCCCCAATATTTATTTTTTATTTATTTTTTAAAATCTCGCAACTGATAAAACTGTAAAATTGGTAGCAATTCTGAACGATTTTAATATCTGTCCCACACGATAAGACAATTATATCCAGCTTGCAGTAATCCAGATATAATTGGCTCAGAACGCCGCCATTGCAGGACTTAATGCAATTTATAGCTGCAACTTATAATTGCTGTGTTTTGTGCAGTCGAGGTTTTGTTTACTTTGCGGATGAGTTGCTTGAAGTATCTTTGTAAGTGCTTTTTTGGATTCTCGTTATATTCGAGAGGGCGTAAGGCTCATAACAGAAGCTAAATAAATAAATAGAGGTAAAATTGTTTAAGTATATAACATAATAAATGCATTATTTATTATATGTCCTTCAAATCAAGGGTGAACTTGCACCTTGGTATGAGCTCACTCCGTCGTAGGCCACGTCTTTGCCTTTGACTAGTCTGTGGTCAAGGGTAAGCTCATTTATATAATAACAAAAGTGTCAGAAGTCTTCAGAATAACATAAAAGTTTGCGTCAAGTATCTGACGACACATGTCAAAATAAATAAGACTTAGGAAGTAGGAAAGGTTAATATTGTTTTTCCACTTGTTCAGTCACTAAATATATTATTTAATTACTAAATAACAGTAAGAGTTAAGACACTAGTTTCTTATAGAAATTAATTATATTTGATTTATAGAACCTTCCGTTAAATTGAACGAAAATTAATAATAATAAACACGTTGTATCTATAAACAGCGTTGTCTAAAACATATTCCGCTCGCTATTTCTGTCACACTCAAACCAATATGATATTTATTAAGTACTAGTATTTACCCGCGGCTACGCTCGCGTTAGAAAGAGACAAAAAGTAGCCTGATGTCACTCTCCATCCCTTCAACTATCTCCACTTAAAAAATCACGTCAATTCGTCGCTCCGTTTTGCCGTGAAAGACGGACTAACAAACAGACACACACACTTTCCCATTCATAATATTAGTATGGATAGACGTTAAACTTTCGTGAGACATATTCAAATATTTAATGAAACTACAGTTGTGTTGTAGGTACTCAAGTCCGACAAAATTCTCCTCCAAAATTGGCCCCAGACATGTCGCAGCAATATAATAACGTGAGTGCAACCGTAGTTTCATTAAATATGTGATATTTATTCGAACAAAATAATCAAACGAAACTAATTATTTGTCCCAAAACGCACCGTAGTTATCCAACATTCATTTTGAGTGACATGTAATATCAATTTGAGGTTGATATTGTTTTGATTTGCGTCGGCATTTGTTTGATCGACGCAAATATACGCGTGTGCGGGTTTGTTTGATAAACATTGCTTTACTATACCCTAGTTTGAGTAAACATTTTACAAATAAACTTTTATAACTTGTTTATCTTTTACATGTCCGTGTAAAAAGAGACTGACAATTTTAGTCTGTCCGCTAACTTTGGAACAAAGTGAGGAAATGTCATAGCGATTTGTCATAAACAATGACCTATATAATATACATACAAAGTTATCTTTAAGGTACAGCGGGGCAAATCTCAACTGGGGGGCGAATGTAACTGGTCCATTTTTTCCATGTTTTACAATGTTTGCATTATTAAATAGTGTCCACCGGTTATATATGGTAGGCGTGTTCAGTGGATACATGTATACCTCAACATCATAGTGTAATAATGGAAAAAATGGATAAGTTACAATTGCCCCGTCGAGATTTGCCCCGCTGTACCTTGTCTATACGTAATTTGTAATTATTTAGGCATTTTGAATACCGACCTACAGATATAGCACAATGGTTTTCCATCGTGCTTTTTCAAAAACGTTTATAGGTATCTGTTCGGGGTTCTTATACTGAGCCCGACTGCAATAGTAGGTATGAAGCATTCGCAAGTTTCCGAGAAAATACGAAGCAGTAGGTACATCAGATCTGACATTTTACATCAAATTACGTTTACGTCAAATTACCATGAACCGACTAAATTTAATATTTGTCTGTATTAATTAATTGAAACCAACATTGTTATGTTTACATCCGGAGCAGCTGCGAATGGTATTACTAGTGACGGGTGAGGCCCTGCCATTGTTCCTGCACCTGAGCCTGGTATAAACTAGATTGTAAACTGTGTAATCAGACCTTACTTTAAGTCCAAAATAAATTAAACATAAATTGTAATCAATACAATGATATGCTTAAAGACAGTTGGAAGTCTTCATCATCATCTTCATCATCATCATCATCATCATCATCATCATCATCATCATCATCATCATCATCATCATCATCATCATCATCATCATCATCATCATCATCATCATCATCATCATTGGACTTGTCTATAACCGACTATTCAAGCAGTGTCAGGTGGAGCGACGTTTTTCGTGGCTGTGTAAGCCAATACATGGGTACATACATATTGGGGGACATCTTACACAGATCAACCTAGCCCCAAACTAAGCAAAGCTTGACTATGGGTGCTAGGCGATGATATACTTACGTATATAGATAAATACATACTTATATACATATAAAACACCCATGACTCAGGAACAAATATCTGTATTCATCACACAAATAAGCCCTTATCGGGATTACGGGGATCCGAACCCGGGTCCTCGGCTTAGCAGGCAGGGTGCTAGGCCAGACCAGTCGTCAAAAAGCCAAGAAGCCAAAACGAGAACGTCGGGAACACCAAACTGGCAGGTGTAGTGTGCCCGTGGCGAACAGGTAGTTTGGCGCGCTCAGACTTAGTCACAAGTAATGTAATCATAAATATTAAATACCTTTTCTGAGACATGGTATGAAATATTGATGTTATGTACCTTATAATTGGCAGCGAAGTATGACGTTGCAGGTGCGGCTAGGACGATTGATAGATAATGGAATTTCATACAAACCTTGCAGGCCAAGGCCGGCAAAGTCCTCTTTTTTAATTTCCAAACACAGATAATTGTGACATAACATCCAGGTATTTAGCCAATTAAAAAAAAACTATAAGGGGCTTCATAGACGTGCCGACTGCAACTGGTACGGGCCCTAGACAATATTTGATTTTGGGTGCGTTTTCATACAAAAAAAATTTTTTTCGTTTTTTTTTAAATTTTTTTTTAACTTTTTGTTTTTTTATAAGCGTATACGGGGCATCAAAGGGGAACGAAAATTCGATTATTTTTGCGCTACGACGCACCGTTTAGGAGATACAGCCATCCAAAGTTACTATTTTCAGTAGACTTTATTTATTTCATACCATGTTTGAGAAAAGCACTATACATACCTCGGCGGGAAATGGGGTTGCCCGCCTCAGACCTATCCGTCTATATGTCTTCGGCCGGCAACCCCCTTTGTCCCGGCCTCTGTAGTAATTACCACCAATTTTATTTCAAGATTTCTTGCGACGAAAAGGCGGCACTTACCTGCAAAAAAGATACAAAATAATTTAATAAAAAAGTAATTAACTAATCCAATTTTTGACTCGTTAAAATGAAAGATCACTTTCAAAGAAATTATTCAAATACTCCTAGGCCATTTTTTTTTTCGAAGTTGTCCAGCCCACTTTTTTTATAACATGGGTATTTTTTACGCGATTTATACTCAGAATCGCGAGGTCTTTCGATCCTGATAGGACAAAAAAATGGCCCAAGATTTCCATACATTTTTGAGACCTTCCATTCCATTACCGCCATACAAAATGAATGAAAAATGGTAACGGAATGTGAAAAAACCTTGGGACACTTTTTTCTCCCATTACGCTTGAAAGAGCTCGCGATTCTGAGTGGAAACCACATAAAAAATGCCAAATCTAAAAAAGTGGGGTGGACAACTTTGAAAAAAATGCCCCTCCTAGGCTAGCTATAATCAATATCTTACCATTTTTATACTTAAGAGAATCCTTTCTAAAATCGTTGCTTAAATTTGTTTAGCTCAATCGGTTTCTTTAAGGTAAAAGATATTATTTGTTGATCGAGTTCGTCAAATAACGAAATTGAAACAAATAAACGAAAATGATTTTCAGTACGTCTACTATTTACACAAATGGAAACTGCTCTAAGAATTATTCAGTATTTATAGAAATATACAAACAGTTTATCTAAATCAATTTCAAGCAGTATTCTGCAAGCACTTACGTAAGTAATGACAAAAAGGGAATCATAAATAAATATTATAGGACTTCTTAAACAGATTGACTGGGTCCCAGGATAAGCTCAAGAAGGCTTGTGTTGTGGGTACTCAGACAACGATAGGTATATATAATATACAAGTACTCACACGTATACATAGAAAACATCCATGACTCAGGAACAAATATCTGTGCTCATCACTCATTCACGCAAATAGATGCGCGTACCGGGATTCGAACCCGAACCGCGGCTTAGCCAGCAGGGTCACTACCGGCTAGACCAGACCGGTTGTCACTACATATGAAAATTTCAGTTTGAATAGTCCGATAGGTCATTCGGATCAATCGGAAAAAAGTTCATGTGATCCAACCGGTAGGACCACGTGACCAGAGGGGGCAGGATCACTACCCGCTATGCCAGACCGGGTCCGGTTCTAAGATTAACTTTGTATTTTCTATAAAAATGCTTTAGAAAAACATTCCTAATTCTGTACCGTTCAACACACATACTGGTAAGAACGCCAAAACCCTTGAAAACAAATAGCCCACTCAATACACGTGTTAGCAATCGCTTACATTTATTGTTCTGATTCCTTTGATGTGTACTACTTGATGCCGGGAAAGCTTTTTTACGTTTGCATTGTTATTCTGAACTACTAGCCTAGCTCTTGCTTCAATCAAACCAGAAAAAAAATTCTTCAGCCTTACGAGTAAGTAGTTCTTGAAGTCCGATTCAGATATGAGTAATGTGACAGCGTTAGACTATAGTTTTGAGCGTCGAATTACCTGCTTAGGTAATTCCTTTCATGAAAATCTGTCTACTATGTCGCGGTCGGAAGTTTTTTCAAAATTTCTATTTTGTTCCAGATTTGAATATGTTATTGTGAGTAATTTATTTGTTACTATTATTTATTATTTATTTATTGGAAAACCAACAGCAAATGAAACATGTTCTGTTGTGAAACAGGAGGCCAATTACAGGTTCTCACAGATAGAAATCTTGTAGAAATTAACTTCACTAGGTATTAGGTATTACAAGTAGGTATACAAATATGCTTACAGTTATACAGGGTGTAACAAAAATGGTGGTGATCCGTTTAAGGGCGTATTCAGTATCGTATTATCATCAGGAAAAAGTAGGATAAAAATTTTTTTTCGCAAAAAATTTTTTTATCTTTGTATGGAGATTCGACCGATTCGCGCGGCCCGGCTCATACAAAAGTGAAAATTTTTTTAGCGAAAAAAAAATTTTCTTCTACTTTTTCCTGATAAGAATACGATACTGAGTACGCCCTTAAACGGATCACCACCATTTTTGTTACACTCTGTACAAATATGTTACAGATAAAACAGTCTACGCTTTCTTTATATTACATCGCATCTTCGCATCGCTCTTACATCGCATTTACCTTTTTCTAAAAAAGAAAATTCTAATGTAGACAAAGTCCTGAATACATAACTGGAACAAACATCATTAATATTTCATATTTCTAAATGCAAAGAATAGGTAAGCATTCATAACATAGTCCCAAGAACATGATCCCGTTGGGATGAAGAAACCTTCAAAAAACGACGATGAGATGTATATATCTGTACATAGTATTGCTATTGCTACAGATTTTACCATTTGCGGCCTCATTTTTAGGGTTTCGTTCCTAAAGAGGAAAAAACCGGAACTCTAATAGGAGCATAGGTAGAATATAATGATCAATGATAATTTTGAACCATACATTTTAAAATTGATGGATTTGATTGATTGATACACACGACAAAAAGGCTAAATGTAAAACACCCTAAATCAATCAATCAAATCCATCAATTTTAAAATGTTTGAAAAAAAAATTGTTTCGCTTGGTTGAAAAATTGATTATCCTTTGTGACTTAAAACCCTCGCAATGCTCAAGATTGCACCAATCGAACCATTCGCTAAAATCAATATTAGAACCTTCACGCTCTTTATTAATTAATAACAATATATTTACACGGCATTACAGACAAGCCAATACACCGAGAAATAGAGTATATACATTTTCGCTGTACACAAAATACAAATTTTATAACAAAACAAAACTTAAACAAAAATACTAGACAACCTGTCATCCATCGACTCACAAAACCTTAAACATTCATAACACACATTCGCCCATCTCCACGCAAACATGTCGCATTCAGGTGCGGATGTCAGAAGCGTATTGAGCAATGTAAGCGGCGTAAGCGCACGACAGAGCGGCGAATTCTTATGCGACACCGTGCGCGTCACCGGTACTGCCAGGAGGGGGCGAGCTCGTGGTCTCAGACTGACTCTGGGCACATCCGGAACGTAGAGCCGTAAGACTCGAGCCACAAGTTCCGGGCAGTCTGACTCACCACGCAGTATGCGACAAGCGGTGGTCAGCAGTTTGTTGTTACGCCTTACTTCTAACGAGTTATATCCGAGGCATCCGAGTAAATATTTTGTTGGATAAAGAAATGGATAATATCCAAATCTTTTCTTAAACAAGAATCTCAAGAATGCCTTTTGGATCTTTTCCAGAAGTAAGGCGTAGGTGGACTCATATGGGTGCCAGATGATTGACGAAGCCTCAAGCTTGCTTCTGACCAAGGCACTGTAAACCATCCCTATAGTCCCGATGTCCCAGAAATCCTTGACACTCCGAATCACAAAGCCTAGTCTCCTAAACGAACCATCAGCAAGTGTGCGGATATGCTCGTGAAAGGTGAGACGGTCGTCGAAGACCACACCAAGATCCTTTACAGAAAAGACCCTAGTAATAACCTCAGTTCCGAGAGTATACTGTTCAAGTCGAGGTGTCGCCGAACGACTAAACGTGAAAACAGCACACTTGGACGTATTAAAAATCAGCTTATTGGTAATGCTCCAGTTCATTACTGAGGTAATATCTTCTTGAAGAGAACTACTATCCGCACTACTCTTTACTCCGTATATGAGTTTCAAATCGTCAGCATACAATAAGCATTGTGCATGCTTAACGACTGATTCTAAGTCATTGATCATAAGTCCAAATAAGAGCGGGCCAAGTATCGAGCCCTGACTGACCCCAGATCTGGTGTGATACGGAGGTGAGACGAAACACCCATGACGAACGTACTGTTGACGATCACGCAGATAACTAGCAAAGAAAGCCAACAACCGCGGCGAAAAGCCTATGTCGCTTAACTTTCCCACTAGTACGTCGTTATCCACGCGATCGAAAGCTTTCTTGAAATCAAAATACAAGACGTCAACCTGGGTGCCCTTATCCAGATGCTCAGAAATAGTGGCCGTCAGGGTAAGAAGGTTAGTGTCGACAGAGCGATTCGCTCTGAAGCCATGCTGGGAGTCGCACAAATATGGTTTCAATTGTGTTGCTAGCATTCGATGAACAATCGATTCAAATAACTTTGCCAGTGTAGGAAGTACAGCTATAGGCCTATAATTTTCAACGTTGGCGGTGTCACTAGTCTTAGGTATAGGCTTCACTCTTGTGATCTTCCAACTTTATAATTGTCTGTTCGTGTTCCGTCTGTATATCTGTCATGACTCATTATTTTGTGAACGCGTGAAGGTAACCATTTTAAATTAAAACCATAATTATTTTACTAAGCACTACATTTTCTTTGAAACTGTCGGGTCTATATAATCCCAATATCCCGTTCGTTGATCTAAAACTATGAGGTTTGGCAAATAATAAAATTGGAAAAATAATAAAAAATAAATAAATTATTTGTACGGAACCCAGGGTGCGTCGGATCGACTTGCACTTGGGCTGTTTTGTGGAAATAAAAGCGGTTTGATTTTTGTACTATGATATCTTAAGATTATGAGTGACACATCTTTGAGTCTACCGTAGGCAAAGTTATATTTGTTGGCTATTAAGTGAAATTTAAACGCTTAGTGATATGGTAACCTTAACCTTTTGCCTGATGCAATAAGAAACATTTGTTTCTGGCTTTAATAGCTGTGAATAGAGTATCATACTAGTCTTAGTGGCAACCCACACTCAGGCGATGCACGTCGTAAGACGCGGAACGGGCGTCAGCGCCGCGCCGCCTGCGTCTAATTTAAAAAACGTCTCAGTACATTTTGTATACTCGTAGGAAGGACGTAAGACGCGCTCCAGGCGACGCGGCGCGCGCCTCAAGCGACGCGTCGCTTGAGCTGGCGTCCGTTCCGCGTCTTAAGACCGCGCATGTGTGTGGGTAGTCCCTTATATGACCCCGTATGCGGTAAAGAGAAAGAGTTAAAAAGGTAAAATAATGTTAATGAATCGCGTTCAACCTATATGTGACTCTAAATATGTGTACAAAGCGCGAGAACTTAGAGTAACATACTGTTCAAATATCTAAAAGGCTTATTGATATGGGCGGTATTTAAACAACTGAAACGCCCAGAAGTTGGACTGAAAACGGGTTCCACTGGAAGAATCGAAAGTATTTTTATTGACGACCGGTATGGCCTAGCGGGTAGTGACCCTGCCTGCTAAGCCGCGATCCCGGGTTCAAATCCCGGTAAAGGCATTTATTTGTGTGATGAGCATAGATATTTGTTCCTGAGTCATGGATGTTTTCTATGTATATAAGTATTTGTATATTATATATATAAGTATATCGTTGTCTGAGTACCCACAACACAAGCCTTCTTGAGCTTACTGTGGGACTCAGTCAATCTGTGTAAGAATGTCCTATAATATTTATTTATTTATTTTAGCAGGTAATAAAAAAAAACGAAAACAGAAATCACATAATTAATCTTCCTTAGTTCCAGTAAGAACAGAAATCTCATTGTCCGTTAACTAAGCAGTAAGTAAGTAAGTAAGTAAGTAAACACTTTATTGTACAGAAAAATAATACAGCACATAATATTTAAAATAAAAAGTTTCAGTACAAAGGCGAACTTATCCCTTTAAGGGATCTCTTCCAGTGACATTCAATTCCTACGACTAACGAAGGGGAGATGACCACGCATTACACTCATATTGCAATATAATTTCATATGAGAAGGGTAAACATAGAAACACCATAATTAATTACTTATTTATTACTGGGCCATTTTTTTTCAGTTGTCCACCCCACTTGTGGTTTCCACTCAGAATTGCGAGCTCTTTCAATCCTAATAGGAGAAAAAAAGTGTCCAAAGGTTTTTCCCACTCCGTTACCAATTTTTCATACATTTCGTATGGCGGTAACGAAATGGAAGGTTTAAAATAAAGTATGGAAATCTTTGAATAGTCTTTTCCTTATCAGGATCGAAAAACTTCGCGATTCTAAGTACGAATCTAGTAAAAAATACTCATGTTACAAAAAAGGGGTGGACAACTTTGAAAAACATCTACATTTTATCCAAAACCATAAGGTACACTTCACCATGAAATATGCGCCATTTTATTTTTATTTCATAAATGTCAGGGAAAATGACATTCATTTGTGTTTACTAAAGGTCAAAATCCCATTCAATTTGAGGATCACCAAGACCCGTACGTTACGATCCATTCTCGCATGAAATACACACTAAAGCTATTCATAAATACAATTTCAGTGATACAAACCATCCATCACATAAGCGTCCATTTCCCTGCATGACCAATGAATCCAATAAGCTATGATTTATCGGGGCCATCGCTCTTCGTCTTTTTCGGTATGATGCTTCGCTGTTGAGGCGTGACTTGCAGCTCTTGAGTATGATGATTGAGGATTGGTTCGAGAAATAGTTTATAACAGTTATGAGTGTGACCAGTATAACTCGCCCTTTGCAAGTCAAATTTTTAACCCCCGACCAGGGGCGGCTCACTCCGCGATTCTATCGTCGCGCTACAAGTACATGCCGGCGGCCGCGAGTTCGCGGCCCATTCAGTGGTGTCGACCTACGCACGGCGCAATAGAATTCAATGTCGGCTGCTCTCGTGCGAGCTGTTTGTTACTGTAGGTAAGAATTTAGAATGGCGGCATTTTGTGCACATCACAGGAGTGAGCCTTCTGTATTTGTACTATTAAGGTGGAAACCCATTACACCATATCATGCTATGACCGTGCTATAAACGTGTCAGGCACGGAATGTAACGCGACACGGATGGCTATGCCCACTACAACGTGTCCACATCATTTCATATCCGGGCATAACGAGTTAAGTGACCGTAGTGTCCGCGTATCATCCCCGTAGCATAGACGAGTATAGTGACCGTAGTGTCCGCGTATCATCCCCGTAGCATAGGCGAGTATAGTGACTGAAAGAAGTATGACAACGCGTGTATAACGTGCTTCAAACGGTCACCATACGCGGTTATACCCCGTTTGACCGCCTGCACGCACCGTTCTATCACCGTTGCGTGCCATTCACGGAGCGTTTCGACACCGGCAAAATATCCTCGCCGACAATATTTGACGGTCCGTGCATGGCACGCTACGGGTATGATCGGTGATGGAACGGGCTAGTATGCATAGCCTCATACTTTGTAATACAAAGAATATTTTTTTGTCTGACACGTTCATAGCACGGTCATAGCATGATATGGTGTAATGGGTTTCCACCTTTATATATTCTGTGCCCCGACGCAAAGACGACGGGGTGTTAATTAAATTATACATACATACATACAACATACATACAATCACGCCTGTATCCCATAAAGGGGTAGGCAGAACACATGAAACTACTAAAGTTTCAGTGCCACTCTTGGCAAATAAGGGGTTGAAAGAAAATGTTATAATTATAAGTTTGACATGTCTGTCTGTTTCTCTGTCTGTCTGTGTGTGTGTGTCTGCTTGTGGCAATAATGTGGCATCGTAGCTCCCGAACGGATGAACCGATTTAGATTTAGTTTTTTTTTTTTAAGTTGAGTTAGTCAGGAGTGTTCTTAGCCATGTTTCATGGAAATCGGTCTATTATGTCGGGGTTTTCTTTGAAATTTAAATTTTTATTAAAGCGAGCGTACAGCGGGGCGGGCCAGCGTGCAGCGTGCGACGATAGAATCGCGGAGTGAGCCGCCTCTGGTCGGGGGTTAAAAATTTGACTTGCAAAGGGCGAGTTATACTGGTCATAACACTCATGACTGTTATAAACCATGCATCGTCCACTAGGGACACTTATATGAGCTTCAATTGCTTGACATGCCCCCGCGCGCTTCGTTCCGCTGCACGCCCATTATGGTCAAGGCACAGTATAATAAAGAGTACTATCGTACAGTATGGTCATGGTCACTCCCGCTCCCCGCTGAAAGTGCTGCTCACCCCCTCTCGGTTACCTCACAGTTACGCCGTGTCTTGAGTGGGCGACGGTCGCGCGACCGTCGCCGTCGCGTCTCATACTTCCATATCGACGGCGTCTGTCAAAAACGCGAACAGACGATGGTGTGGTCATGTCTCCCGTATGTCTAATGACAGAGTTGCTAAGCGCATCTTCTACTCACTGGGAGACTTCGGCACAAGATCGGCCGAAATGGAGGCATACAGTGAGAACAAAAGTGCAAACCTTCGAAGAACAGAGACGAGTGGAACTTGACGCCAAGCGCGACGAGATAAAGGCCCGACCACCTGCAGCCATCAACTATAATTTCATCGGAGGGGTGCTGACATGCAGTGAGTGTGGTCGTACATTTACTGCAAAAATAGGCTACGTTAGCCACCTGAGAGCTCACGACCGTCGCTCTCAATAATAAACCAATATCCAGTCGCTGAGGCCGAAACCGGTCGGGACAGGATGATGATGATGATCACTCATACAAGCATAGTAGGTACGCGTTCACCTACACGAGCATAGAATGTGTGCTAGGAACGCGTCTCTTTCATATATTTGATCGTCAGTGTCCGAGGTGTGGTCAAGGTCATATTATACACGGTCGCGCACTCAAGTTCAAACTTGTAAGTGTAGTACAAAAACACAATTTTCCAATTCTGAATTCAACTGAGATTATTCAATTTATACATAACCCAGAGCTACTAGATTCGCTTCCGGTAGTTTTGGATGATATTTGGATATCATCCAAAACATACGTCTTCCTAACTAATGTAGGCAGTTTCAGTTTATTTGACGCTAATCCTTGTTCGGATTTATTGGATACAGTTGAGTTCCATAGGTATTTTTAAACCCCGACGCTAAAACTACGGGATGTTCTAAGTTTGAGGTGTCTGTCTGTCTGTTTGTCTGTTTATTTGTTTGTCTGTCTGTGTGTCTGTCTGTGGCATCGTAACTCCCGAACGGATGAACCGATTTAGATTTAGTTTTTTTTTGTTTAAAGCTGAGTTAGTCGGGAGTGTTCTGAGCCATGTTTCACGAAAAACGGTCCACTATGTAGGAGGTTTTTTCAAAATTTTAATTGTGTGGTTAGGTTACCTATTTGTTGAGTGAGCAAATCGATTTGAAACGTGAATTTATACGATGGGCCTAGTCTAGCATGACTTTTTGACGTTATATGGGGAAAGTGATCGGTAACTTAGGTATATTAGATCCAAAAACCGTAAAAATGTTCTGTTACGTTTAAGCTCTCATCATCATCATCCTCCTTGCGTTATCCCGGCATTTGCCACGGCTCACGGGAGCCTGGGGTCCGCTTTGACAACTAATCCCAAGATTTCGCCAACAAACTGTCCTCAGTTTGGCGGAATTGTTTCCTGTAAAATAGTTGTAAGTTTCTTGTTATAAATATATATATATAAAAAAAAAAAATTGGCGTAGGCACAAGTTATACGAACACGACTGCCATCTGAAAATCCAACCCGAAGGGTAACTAGGGCTGATTGGAATTAGTCCGGTTTCCTCACGATGTTTTCCTTCACAGAAAATCCAGAAGCAAACAGGTGACTCATAAAACTCAGCTCCTATTTATTTTTCTTATTGGACAGTCGCCATCGAAAATCATATTTGTCCTTATTCTTAACTTAAAATGTTCGACTCGCTTTCACAGCCTTCTGCCAAATCCTTTGTAAATAAATCTCTTTTGGCAAATATTTGGCGCTCACACAGATTTCCTGCCGAAGTTATACGTCATCGATGGTTATTTAGATTTAATCCATACCAATATTATAAATGGGAAAGTGTGTGTGTCTGTTTGTTTGTCCGTCTTTCACGGCAAAACAGAGCGACGAATTGACGAGATTTTTTAAGTAGAGGTAGTTGAAGGGATAGAGGGTGACATAGACTACTTTTTGTCTGTTTCTAACGCGAGCGAAACCGCGGGCAAACGCTAGTTTATTATATGTGCAACATGTGGAGAAACCTGCACTGAAATGTCACAATTTGGATTTCTTTCAACCCCTTTTTGCAAAGAGTGGCACTGAAACTTAGAAGTTCATGTGCTCTGCCTACCCTTTTATGAGATATAGGCGTTATTATATTTATGTATGTATTAAAATAAACAACGATATCACTTAGTGTAAGACAGGGTCAACAAACTCTTAAATAACAGTTCCACTATATTGGGAATTAAGGGGTTAAAAAAAACTAATTGTGATTTCGCAGTGACAAATTGCCAGCTCATCGTCCACACCTTAATGGAACCCATACCCCACACTGAACTTCTACGATCGCCACGGCAGGAAATTGGGTGGTGAAATTTTATTCCCGTAACCACATCAATTGTGGATATCGGCCACTCCAATTACTGAATATCGTCTCTGATAGTGTAAAAGAGCTCCTATTTAATAGCGGCCGACCCACGGCCCTGGTTTTATCACTTCATTGTGAACTTTGATCAGCAATTTTCATTTAATAGTTTACTGTAGTGAATTTCAAAGCTAAGATTCTTGATTAAGGTAAAGTAAATATTATACCTACTTAGGTGTCAAGATTTGCATGAAGTAAACATAGAGAAGAATTAATTATCTAATCTGGAGCAACTTGAATGTGCTTAGAACATTTGAATGTACTCTTATATTTTTATATGCACAACCAAACACATTTGTAGCTAATAGTACCGAAAATAAAACAGTCAAGTTTATGTAAAAAATGGTACGATATGTAACGATCTATAACAAATGTAACAGGGCCATTTTTTTTCATGTTTTACAATGTTTGCATTATTAAAAAATTGAGTGTCCACCGGTTATATATGGTAGGCGTGTTCAGTGGATACATGTGGAACATCATAGTGTAATAATGGAAAAAATGGATCAATTACAATTGACCCGTAGTCGAGATTTGCCCCGCTGTATCTTACATACCTGAGGGTTGAAAACGAAACAAGTAGTTTTTTGTGCAGTAAGGTGCCAAGCTACCTAACTATATTTTACTTGTAAAACAAAGTTTACACGAGTTTACTAGCCTCGCTTGCGAAGACTAATCAATACCGCTTACAGCACAAAGAACCAAGTAAATACTAAGCTAGTGTAATCCCGGCTTTACGCAAGGAAATGCATCCTGCGCGGACATGGGATTATTTATTTTCTTTGCTCATTCGAAAGGTTTTAAAATGGAATGAAAATAAATATGAGAATTAAACGCAGAAGTAAATTTACATAATGAACTAAGGCTAAATAAATATTGTGCTGGGGACACTTATTACAAAGATCAACTTAGCCCCAAACTAAGCAAAGCTTGTTTTATGGGTGCTATTAGGCATATATACATAACTAGTATAGTTACAATTTACATAGATAAATACATACTTACATACATAGAAAACACCCATAAATCAGTAGCAAATATCTGTTTCCTTCATACAAATGCCCGTACCTGGATTTAAAAACTAAGGACCATCGGCTCAGCAGGCAGGATCAAGATACCGACTACTCCAGACTGGTTGTCAAACTATAGAGCTTTAAAAGTTAGCTCGAATCTAAAATACGCATTGAGGATGCAAGCGGCATTTCCTCGCTGTATCAAAATATTAATTCAGTGAGAGGAAATCGCCAGCTCTTCCGTCGTCAGTTTCGTCAACCAGATGGATGAATAATGAAAATAAAATCAAATGGATGGATAAATATCTAAGTTACAAAGTGCGATGAGTATCAGCCATCATCGTGTCTTCTGATCATTAAAGCTGAGGCAAAATAATGATTTAGAATATCAATAGGTCGTTTCAATAATATTGAACATAGCAACTTACGCAACTTGAAGTATCAGCTGCAAAAATTTATAAATGAATTCATTCATAATTTCTCCATGCAATTTTGCAGCTCACTGTACATTCAGCATCAATATTTAGTTGCTGATATCCTGAATAACTTTTCTTAATATGAATAAATCGGTAAAGTTAAAAATATCGAAGTTTAATTTTTGTTTTATGTATACAACGTGTTTCCGGTATCACTCAAAACCTCAGACACCCCAACTGATTTTTATTTTTTTAAACTCATCTAGAGTATTCGTATTGAAATCTGATGTTTACTTTTTTTTAAATTGAATTTTTAATTTTCTGTACAGCTCTACTCGACTTTTAACTCTACGCTCAATAAAATAATTGCTAACTACTATCATAAACCTTAAAACTATTTATTTGTGTACGTTACTGCAACGACATAAGGTTGACCAATAGACAGCTAAGATGTCACTCTAAAACACTTTAAAGCTTTGTCACAGTAAACTTCAAATTGGACAGGTAATCGCGGTAAGCAAATTTCAACCCAACATTCAAAATGACAAGGTTGTAATTAGGTACGAGTTCAATTTGTTATGACTTATGATAAACATTAAGATTAAACTGACAAACAACGTCAAACTCGTAG
Source organism: Leguminivora glycinivorella (assembly GCF_023078275.1). Lineage (NCBI taxonomy): Eukaryota > Metazoa > Arthropoda > Insecta > Lepidoptera > Tortricidae > Leguminivora > Leguminivora glycinivorella. The sequence continues at coordinate 4,437,014 of NC_062976.1, read as the reverse complement.
CGGAAAAAGTATCGTCAGCCAGTATTAATACCCCTGAATACTGAAAAAGGTAAGCAACCTCTAGCAATACGATACACAATGTCGCATTACGAATACAATAGAATGGGCACGTAACAAATAACTAATAATACAAATTAAACAAAAAATATTACCCCCATCAAGATATAGCTCAATCGATTCTACTCTCAATTCTGAACAAACTGTTTTCAGGTTTTTAGTGTTAAGTGAAACACGGTCTATACACACATTTATTTTTGTTAAGCGGTTACAAAATGGCAGTTACTTCTGAAGCGTTATTTGATGCTGACTTGATCTAAAATTATTCGTAAATTACTTTAGATGTGAAAGTGCAAACGGTAGGGTTGAGTGGAGGAAAAGAGGGCAGGCATTTGTCCAGCAGTGGGATACTATAACCTAACCATAAAATTAAAATTTTGAACAAACCCCCGACTGCGACATAGTAGATCGATTTTCATGAAACATGGCTAAGAACACTCCCGACTAACTCAGCTTTCAGACAAAAGAAACTAAATCGAAATCGGTTTATCCGTTCGGGAGATACGATGCCACAGACAGACACAGACACAGCAAACAAGACAAACAGACAAACAGACAGACAGACAGACAGACACGTCAAACTTATAACACCCCTTCGTTTTTGCGTCGGGGGTTAAAAACAGGCTAATTCGAAATTTTAGATGTGGCATTTCGTAAATAATGTATCTAGTTTTGGAGTATTCTCAGACTTTTTCTATTTCTACCCCCTCCCTCCCCCCATTTCGTGTAAAAGCCCGATAATCCATTTCCGCAGCACTAGCGACATCTATCATTCGGAACATATTTGCTCGCAAAAGCCCCGATATCCCCGCGCTGAATTATGATCTGTATAAATCAGAAACACCTCGCAGTTTCAGTTGTCCCGGTTATATGTACTGCTGGGAGTCCATTAAGCTGGATATACACGAGTTTAGTGCAGAATTAGAATTATGTACAGTAGTACAGACAGTCTATAGTGTGTGGAGCATAGAGGGATAAGTAAGGGAAGTTGTAACTCCATACATCAGTAAAAGCGATTTGTGTATAGGCATAGTTATAGTGACACCTAGCGACAACCACGCGTCAATTAGCGTAAATTATCAGCCTATTTGATGATTAAATGATTTTTAATTTGTAAGTTGTCAAGTCGACCACAATCGGCTAATATGATTATACTAATGTTCCGAAAAATGGTCCACAGGCAATAATAAATAGGCAAACAGTTAAAAACTTCCAATGAAGCCTCAACACTGCAGACATTTACCGCCTCAACTAAATCCAATAACGCGAACAAACAAGCTGCATATTACAACTGCATTCGAGTTGCACATGCACATGCAACTAGGCCGCCGAGTTTCATACTAGAGACGTGATGAAAGAGGAAACAAATACAGGATGTTTCTGTAATATGAGACAATAATTAAAATGTTACTTTAGGATTTTTAATATTTTTTAAGAAAAAAAAACGACTACATTTAGGGACTCTGGTGAAAATGCGAATTGTGAATGTTGGATTATGAAATGTGTTTATCTTTGAAAAAAAAAATATGTAGAAAATTAAGACATTTTCTAGTTTTAATAGACCGTAGACCGCATCATCACTTAACATCAGGTATGATCGAGGTCAAACGTCTACCTATTCATACAAAAAAAAAACATATGAACCAACTGGAGTCGTTTCAGCATTTCTATATGTTTGACTGAATATTGATTAATATAAATCCAATAACGCGAACACAAACAGGTTGCACATTACTGGGGGCGTAGCCGAATGGCACAAACGCTCACGAAATAATGCGAACACAAACAGGTTGCACATTACTGAAGCTGCATTCGAGTTGCACATACACTATACAGGATGATTCTGTTATTTGAGGCAAATTTTGTTATATGTTACTTTTTAACCTTTCATATTTCAAAAAAGCGACTTGTATTCGGGATTCTTGTGAAAGATGCGAATTGTGAATTTTAGATTATGAAATGTGTTTTTCTTTGAAGCACCTCGCTCTGCCGCCAGCCTAATATACTTATAGACTTTTATTGTCCCATTATATTTCTTTATAAAACAAAATTGTATTTCATAATTTTTACAAGGACAGAATACTAATGAACGTCCATCAAAATCTATCTTTGATCAACGACAACGAATCAGAGCTCACAAAATCAGGTCGCTTGTAGAGGAGCTACCGCGGACCACCACGTTCGACGTGACGTGTTCCTTCCCTGTGCAAATTTACCAGTGCGACAGAGAGAAAATACGTCAAACGCGTTTCGTGGTAGGCCTCCTGATTCCATTTGGTTCACTAGGCTTGTTAAGTTTACTGATTCGACGCTCAACCAACGCGCTGCAGTGAATTCATTTAAAAATGAAATATTTTAGTTAGCTAACAATTTACCACTAACTTTGCACGACACATCATCTTTCTTGCGTTATCCCGGCATTCACCACGGCTCATGGGAGCCTGAAGACCGCTGTGACAACTTTACTAATCCCAAGATTTGGTGTAGGCACTAGTTTTACGAAAGCGACTGCCATCTGACCTTTCAACCCAAAGGGTAACTAGGCCTTATTGGAATTAGTCCGGTTTCCTCACGATGTTTTCCTTCACCGAAAAGCGACCGGCAAATATCAAATAAAATTTCGCACATAAGTTCCAAAAAACTCATTGGTACGCGCCGGGGTTCGAACCCGCGACCTCCGGATTGAAAGTCGCACGCTCTTTCCGATAGGCCACCAGCGCTTTCACTAACTTTGCACGACTAGGTATCTCTATCACTATTAGAAGAAAGAATTCTATAACCATTCTTGAACATTATATTACTTTACTATAAGTTTGAAACAACCGCAAAATTCATAAAATTTGCCTCTTTCTGCCCCTCTAACGCTCGAATTTGCACAAAAAGAGAAAAGAACATGCGATAAGCGATGGACAATGAAATTGGGAATGAATTCTGTCTTTCAAACCGTCCATTTCCGTTGCATTAGGCTTCTGAGATTAACTTATGTAGATAGTGGTTGGTTGATCGAGATAGTATACATTTTCACATTAGCATTTTGCAAATTTACATTTGTCGACACACCATCGTGTCTGCTCACAGAACACCCACCTAGAAGCCTAATGGCAGCGATATTGTAGGAGACGCAAATCACCAAACCTTGCGGGGCTAGGCGGGAGCGCACGGTGCTATCGTCGTTTCAAATAACGGCGCGCCTTCACGCGTAGCCGTAGGGATGGGATAAGTTTATAAGTATGCCTGATTTTTCATACGCTTGGTGACCACGAGTCACCCCGTAAGGGCCGTCTAGTTGGGTCGTTTGTGTGTCTGCTACTCCGTCTGATTTGTTTCTCCTCACCACGAAACCAAACTAAAATTATAAATGGGAAAGTTTGTGTCTGTTTGTTTGTTCATATTTCATGGCAAAGCGACGAATTGACGTGATTGTTTAAGTTGAGATACTAAGGGATGGAAAGTGACATATGTGTACCTTTATAACCCCTCGCTTCCCTAAAATGGGGGGTGGAAGTTTATATAGACATTGCGCAATTTTCGAATTTAACGCTCGAAGTCGCGAGCAAAAGCTAGTCCAAAATAATAATGAGACAAGTAAACCAAAGTTAGTTAAGTACCCAAAACCGGAGCCTTTAAAAATATGTGAAACGTCTAATTTACAATTCAAACCGGAATAGAGTTCAGGAAATTAGTGAAAAAGTTCCTGTCAACCAAAATGTAGCGTTAGTGGACTAGTGCCAACTGACTGACGGAGGTGGTCAAGGGTGAACTGGTTAACGGTTCTGGGTTCTTAGGGTTTGGGTTCCGGTTGATTTCTAATTCACTTCACCCTTATAAAACAAAGTCCGCCTCCACGCCTGTTTGTTTGTATGTTCGTGATAAACTCAATAACTATACTGAATGGCTTTTTATGCGGGTATAATCTATGGATTGAGTGATTGTTGAGGAATTGGTTGAAATTAAATAATATGACGATATTTGCTAAACGAGTCGGACAAAATCTATCAATCTTAGTGTGCGTAGCCGAAGGCACAAACGCTCACGAAACCTTCACGAAATGCTCGTAGCTATCTATCTCTATCGCTCTCCCATATAACCATTATCGGTCGTCGTTCCTACGCAAATCGTCCTATTTTGCGTACACACAGATATTATTTAATTCGCTCATATTTAAATAAATAAATAAATATTATAGGACATTCTTACACAGATCGACTGAGTCCCACGGTAAGCTCAAGAAGGCTTGTGTTGCAGGTACTCAGACAACGATATATATAATAAACAAAAATACTTATATACATAGAAAACATCCATGACTCAGGAACAGATATCTGTGCTCATCACACAAATAAATGCCCTTACCGGGATTCGAACTCGGGACCGCGGCTTAGCAGGCAGGGTCACTGCGCGCTAGGCCAGACCGGTCATCATATTTAAATGATTTAAAGCATCCTATTTCAGATCGTCATTTGCGGATACAGTGATTTAGGAACAGTTCGGTAATCAGACCTACACATGTGTGTATGATTTCTGTCATGTCACTGTCAGAAACCGTTCAGAGAGTGACATTGACAGCCACAAATTCGTCTACATGTTGTTACCGTTATGTGTGCATACGTCGACTAACAAAATGTCGTTAGAAACCGCTCTGACAGTGACATTGACAGCCACAAATTCGTACACATTTTGTTACTGTAATGAGTGCACACGTCGACTACATTTTGTTATTGTATCAATACGGTCGCATTGTTTACACGATATTACCACGCGTTATGTCACATTTGACAGTCAGTTACTGATTTACAGATTTCGCGCCCGAAATGGTTGTATGGACTTGCGTATTGGCGCGACAGAGCCAGACTACCTTTCGCGGCGTTTCGTTTTCGTTTCGCGTCGCAGAAATGCCGTTCGGCTACGGGGCCAGGTATATTTAATCCTCAATGTCTGCAAAGATATATGGTGTGGTGTTTATTGGCAAAAAATAATATTTGCATACATATTTTCCACACATCGCTCACACTAATATTCTTTTCCTTGGATCGTGTCTTTTCTTTCGTTCCTGTTATTTGTGTGTCAACACTGTCAACGCGGTTTCTCTTTCCCTTTTTGAACAAAGCAATATTTTAAAACATATACACCCTGTTTTTATTGAATTCCGGTAACTTGAAAGGTTCTTTAGATCAAATACAATTAATTTCTCTAAGAAACTAGCGTCTCCACTTTTACCGTTATCGAGTTATTAAAAAAATAAAGATAATTATTGAACACGTGTGTGCCTTTACCAATTTCTAATGTTATTTGTTTTGACATGAGCCGTCAATCACTTGACACTAACTTGAATGTTATTAAGGGTCTCTCATACTAATAAATTCATTTATTATGTATGAAAATGATGATTTTTTTTTCGAATTTAACGGAAAACAAAAAAACACGGTGTATAAATAGTTGGTCACGGAACCCCAAAAACAGCAAACGGGGCTAATGGAATATTCCTAGACGGATGGATTTGAAATTGTAATTCTGCCGAGTTTCGTTACTCCTGTACACAAGTAGTTGAGGTAGGTAGTACAGTTGGCAACTAAATTTATGTGGACAAAGTTTTCAAAACGGATGGAAGAGCTCCACGAATAAACGTAGGACGTTAATCTACTTTTTAAAAGGGCTGGAATAATTACGAATATAATACTGAACAAATAATTGAGCCTTTATAAGTTTCACTCACAGATAATATGAAGGATGATCGCACATTCGCGAGCGAGCATTAAGACGATACAGGAGGGGTCAATTCTCCATACAAACGCTCTCGACTATTTCTTCCCTGGTTTTTGAAGATAGACCACTGATTTTTTTCAACACAGATTACTATTATTTTTATCTGTGTCGGACCGTTTTGATTTTTTTATATTCTTATTTTTAAGGACGCTAGAGCCCATCAAAAATTTCCAAAAACGGCCTTATTGATTGTGGCGCAAAAAAAGGTGTGGTATTCAAAATGGGTAACAATTAGCCAAAAAAACTAAACAGTCCGACACAGATAATTTCATTGCCGTTCTGATTCTCAAATTTCGTCTATTGATTAAGTTTTGAAGGAGGAAACAGTCGAGAGCGGAACCTCAATTTAAAAAAAAGCAATATCTTTTAACTGAATTGTTCTGAATGACAATTTTTTTTTTTGATAAATCTAGTTAATAACACTTATATATTATCTAAAATTCCCAAATTGAAAGGGGCCTTTCCATTTTAGCATTTTCGCTCCTGTAGCGTCTAGAGAGCGGACACGCCGCCAGCAGATGTGTCGCAGACGTCGTTGTTTTTTTTTTAATGGACTTGAGGGCGGGACGTCGCAGTTGTTAGCTCGTTGAGCATGCAGGTTTTCGTTGTAAGGGCGTTTTCAGAAATTGGGACCCAAAATCAGTGACAGTTGTTAACAAAAATTAACTCGATGTCAGTTTTGTGACTACAATTATTAAGAAAAAAATTGTCTAAAAACCAACTTTTGTCATGTTCTAAATGTAGATTATTGCTTATAGTGTATGTAATTAACACAAAAACAGTATTTTTTAACCGGCGACGCAAAAACGACGGGGTGTTATAAGTTTGACGTGTCTGTCTGTCTGTATGTCTGTCTGTCTGTCTGTTTGTCTGTTTGTCTGTGTGTGTGTGTTTGTCTGTGGCATCATAGCTCCCGAACGGATGAATCGATTCGCAATTTAGTTTTTTTTTGGTTTGAAAGCTGTGTTAGTCGGGAGTGTTCTTAGCCATGTTTCGTGAAAATCGGTCCACTATGGCGCGGTCGGGGGTTTTTTCAAAATTTTAATTTTGTGGTTAGGTTATATAGAAATTTCGTGCTCAAAATTATCGTCATACAAAATGACAGTAAGGTAATTTTTGTTAACAACTTACTTCGGGGGTCCCAAATTCTGAAAATGCCCCAATACCTGAGAGCGGACAGGCCGCCGGCAGATGTCGCAGACGTCGCAGTTGTTGGCTCATTGAACATGCAGGTTTTCATCGTATGCGTGCGTGATGACATGACTCGCTGATCGTTCTCATGTACAGTGAGCTGCAAAAGTGCGTCGAATTTATCTATGAAGTCATTCATAATTTATCTATGCAATTTTGTAGCCACAGACATGGAAATTGCGCAATAAGAGCGTCCACAGGGTATGTGTGGGTTCAATAGCTTCCGACAGGTGTATTCAATACACATCACCCGGCAGCGGCATGATCACTCCTTCCTAAATCTATGATTGTCTAAGTATAGCCTACTGTTTAATTTTATTTTCACCACACCAACGGGTAAAGGCTTACTTTGCTATTCGGAAACAGATAGCAAAATTGCATTTTATCCACAAGAGTGCAAAGTAATTTCATACAAATTTTAACTTGACGTCTTAAGACGAAAATGACGATTTTGAATCATAAATATTGAATAAATCGATGGATTTGATTCAGTTTGATGTTTTCTTCTTCTTATTCTTCTTCTTGTTCGTGTTAGTGTGGTGTAAAATTTTGTGTTTCACTCGGCGGCAAAGTTTGTTTAACCTTCGTGCCTTGAAACCCTCGCAGCGCTCAAGATTCCATTTTATGAACCACTCGCTACGCTCGCGGTTCAATATTGGGATCTTTCGCTAGCTCGGGTATCAAAATTGGCACGTGCGGTTAAACAACAACTTTGTCCCCTTGTAAAACAAATAACTATTATTGCTCCTGTAAAAGAGACATCATAAATAAATGTGATAGTTTCTTGTTTTTTCTGCAGACTGTATCGTATTAAGCCCGCCGTTTTTTCTATGCTAATACTATTGTCGGATTTCGGCACTCGAGATTTGTGAGTGATGTTCGATTTTGCGCCTAGATATTTCCATTTAGGATTTACGTAATGGCAAAGACCTATATAACTCCATCTAGACGGATAAAGTCTAAGAAAAAAACGTACCTCAGTACCATATACACGGTGTTTCCGGTATCACTCAAAACCTCAGACACCCCAACTGATTTTTATTTTTTTAAACTAATCTAGAGTATTCATCTTTTAATCTGATCGTTACTTTTTTTTTAATTGAATTTTTAATTTTCTGTACAGCTCTACTTGACTTTTAGCTCTACACTCAATAAAATAATTGCTAATAACTACCATCATAAACCATAAGACTATTTATTTGTGTACGTTACTGCAACGACATAAGGTTTACCAATAGACAGCTAAGATGTCACTGTAAAACACTTTAAATCCTTGTCACAGTAAACTTCAAATTGGACAGGTAATCGCAGTAAGCAAATAAACTCAATATTCAAAATGACAAGGTTGTAATTAGGTACGAGTTCAATTTGTTATGACTTATGATAAACATTAAGATTAAACTGACAAACAACGTCAAACTAGTAGCGGAAAAAATAATCGTCCAAGTAACCGGCCAGTATTAATACCCCTAAATACTGAAAAAAGGTAAACAACCTCTAGCAATGCGATATACACAATGTTGTATTACGAGTACAATAGAATGGGCACGTAAAAAATAACTAATAATACTAATTTAAATAAAAATATTACCCCCATCAAGATATAGCTCAATCGATTCTACTCTCGATTCTAAACAAACTGTTTTCAGGTTTTTAGTGTTAAGTGAAACACGGTGTAAATAAAGCAGTGGTGACCTAGATGGCGTTACACCTTTGGGGTAGGCTCAGCTAGATGGCGCTAATATTAAAATTTGACATTTTAAAAAATATCAAGCTCAGAATATGGGCCAAATTGTCAAAACTGAGGTTCAAAAGTTTTAAGCCTGTGTGGAGAGATGGCAGTCTATGCACTGTGATTACACATTTTGCTTTGACAGTAACGCTCTTTAATACTCGATCCTCTTTGGTAATGGTAACCCAAGGTTCTATTATAAAGATAATTCAAATATAAGATGAAGTAGATGTTTTGCGTTGGTTGATTGGTTGGAACTTTTCTAAGGCATGAATAAAATATATACAGTTTACATCTCAAGCTCTGAAAGGTGGTCATTATTGTTCTAAAAAGTGAGTGTGTGTATGTAGGTATAAAGCATGTATTTTTTTTGTCAACTTTTGAAATGTAATATTTTTGATAAATTTTATGCTATTTAAAAAAGCGTCCCATACGATTTTTTCCTATTGCGTTACCATTTTCTATTAGTTTGTATGGGGCTACAAAAGAGGAAAGTGACAAAAAGTATGAAAATTCTGGGACAGTTTTTTTCTCCTCTTGACATATCTTTGTCAATATTTCGCACATTAAATATTTCTTTTCACAGTGCAATCGCAACTCATACTTGTGGAATTCCCGTTGCACGTACCACGTAGCACTATGGTGTTAAAACAATATAATTTTAGCGACATTTCTCTCGTATAGTTTCTGGCAATAAATATTTACCTACATGTTTTGTTTGAATCTTGGCTGTGGCACTTTCGCGTGTAATTTACAAGTGATGTGCAATATTTACAGTTTGTACTTTTAAGTAATTAAAAACACTTTTCAATTTAGTGTTGAAATTATTGCGAACATATCTTACTACAGGCAAGACAAGGAAGTTGAGCGCCGCGTTCAAAGTTTACCCGCTAATTTTGTAGTGTAAGTTATTGATTTGTAATTTTAATTTATCCTATGTATCACAATAAATTAAATGTAAAATGTATCCACAAATCGAGTGTCAACACAAACCTGATAGGGTTTCATGGCACTCTGGTGTATGAACAAATGTAAGATTTTTAATATAGAATAAAAAAATAAAAAAAAGTGCCTGGAAGAGCTACTGGTCCATGAAGGAGCTAATGAAGGGCGACCTTCCAATGTCACTAAAGCGTAAACTCGTTGACATGTGTATACTGCCTGTCCTATTAGCCTACGGTTCCCAAACTTGGTCACTCACCGAGGGTCAGAAGTCCCAACTGAAGCAGGTCTAGGCGAAGATGGCGGGACGACACACCCTGAACACCTCTATGAGTGACTGGCCGGAATAAGCACACCAGAATGAGTGGTGGAAATCAAGGGGAGCGGCCTTTGCTCAGCAGTGGGACACTATAACGGGCTAATTAAAAAAATAAATATAGGTAGGAGGTAGGGCCTAGCGAATGTTATTCCGCTTTGTGTGGTAGGGCACAGCACAGCGGATATCATCTCGCTCGAATCTAGAGCAGAGCCCAACTGGGGAAGTACCTCCGCCTTATAGAAGACCGCAGCCAAATAGCACTAGACTCTACTTATAGTGTTGTGTTCCTGCCGGTGAGTAAGGCTGCCAGAGCTCAGCGTGGGTGCGGTGTGTTGGTGACGGAAGGACCTATGGAACTAATTTGTTCCGTCTATTGTCCTTTGAGTCGTCGGCTCTTGGAACTTGTACAAATGTACACTCCTTTTTGCTGTGTACTGAACACAGCAAAAGGGAGTGTACAAGTTTCTAATGGGTTGGCAACGCGCATGTGATACTCCTTGAGTTGCAGGATACGGTGAGCGCTTTCCATCAGGCGGACCGTGTGCTTGTTTTCCACCACCGTAGTATAAAAAAAGTCTTACTAGTATTCTGTAGCAACATGCAATGGATTAAATACCTAAGCTCTGATAGACAGTTTAAAGCAAATAGGTTTGCTAAAATAGATAAGCTGCCAAATTGGTGCTGTTAAGACTAAATCCTAGTTCAGTACACTAAGCCTAAATTGAAACAGTACCTAAAACTACACCTAATGACAGCAGACATGAAACATCATGATTGGAATACAGAGCAATTCGATGAAAATAGGCGCTAATTTACACAGACAAAACAGTGTTCTATACATAAGCAAATAATTTAGGTACCTACAGATTGTATTAAACGAATTGTATTACTCAAACGAAGTGATCTTTGTTCAACAACTCTAAAATTATGAACTGGCTTGCGTGGGCGACGGTCGCGCGATGGTCGCGCGACGGCGATGCGACGCATACGACATCAAACCTTATCGATATGGAAGTAGACGATGCGATGAGACGCAACGGCGACGGTCGCGCGACCGTCGCCCACGCAAGACACGGCGTGAGGCATTTGTGTTGTATGGTGTTGGAAATTCGCAGTTTGGTTTTTTCAATTTTGTGTAGATTAATTAATTAATTGTTTTTAACATAGTAATTGTAAATTTTTTGAATATCGTATAACAAGCTTTTATTAAATAATAGTCTGTGAACCTGCCTTTAAAATCTATACTAATTATGGTCATATTCATATTTATTGTATGTGGGTAGCTTTTGCACATTGTAATTTTTCTTCAGTCACCCGTTGACCACGAATGCTGTAAAGTGTTCGAAAAGTCGGGAAGAATTGTAAATTCATTATACGCGATATAATCCGTTTCCATAGTTATTTCATGAGTAACTATCGCGGTAACCGAAGACAATATTATTTCTAATTTGTTAATCATTTTGAGGAGTATAGCCTAAAATATAACAAAATCGTAGTGTATTGTATCATGTATAATATTAATTCATCACACTAGTTTTCAACAACTGAACACAATAATGTATCTTAATTTACCCTGCGTCATACTAAGCCGCAATAAAAGTTAGTTTTCAATATACAGGGTGACCATAAACACGTCCACAAAAGTCGTAAATTACTTCATCCCCCGAAGGCTCTTGAGCTTTTATAACGGCCCTCTGGGATCCCTTAGGAACTTTTTACGATAGGTAAACATGTTAAACATTATTTTTATGTCTATAAATGTCTTTTTCGTTTCAGAGCACACAGTAAGGTCTGTTTAATCTCTAAAGGCCCAGTATGCTTTGTAATGAACATAGTAGAAATATTTTAAAAATGTGGCTTACTATGTTCTTAATATGTGAATACTAACGCCCCACTCTTTTATACCCCATGATTTTATTTTAGTCTGATTAATAAAATTTATTACTAGTAAAGTACCTAATGTTAAGGTAGATTTCTTTTCGCTCAGTGTTGCCTAGAAGAAATTTTCAACAGTCGCCACTGATGTGTATTATTAGATATTACGGATTATAAACGACATTTAAGCCAATAGCAATGTGATATGAATTTTCGAACGCACATTTAGATTGTGATTTTTTTTTTAATAATGACAAGTGAGTCATAGATTTTGCCGCGGTCTTTGAAGAGGCGTGACACTGACAGTAGTCGACGCGACAGGTTTTGGTTTGGAAACAAAAAAACGCCGGTTGTGTTACAGAGATTTTGCTGTCTAAATATTGTTAAACCCATATTAAACCTACTTTTGTTCAATAAATATTGGTTATAAAACAGTGTGTTGTCCATATCTTCTATTAGTATATATAACAAATCTAACAAAAGTGATGCAACAGTCACATTTGTCACAGCTAACAAATACGAAATAAACCTTAGCGAGCACAAAGGACAGAATCGATAACGAAACGTATCGAGTCTTGTCACAATCGACTATCGAATAGAATTCCTGGAGCGAGCTCGAGTGAATGGCCACGGTACGATATAATACCTGATAGGGTGACCATACTTTCGTATAGAATGTGGAATCAGTAACCTCCTGTGGCCTATTTCACAAGATAGATTGTCGCCCGACAGTGACAGTTTGCCGTTCATTGCCTGTTCGACAAGGAAATATTGACGCTGAGTCGCTGAGTAACAAAAAGTAATTATATATACATGTTACTTATTAGCCCAGGGGGCCGATTTTTGAGTCTCACGCGTTGAATTCAGAAAATTGTCACTGAAAATAATAGGCAATTCACCGTTTTCAACCGGTATTTTAGTGACAGTGAGACTCAAAAATCGGCCCCCTGAAATAGGCGCAGAATTGTCAGTGCCAAGTGTCAATGTCACTATGGTGAAAAAATCCCTTGTTCCTCGTAAGTAGATAACCAAATTTGATAACTGGTTTTGTATGAGGAAAAATAATTCTTCCTAGCTAACTGGGTTATGAAATAGGTTTTTTTTTTCTTAACAGAAGACCATTATTTTTTGCAGTTTTCTACGAAGAATTTTTTTCTTCTTCACTATATCTTATTCACTTTTTTTTAGTTATTTGAGCGGTAAGGCCATAAGGCTCTGAATCTTAGAATATTACAATAACATTAAAAATTTGAAAATAGTAAAAATAACACAAAAGTGTAAAAGTAACCATAAACCGAGCATTTCAATGAAATTGCACTCCGTTAATGAACTTGTCTGTTTAAATGAGTAACGGGCAGTATTCTAGTTTCCAGTCGGGCAGTAAAAAGCGCAGTAACTGTGAAGCTACGCCATCAAGGCCAATTGGTTACTTGAGTATGAGCGAGGCGAGTTCGTGGAAAACAGCGTTGAGGTTACCTAATGAAGATGGTGTGGACACTCAGATACGAGTAGGGATTGCAATCCAGCAGCATTTTCAATCCAGCTGGATTTTTGCTGGATCGGCGCCAATCCAGCTGGATCCAGCGCGGATCCAGCAGGTAGAAAAAATGTCAAAAAAAAAAATACATTTTGCTATACTATAGGGCTGTTATTACTAAACTTATTTGAAATAGTTAAAGTAAGGATGAAAACGCGCAATTTTTAAGCATAATTTATTAAAAAAAATTTAAAACGGTTCTCTTATTTTTCTCCGAAAATTGTATGACCGAATATCACTTCCCAGCGCACGTTTCGCGGAATTTTATTCCGCCGAATGTTCATTTCCCAAATTATCATATTGTTTTTTTTTTTATTTGCCAACCTTGCATTTACCTACCAACTTAATGTTTGGCCGTTTTTAGGGTTTTTTAAAAGGCCTTTTTTTAAAAACCAAACTTTCATGTTATCTAATGTTTTACTTGACGTAATAATATACAACTAGTTGTTTATTGTTATACACCAAATGTTGTATTGAACACCGACAATATCTATGGCGTATTTCCAAAAATATGCAATAATGTCTCCTATGAACTTCTAAATTTATTGACAGGGATGCAATTACGTATTTTACTTACGTATATATTTTTTTAAATAGTTACCTACTTACTTTTTTTACAAGAATATTGTTTAATTTATTGTTATTACATTTTAAAACTTTTTTCCGGTTGTTCACGGTCAACCTAACACGCTCCTCCTGGTTTCGCTCGTCGTCGTCCCTAACTGGACTCTGTCATATATGATTATACTGCCAACATAGTCCGTGAACAGAAAACTGCTACCTTGCTCCCTCCTAACCTAACAGGGAAATAACTTGAAATTTATTTGTAAAAAGTTGGCATTAATTTTTGTAACCATTTTTAATCCTTATAGCAATCTACATAAATAAAAAATGGCATTAAAAGTGTAACAACGATGAAGCGAAGGTACTACAATAAGTAGGTACGTTAATAATGCTATCAACATTTTGGCACAACATTTGGGCATTCACTAGTTCACATTGAAAATTACTAACTTACTTACTAGTACTTAGTTTTACTTACTTAATATTTATGAAAAAATAAGCCTCTAAGTAGGTATAATTATACGTAGACAAACATCAATCAATATTCTGATCTAAACATAAGTTGAATCTTAAAAGAAAATTTGCGGTAACAGTAAATAATTAAATACTATAAATACATTTCGAGATCTTCAGTAGTTATAATGCAGTGTCAAACTACTTTATTACGTTTTTGAAAAAAAAAATAACACAATTGTAGCGAAATAGAATTATTTTGTGCTAAGCGGCCACGGGCTCTACGCGGGAACGCGGAACCGTTTTAAACATGACGTAAAATAAGTTAATTACGCATTTTATTGCAATTTTTTTTATTTGCGGATCCGCAGCGCTGGATCCAGCGCTGGCTGCTGGATCCAGCAGACCGAAAAATGCGCTGGATCCAGCTGGATTGCTGGATGCTGGATCCAGCAATTGCAATCCCTAGATACGAGTATCTATAACTAAACACGTTAAAAGACGGAAGCACGGACCTATAGGCAACATTTAAACGGATGATATTCCTTATTCGACGCCTGTTAAACCAATAATAAGGTAGCTACCTAAAGACACTTAGGATTTATAGAGGAACTGTGTGCGTAGCAGAATGCACAAACGCTCACGAAACGATCACGATAATATCTCTTTCGTAGCTATCTATCTCTATCGCTCTTGCTATTAGCGCGACAGAGCCAGACTACATTGCAGAAATGCCATTCGGCATGGCTAGAGAAATGCCACGTCATTTATCACGCAAAATCATAGAAGTAGGATGACAAAGAACAACTGTCGAATATCAAAAGTGAGACCAAAACTGGACCAATGTCAAGTGTCATTAGGAATATTTAATTCAGAAATTATGTATGATAACGTGAATAATTTGCTTTTCTAACTGTTTAATCCAAACGGAAAGCACTCACTGTGTCATCTAAATACAACTTTTTATACTGAAAAGTACGATTAATCCGTTAACTTAAATTGAGTAGGCCGCTAGCGGCCGCTGCCTGTCATCAAAAATGGTCACGTTTTTTCATTTGTAGTCTGCCTCTTTTGCACTCATAGGATGATCATATACGTGAAAGCTTCTCTTTTGCACACTCCAGCAGTCTTTAAGTGCAAGCGAAATGATAGGTCTGTGCGCAAAATGCTCGTAGGCAAAATGTTTGTCAACATGCGGACTTGCGTCACACTTTTGTATTGATGATGACATAATTTATGTAGATAGTTAAGTTTCATTCATCAAGTAGACACTACAATGCAATGAGGTTTAATGCAGGACTTTCTTTTGTTAGTGGTTCCTATGCAGAAAGTGACAGCGTCGAATGCCAGACCATTAGACCGTTAAGGTTTATATATATATTGGTTAACCTATTAGTTCGATTCCTTTTAACCCTCTCTCTATCGGAACGTCGAGCTTTAAGCTCATCAGCTTCTAGTCGCTAAGACTCGAGGGCTTACCGAGCTTTTACGGGAGTAATAAGTTTGTTGACTTTTAGTCGCCGCCTTTCTTAGCCGCTAAATAAAAATAAACTAATTTGGTTTGCTTCAATAGAAATAGATGGTAATGTGTTTTACTTGTTCTGGCGTTAGCATTAAAAAGATCCAACATAATTTTTATGAACTTAGCATTTTTTTTTATGTTGGCTAGACGTCTCACTTTTTGATATTTACCATTTAAAACATGTGTCACCCGTGTGGTGACGGGTTAAGAATTTCACCACCCCCTTTCTTCCCGTGGGTGTCGTAGAAGGCGACTGTGGGATATGGGGTAAATTGTGGCGTAGGCGAGAGGCTGGCAACCTGTCACTGCAATGTCACAGTTTCGTTTTCTTTCAACCCCTTATTTGCCAAGAGCGGCACTGTAACTTTAGCAGTTTCATGTGCTCTGCCTACCCCTATATGGGAAACAGGCGTAATTGTATGTATGTATAAGTATGTATGTAAAACATGTTGAGATGAGAACATGTTTCATAAAATGAGATGAGCGCAAGCGATTGATGATGAAACATCGTCTCAAAAAGCTATACAAAACTGAAAGAACATTTATAACCAAATAAATTTGAAATGGCATCAAAATAAAAACAGAATAGTTCTTATTAAATATGTCAATTAATCAATTATTTCAAAATAAAGTAAAATTATCAAATAAACTAGTAAAAGTTACCAATTATTCTGAATTTATAATGTTTAATTGAATTTATTTATTAGTACCATCCAAAACAAATATCCAATAGAAAACTAATACCCGTGTAATATAGTGTAAAAAAATCCTGTCCTTAACCAAATTCATGTTCACCCCGCCAAATAACCTACTACAATTTCAGCAAGTCCGGAATTCAACGTTTGTCCTCGCGCAAACCGCTCGAGTGGCCACCGGGTATTTATTACAGCGGGTCCTAACAAATTGGCAGGATTTGCGGAATCGTGGTCACTACAGTAACTATAGGTCGATTTGCAAGAGCTATTCTGGGACTGAAATGTGGACGTAGGAAAAATAGGATGTGTGCAGAAAAATCATAGCAGTAGCACAGAATATATAATAGTACAAGTACAGAAGGCTCACTCTTTTGATGTTAACAAAACGCCGCCATTCTAAATTCTTACCTACATTAACAAACGGACCGCACACGTGCAGAGTGCAGACGACATTGAATTCTATTGAGCCGCGCGAAGGTCGTCGCCAGTGAATGGGCCGCGAACTCGCGGCCGCCGGCATGTACATGTAGCGCGGCGAAAGGATCGCGGAGTGAGCCGCCCCTGGCAGTAGTGAAGCCTGCATGAAAAAGTGTATTAAAAGATTAAATATTTTGCTGACTGTTAATATAGTGCTGTGTTTTGTGTAAGTTCTTTAGTCACTATGATTTTAGTGTACAACAATATGAGTAAAGATTTTGTTCAGAATAAAAAAAAATATTACATATACACCGTGTCTTTTTCGTTTTCCGTTAAATTCAACACGCAGTTAGGTTCATCATCAGGAACCACCCTGTATATCGCTTTTTGTTAAAATCGAAAAACACATTTTTTTCATTCATAATAAATGGATTAGTTAGTGTGAGAGGACCTTAATCATAGCATTAAAATCATTGTCAAGTGTTTGACGGCACATCTAAACAAATAACATTAGGAAGTGGTAAGGGATGTCACACACGTGTTCAGTATTTCATTTTTTTTTAAATATTTCGATAACCGTAAGAGTTAAGAGGCTAGTTTCTTAGAGAAATTAATTGTAAGTATTTTAACTAATCTTCCCGTAAAGTTAACAAAATTAAATAAAAACAGGGTGTATATTATAGAAGTTAATAGGTACCTAAAGGATTAGCACTCGATCCTTATTCGAAGTGATAAAAGTGAAAATCTTCCGGAATCCATTTAAAATTGTGGAGTATAAACAAACAAACAGACACCATGCGTATAAGTACGTACGTACCTTAGATTAACTTCAAGATTGCTCAATTGAAACCATCTACCCAAATCATGAAACTAACCTCAAAACGCCATAAGTGCCCTTACCGTCACTGCCGTATACGTCCTTTTGTATTTGGGGTGTCTAAACTAATTCTAACTTGTGCTAAGATAACCAGAAGTTTGGCGACCATCAATGTTAGCTTAATACGTGGAATCTGCTCAAGAATAGGTGAGGTGGGTTTATGTATTCAGGTCGACGGGGTCGATATAATATTCATTTGATCATAGAGGAGAGTAAGTAAGTAAGTCAGTAAGGGAAGAGTTGTAATTCCATACCAGTAAATGCGGGTTATTTGTATAGGCATAGTTAAGTGACATCTAGCGACAATCACGCGTCAATCACGTGTCAACTAGCGTGAATTATCAGTACCACTACTCGATACTAGGTGGCAACATTACAGTGTCTCTTCTGCCAAAAATTTAATATTAGAACAGTTTACAACTTATATTACAAGCAGAAGTAATTGAAAATAGAATACTTGTAATATTAGCTAAAAATTGGTGAGCATTAGACTCTTCGTTCGTCGCGACATCTATTGACAAGTAGCAGTGCTGATAATTTACGCTAGTTGACGCGTGATTGTCGCTAGATGTCACGCTGTGATTTTATATATTATTAAGCTAGATTGAGTTGTTAGGCCTAAAAGTGTGTCCACATGAGAGGGTAAAGTTGGGGCTGGTGTCCGGGATCCCGCACTTATTGCCACTGCCATAATTATTTGAATGACATCATCACTGTCATTATTTGGGGATACCAGTCATTATTCAAAGTTACTACCAAATCTACTAATACCGAATTAAAGGTTTCTTTTTAATTGCGCAAATCTTTGGTTTAATGGCTTCATAGTTAATGACTTATCAATTCGTTACAATCCTTGCCTCGATATAACACAAAAATAATTCAAGAAGTTTATAAACTTAGTTATCATACAGGTAAAAATACTACTACTATAGTAATCTCTTTAACACTGGTCACACGTGCGAGAGGGACACCAACCCCAACTTTGACCCTCTCAGGTTTTACTAGTCTGATAAGAACGCCTTTCTGCACCAGTGATAAAGTTCAATTTAGTATGGCAAAAAAAGTGTGAGCTCAGGCCCTATTGAAAGTCCATGGCCAAAAGTATTCATAAATACTAATCGTTTACTCGTTTACTCCTTATGGTGTTTATCACTCTCTATCGCCCTCTGCTATTAGGTGCGATAGATACTAAACATTGTCCACTTGTTTAGAAGCCCAAGATACGTAGCCGAATGGCACAAACGCTCACGAAACGAAACGCTCGTAGATATCTATCTCTATCGCTCATGCGTATTGGCGCGACAGAGCCAGACTACCTTTCGCAGCGTTTCGTTTTCGTTTCGCGTCAAAGAAATGCCATTCGGCTACGGTTCCAAGAGCCTTGGCAATAAGTCAGGACGAACGCTAGAAAGTATTTATTTACCGCACATCCTTTTAACCAAGGTTCCCATCCTGCTGCCCAGCAAGAATGTATGAAGACATCTCCAATTCCAACATAATAACAATGGTAATTTATGACACTAGTGCATTTGAAAACAATAGCAAACCTATCGGAATTACAAAAATATTTTCGTTTGGAAATTCCTGCTAGATACATTGTTGCGTTACTGCCAATTATTACCTTTTGTGGAGAAAGTGAGTAAGTAGAAGTGTCTTTATTGTTTTATTTAAATTTTTTGCACAGTCGACGCTTGTCGTCGGAACCTGCCCTTAGTCTTTAAGTACTAGCTATTGCTAGCAGTTGCCTCGAGGTAACGAGAGACGCCACGCGCCCGCCTGTGTAGTCGCATGGCACGTACCTACTATTCTTCTTAATACCTAGTAACTTGTAACTTATTAGTATTAGTTAAATGTTTGTCGTTTTGCGGGCAAGTGAAGGATCTGTTACGTTAGTAACTTATTAATAATATGTGGTCTTAGTTATTTTTAAAATCGGGACTTAATTGCGTATGACTTACATATTAAACTGACCTCCAACGTTTCAGGGACGGCGTTGCCCCCTTGATCTCAGAGACCTCGGTGTAATAATCGTGAAAGTTTAAATCAGTGATGTCTTAGGTCCCGCTAAATGTGAATTTTAAAGTTTTCATTGAAAACACGGAAAAAAATGTTCTTCAGGTACTTGACAGTAATTTCGTTTAACACAGACCCAAAACGAAATCGAATTATATTGTTTACAAGATATTTCTACAACATAACCTCTTTTACCCTTACCTTTCAAGTTCATTGTAATAAACTGAAGAATTTATTTGTAACCTGAGGCTATAAAACAGCAAAGAAATATATGTTTCTGTCTTTCACTCGTATGTCATGAAGTCGAGTCATAAAGTAATGTTTTAGGATTAAAAAGTTTTACTTTTCTTTGTAAAGGACAACCAATAGGTGTAGCAAATGCATTGGCAATATTTGATAACTTACGCTCCTATTTAACTTTTAATTAACATCAAATAGGTATAAGATTCGGTAAGGATCTGATATGAGATAATGACAATATCAACAATTTTGTATTAGATGAAACATGGATGAAACGTCACTTTTAATTCTAACAGATCGTCAGCAGTCACATGAATGTCACATAATGCCTAACAAATGTTTCTTTTTGAACCAGTTGTTGACTGGTAGAGAATGTCTGACATAAAGCATTAAGTCCACCTTTTATACTTATTTTTATGTGAAATAAACTATAAATAAAATATTAGAACCACTGTAGCATGGCACTAAGTCTAACCTGGTGACGAACAATCTCCTTTCTTATGTAGTATATAGTTACGCCGCCGTCTTGCGTGGGCGACGGTCGCGCGATCGTCGCCGTCGCGTCTCATACTTCCATGTCGATAAGGTTTGATTTCGTATGCGTCGCATCGCCGTCGCGCGACCATCGCGCGACCGTCGCCCACGCAAGCCACGGCGTTAGTTGGACGTGCCTGGGTTGAGAGCAACAGAATTAAAGAATATGTTTTCAATTTCAGTTTAGTCAATACGGCATCTACTTGTACTGTCATCGATTTAAAGCAAAATCTAAACTAACAATACAGTAAAGTGAATCAAAATTGGATCTTGTAATACAATAAGAAAATTCTCATTGGATCCGTCGATCCAAAATTGGATCTAACGAATAAAAAAATTCTCATTAGATCCAAATTGGATCTACGGGTTGGATCTATAGAGAATGAAGGCTTACTGTTTTGTACAGAAAGCTTTACGGACACTACGAGAAAGAAGTAGCCAGTCAGACAGATTCGTGCGCATATAATTATGCAACATTAACTTTGTGCATGTTTTGGTGGGGCTCCGCATAATATCTTCAATTTGATACGCATATCTTTAACATTGAACTCTTTGTAAGTAAATCTATAAATTAAAGTACAATGCCAAGCAAACTTATAGGTACATAAACAATTGCAAGCTCACTTAATTAAGGCCAGACGCTCGAGTTGCGAACTAAAACAATCTTCCGGGAATGGGCTACGTTGCTAACTTTATTTTAACTGTTTGGTTGTCATGGCAACTGTAGGCATATTTAAACTGATAGTATTTTGATTTACACTATGATGCGAAGTGGGTTTTAATTTCAGGAATGCAAAAATGAGTTAAGAATGTAAAAAACAAGTTATTTTGTCCATCACGCCCTTTGCATACACCTAACCCAACCCCGCATGGGCCCCGTGTGGTGAAAGGTTAAGAATTTCACCACCCATTTTCCTACCATGGGTGTACCTACATTGTATGAAATATTTTGTGACAAACATACGAATAAAATAAATATTAAAGTCAATTTTTCACTTAAAAGGGTTCAATCGTAATGTCCATAACATCCACGTACAAGTCGTTAATCCATTTATTATTCTCATTACATTCCCCAGCGTCATTCCTATTCCATTTACGAATTTGTTTCCCAACTTTTATTGGTCTATTCCTACAACGCGCATACATGCCGCGAAAGTAAAAATAAACTCCAAAAATACTGGCTTGTAACATTCCGCCCATCAAAGAATGCCATGTTAGTAAAAAGGAACGCATTCATTCAATTGAAACTCGCTGCAAAACTCTGTTGCAAAAAAGACGTATACCGATTCAAGACTCGTACGAATTTCAAACTTGTCATGCTCACTTTATGTTTTTTTTTTCTTTTTTTTTTTATGATAGGAGTTACTAGAAGTAAAAGGTCGAAATGAAGAACATTACAGATGGTAATAAACTTCTGTGCTTATTACGTTCAACCGATTTTAGTGTGACGTTCGACTGAAATTGTGCGTGAGAGGGAGCGTAAACTCCATACATTGTTTGGACGTAGGAGTTGAAATGACGGTGTTTTTTTTAAATCTTTTGATTTCAGCGGTAAATCGTGTTTCGTATATACAAAGTAGAGTTTATCTCGCTGCCAAGTTGTCTGTCGGTGTATCTTATTGTGAATAGTAAGGTTGGTTAAAATGACGATATTTGTGTTCGCCCCGATTCTGTCGAGAAAATAAATGACAAGTCTGTACATTGTCTACTCGTATTTTGTGGATTGAGTGATTTTATTTTCGTTACCGTCTCGCGAAGAGTAGGGCAACTGGTGTAACAATGACAAATGACATAAAAAGACTAATAATAAAGTCTGTTTAAGCTAACTTTATCTACACCAACTGTGGTAAAAGAAAGTAAGGGCATATCATTATACCTATTATTATATCAACATCATATTTCCATAGAAATTTCAATTTGATATTAATTGTGTCATTGAGTTATATTAGAAAAAAGCCGTCATTATTGTAAACTAGCTAGAATGTTATGGCCGAGCTAGGAAAGTCCCGGTTCAAACTTCAAACTCTGCTAAGGGCATTTATTTACACATTTATTAAGTAGGTATGTTCCTGAGATATGGATGTGCCTTAATAGCATACCCATATACTTATCGTCTATAATATTTACATATATACAGCATGTGGATTCCATATGGGCGAATAATGTATCCTGTTATAGTACCTGATCGTACGAATCGTATAGGATAATCATTTTGTTAAAAAGTGTTATTAATTAAGAGTAATTTTTTTTATCTGACCAAGCTGCAATGTACGCCGTCCAACTTAATGTGATATGACATAAACGTCATGACGTAATTACGTCTAGGTAGGTAAGCTGATTGATGTGGACGTTACATTACGTGTTGAATTATTACGTATGACAAAAAATCTCATCTATTAAAAAAAAACATGACGTAGTTAGGCTCCTTATCCGATACTAATCGTTATTAAGATATTCGCACGCTGCATATTTCACATGATATATTTTCAACGTTTCCATTATTTTCTACAGTTAAAAAGTTGCGTTCCGATTTCTTCATTCGGCACAACTACATTTTAATGCGATCATAAAAGCCAAATCCAAGCATTACATTTATTTACTTACTGTATTTATGAGCTGTAAACGAATCAAACAGTGGATTAAATAAGCCATTATTGTCACTTCCTATTGAAAGAAAAGCTCACGTGACTTTTATATGAAGCATTAAACAGGCGGTACTTGGCAATAATACTCGTATCTTCAGTTTATTTTTTAAATGAGATTTCTTTTTTTTTTTTTATTGGCAGCCTGTTACATCGTCATTGACATCGTGCTTTATTAGCCGTAGAATTAACTTTGACGTTTACTGTGAAAAGGTTCTATAGTGACCTAGGATTGAAATAGGTGACTGTACAGTGTTATATATGTACATATATACACCGTATTTTTTTTTGTTTTCCGTTCAGTTCAACACGCAGTTAGGTTCATCATCAGGAACCACCCTGTATATTGCTTCTTATTAAATAAGAAAAAAAAAATTTTTTTCTTTCCATACATAATAAATGGATTAATTAGTGTGAGAGGACCTTAATCATAACATTAAAGTCATTGTCAAGTGTTTGACGGCACATGTCAAATAATAAATATTATTACACTCCAGACGTTTGATATAAACGGGAAGAGATTTATACGCGGCTGTATTTACTTTGAGACGCCGTACATTTGTTACCTCAAATATTGCAAATTATGTTGATAAGATTGTTGATGTGTGGATTTGTAAGCTTAATTAAAATTGATAATTTAATTATAATTGTTCAATAAAACATTACACATCAAAACATATTTATAAAATATTATGATATCTGGGCATTTTCAGAATTTAGGACCCCCCAATTAGCGTAAGTTGTGACCAAAAATTAACTCGCTGTCAGTTTTGTGACGACAATTAAGAGCGTTATAACATTTCGGCGTCGGGCGAAATTAGGTATTTTACCCGCCGCGCGAGCCCAATATGCCGACCCTTTCTAGCACGTCTTATCACTCGCTCGCACTACAATAATGGACAAAACAATCTTGATCCTTTCTATGGAATTTTGATAACAACCACAATCTACTATCTCGATATAAACTTTTGGTTTCTAATAAACATTATTTTGTACGAAAATACGAGAATATAGCGCGAAATAATATCAATTATGTTAAAATTTATTTAAAAAATTAAAGTAATAATTATAAAAGTAGATCCCATCCCAAATATTTGCTTTTGTTATATGATAAGTATTAGAGTAAAGTATAATTATATTAATATGATGATAAAATAAGACAAATACAATTCTAATTACTTCAAGGTGGTGCTCAGGGTCTGATGATGGAGCCAGATGGTGGTCACCAATACCAATGAACAATATGACTATACAACTTCGTGGTTTACATGTCATTCTAGCATTTTCACTTTCACATTTCAAGTGCATATACCACGAGTATAGGTTTTCGGCTGTGATGATTTAAAAATTAATGACCGATTTGGAATCTGACATTGCTGACTGTCACTTTGACACAAAAGTCGTCATGGGTGTCGTAAAATAGGTTTTAGGGGGTGCTGATTCCAAAATTAATGGCCAATGTGGAATCTGACATTGCTGACTGTCACTTTGACACAAAAGTCGTCATGGGTGTCGTCAAATAGGTTTGCGGGGGTGCTGATTCCAAAATTAATGAACAATGTGGAATCTGACATTGCTGACTGTCACTTTGACACAAAAGTCGTCATGGGTGTCGTAAAATAGGTTTTAGGGGTGCTGATTCCAAAATTAATGACCAATGTGGAATCTGACATTGCTGACTGTCACTTTGACACAAAAGTCGTCATGGGTGTCGTCAAATAGGTTTGCGGGGGTGCTGATTCCAAAATTAATGAACAATGTGGAATCTGACATTGCTGACTGTCACTTTGACACAAAAGTCGTCATGGGTGTCGTAAAATTGGTTTTAGGGGGTGCTGATTCCAAAATTAATGACCAATGTGGAATCTAACATTGCTGACTGCCACTTTGACACAAAAGTCATCATGGGTGTCGTAAAATAGGTTTTAGGGGGTGCTGATTCCAAAAATAATGACTAATGTGGAATCTAACATTGCTGACTGTCACTTTGACACAAAAGTCGTCATGGGTGTCGTCAAATAGGTTTCCGGAGGTGCTGATTTGAAAATTAATGACCGATTTGAAATATTGACATTGCTGACTGTCACTTTGACACAAAAGTCGTCATGGGTGTCTTCAAAAAGGTTTCCGGGGGTGCTGATTCCAAAATTAACGACTATTTTGGGATCTCACAGTGCTAATTGTAATTTTGACACAAAAGGAATCATGGGTGTAGTCAAATAGTTTTTAGGGGGCACTGATTCCAAAATTAATGAAATGATTTAAAAAGTAATGACCGATTTGGAACCTGACATTGCACAGTACCCCTGGAAAGGAAACCTATTTGACGACACCCATAACGAGTTTTATGTCAAAGTGACAGTCAGCAATGTCAGATTCCAAATTGATCATTAATATTGAGATCAGTACCCATGAAAACCTATTTGAAGACACCCATGATCACTTTTGTGTCAAAGTGACAGTCAACAGTGTCAGATTCCAAATTGGTCATTAGTTTTCAAACACCTCCGGATACCTATTTGACGACACCCATGACGACTTTTGTGTCAAAGTGACAGTCAGCAATGTCAGATTCCAAATTGGTCACTAATTTTGGAATCAGCACCCCCTAAAACCTATTTTACGACACCCATGACGACTTTTGTGTCAAAGTGACAGTCAGCAATGTCAGATTGAACATTGGTCATTAATTTTGGAATCAGCACCCCCTAAAACCTATTTTACGACACCCATGACGACTTTTGTGTCAGAGTGACAGTCAGCAATGTCAGATTGAACATTGGTCATTAATTTTGGAATCAGCACCCCTAAAACCTATTTTACGACACCCATGACGACTTTTGTGTCAGAGTGACAGTCAGCAATGTCAGATTGAACATTGGTCATTAATTTTGGAATCAGCACCCCCTAAAACCTATTTTACGACACCCATGACGACTTTTGTGTCAAAGTGACAGTCAGCAATGTCAGATTCCACATTGGTCATTAATTTTGGAATCAGCACCCCCTAAAACCTATTTTACGACACCCATGACGACTTTTGTGTCAAAGTGACAGTCAGCAATGTCAGATTCCAAATTGGTCATTAATTTTGGAATCAGCACCCCCTAAAACCTATTTTACGACACCCATGACGACTTTTGTGTCAGAGTGACAGTCAGCAATGTCAGATTGAACATTAGTCATTAATTTTGGAATCAGCACCTCCTAAAACCTATTTTACGACACCCATGACGACTTTTGTGTCAAAGTGACAGTCAGCAATGTCAGATTCCACATTGGTCATTAATTTTGGAATCAGCACCCCCTAAAACCTATTTTACGACACCCATGACGACTTTTGTGTCAACGTGACGGTACTGGTGACCACCATCTGGCTCCATCATCAGACCCTGAGTACCACCTCTTGTCAAAGGTCTTGTTGAGACGAACCCAACGAGCCTAAACACGAAGTCGTTTACTTACATGGTTCACTGGTACTGGTGACCACCTTCTGGCTCCATCATCAGATCCCGAGTACCATCTTGATGTGTCTTATCATCTTGACCGTATTGTAATTTTCACATTTTTATCATCACAACGTTGTAATACTTTAACATTTAAACATAACAAAGTATTACAAAAGCAAATATTTACGGATCTAGGATCAAATTCGTTGGTCGCTGTTTACACACACACAATGCGAGGATAGCCCGTGTAGAAACAAGGCGTCCGACCCACACAACAATAAATATTCTCGACGTTTGCGATGAAAACTCGGAGACCAAAGCGACATACGTCTTACCTCCTCGAGCTCCGGCGCGGCACTGAAATCGCAGGCGTCCGTCGCCGGTAAAATAGCGACAGGAAGGCTAGTTTTCAAAAAATTGGCAAAAAATCATGATAAAATATTATAACGACAAATGGATAACAGCAGTTTAAGCACATTGTGCAGATTATTTATATACTAAAATAACTTCGATAACATGTAGATTTTCGGAGAAATGATCACTTGTTTCGATGTATTTTCAAGACAAAATTGAGTTCGTTTTACTTTCAATTTCTCAATTTCAAAGGATTAAATGATAAATATTGTTTAATGGGCCTTAACTACAAGATATTTGGAACTTAAATTTACCTCATTTATGAGAGTGATCTTATCAAATTGTACATAATAAGAGCAATTCTGTGCTTCACGCGGTTTTTCCTAAACGAGCATCAGAAAAACAATCATTACTAATTGAAAAAGCTTTTTTTTTTCATATGTTTTTTATTTAACCGACAGTTAATAAGATGTCCTAACTGAAACAAGTACTTTCACTGTCTTTTAGTATGAGTAAAGTGTACAATTTTGTCGATAAATATTGTGCATTTTACAATATATCGCCTTTTTTTGTCATAGCGCTCTTAAGCATAAAATCAGTCTAAAAATTTACTTTTTCACATTCTGAATGTACCTATATTATTTATTTTATTTATTTATTTTATTTCAACTTTATTGCACAGTAAAAATATACAGTTACAAAAGGCGGACTTAATGCTACATGGCATTCTCTACCAGTCAACCTATATTATCGCTTAAAGTTTATGTAATTAACACAAAAACAATATTTTTATAGAAATTTCTTGCTTAATTATCGTCACAAAACTGACAGTGAGTTAATTTTGTTAACAACTTACGCTAATTGGGGGTCCCAAATTCTGAAAATGCTCATCTAATCAAAAACAGGTAATCCAGTTGATCAAAATATACCAAATCGAGAGCAATATTATTTTCTAAAAAAATATTATGGTCTAACTGTAATTCATACAAAAGGCAGATCCGCTAATAATTTTGCTTCGAAAATCGTAAAGTTATTTCGTATACATAAGTTAACAAACATTCTAAAGGCAGTAAGATTGTGAAGTCACAAGAATCTCGCCGGCTTTTCACCGTCTCCATAAAAAGGATAGTTAAGCGGGCTCGTATAAATTTTATCCCATCAAAAACATAAATGTGAAATGAGAGCCAAGTTCAATATTACACACAACACGAAAAGACTAAAGAGGTGGGTGTAAAATTGATGTTCGTGATTTGGCTTTGCTACTTTTTATCCTACGAAACCAAGTTTCAATTTACTAAGTTATCTATTCTAGAAGAGTTATATTGATTATAGATAAGTTCGTACGAACAGATAATGAAAAATTCCCTAGTTTTAACTGTTTGTTTCTTACAGTAACCGATTGAGCTATGGTGGTCATTCATAAAACTTGTGGTCATTTATATCCTTAAGAGTCTTAATATAATAAAAGGAACATAATTATTTCATGACATTGTTTATGTTTAACGGATTTTAAGTTACACAGGTGTCAAAAAAGTGGCATTAAATAGTTCGTGTACAGCTTGGCTGAAAAGAGTAGAGTTTTTTTTATCATCATAGCAACACTTATTACTGTTTTTATACAAAACTGCCACGATAGATGCCACATGCAAAACAATTTACATAGAATGGCACAAACGCTCACGAAACGAAACTATCGTTTTTTTTTTTTTTAATACTACGTCGGTGGCAAACAAGCATACGGTCCGCCTGATGGAAAGCGGTCACCGTAACCTATGAACGCATGCAACGCAAACAGTGTCACATGCGCGTTGCCACCCCATTAGAAACTTGTACATTCCCTTTTGCTGTGTTAAGTACACAGCAAAAAGGAGTGTACAAGTTCCAAGGAGGGTTCGGGTTGCCGACGACTCTAAAGGACAATATACGGAAATCGTAGATATCTATCTCTATCGCTCTTGCGTATTGGCGCGACAGAGCCAGATAACCTTTCGCAGCGTTTCGTTTTCGTTTCACGTCGGACAAATGCCATTCTGCTACGGCATTTGGTGTCTCTATTAATTTCTGCCTTATTTTGCCAGGCTTTCTAATTTATGTACCCAGTTCTTTCTTATTAACTTGGCTTGTTACTCTGCCGAGTCTCCAGATTCGTCCTTAGCTTGTTAGGACATTCTCCGCGGCTCGTTAATATTTGAATTCAAGACAATTATTATAATTGTCTACTGTTTTGTTTCGCTTAATTATGTTTTACATACGTAGCTTCTTGAAATACTTGAGTTGTGACAAAACAATCCGTTTTAATTTGATTTTACTTTCTTATGCTTTAATTGTATATACCTACTTTTAATAAGTTTGTTTTTGAGTGTACATGTAGTTTATGTTTGGAAGTTTTGTCGTTAAGGGCTTTGGCAAACTTCAACTCATACGAATTAAGTCGTGGTAAAATTGGTAAAAATTAATTGAGGCAACATTTTTCATGTTTTTGTTTCAACAAAATGAAATTAAATTGTATATTAATGATGTTGTATGAAATTATTAACAATTGTGAGCGTGTTTAGTAAAACGTCCCACTTTGTTGGTTACCATTAAGGCGAGATTTACTTGTGTCTTTATATGAATAAACTGACAAAGTGGCTTTATAGCAATCGAAAAGTGGGACGTTTTCCCGTGCACACTCACAATTAAGTACCTTTTTAACACCTGATAATTTCAATATCATTTTAATATTAGTTTCAAATGTCGTCGTTCGCATTGGTAAGGTATTTTTTTCTGATACGTCAATTTGAAGATTGGGTGTAAGTAAAAAAAAACTTCGTAGTAATTTAAACTCAGAGCTGCACACAGTAAACTCTCAGATGCATTATTTTATCCGTCAGAGCCTCTAGATAACTACACCGTTTTTTTTTTTTGTTTTCCGTTAAATTCGGCACGTAGTTCTGTACATTATCAGGTACATTATCTGGAACCCTGTATATATTACTTTTAGTTAAATTCGCAAAAAAAAAATCATCATTTTCATACATAATAAATGAATTTATTAGTGTGAGAGACCCTTAAGAATAAAATTGAAGTCAGTGTCAAGAGATTAACGGCACATGTCAAAACAAATAGCATTAGGAATTGGTAAAGACTGTCACACATGTTCAGTAATTATATTTATTTTTTAATAACTCGATAACCGTAAGAGGTTAAGACGCTAGTTTCTTAGAGAAATTATTTGTATTTGATCTGAAGAACCTTTCCTTAAAGTTAACGGAATTCAATAAAGACAGATTGTATAATATTTGGAATGCGTAACTCGATAGTTTAAATATTATATTGAATGCCACTCCCGCCCGGGTCGAGCGCGGACGATGGAAACTTCGAGAAAAGGGTTAGTAAAGGTAAAAGAATGTGACAAAATCGCATTCGATCGCGGCATTAAATTTGTGTACAAAATGAGAGAATTTTAAGCGTAAGCGATTAAGGAAAATGAGTTAAACAGTTACTCAATAGAAAATAAAAAATATTTTTGACATTTGACCGGTCTGGCCTAGCGCGTAGTGACCCTGCCTGCTAAGCCGCGGTCCTGGCTTCGAATCCCGGTAAGGATATTTATTTGTGTGATGAGCACAGATATTTGTTCCTGAGTCGTGGATGTTTTCTATGTATATACGTATTTGTATATTAAGTATAATATATATCGTTGTCTGAGTACCCGCCACACAAGCCTTCTTGAGCTTACCGTGGGACTCAGTCAATCTGTGTAAGAATGTCCTATAATATTTATTTATTTTATTTATTATATTTACTGTATCAAGTAACGTAGTCTTAAACGTCAAACCCCATAGTTAGGGCCCATTTAGACGGTACGAGAACTCGCATACGAGTTTTATTACACTGCGGTATTTAATGGCTGTGCAAAATTGTATGTAACCTCAACAGCCCGCAATGTAACTAAAATCGCATGCTAGTTCGCACGCCGTCTAAATCAGGTGCCGTAGCCGAATGGCATTTCTGCGACGCGAAACGAAACCATAACGCCGCGAAAGTTTGGCTCTGTCGCGCCAATACGCACGAGCGATAGAGATAGATATCTACGAGCGTTTCGTTTCGTGAGCGTTTGTGTCATTCGACTACGTACCCAGGCCTGCTAGCCGAATTGAATTTCTGCGACGCCAGACGCCGACAGAAATGCAGTGTAGCTCTGTCACGCCAATACGTAAGAGCGATAGAGATAGATAGCTACGAAATATATATTATATATATTATGTGAGCGTTTGTGCATTCGGCTACGCACAGTGGCCTAAAGATCCCTCAAATAACTGCTAGTCTCATCGGTGCTAAACTGAATGCCAGCAGCGTTATTAACTTGATGCTCTGTAGCGTAGTAAACGAAACGTCTGCAACAGCTAACAGATGAGCCAAATCTGGCAGACAACACATAACTGAAGTATTAACTACAATACAACATTTTGCAGTTTGTTAGGCAGTTTTTGAAGAAATGTAACTAGGTAATAGGAGTGGAATTCCTTACCGACGGCTATATTTCCGAGCTTATATAATCAAGAGTGAACAGGCATCTTCTGGGCGAGCTCACTTCACCATATGCCACGTCTTTGCCTTTGGCTAGTCTGTGGTCAAGAGTAAGCCCATTTGTAATTTAAAAAAAAGTACTTTGTTAAGTCATAACAGCTACAAATTTGACCTTAGGTTACAACTCTCATCGGTCTAACTTGCACCAAAAATGCGTCTTGCTGCTAGCCATTCTTGCTGTTTCTCGTCAACCACCTTACCGGTTATTATTCGCGACATTTGGAACAATATTCTGCCCAATTTTCCTACGTAGAATTATTATACCGATAGTCAATAAAAGCTAATTAACGTCCTTTCCTAGCGTATAATATAAATGTCATCTAAATCCAGCGTTTATACCGTAAACAGGTAACTGACAGTGGCATATTTTACAACAGTGACAATAGTCGCCCGACAGTGATATTTCGCTGTTCATTGCCTGTTCAACAACTGTTCATTTCGTGGCATTTTATTACTATTTTATGTCAGTGTAAAATTGTTTATTATCTGTGTGCTTTCGAATAAAAATATTCTATTCTATTCTATTCTAAATATTGACGCTGAGTAGCAATGTTGCTTATCAACCCAGAAATAGGCACAGAATTGTCAGTATCAATGTCACTATGCTGAAATAGCCCACTGAGCAGACAGAGTTATTTTCATCCATACTAATATTATAAATGGGAAAGTGTGTGTGTCTGTTTGTTTGTCCGTCTTTCACGGCAAAACGGAGCTATGAATTGACGTGATTTTTTAAGTGGGCTAATTTTTGTCTCTTTCTAAAGCGAGCGAACGCTGCGAGCAAAAGCTAATTTATTATAAATGTGAATTATAAAAGTACCCACTAGGAATAATCGCCGGAAATAGCTTTGCACATCGCCACGTGAATGCCAAACATGACTAACGCATTGGACTGCTCAAGTGATGCCACCGCAGACATCTGAATACGAGGGGAGATTGATACCTAGATTTCCTGGTCCGTTGTTTTATTGAAATTGAAATTTAGCGCCTCACTCCGAATTTAGCTGTTACCAGTTCCATAGCAATTTAGTACGCCAGAATTCCCTCCACTTCACTAAGAAATATAAGGTATTTTCCTTTTAAGTCCTAAGTTACATGCATACACAAAAATCGGTCTAATTACTATTTATACTTTGAAATCTTAGTCAATCTACTGATCAGCTTGGAAACTAAAACCCATCAAATCGCTGCCGAGTGCCGAGCAATTTGAGGCGTTTAGGATTTAAATATTTAAATAACTTCGCCTTTGTACCTCCTCCTTCTTCATCCTTCTAAATTTGATGTCTTGTATATTTTATGTTGGTGGTACAATAAAGAATTTACTTACTTATTTATCACCTCTCACCTTCCATTGGTAATTTGGTACCAGCCACTGTGCAACAAAGGTCTAAAATGATCCACACCTGGATAGGAAGTGTCTTCGTCTAATTGGTCTTCTCTTTTGGGTTATTCTGTTTTGCACGAGTCCCTATATCTTTGCTCATTCCTGTTCTAAGACCCTAACCAGGACGCTTTTGTTTAGAGCCTACGAAGAGAGTTTTCAACTTTTTATATTAAGTATCCGATCCGGTCCAAGATGGCATCTGGTACGGGCGTAGGCATTTATGCAAATGACTACATGAGAATATAGAGGTAGTTAGACAAACCCAAGGGAAGAATATCTATATACTCGGCGACAGTCAGGCGGCACTCAAAGCCTTCACATCGCCCAGAGGTGACTCTAGACTGGTATTAAACGGCATCCAAGCTCTTAACAAGCTTGGAAGGCAAAACAAGGTGCAACTGGTATGGATACCGGGGCACGAAACTTCATTGGCAATGAAAATGCTGATGAACTTGCCAAGGCCGGATCTGAAGACAACTTCATAGGTCCGGAACCTTTTGTGGGCCTTTCACAAGGAACCATTAAAACGGCTATGAAATACCAAACAAAGACTAATCACCAAAAAGAGTGGGATGCCCTAGTAGGTCTGAAGCATTCAAAGCTCTTTATGCGGAGGGTAGACTCTGGATGGAGCAAAAAGCTAGGAAAGCTAGGCAAAAGACAACTCCAAATTATAACGGGGGTGTTCACAGGCCATTACGGGATCAAAGGAATTTTGGCCAAGATGGGACACGCTGACAACACTGATTGTCGCATATGTGGCGAAGAGGAAGAGACCGTCAGACATCTAATTTGTGAATGTCACACCCTCGCCAGACAAAGAATGAACCTAGTACCAAAGGACTTCAGAGAGCTACCCATGAGCCTCATCATCCGATACGTGGAGATGGTCGAGAAGCTCCTGAATACCTGCCTTCAGATCTTAGGATCGAAGGGGGTAATTGCACAAAAGATCCCGATGGGTCGAAGTGTATCCGGAAGGGCCCCCGCAGATTTAAGATGAGATAAGTATCCGATCCGATATGGAGCGAAGGACCGACTCCTATCTAAATACGAGGCAGTATGCATTGTAGTGGTAGTCAAAATATGCATTAAAATGTTTATTGGGAAGACCGACACAGATGCCGCCATAGGCCATGAATTCTTGTGTTTGTAAAGGTTAAAAGCGTAAAAGAGAAGCTTTATACAAAGAGAAACGAAATAAAATACTCTTTAGGATTTGTTAACTTTCAGAAAGTGGAGATGTCTTACCTGATTATCATTCCATGACCTTTGTAAGGTCTCTAATAGTTTAGTGACATTTTTTTCAAACAGTTTTTTTTTTAATATTATAGGACATTTACACAGATTGACTAAGCCCCACGGTAAGCTCAAGAAGGCTTGTAGTGTGGGTACTCAGACAACGACATACATAATATACATATACTTATATACATGGAAAACGTCCATGACTCAGGAACAAATATCTGTGCTCATCACACAAATAAATGCCCTTACCGGGATTCGAACCCAGGACCGCGGCTCAGCAGGCAGGGTCACTACCGACTGAGCCAAACCGGTCGTCCGGTATAATATTATTCCGTCCGTATGTCCGGTAGATTAATTTCGTCGTCAAAACAGTTGGCACTTGTTGTAGTATTGTGTACAACAACAAGCCTTAGTTTATAGTTTGTGTCCACATCTTAATAAATTTGCTAACGTTAATATTTGAAAATAGTATTAGGATTCAATGTCATGTCACGAGAATATAAACATTAGATTTCCTTAATTATGGTTTGAATAATATAACAGCATCCAGCATTCTCGATTGCCTGGCGCTAGGCCGGGAAAACGCTAGGTCGAAGAAGAAAACTATAGATGTTGATTCAACCAACAAAATTAAACACTTCTTTAACTTACAAACAGCTAATGAATCACACGAGTTTACAATCCCTCAAAAAATGTATGTTTCAACCAAACAAATTAAGTAACTTTAAGTAAGTGATAGAGGTAAAAGATCCAAATCTCGACACAAAACACATTATAATTTTACACGGCGCGTATCACCTTGAGGAAAAGGTGAAAGCGCCCATCCAAAAGTGGTCCACCTTGGTTTACCCTCATCACTTAAGGGTAGGTTAACCTCAGTTCCCCTCGGTTCTTCGTACCCTGGTCGGTGTTTTGTTGAATTTAGGTAATGAACTAATTTGTCTTGGCTATAACGGCCGAGTTAATCTGGCGTCTGCTGCCAAATGGCTTTAATGTATAGCAAAGTAGGGGCTCTCCTTTCAAACGAGGCTATTTTGAGGTTATTCTGCACTTGTGGCCTTCAAAACTTTGTGGTTACCTATTTATTTTTAACCCCCGACGCAAAAACGACGGGGTGTTATAAGTTTGACGTGTCTGTCTGTCTGTCTGTTTGTCTGTGTGTGTGTCTGTCTGTGGCACCGTAGCTCCCAAACGGGTGAACCGATTTCGATTTAGTTTTTTTTGTTTGAAAGCTGAGTTAGTCGGGAGTGTTCTTAGCCATGTTTCATGAAAATCGGTCCACTATGTCGCGGTCGGGGGTTTTTTCAAAATTTTAATTTTGTGGTTAGGTTATTAAAAATAAGTTTAAGTACTTATCATGTTTTAATTGACGGGGTGTTGAAAAATTTTTGGTGAAATTTTGAGAGCAGCTCGTAATTAGATTGTTATAGGTATCGATATTTTGAATATTGCTTAAATGGCAGAACCATACATTGAAATATACTCAAGAGGTATACTCACATACTCACACAAGAACAATAATATGATACTTTACCTGCGACCTAAGTGTGATATAAAGAAAAACCGGCCAAGAGCGTGTCGGGCCACGCTCAGTGTAGGGTTCCGTAGTTTTCCGTATTTTTCTCAAAAACTACTAAACTTATCAAGTTCAAAACAATTTTCCTAGAAAGTCTTTATAAAGTTCTACTTTTGTGATTTTTTTCATATTTTTTGAAATTATGCTTCAAAAGTTAGAGGGGGGGGGACGCACTTTTTTTTTCCTTTAGGAGCGATTATTTCCAGAAATATTAATATTATCAAAAAACTATCTTAGTAAACCCTTATTCATTATTAAATACCTATCTAACAATATATCACACATTGGGGTTGGAATGAAAAAAATATCAGCCCCCACTTTACATGTAGGGGGGTACCCTAATAAAACATTTTTTCCATTTTTTATTTTTGCACTTTGTTGGCGTGATTGATATACATGTTGGTACCACATTTCAGCTTTCTAGTGCTAACGGTTACTGAGATTATCCGCGGACGGACGGACGGACGGACGGACGGACGGACGGACAGACGGACAGGCAGACATGGCGAAACTATAAGGGTTCCTAGTTGACTACGGAACCCTAATAGTTGACTACGGAACCCTAAAAACGATCATTAGCATAATATTGAAAACACCAGTGATTAAATATCATACCGCTAGTATTCATACTACTCGTCCAGACTAATTGCTATTGAAAACGATGTATAATCTAAGCCGTCACTTGTTTCTGGAACTACTAGCCCTTTAATGAAATAAAAGAAAGTAAGCCTATAATCTACTTAAACAAGTCAGACTTTCTCAAAGCCATCCCAATTTTGTGGGCGTATTGTTTTATAGTTGGACTGTCTGAGACAGCGGTTCTCAACCTGTTGTCTCAACAACACAAGACGATTTTCCACAACATGGTTCGGATGCCAAGGTTATGTTCAGTCATCAGATACATAAGAGCGACTGGGGTGTTCAGGTATATCTAAATAAGCACTCTACTCACTTGACAATACTTAGAGATCTTAGAGTTCTTGACAAATACAGTCTTACCTGCTTCAATATATCGAAGCAGGTAAGACGTAACGGTGACTGATCATTATTAATTCTACGAACACCTAAAAAAGACACGATCTATACATGCATATTAGTGGGCCAATATTTCCCATGGGCTTGGTCAGCATGGCCCATCGTGTAGTGTAGAGCACATGCAGATATAAATAAATATAGGGGGACACCTTACACAGATCAACCTAGCCCCAAACTAAGCAAAGCTTGTACTATGGGTGCTAGGCTAGACGATATACATACTTATATAGATAAATACATACTTATATACATAGAAAACATCCATGACTCAGGAACAAATATCAGTGTTCATCACACAAATAAATGCCCTCACCTGGATTCGAACCCGGGACCGCGGCTTAGCAGGCAGGGTCACTACCGACTACGCCAGACCGGTCGTCCATACAAGAAGGAAGGAGATCGGACATACTGGGCGACATTACAATGAATACGCCTGTTGTAAGTTCTCGAACCCCCACACACACACATGCAGGCTACTATTGGGCTATTGCGCAATACATGCGTATTATTTACAAGATGGCGCATTCCTATTGGACACGTTCAGGATACTGTTAAGGCCGTGTTGCCGTGTTGCACGTTTGCGTCCGAGGCCCACAAATGGTCTCGCCGGAAGACCAGCGCTGGCTGCTGACCTTAAGGTTAGCAATAAGGCGGGACTACGTCGTGGTAAACATTATTTATACTGTTTTTTTTTACCATTTGTTTGTATTTTTTATGACTGTTTATCATGAATAATTGTTTTGTATTGTATTTACAGCGAGTCGTGTCGTCACGCACGCTCACAACGACAACTGTATGCTCAATGGGTCGGCGTTTCCGCTCTCTGTAGAGCCGTAAGAAATCTCAGCGGGTAACAGATTGAGAACCGCTGTTCTGAGACGTGTCCCGACTTCGTTTACTTCCAGACAGACAAAGTCATTAATTTCGCCAAATATATCTCAAAGAAGCTTTATTGTGAAGGTCGCAGTTTGTGTCAATGGTTGTGACCTTAATTTGCTTTAAGTAGATCTGTTAGGATTGTTAATAAAAACAAGAGAAAACTTGTAACAAAAAACAGAAGAATTACAAAACCGAATGGGTTCATAATAGTGCCATTTCAATCATGGCTTCTGGATACCTAGTATACCTACTTAAAATAAAATTAAACGAAGGATTGGTAATGAAATTATCTGTATTTGGATACCCATGGGAAGAAGTCCTGAAGCTTTTCTTTTGTGAAGCCCTCCCATCCGATCCGATCCTAACTCAATTAAGTACTTTAAAAGTTAACTGGTAGATAACCCTTAAAAAGAATATTTAGAAAATATTTGTACTAAAATCTGAGATTTACGCAATATCGAGTTTCATTAATACTATTAAAAGTTGATATTTATTTATTTATTTATTTAAACTTTATTGCACAGTAAAAATATACAGTTACAAAAGGCGAACTTAATGCTACATGGCATTCTCTACTGTAACCTTTAGGCCAAACAGAGAACCAAAAAACGATAAGAAGAAGTACTAAAATCGATATTTTTTTAATGATTTTACTCATTCGATATTGAGTTTCATTAATACGTTCCTACAATTAAAAGTTGATATTCTCTATAATATTTTATGTTCGTGGTAATAATATAGCAAATATCGTATCACAAAAACTTGAAACAGTCCACAAAAACCCAACATT
Source organism: Leguminivora glycinivorella (assembly GCF_023078275.1). Taxonomy (NCBI): domain Eukaryota; kingdom Metazoa; phylum Arthropoda; class Insecta; order Lepidoptera; family Tortricidae; genus Leguminivora; species Leguminivora glycinivorella. Next base: position 4,398,354 of record NC_062976.1, on the reverse strand, counting down.
GCCGGCCTAGCCCGGTAACTTTATATGCATTTTGCTTGCAGCTCGGGGACGGCCTCATTAACCCCGGCAAGTGGCTCTTGAGATATTACGCAGACCTTTATTGTGGGTAGTTTTCATTTTAGACGAAGCTGAGAATTATACAGGGTGGAAAAAAGGATGGTTCAAACTTTGCATAGTGACATTTGAGGTCATAATGAACAACTTTAATTATGGGACCAATGTTGAAATCGCGAGAAAAAACAATTCGCTGTTCCATAAAAATGATCGGCATTATGACAGTCGAAACGTATGAAAATGAAACAGCCAATTTTTTTTTGCGTTTTCAGCATTGGTTCCACAATAAAAATTGTTCATTATGACTTCAAAAGTCACTGTGCAAAATTATGAACGGTCTTTTTCATTTCAACCTGTAGAACGAAGACTTATTTATATTTTTCATCGCTTAAAACTCTACTATTGGGTCAATCCGCGGCACGAGTAACATGAGTCACCATTTTCCGGCATGTTCAACTTATTCACGATGCAAGTTCAAGGGACAATCATTGCAGGGACATTGCTCGCCTAAAATTTAACCCATATCCCACAGTGTTACGACACCCACGGGATACATGCACCACGATAATCCTTTATTTACTTTCCCGATATATGCATAGATCCTTTCATTTGCAAGTTCAAATAAACAATCAATGAAGTCGTGACTCACGTTACTTTTATGCGGATTCGCCCTCTAGTTTTTCTAGTTGGTGTCTAATTCAAGCTTATACTTACATATAAGATCGTGGCTTGAGGAAATTCTTATTAATATTTTCTGGGATAAAAAGTAGTATGTATTTTCCAGGATTTCATCTATCTAATAACACATTTGAAGAAAAATTGGGGGCAACTGTTTAGAAAGAAGAGAAGAGAAAAAAGAGTGTAGAAGATAAGAAAATATTATCAAACAGGCGGTCAGACTTTCGCATTTTTAATAAATATTAGTAATACCGATTATTTCGCTCGCTTTGCTCGCTAGGTCAACTTTAAGGAGTCTTGGGGTTCCGTAAAGGGTTCCGTGGCCGACAAATTATACGTGAGAGGTGTCGGAAAAACAGCCTCGTTAACTACAAGCGTTGAAGCGTGATGGTTGGATGGGCACTGAGAGGCGGTTTGAGGGACGAGCGGGAGCGAGGACGTTTATTTATGAGAGCAGCCGGCAAGCACGCTGGCGGGATTTATCACATATCCACGTGGATAAGACATCTGTCACTCTCACACTGACATACATGCCAAAGCGCGACGGATATTTTATCCACATAGATAAGTGATAAAATTGGAACCATAATACGGCGGCAGCCGGACAAGCACGGTAGCGGGAAGTAGCTATTGTGTCGGTCACTTACAGAAAGTGTCATATTTTTACTCTTATGTTTTCTTTGTATTACATGTATAATGAAAATGTATTATTGGTTCATCATCAAAATAAGTACCCGTTTTGCTAAGCTTTACTAAACTTTTAGAAATAAGCACGAACCATCTTATAACTTACACCATGACCTAAAGGACCATTAGAAAAGGCCTCGACAAAGGATAAGGTGTTTTAATGAATCAAACGTGTTGAAGGTGCTTTTCGTATGTTAACCTTAGATTTAGTGGGTGGGTATTTTCGAGAGAAGAGAAAAAAAATCCTAGGGTAAGTACATTTTATGTTTTTCCTACAAAGACTCACGAGCCTTTTCGATCTAGGACAACAAAGAAGGGACAAGGAAATGGTCCCAAAATTTTCTAATTGTGTATACTTTCTATTTCGTAACAGAAATATAGTATCCGAAAAATAGTAACAAAGTGGAAAAATAAAATTTGGTACTCTTTTTTTCACCTAGTAAGATCGAAAGGGCTCGTGATTCTGAGTAGGAGAAACGTTAAATTTACCTATTTTAGAAAACAACGTTTTTTTTATCTCTTCTGAGTCCCTTTTCCTCATGATTGGAAAATGACAAATGCTAAACGGAAAACACCGTCGCTTACGACTCTTTAGATACTAATCCTTCCTTTAATGAGATTTTGTTTTTGCAGTTTGCTGTCTAAATGTATTTTCTCACGTGAAGTGCAATGGAAAGGTTGTCTCAGTAAAGGTTGGTTGAAAATGTTGAAATGTGGAGTCTATTTGATAAAATTACTACGCTAATAATATTTGAAAAAGTTGACAACTACACATTTTAGCCCAAACAAACATATAAGGTGCATTAGGGTAATTCCGAAAGTCGTCTATGCACAGATTAAAAATAGTTATTTGTTATACAAGGGTGCAAAGTTGTATTTTAACGCCGAGTGTGGAAACGAGTTGAAAAACGAGCAAGTGAAAGGATTCTATAGTTGAACCACGAGCGAAGCGAGTGGTTCGAAAATAGAATCCTGAACTTGGCGAGTTTTTCAACACACGAGAAGTAAAATACATTTGCATCCGTGTGTAACACAAAACTTTTCCCTTCACTATAGCGAGGAAAGTACAACGCAAAAAACGGGCTTATCACTGCTTCCAGTATAGTTCCACAGGTGGTAAAATATCTTCATGACTAGATTAACCCACTTTTTTCAATTTTAAAGCAGAAAATTTGGCTATATTCAAGGTCAAATTACTTTATTTTACATTACTAGTGGATAAAATGCGTTTTTACCCGCTGGTATTAAAGGACAAAACAAGTGTTTCCGAGCTAGTGAGGGGAAAAAAATGAGTTAAACACCATTCCTTCAATTCGAAGATATGGATTTTGAAAATCAGTGGCCATAATTTTACTATTTTAAGAGCGAGACCTTTTTTATAAATTGATCCTTTCATTTCAAGAAGATGATCAGATTTTTCTTATAAATCGTACGCTTTTGCTGTTATCTAATGCAGATCGAAACACTAATGATACTCAATTCTTTCAGCATTTCTTATTCTAACCCATATACAGGGTGTAACAAAAATGGTGGTGATCCGTTTAAGGGCGTATTCAGTATCGTATTCTCATCAGGAAAAAGTAGGTTAAAAATTTTTTTTCGCAAAAAATTTTTTTATCTTTGTATGGAGATTCGACCGATTCGCGCGGCCCGGCTCATATAAAAGTGAAAATTTTTTAGCGAAAAAAAAATTTTCTTCTACTTTTTCCTGATAAGAATACGATACTGAGTACGCCCTTAAACGGATCACCACCATTTTTGTTACACTCTGTATACCTATAACTTATTTTTTAACCCCTTGAGGTGCCAGCAATCATTTTCCTACTAATTTTAATAAGTAGGAGTGAGTTTTCTGCAGTGGGTCGAAAATGACCCAATGGGCATATATGGGTACACACAATGCACTCCTTTATTTTTTACCAAATAAACCCACTAATATAACAGAACCAATCATCCCAAACCCTTATCCTAAGCAGATCGTTCAAGTATCGCGTTACAAAATCTAGAAGCATATACCCTATTACCCCTTCAACACACCTAAAACTCAAAAAAGACATTTATACACTTCATTTATATGAGACATACGACGTTATGTGATTGGTGTCTTTAACACAGCCACGGATCAAAAAGACATTTACAAACGAAGTTTCTATGGGAGTTACGACGTTATGGTATTGGGGAGAAGGGCACAGGGATATCGAGTACCATCGAATATAATATCGGGATCCGAACTTATACTTACAATATCAATTACGATCGTGCTTACAGATCGGGGCTGGATAGCTTTCGGAGCGTGTGTACGTTTTTAGATCAGCCATATTTATAAAGAAAATATTTTGAAAAGGAGAAAATGTAACTTTACATTAAATGTTTCCAAGTTAGAAACTAAGGAAAATGTAAACGTAATAAATGGAAATTTATAAACAGGATGAATTTTGTACCTTTTGGCATTGCAAATTTGGGGTCCCAGCGCAAACAAGTTTTTCACAAAAATCGCTAATAAATAGGAGAAATTTAGTACAATTTAATTTGCCTGTGTGGTGACGGGTTAAGCACCACCCCCTTTTCTTCCCGTGCAACTACCCATGGGGTCCCAGCACAAACAAAATTTTCACTAAAATGGCTAAGTACCTGATTGACTCCACATTTATCTACAAGAATATAATATTGATTATGCTCGTTAATTTCGATAAACTGTAAATGAATTGTTATTTATAACACTATACATATGTATTCCAATATAAGCTCTCAGAAACTATAGGCAGGTACTTCAACAGTTCTGTAAAATTGTGCACATAGCGGATGTTCACATATAATTTTTTCCCTGATATAAGATCAAAGAGCAAAAAAAAAAATTAAAAAACACCGATCTTCAAAAGGTATTCCAATATTGACTTCGTGTTTTACAGAATGAAATGAATGGCTGGAATCTGGATATTGAAGTTCGTCGGTTATATGTAGGTGAATGGAATTTGGAAAAAAAAATCCAGAGAAATGTACGTGTTGTACACGATTTTTGAAAGATTAAGTTGATTTATGATATTGTCCCTAAGTATTTACTGTTCTATTTTTTATAGATAGATAGATAGATAGAATACTCTTTATTGGCACACCTCAGCAAAAGATACAGAAAAAATATACAGTGGAGACAAAAAAAATGATTATAAATAGAGGCAGACAACAGTTTATATTAATGTAATTAGGTGCGGTTTATTATTATTGGTCGCTACTCTTACGGAAATGGATCGAAACATGTCGAGCGTTATATCGACTTAAATACGTCAGTAACCCGCTTAAAATGAAATAATTTTTCGGTTTCTTGCAAATTTACATATAAGTAGGTGGTTTATGATTTACCTTCATACTATCCTATCCTATCACTACAGACAAAATAAAGATTCTGGTTCCAATAGCCAAACTAAAATTAGTCATATTTGAGTTCTTAATTTTAAAAGTATACAAGTCTGTTAAAAGGAATGGAATGCGCTCCCACTGTAGGTGTTCGCTGCGCAAGAGTGAATAGGCTATGACCACAGACTGATGTCATATAATACCGTAGATCAAGCAAACGTTGTCCGTCTTTAATCGCAGCTTGCAGCTTTCGGGCGTCAATTTTTGTAAGCTGAAGTCAACAAAAATATTTGAAATGCCTGGTTACGTGACATGTAATTGCAACAACACAAACATTTTGAGCAATCAAGGTCCTAAGACACATAATCACAGGCAAGTAACAACTTTATTACAAAATATAACACGCTTTAGCATTATACGTAATCTGTTATGCGTAATAATTGCGTTATGCGAATTAATATAGACCCGCTCGACCGCCATACAAATAGATGAACTTGTTTCTTCTATCTAAATTTAATTTTGTGGCTATAACTGAATCGGTGAGCTCTATGTTAGACTGTCTTCACTCTCCATGAGGGTATTACGTAGTCTAAGCTATCTCTATCGCTCTTCTGTATTAGCGCAGCAAAGACTGCGTTTCAATTGCGTCTAGCGTCAACGATTGGGCTAGGCCAACAGGTGTGACTAGGGTCAATCGCCGTTCAGTGTATAGTAAAAAAAACTAGTCAATACTCACAAATGTATATTTATCAAATTACTCCCAAGCACCAAGGCTATAATCTCAAAGAATTATCAGGATTAAATCATAAACATTTAATATGAAATACACCCGTTTGAATTATACAAGGTGTTTCAATGAACGTAATACAAAATAAGTGATTCCGGCTCTATTAACGACGAAGAATATGATGCAGGTGAGCAATTCCCGTCAACTTTGTACAATGCCACGTCAGCAAATTTTAATTGATCCTATTTTGTTACCAACATTTAGTAATATAATTCGACTTTCGTAAGATATATACAGGATAATTGTTATAATTAAGAAAATATAGATACTAGAGAACCTTAATGACGAAATAAAACTTAATAAAATCTCAATTCATCAACAAAATCTTGGTAACAAAATAGGAATTAATAAAAACAAATTTAACTTTTCCCTTAATTTTTGTACAAAGTTGACGGGAATTGCTGAGGTAGGTTGCAGGTATCCAGGTCTTAAAATTGTACGTAATTAAATTTTGCTAATTTTCTAACAAAATAAATAAATCCAATTCTTGAAGTGTGGTCACTCATTGTGTCGTCATGGCATGACTCAGTTGTATAGGTGACTTATCAGTTCTCAGGTGTTGATTATTGTGACAGGTAACATGTCAGAATGCATTTTATTCATAAAATGTCAGTCTAGATAAACAAAAAGGTGAGCTTATACTACAAAACTAGGTTCGAACTATTTTCTCTTAACTAGGTAATAGTAACCATTCGCTTTTGCCGTAATCTGTTAAACAAAGGCCTTTGTTGTGACCAAAATAACAGGATTTCATGCCTACATGGATTTCGGAGCCTTCATGAGCTTACCGTGGGACTCAGTCAATCTGTGTAAGAATGTCCTATAATATTTATTTATTCATTTATTTATTAAGGAAAAAAAATGATATTAATGATTATTAACTATAACTAGTTTAACAACACGCAACCTAACATAGTGTTTTAGCAATAGGAAGACGAGTTTGAAAAACATGTTTTGTATTACGTTCATTGAAACACCCTGTATTGGAAATCTTGGAATGTCGTTATAAATATTTCACCTCCTGGCACTAATAACGTTATTAACTCCGATGTCTTATTACATTACCTAGGACCAGATGGGAATACTAAAAATAATGTGGGTAATGTCGGTAAACATGTATAACGTCGGTTCTAATAACATTCGACTGGGAATGGTTCAGCTATATGTCTTTATTCTAGACATGTTTGTAATTTTAAATGTATATGTTTACAAAAAGTATTTTTGAAATAAATTGGGTTAAGGTATATTAAATCAATATTTCAAATTACAATAGAACAGTAGATTAAGCATTTTAGATAGTACTCATTTTTATGTACCTAATTATTATTTAAAAACATAATGTTCAAAGACTTTTAAGGTAAACACAATATACAAAAGTTATGTTACATTAAAAATGTAAGGAATGCCTGGCATCCGTTGGCTCGTTGGGTCGATGACATCCGGAAAATAGCGGGTTACAACTGGATAAGACTAGTCTCACAGCCCAGGACCGGGAAAAGTGGCGTACTAGAAGAGAGGCCTATGCTCAGCAGTGGGCGATAAAGGGCTGAAATGATGATGATGATGACATTACATTATAAAGTAGGTACGAGTACAAACAGTCGAAATTATTTCTTGGAATTAAAACTTCCTCTGAACATGAACGAAATATCATAGGAAAAAGGAACACACAATTAATGACCAGTGGGAGTTGAAACTGAATAGAAATCGCAAACATAAAATAAAACTTAGCCATAGATAAATTCCCAAACAAAATGATTTGAATAAACCCCGTCTCTTTGGTTTCTACTTATGTATCTACGCTAAAAAAGTCCTGAATAAAATCAATGCAACCCGCGTCCCATAAAGAGAAACTGACATTCGCAATTGTCAACGTGCAAAATAAAACGTATAAAGTAACCCCGACACCCCCTAGACGGGGCAATATCGGAAGATCTAATTTCCCCAGCCATCGCTGCAAGTCTCATCCAGATCTTTATAGAAGCTCTCGACTTAAATTGAGATGTAACAGGGTGTAACAGAGTGGAGGGACAGTGGGGGGATTGAAAACAGTAGGGATATGTGAGTAGATGTAGATGAAAAGTCCAGACCACGGACATCCGACAAGAAAAGAGAATCTCAAAGGAGCAAGGCAGCAAATCTGGCTGTTTAGTGAATAAATTAATGCAGGAACGTATGCTTAACAACTGCATGAAAAGATGACGCCGCTGGATAAAAAGATATTGTGCAACTCTGTCCGGCAAACACATAAACTATTGTATTGTGAGGTTATTTAATATAAATGCTTATACTCTATCGACTTTTTGAGTGTTGGCTACTGTTTTGTAATTTTTCGCCTTTTCCTACTGGAAGCTACTAGTTGAGTTCCCGAAAAAAAAATCGCGCCTTAATCTACTGACAAGTTCGTGGCCAAAGGAAGTCTGTGACGAATCAACGCAATGCTATATTTTGGTTTGTTAGAGATTCTTCTTTCTTTGCTTCTTCTTTTCTTCTGCGCACTGCCAAGAAATGGAATTCCTTGCCGACGGCTATATTTCCGAGCTCATATAACCCGGCAACCTTCAAATTAAGAGTGAACAGGCATCTTAGGGCGAGCTCACTCCATCGTACTTATTCGTGATAATGATAAGTACATTTTGTGAACAGCTCAATTACATACTTTTAATACATCCAGTTGTGAAAGAACGAATTGTACCTTCGTGGAACCGTATACCGCAAAAATGTTTGTCTTAAATATAAGTCAAAAATGTTTGTCATAAATACTTTCAGTAGGTACTGTCACAGTATAAAGACGACTCAGTAGTTATTCTCCGAAAGGGACCTACTGCGTTCGAAAGCACGTAGTTGAACAAAATTACTATAAATGTTACTCGACATCGTCCAAAGTAAGATGTTGTTATTTAATACTACAAGTTTTAGTATAATAATACCACATTATATCAGTCAGAAAATACAAAAAATATCATTATGCATATTATTCTTATTCACGTTTATCTACTAAATACGCTTGCATGTGTTGCGTACGTGGGCATTTTCATTTGGGATCCCCAATAAGCGAAAGCTGTTAACAAAAATTAACTCACTGTCAGTTTTGTGACGATAATTAAGCATTAAATTTCAATAAAATATTGTTTTTGTGTTAATTACATAAACTTTAAGCAACAATCTACATTCAGAATGTAAAAACAGTAAATATTTAGACAGATTCATGCTTAATTATCGTCACAAAACTGACAGCCAGTTGATTTTTGCAACTTTTGCTAATTGGGGTGACTCAAATTCTGAAAATGCCACGACGCGCACGTGTGTGTGTAGTGCACTGTTCACCCCGCGCGGTGTACGTTTGTTTGGTTGTTTATACTGTGGTACTGTTGCGTATTCTGTGTATTGCGGTAGAGGTGCATCGAGGCGAATTAATTCCAGTCTGTATCCCGCACAGCTACACGTTGTCGTATTAAGCGTCGCGACAAATTAAAATTTGACTTTTATTTTTAACCCCCGACGCAAAAACGACGCGGTGTTATAATTTTGACGTGTCTGTCTGTCTGTCTGTCTATGTGTGTGTCTGTCTGTGGCATCATAGCTCCCGAAGGGATGAACTGTCTGAAAGCGGAGTTAGTCGGGACTGTTCTTAGCCATGTTTCATCAAATTCGGTCTACTTTGTCGCGGTCGGGGGTCAGTTTCAGCCAGCCACTGCAACGGAGTGTGGTGAGATTGGAGCTAATTTTGAAAATTTAATAGTATGTACATTGTATAATTAGGTTAGGTATAACTAGAGATCAATATTATTCTATTCTTATTAACACAAGTCAAATTATATTCTATTGAAAATATTTCAACTTGTGCTATCTTAAATTAGTCACACCACTACATATATAAATTAAAACCGAAATAAACCGGAATAGGCACTGGAGGCCTTGGTCACTTTTTCTTTCATATGTGTAATTTATTTCGGTTTTGATATTATTCTAGGTAATTTTAGTAATTTATCGATTTAGGGCAGATTGAGAGAACCGACACATTTTAGATTATAGGTATTGACCAGCGCCTAAGTCAATTAAAGTCGTACTAGAAGATGTTACTTTCTGTTCTCTAGAGCATAATAAGCAATTAAAATGAATAAATAAATAAATATTGGGGGACACCTTACACAGACCAACTTAGCGAAGATACTTAAATAGATAAATATATACTTATATACATAGAAAACATCCATGACTCAGGAACAAATATCTGTGCTCATCACACAAATAAATGCCCTTACCGGGATTCGAACCTGGGACCGCGGCTCAGCAGGCAGGGTCACTACCGACTGAGCCAGACCGGTCGTCAAACACAAGACCGTACTTAATGTCAACTTTACAAGACAAGTAGAAAATATATTTTTACTTAACTAAAAGCACAACAACGTAGCAAGATAGCAATTTAGTTTAATACCTTATTAATTCCACTGCTGTATTTTCCACAACGACGCGTCGTGTTAAGCGGACAAATTAAAAATGCACTTTTATTTCCACTAGTACATTTTAGCCGCTTTACCTGTACCTGCTGTTATATTAAGCGAGCACAAAATGGCTTATGTGAGCGTTTATTATTCAAGATATTGTAGAATATACAGTGTAAAATAAAATGAATGTGTAGTACTTGGACAGTAATTTCCTTAAGAGGCTATAGAGGGTATACCGGAGCGAAAAAGCTAAAATTGAAAGGACCCCCCACCCCTTTCAATTTGGGAATTTTAGTTAAATATACTAGGGTTATACCAGATTTATTGAAAACAAATTGTCCATTAAGAACAACTTAGTTAAAAGGATGTTGCGAAAAAATATTTCAAATCGAGGTTCCGTTTAATCAATCGGAACGAAATTTGAGAATCTGAATAAAAATGAAATAATCCAATCTTGAGTATGACGCCTTTTTTTGCGCCATAATGAAAAAGGCCGTTTTGGAAATTTTTGATTGGCTCTAGCGTTTTTAAAAATAAAAATATCAAAAAAATCATAACGGTCCGACACAGATTAAAATAATAACAATCTGTGTTGAAAAAATCATTGCTCTATCTTCAAAAACCAAGGAGGAAATAGGCGAGAGCGTTTGTATGGCGAATTGACCCCTTCTGTATCGTCTTAAATTAATATAGTAGGATAAGTTCATTCGGATGCTTCAGATACCGGACAAGAATAGTGGGCAAAATCGACTCGCTTATTTCACGAATAAGTTTATTCTTAAATTTCGCTGGCTTGGCTGAAGTCTTGGTTGGCTCAGTTGGCAGAGCGCTGGAGTATCGAACCAGATGCCGTGAGTTCAACTCTAACTCAGGGCAGTAATTTTTAACTTTTAAATTTATTCTAAGCCTAGTCGCATCTATTACAAGAGTTTGATGTCTGCTAATCAAAGAGTTAAATTTAGATTACTTTTTTACAAACCTTCACACACTTTCATTAGTTTCATTATTAAATGAGAAATCTCAAAATATACCTACAGCCTAATAACCCTATGCATACAAATGCTACTAAAATTTACAATTTCAACGCACTGTAATACAATTCAATTTCATACATCAAATTTTTCACTTAGTTCCTTTAGTTCCGGTGATGACACTATGCACAAGTTTTTCAGTGTAGACTAGAGATGGGCTAAATATTCGATATTGCAATAAGATAGGCAATTTTTTCAATATTCGTTTTCGGCCGAATAGTTCGGCTATTCCGAATATTTACCGACAACCAAAGTAAAAAACCAGTGTAAGTTCTTTTGTAAATCGTAGGATAGTGACATCCTGTTACAGCATTCCAAAGTAGCTGTCATCAAAAAGAGAATATAAAATATAAGAGGAGAGAAATAGGCGTTAAAACTCGTTAAAATAAGAGTGCAATTATTTACCTAGTAAGAAAAGTTAGATAAACCGTAGTTTTATAAAGAAACCCAGAGTTTAATTCAGCAGTTCTCAAAAAGTTTATACATAACCACGTCAGCAAATTTTAATTGATCCTATTTTGTTACCAACATTTAGTGATATAAGTCGACTTTCGTAAGATATACGAGTATACAGGATAATTTTTATAATTAAGAAAATATAGATACTAGAGAACTTAATGACCAAATAAAAGTTACTAAAATCTAAATTCATGAAAAAAATCTTGGTAACAAAAAAGGAATAAAAAAAAACAAATTTAACTTTTTCTTTAATTTTTGTACAAACATTTAGAGAACTGCTGAATTATAGAATCATTAGGAGCCATAAAAGGTTTAAACCTTTGGCTCAACTCAACATTGTCTTCGGTTAGCGCGATAGTTACTCATGAAATAAAACTATGAAAACAGACATTGCAAATTGTAATTTTCCCTCAGTCACCCTGAAGATGAACGTTGTAAAGGTTCGAAACGTCAGGATGTATTTTAAATTCATTATACCTACGCAATAGAATCCATCTTCATATTTAGGTTTATTCCTCAACATTAGCTTTAAAAATATCAAACCGAATTTTCAGCCGAATATTCATTTCGGTATAACGAATATTCGTATTCGGCAAAGTCCGTATTCGGCCCGTCTCTAATAGTGTAGACTTTTAGTGCATGCACGCTTGTTGAATTGAAAATCTGGGTGCATTTGGTAGATAAAAAGTGGCATGGTAACATTACCTTCGTGTTTCTAGATAAGGCTATGCTGGTTATTTTCTTCCTTGGGAGCTGATGGGATTTTGATGACGGGTATTAGGGGTAGCAGTTTCATGGTACATTATCATTTAAATACATATCTATCGCGCTGTGGTGGCTTAGTGGTATGAGCGTGCGACTTTCAATCCGGAGGCCGGAGGTTCGAACCCCGGCTCGTACCAATGAGTTTTTCTTATACGAGTACGAAATGTCATTTGATATTTGTCAATATAGCCGGAAGTAAACCAGGAATCATGGCGGTCAAGGGGAGAGGCCTTTACCCACCAGTGGGATAATGTTATAGGCTTGTAAAGATATATTTGTTTAAAAACCTTACTTAAGCAACATCTATTCTCCATAAATGCCGTTTTTTTGTTCATCAGATAAAAATTACACTTCCCCCATCATCAAATCACCTGTTCGCCTGACAATGGCACCCGAACCACTCTCAATCTCCATCTGCATAAATCTAAAACTCAACAAGTACGTAAGCGGCAAATTCGACACGAATCCGAGCTTAACAATGGAGAGCAAACAGCCGATGGCTTAGGGATGGGCGATGGGATCGACTTATCGATTGAATCAAAATAGTAGACGAAAACGGCAGAATCAAAAAATAGAAGAGATATCGACATTAATGAAAAACTCTCAACAATGGAACAACGAGCCGACAGTTGGCGAGGGACGGGCGAAGTAGATCTATCGAGTAATCATTAAATCTAAATAATAGATAAAAGGGAAAAAAGTTGTCTGGTTGATATATCGGCCCCTAGATAAAAAAAAATAGAATAAACAGTTTTACCATCGACATAAATGTAAAACTCAACAAGTAGGTACGTAAATGGCAAATTCGACACGAATCCGAGCTTAACAATGGAGAGCAAACGACGATTTAGGGACGGGAAAATGAAATCAATCGACTAAAAGCAGCATCAATTGATCGTTAGAAGACTCGAAAATATAGTACTAAATTGGATGACACAAATCTGGAGCCATCCAAGAGATGGACAAAATCGATCAATCGACTGAAAGAAAACATCCAATTTATCGATAGACGAGTCGATAATTAGACAGAAATTGAGTCTAAAAAATAGTCTAAGTAATTAATCATTCGATCGATTAGTCGAGTCGATTATTTAGAGAAGGCGAAAAGGAGAACTGATAACTTGATAAATACGGAAGGCGCAGCACGTAGCACGAAATTAACTATTTACTTCCTCGCTTCCTCTATTAACATAGTAAATAAACTATTTCAAAATCTAACAGCAGGAGATTCGCAGTACACTTCTCAACCTCGTCTAGTACAATCATTGACATAACTAAGAGATGATTTTTGTACCTTGTCGCTTTAAATCGTTTGAAAATTTCGTATGACATTTCAAACAAGACGTTAATGTGACAACTTGTCACTGACAAAGAAATCATCACATATTTATGCTGGTGACTGTACAGGCAAATCGTTGTCATAGAATAAGGCACTCGACGTCAAATCAATGCTGGATGTTTTAATACATCGAGCATTGATTTGAGGTTTATAATACCCTAGTGACCCGTTTAAAACATTTAATTCGTTTACATTTCATATCGGATCGTAGTTGTTTCAATCAATGAATCAAAGTATTCTAATCGATTGAAATCTATTGACGACTAATCGATTAATCTTTCGATTCCCATCCCTCGCAGATTTCAGAATGTTTGCCACCGCAACTTATCTCTGTGCCGCGAAACTTTATAAACGGCATCGAGGGGATATAGGGGTGCGCCAGTCTGCAACCACTATTTTAAACTTTGATGCTTCATTTTAAGTAGACTACCTATTGAGTACCTATATAGGAGAATGGTTTAAGAAAAAAAAACACTTGCTTACAAAACGGAACTTTTAATATTAGATTATACTTTGTTGGCTCAGTGACCCATAACGAGATTGCTTCAGACATGAGTCTTCTGATTCTTGCATTACTTCTGACTTGCTAATTGATACGAGTTACTGATTAATCGAGTTGCTAAAAGTTGTGTTTGGACTGGGTGATTTCTTTCGATGAAAGTTACAAAAGCAAAAAGCATTGTATGGGAGTAGCTTTCGCACAGTCATTTCAGTCACCCGTTGACCACGAAAGCTGTATGTTCGAAACGTCGGGATTTCGCATTATACGCCATATAATCGGTTTCCATAGTTTTACAAAGTAACTATCGTGGTAACCGAAGACAAATTATTCAGGTTTTCTTATACAATTCCTGAATTTAATACTCCCAGTCCTTTGTTCCAGTTTTGGTCTCACTTTCGATGTTTGACAGTTCTTCTTTATCGTCCTACTTCTATGGGTACTACTATACTCCGACCACGATAAGTTATGAAGCTGAAAGGGTAAAATTTACTTGACGTAGAACTTGATATGAAAACTTAGAGTCTTATCAAATACCGAAAATAACTTTCTGGTGTAAGTACTTTCAATATTACACTCCAAAAAGCATTACCAAAGACCTATATAACTTCGTAAAGACCGATAAAGTCTAAGAAAAAAACGTACCCCAAAACCATACAGAAAAAGGTACGGTGAGCTAGATGGCGATACACCTTTGGGGTACGCTCGGCTAGATGGCGCTAATATTAATATTTGACATTTTAAAACATATCAAGCTAAGAATATGGGCCAAATTGTCAAAACTGAGGTTCAAAAGTTTTAAGCTTGTGTCGAGAGATGGCAGTCTATGCACTGTGATTACACATTTTACTTTGACAGTCATTCTCTATAATACTCGATCCTCTTTGGCATTACTATACTAAGTTTGAACTAAACTGTTCATCGATCATCGAACTAAAAAAGACTTGTGACTACGCTGTTATCCCAACTGCATGTAAATTGTAACCCCGCAGCCCCAAAACAAAAGAGTGGAAGGGGGAGGGGGGGGGGGGGGGGTGAAAGAGAAAATATCGGATTTTACATTTTATTCCGAAACTCCATTCGCGTTTTTCATAGGGAAATATGTTCCATTGTGTGAAGAAAGCTTTAGGTGAATTTCGTGTTGATTACGAAATGTATTAAGGTGTGTCCACATCTGTGTATTTTCATTTTTATTTTGGCATCTTTTCAATGCGCCTTTGCTGAATTTTCTTTTGTATATTGTCTTTTGTTGTATATTTTTTGTGTTTTGTCTTCATTATTGTAAAGATTGGGTAAAAAAAAATAGGTATACACTTTGTTGATGACATTGTATACTATAAGTATAGCATAAATCCATAGGTACTAATATTATAAATGGGAAAGTGTGTGTTTGTTTGTCCGTCTTTCACGGCGAAACGGAACGCCGAATTGACGTGATTTTTTAAGTATCTCCGCTTAGGAGGGGGTAGGGCATAGCGAATGATATTCCGCTTTGTGTGGTAGGGCACAGCACAGCGGATATCGTCTCGCTCGAATCTAGAGCAGAGCCCAACTGGGGTAGTACCTCCGCCTTACAGAAGACCGCAGCCAAATAGCACTAGACCCTACTCATAGTGTTGTGTTCCTGCCGGTGAGTAAGGCTGCCAGAGCTCAACGAGGGTGCGGTGTGCTGATGACGGGAGGACTTACGGAACTAACTTGTTCCGTCTATTGTCCTTTGAGTCGTCGGCAACCCGAACCCTCCTTAGAACTTGTGCACTCCTTTTTGCTGTGTACTTAACACAGCAAGAGGGAATGTACAAGTTTCTAATGGGGTGGCAACGCGCATGTGACACTGTTTGAGTTGCAGGCGTCCATAGGTTCCGGTGACCGCTTTACATCAGGCGGGCCGTATGCTTGTTTGCCATCGACGTAGTATAAAAAAAAATAACGTCAAGTTAAAGGGAAGGAGAGTGACATAGGCTACTTTTTGTCTCTTTCTAACGCGAGCGAAGCCGCGGGGAAAAAGCTAGTAAATAAATAGTTTTATCCTCGTATCTACGTGAATAAGCACGGAGTGTGGTTTTATAAAAAGTTAATGAAAACCTTGATTGGAGCCGTCGTAAAGGCATTTTCCCCGGAGAATACGAGTCGTGCCTGGAAAGCCGGGGCTCAGCGAGGCAACGTTGTTTAACCAAGCGATTAACGTCTACACACGTTAACGCATATACACTTTAAACACCCCCTAATAGACTATTCACAATAAAATAATAAAATAAATATTTTTTATACCACGTCGGTGGCAAACAGGTATACGGCCCGCCCGATGGAAAGCGGTCACTGTAACCTACCTATGGGCATTGGACGCCTGCAACTCAAGGGGTGTCACATGCGCGTTGCCGACCCATTAGAAACTTGTACACTCCTTTTTTGAAGAACCCCATACTGTTGTTCATCGGGAATAGCTTGGCAGGGAGCTCGTTCCACAGCCGGAGCGTTCGTAGGAGGAAATTCCTCTGAAACCGCACACAGACATTCCTTACACAGATTGACTGAGTCCCACGGTAAGCTCAAGAAGGCTTGTGTGCTTTTGTGCTTGTGTTGTGGGTACTCAGACAACGATATAATTATATAATATACTAATACATAGAAAACATCCATGACTCAGGAACAAAT
Organism: Leguminivora glycinivorella; assembly: GCF_023078275.1. NCBI lineage: Eukaryota > Metazoa > Arthropoda > Insecta > Lepidoptera > Tortricidae > Leguminivora > Leguminivora glycinivorella. The sequence continues at coordinate 4,381,601 of NC_062976.1, read as the reverse complement.
ATCTGTGCTCATCACACAAATAAATGCCCTAACCGGGATTCGAACCCAGGCTTAGCAGGCAGGGTCACTACACGCTAGGGGGGACCAGTCGTCAATACATATGTTGCTACTTTTCCACGTTAGTGAGCAAAATAGCACTTTATTTAATCGCCACAAAGGATCATTACGTACTGTAAAACGTCGTACAGCACGATACAGGTGCGAAGAGGGTACGGTGCTTCTTATCCACACCAGTGTGTGTATGTTACTTGCCCACTTATGTCAAAATTTGAAAGGCCCGTTATGTACTGTTAAAACGTCGTACGATACACGTATTAATGTATCATGTTCCTCTTTAATTACCGCACTGCAACTTTCTGATTTTAGCGATCAAAAACCTTTACTGGGACGCGTTGTAAATAGATGATGGTAACTAAAATAATAATTAAAACCACACATTGGCCATTCGAGATATTCAAATTTACAATTAACTCTCGATAATGTCAGGGACTGATCCAGACCCGGTAACAAGGGATTACAAATCGCGCTTGCATAATCTATCCGCGGTCGGATCTAACCACCTATTCTCATTGCAGCACATGTGTGAGTAAAGGCACTAATGTTACTTAACATCAATAGATATAACAAGTTACTTAAGTATATTTAGAAAAGCGAGTAAGTAAAGCTAGAAAAATATAGACAAGGAAAAAAAGATGTGGCACGAAAACACAAAAAGCACAATCGTCACTGTAAGTACAAAGGAACTTCTAACAACTAACAACTAAATACAAAATTACACTTTTTCATTAGCTCCATCTGGCATATTTACACTGGTTTCCTGAACTAATGACTTGCAAATTTTCACTAATTGCACAAGTGAACCCGTTCTAAACGTATCTCCACTAAAAGGTCAGACATAACTTGAAAATCGCAGTCGCTTAAGTCCTTTTGTACATGCAGAGGCATATTAACGTATCTGAGATAGTTGTCAGTACGCCAAGCGAGGTGGAATTGAAACAATCGCTTCAATAACATGCCGTGAATCTAGGTTAAATGTGTCTGAAGGGCTGACGCTAGGCGCCATTCTGATGGGCACAAAGTCAATGCAGCCAAATTCATGTTGTTGGACTTCCGTCTACAGTATGACAATAACAAGTATAATAAAAATAAGAAGTAAGTATGTATAGAAACAGATGAAAATGAGAATGATACAAATATACAGAATAATTTTTAGCACTTCATGAAATTAAAGAATAAATTGCCTTTTCTGTCTAAGGTGTATTTAAATCTTGTACTTGCATTTTAAATTTCGCTACTTCTGCGTAGTCTTTTAAGTGAAGTAGATATGTGTACATATTCTTTACTCATGTTCTTCCCTTCTATGTCATTCCAAAAATTACGAGATATAGACAGTTAAGAGATGATGATCACTTTAGGCAGGTGGTACATTCTACATTACTTAATCCAAAGAGGATCGAGTATTAAAGAGAGTTACTGTCAAAGTAAAATGTGTAATCACAGTGCATAGACTGCCATCTCTCGACACAGGTTTAAAACTTTTGAACCTCAGTGTTGACAATTTGGCCCATATTCTTAGCAGTGTTTTAAAATGTCAACTATTAATATTAGCGCCATCTAGCTGAGCGTACCCCAAAGGTGTATCGCCATCTAGCTCACCGTTCCTTTTTCTGTATGGTTTTGGGGTACGTTTTTTTCTTAGACTTTATCGGTCTATACGAAGTTATATAGGTCTTTGATAATCTTATATGATAATGAGGTATTGAGTTACAAAGACATTAATCACAGGACATACCTGACATTAGGCATATGATGTTCATATAAGTTACATTCTGCTTTTTTTGACGACCGGTCTGGCTCAGTCGGTAGTGACCCTGCCCGCTAAGCCGTGGCCCTGGGTTCGAATCCCGGTAAGGGCATTATTTGTGTGATGAGCATGCACATATATTTGTTCCTGAGTCATGGATGTGTTCTATGTATATAAGTATTTATTTATCTATTTAAGTAAGTATATCGTCGCTTAGCACCCATAGTACAAGGGTTGCTTAGTTTGGGGCTAAGTTGATCTGTGTAAGGTGTCCCCAATATTTTCTTTTTCATTTCATTACTTTATATTCTATCTCTTAAATTCTTCAGAAACCAAGCCAAAAGCATCCTAGCACCTGCTAAATTGAATTTCATACACGTACCATCTTGGCGGTAAACTTCTATTTGTATTCAATTGTGTGGTTCGCAAACTGCGATAAAGTTGACTGTTATATTATGAATAGATTTCCTGAATAATAATATAATAATAACATAATGTATATAAACTTAATAATAGTCTTTCAAAATAATGTAAAAACCGTGGAGTCACGGGACAGGCTCTGCCTAGTGTGATCCACTAAATGTGTGACTAACAAAATGACTTATTTTGGAAATAAATTTTACTTTACTTTACTTTACTTTATTATAACACACGTCCTGCGTCCATGTTCGAGCCATTTTAATGATTTGTAACTTAAAATTGAGAGGAATAAAATCGATTTGTCGTCCTACTCTTATTTTAGCGGTTGTTCTTAAATCTTTAATAATGTCTACTAAACAGTGGACCATTTGTTGTCTCAAGTCCCAGAAGCGATTCTTATCCATAGTGAAATAATAAAAGTTCAAAATTAGATTTATAAATACAAATATGTGCATAAATTAGGTGCAAGACTTAGGCGGATAATAAAATGTTTCACTCCATAGCGAAGAGCTTCAATCGGGTCCATATTGGCTCATATAAAATTATTTGTTATAAAATTATTGTTTATACCGATTTGTGCTCCGAATGATCATTTCTCATAATTTTACTTATCATAATTTTGTTTCATTATCTGTTCATAATAATCATTTAGTCGAAAATTTTTAATCATAAATTCTATACAAATATTTAATAACATTCATAATTTTGTGTTTAAGAAAATTGTTGATGGTGAGGGTGTTCCACAATGAAAGCACACAGTACTGGACACGAAAAGAAAGTTTTATTCCGTAAAGTTACAGACACCACGTGATATTTAAATGAGAGCAGTATGTACGTGTGTCGCGCGCGGATAGACAAGCCGACTGACGAGCGGTCGGAAAAGAAACCGTTACAACCTTGTCGCTGCGTCACACGTATATCTACCTCCAAATTTCAACCATAAAGTAATATTACTTAATAACAACCCTAAAAACAAATTAAAATAAACCGTTTGAGCACGTCGCTAACACGCCCCACCCCAGTGCTGGCTCAGCACTCATTAACCAAAGGGATTCTAGCGACGCGCGCCGCAGGCCGTTTGAAGACACCGGATTTGGTTTTTACTTCAACCAGTCTGATCCGACCATCCCTACCTGGGAACACCTGCTGGACGACTGCCTTCGGCCACACATTGCGTGGTGCTCCTGGGTCAACTACTAGAACTAGGTCTCCTACCTTGAGTGGAGTTTGCTCGCTGTTCCACTTCCTTCTAGGGAGTAGCTCCGGCAAGTATTCCTTTACCCACCTCTGCCAATACATGTCGGCCAGTCGTTGGCTCTTTCGCCACTGCTTCCGAAGAAACAAATCGGAGTCGTCGAAGGCACCTAAAGCGGGGGTATTAGAAGAAGAGTGGAGAAGGAAGTGGTTGGGTGTCAGAGCACCATCGCTGCCCGGTTCCACGGAGACGTGGGTTAGCGGGCGGCTGTTGACGATATTCTCGACCTCAGCCATGAAGGTGCTGAGGACCTCGTCCTTCGGCGCCCGCTCCTTCAGGACAACGCTAAGGCTCCTCTTAACACTGCGTATGAGGCGTTCCCACGCTCCAGCCCAATGTGGACTCGCGGGAGGAATAAACTTCCAACTTGAACCATTAGTCAATGCAAAGTCATTGACTGCTTTGTTATCGAGTTCCTGGACAGATCGTTTCAGCTCGGAATCGGCTCCCCGTAGGTTAGTACCATTATCCGAGTAGAAACAGTCTGGCCATCCTCGACGCGACGCCATGCGTCGTAACGCCATAATAAGGGAGTCGGTCGTGAGAGAATGCACGATCTCCAAATGGATCGCCCTTACAGTAAGGCAGGTAAATATGACACCGTACCTCTTTTGGCGTCCTCGGCCGACCACCACCTCCATCGGGCCAAACAGGTCAAGGCCGCAATGCGTGAATGGCCTCTGGTGATGCGCCATTCGACCTGGAGGTAACTCACCCATTACAGGTACATGCGGTTGCGCCTTGCGAATTTTACAATACATGCATCTCGCTGCTACATGTTTAACCGTTGGTCTTATCCTCGTGATTGCATATTTTTCCCTAAGATTATTCACTACTGTCTCCTGATAATCATGTGCAGCCCTCACGTGATAATGCTTCACGAGCAATCGCGTCACATGGTGCCGCCCGTCCAGTATAATCGGACACTTGGTCTCGGCAGTGACACCCTGTGCGGCATTAATACGGCCGCCGCAGCGAAGGACCCCACAATCATCCAGGTAAGGTGACCAGGTAAGTATTCGGCTATTCTTATCGAGACTCATACCTTTTCTGATTGCAGCCAGCTCCGCGCCGAAGCATTCTTCCTGGGCCTGTCGCAGCAGAAGCAGCTCGGCCCGACGCATAAGCTCAGAGTCTTCATAAGTTTGCTTACGACTATTGTGCACGAATACTAACACATGATATGTGCTCTTCACCAGCCGCAACCACGAAGAGAAACGCTCCGGATTAAATACAGGTAAGTATGTAGCAGGTAAGTCGCTAATTACATTTATTATTTCTGATCTTTCAGGTTCATCAGCTACGGGGCTGACGATGTTATGCGGCCAAGATGACTCGTCACTCCTCAAGAACGAAGGTCCCTTTAACCACTCGCTTTGGAAAAGAGTGTCATCGTAAGTATCGCGGGTTGCGATATCCGCAACGTTCATTTTGGTAGGTACGTACCGCCATTCATTGCTATGCGTGAGCTCATCAATAGCCCCCAACCGGTTCGCTACGAAAGTTTTATAATTGCGCGCGTCATTCTTAACCCAGTAAAGAAATGTGGTTGAGTCGCTCCAGAAATAACGGCGCTGCACCGCTAATCTGTGATCCTTTTGTAGACTGTCCGCAAGTCTCGCTGCTAAAAGAGCTGACTGTAGCTCTGCGCGAGGTATAGTCAACAAAGGTTTCACTGGTACGACTCTGCACTTACTTGCTATGAAGGCCACGTATATTTCATTATTATAAATCCAGCGCCAGTAAGCAACAGCACACATAGCTTTAGTGGACGCATCGCAAAAAATATGCATTTGTAAATTATTACCATAATCCATATTCGTAGTCGGTGCCCGCATACTCGGCGTAGCACTGGCCGCGTAGCCCTGACAGGTAGGTGGCGGCGTAGTAGGCGCCGGCTGCGCGGCGACTGCGGGGCGCGCGGGAGAGGGGTCATCTGCTACGCGCGTCGTAGCACTGACCGGCGACCCAGCTGATAGGTTACCTATACCTACACCTATACCTAAACCGCTCGTGCCTACAGGACTCAAATAACATCTAGGTATACGTACATGATGCATTTCTCTTAAAAGTTTAATCCACTCGGTCCATTTGACGAAAATATTATTTGGAATATTTTCGTCCCAATTAATGGATATCTGCCATAAAGACTGTAACATTATCTTACCTTGAATTGTGAATGGTGATAAGAAACCAAACACATCGAAGATCGACATAATTACGCGAAGCATGATCCTTTTGGTAGGTACTTGTTTACCGCTAATAATATCGCTAGGTATACGTTTGAGCGACAGATCGAACCCAAACTCGTCTGTAGCGGGGAACCAGATAAGACCAAGCGTTCTCTCACCTTCAGGCTGCCGATCTAATTTGAACCTTAAGGCTGCACTGCCTAAGGCTTCTTTTGGCACGCTGTCCAATACTGCCTTACTGTTACTCGTCCAGTTACACATGTCGAACCCGCCCTGTTTGTGAATAAAAGTAACATCTTTTACCATTTGTATGGCCGCGGCTTCGTCTGGCAAACTGTCCAAGTAATCGTCCATGTAGTGTTGCTCGCAGACGGCGGCAACTGCAGCAGGCATTGTGGACGCGAAACGCTGTGCATTCCTATTTTTGACGTACTGGGCGATAAAAGGGGACGAATTAGCGCCGAACACTAGTGACGTCATAGCATATGTTTTGACTGGCTGTTTAGAGTCCGTCCTCCATAAAAACCTGAGTGCGTCTTGGTCCTCGGGTCGTATTTTGACCCTTAGGAACATGTCACGCAAATCCCCGGCCACAGCGTACCTATTCTCTCTGAATCGTACCATGATGCCGAATAGGGACGCGAGTAGGTCGGGGCCTTGCAGTAGGTAATCATTTAAGGACAAACCTTTACTTTTTGCTGCACAGTCAAAAACAAGACGAAGTTTTTTTTTGTTTAAATTATTCACAGCATGGTGTGGCAAATACCATGTGTGAGGGGACGTGGACTGTGGGTCAATGACCTCTCGTGCAAAATCATTTTGGAACAAATGATTTACTCGATCCGTGTACTTTTGGGCATACTCACTGTTCGCCGCCATTTTCTTTTCAACTCCCTTTAACCTGTTTAGAGCGTTAGGATAACTGTCAGGCATCACGCTATTCTCGTCGCGCCACGGCAGGCCCACTTGCCACCTGCCGGCAGCGAAGGTCGCCGTGCGGTCTAGCTGAGCTAAAGCGCGAATATCATCGCTGTTCTGACGAGGCTTGTTACTCACACCTAAGGAGTCGATGGAAAAATAACGTCTTACCTCCTCATGAAGGTCTTGGAGCGCGCCGTCGGCTGCGCTCGCGCTGGGCGCGCCGCCGCCGCTCGCCGCCACCAGCAGCAGGTTGTGAGCGGGGCGGGTCGCTCGGCCGTGCGGCCCGCGCACCTTCCCATGTATGGACCAACCTAAGACAGTACGTGTAGCGAACGGCTCAAAGGGCTTACCCTCACATATTTCTAACGGCTTAATTAAATTATAATTATCCTGCCCAATTAAAACCTCAGGTACACTAGAAATTACATTAGGGGACCATTCGTCCTTTAATTTTTGTAAGTGGGCAAATTTATTACAATCAATGGACCTAAAGTCCTGCTTAGGAATGTCTAAATTATCTACAGCACGGAAATCTATATTAAATACATCGTTACCATTATAACTAGATACATCAATAGATATAACTGTAGCAGTACACTCTAACTGGCTATCTTTCCATGCACCGTTCACTCGCATAGTCTCGGTGCGCCCGCGCAGGCCGGCGCGCTCGGCGAACGATTTACTGATAAGACTGATACTACTTCCGTCATCTAAAAATGCACCTGTCGTAAACACACCGTTAGGTCCGCGTATTTTTATCGGCACTACTTTTAGGAACACTTTTTGGGTATTTAAGTTTATAAAGGATACCGTTTCCGTGGTAGGGCCCGACTCAGCTGTTTCCGGTGTACGTGAAGATTCCACAGTTGCATCTTTATCGTTATCGCGACTTTGCACATAATGTAATAGTTGATGATGCGCCTCGCCGCACCCGTCCTTGTCGCACGCGGGCGCGGGGCACGTCTCGCGGTCGTGGCGGGACACCAGGCACTTGTAGCAAATTCCGTGGCGTTTCACGTGACGCCACCGGTCCTTCCTTAACGCCTTTTTAAACATCTTGCATTTAGTTAACTCGTGATTAGCACCGCGGCAAAATAAACACTTGTTGTCACTGGGCGCCGCCGATTGTAGTAATACCGTTTGCTGGCGGTTTGTGTTATTATTATCACTTTTGTTTCTAGAGTGATTTTGATAACTATTCCGTTGGTCAGTGACGTGAATGTTCGCTGTAGTAGTTATTTTGATTGCTTCGATGTTTAAGAAGTCTCCGAGTATCTCCAAGCGTGGTTTCTTGCCTTCTTCTATTATAGGGAAACTGTAGTCAGACCATTTCGATATAATGACCGTAGGTAATTTAGATAAAATTATATTTGCCATGTTTACGTCGTGTAGGTATTCTTTGCGGCCGACTGCATGTACGGCTGCGATGAAGTTCTGAACTTTGACTGAGAAGGATACGATGTCTTTACTGTACTCGTTTGACATAGATGGTAGTTTCCGTAATCCTTGCATGATGCGAGTTAAGATGCTCTCTGGATTTCCACACACCAGTTCCAAGGTTTTCATCACAATGTCAGGCGACGTGGCAGTAACCATTAAAGCTGAAACTGCTTCTCGGGCAGTTCCGTGTAGACATTTTCTCAGTCTCCATAGATTCTCCTTCGGGCTGAATCCGCACACTTCTGTAGACTCTTGATAGGCCTGCTTAAATTGTAGCCAGTCCAAAGGGTCGCCAGAGTAGCTAGGCAGGTCTCTGGGAGTACATAATCGGCTTAGCAGGGTTTTGTCTGTACTTTGTTTAGCTGTACTTGCGGTTAGATTTTGTAGTGCACTTGCGAGCATATGGATCGCTCCATTAGAGGTGCCGGGGTCAACGACCGGCGGCGGGCACGGCAGGTCCGGCTGTGTACCATGATCGGGGACTTGCTGCGCGGCGGATTCCAGCTCGCGTTGGCTCTGTTCTAGCCACTTCTCCACTTCACTCTGTTTGTCAGTGTGCAGATCATCATGTGGACTGTAGTTTTCTTGTTCCTCATCTCTTAGGTTAGCTAAATCAGCCTCGAGCTTCTTGTCGATGAGGGCCATTTGGATACGCGCTTTTTCTTGAGCGGCTTCTAGTTCCAGCTGTTTTCTTCGAGCCAGGACAGACGACGATGACGACTTGGACTTCGGCCCCGTTAGCGAAGCGGCCGTACGTGGCGCCAGGCGGCGCTCTGATTTTACGCTGCTACCCGACAGTTTGAACGCGGGGACGTTAATCTTCATTTCGTCATTGTTCTGGTTTGTATTTCCTTCAGTTGGCTGCGAAGGTCCTTGCAGCTGACGCTGTCTATCCTCTTCTGCCTTTCTTTCGCGTTCCTTGCGCGTTGTACTGCGAGTATTAACCATCTTCGTAGGCGGAGTATGGAACATAAATCCGGTCGAAGTGACCACTGTTGATGGTGAGGGTGTTCCACAATGAAAGCACACAGTACTGGACACGAAAAGAAAGTTTTATTCCGTAAAGTTACAGACACCACGTGATATTTAAATGAGAGCAGTATGTACGTGTGTCGCGCGCGGATAGACAAGCCGACTGACGAGCGGTCGGAAAAGAAACCGTTACAACCTTGTCGCTGCGTCACACGTATATCTACCTCCAAATTTCAACCATAAAGTAATATTACTTAATAACAACCCTAAAAACAAATTAAAATAAACCGTTTGAGCACGTCGCTAACAAAAATCATTCATCATAAAATTATTTAAAAGTTTTGGGGAAGTTCTATGAAAAACTTGTGCCATTTATAGAAGCGCGCTTGAAGCTTTTACAGTGACATATACAATTTACATTAAAAATTCGTTTCTGGTTCGCTCACGGTCAACCTAACATGCTCCTCCTCGCTACGCTCGTCGTCGCACCTAACTGGACTGTCACATGTGATGTCTGTTCTGTTAACAATAATATAACTATAAATTATATTACTCGCAATCGTTATGATCAATAAGTATATAAACATAAACATTAGTATAAAACGTATTTATGATGAATGACATTATGAACATAAGTAATTCGAAGTTACGATAGTTATTAACATAAAATTGTTATAAATAATGATCGTTATAATGTAAAATTGTATGAGAAACATTTTCGGACTACCAATAATCTATATAACAATTTTATATGAACTTTGGCGCACCCAAGTACAGAAGGTACCTACCTAATATTTAGCTTTTCCTGCATTCTAAACGTACTTGCGAAATAACAAAATGTGGTTTTATATTTACCTTGCTTCAATTTGGTTCCAAAATACCAATCGTTCACTTTGATATGTCACTCACATCATAAACAAGGTTTAAATAATTTATACATGCAATATTAATTGGAAATGCAATTTGTTTTCATTTCTTAAATTTCATTCCTGGCTGGTAGCCAAATCATCGACACTTTTTGGCACGATGCCAAATGTTTAAAAAAAAGAAAAACATGGCGGTGATGTGACATTTCTCATTTGCGTAATTAAATTACTGCTAATGTTTTACTCGCTAATGTCTTTTTGTTTTATTTTTATAACTATGAACCTCACGCGTAGAATATTTCGTATGCGTTGGTTGGAATTGGTATACTCATATTTAATATCAATAGTGACTTTTACATACATACATACAATCACGCCTGTTTCCCAGAGGGGTAGGCAGAGATCACGGATTTCCATTTACTACGATCCTGACAAACCACTTTCGCTTCACACACTTTCATAACATTTCTCATACACGCTCGTCGGTTTCGAGTACTTCTGACCTGGCCTCTTTGCAATATTTCCCCGATTTGATCAAGAAAAGTTCGCCTAGGTCTTCCACTACCAACTGACCCTTCCACTCCTTTTTCATATACTTTCTTCGTTAATCTCCTCTCATCCATCCTCTCTACATGCCCAAACCACCTTAACATACCCATCTCAATCTTTGTCACCACATCTACATCCACTCCACACTTCTCTCTTATCACGCTATTTCTGATCCTATCACTCAACTTTACACCAGCCATGCTTCTTAACGCTCTCATAATAGTGACTTTTATTTCACCAAAAACTATACAGTCAGCTCCAAAAGTAGCACGTGCAAGGTGGCAATAAATATACCAGTGTTATTAACTAGACTTATCGAAAAAACAAATGTCCACTAAGAACAACTCAAGGTTCCGCTCTCGACTGTTTCCTCCTTCAAAACTTATTGAACCGGAAGGAAATTTAAAAATCTGAATAACAATAAAATAATCTATGTAGGACCGTTTACATTTTTTGGCTAATTGTTACTGACCTTGAGTATCACACCTTTTTTTGAGCCATATTGCAAATGGCCGTTTGTAGAAATTTTTGATTGGCTCTAGCGTCTTTTAAAATAAAAATAGCAAAAAAATCAAAACGGTCCGACACAGATAAAAATAATAATAATCTGTGTTGAAAAACTTATTGCTCTATCTTCAAAAACCAGGGAGGAAATAGTCGAGAGCGTTTGTATGGAGAATTGCCCTGTATCGTATCGTCTTAATTAAATAATAAGTATAAACATACACATAAATTATAAAGGCTGTGGGCTAAAATATCACCATAGTGATAATGACACTGACAATTCTGAGCCTATATAACGGTTGATTAGTGACATTTTTGCTCAGCGTCAATATTTGAATTAGGATTAGGATATCCTAATCCTTAATAATCTTAAATATACTTAGGCAGTATACAAAATTAAAATGTTGAAAAAACCCACGACCTACCTGACCAATGTAATACCAAACTGTACAAATGAACATGATTTACAATGGAATAAATGAATATGAATATATATATTCGACCGATTTTTATGAAACATGGCTAAGAACACTCCCGACTTATTCAGCTTTCAAACAAAAAAAAAAACTAAATCCAAATCGGTTCATCCGTTCGGGAGCTACGATGCCACAGACAGACACACACACACAGACAGACAGAAAGACAGACGTCGTTTTTGCGTCGGGGGTTAAAAATACACATGTCCAAAAGTTTACGCTTCAGTGGAGCAATTTTTAAATTATTCAGGGCGCAGTTGCAGTATGAAACAATGCATTATATTTCGCCAACCTGCTTCCATGCTTATTCTGAATTCGCTTGCCAATTCAATTATAATATAATTGATAATCCAAAAGTCAAAATCGATTTATTCCCGACTGCTTATATATTGTACATGTGGGACGCAGCTGTTGGCAATATGTCCCTATCAGTTGCGATTATCGGACAATATAATGTGATTCTTACTATTAATTAATTGTATAACATTTGTCAGGCTATTTTATGCAGCAGAGATTTCTGCGAAGTGGGATAGTCTTTTGCAAAAAGGTAAATTTTGATTTCAACATTATTTTTTTAACTTTAGCGGAATTTTGTCCATTTTAAAGCTTAAAGTACCTTTAAATTATTCCAGCAGCCAAATTCCGACCGCTCTGGTTCAGTCGGTAGTGACCCTGCCTGCTAAGCCGCGGTCCTGGGTTCGAATCCCGGTAAGAGTATTTATTTGTATGATGAGCACAGATATTTCTTCCTGAGTCATGGATGTTTTCTATGTATATAAGTATGTATTTATCTATATAAGTATGTATAACGTTAGCACTCATAGTACAAGCTTTGCTTAGTTTGGGGCTAAGTCGACTGTGTAAGGTGTCCCCAATATTTATTTATTTATAATTCGAAAGATTATTGACACTTAAACGATGTTAGTATGATATAGGAATCATGACTCGTGTTTTTGTTTCGTCCAGGCCCTGTAGCCGAATTAGCTTTTCGCAGCGACGCGAAACGCCACCGACACGCCGCAGAAATGTAGTCTGGCTCTGTCGCGCTAATACGCAAGAGCGATAGAGATAGATAGCTACGAAAGAGATATTATCGTGAGCGTTTCGTGAGCGTTTGCGCATTCGGATTGTCCGCACTTCGAGTAAGTGAAAGCAAGACGACCAATAGTCATAGGGCTTACGGAAAAAAACTGCATTTTATGCAGAAAGCAAGCCACTTTGCACAGTGATACTAGGGACCAATATAAATGATTTCATCCGAGGAAACACGATTTTCATCCACTATAATTCAAGATGGCGGACATTTTCCAAAATGGCGGCCGCATATTTTTAAAAATTTATAGAATCGTAACGGCTGCACCGATTTTGATGGTTGAGGTGTCTATCGCATCGTATTGAAGCGTTAATTAATATAAAAAATTAAAGTCATAAAAAATTAAGATGGCGGCCGAATAATAAGAAAAATATGAAAATGAAACTATTTTTTTTCATTCTCGTGCAATTTACTAATAAATTTTCTATGATGTGGTTACATTTTTATGTATTTAAATTAAACCTGATAATATTATCTACATAATAAAATAAAAATCATGAAAATCCGTTGAGTAGTTTTTGAACTATACTCATTTGAAATGGAGCGCGCGGATTTGAAAGACGTTTTCGCACGTGATGTAAACAATTTTGGAATCATAACGGCTGCACCGATTTTAATGGTTGGGGTAGCTATCAGTTTGTATTAAAACATTTATTCATATAAAAATTAAAATCATTTAAAAAATAAAGATGGCGGCCGAATAATAAAAAAATATGAAATTTTCATTTTTTTTTAATTTTCACGAAATTTACAAACAGTTTTTCTACCATATGGTCACATTTTTATTTTTTTAAATAAAATCTAATATTAACATCTGCAAAATAAAACAAAAAAACATTAAAATCCGTTCAGTGGTTTTTGAACTATACGCATTGAAAATGAAGCGCGCGGGTTTGAAAGACGTGTTTGCACTTGATATATGATGCATCGTATCATTTGTTACCGCTATACACGCAAGACTGATTATTTATTTTGGTCACAACTTACTATATTACTATTCAGAATCAATGTTTTTAGTATTTATATACATTATTAGTTTTTTATTCCGAGTTTAGGTATATTTAGATAACCCCCGTAAACTTGACCATCACATAATTTGTATTTTAATACGTAAAAGAACTTAAATGCACATAACATAACATTTGTGTCCTAGGTCCTAGTGCAAAGTGGCTTGCTTTCTGCATAAAGTGCAGCTTTTGACCAGAATTTCGCCGTAAGCCCTATGACTACAAGCAAAAAATAGCGATAGAATATTCAGTATAGTGTATACTGATAGTGACGACCGGTCTGGCGCAGTCGGTGGTGACCCTGCCTGCTGCGCCGCGGTCTCGGGTTCGAATCCCGGTAAGGGCATTTATTTGTGTGATGAGCACAGATATTTGTTCCTGAGTCGTGGATGTTTTCTATGTATATAAGTATTTATATATTATATTATATCGTTGTCTGAGTATCCACAACACAAGCCTTCTTGAGCTTACCGTGGGCCTCAGTCAATCTGTGTAAGAATGTCTTATATTATAATATTTATTTATTTATTTATTTACTGAATCTTCTATCATCCAGACTATTCAGTATACTGTATACTGAATATTCTATCATTCTTTTATAGGTTTGATGGGTAATATGGATGCACTTTAAAATTGGCTGACTTATTCATACTATAATTACATTTTATATCAGCCTTTAGAGTAATTATCTACTATAGTAGGTCGGACATTTAAAAGTCAGAATTAAAAATATATAGTACTTAACAAATGGTTGTGTCCTTATGAAATATTTTGCAGAGCGTTCTAATACATATTAAACCAAAGTACAAAAAAAACCAAAAAAACAGCCTGTAAATGTAAATATATAAAACTAGCATTTGCCCGCGGCTGCGCTCACGTTAAATTCGAAAATATAGGAATGCTCCACACAAATTCCACCCCCCATTTTAGGGAAGTGGGGGGTTGGAAAGAGACAAAAAGTAGCCTATGTCACTCTCCATCCCTTTAACTATCTCCACTTAAAAAAATCACGTCAACTCGTCGCTCCGTTTTTCCTTGAAAGACGGACAAACAAACAGACACACTTTCCTATTTATAATATGAGTATGGATAAACAGTAACAAATTAAGCTACTTAATTACTGTACCACTGCGACGTAGGATAGCAAATAAATTGTTTCTAGAAAGATCTAGATTAACGTAAGGAAAATAATGGTCCCCTGTCATTAGTTCTCTCCAACAAGAAATCCATTGTTATTTCTCTAATCTGACAAGTTACTCTAGAAAATTACACGACTAGACATGGTCATTAAATAATTACCTACGTCTGTATTTATTTTCATCTCAAGATTATTTGTTTCTTAGATTATATCTTTCTTTTACGTTTGAAGAGGTATACGTTTGACCACGATCACACCTGATGGTAAGTGATGATGCGGTCTAAGGTGGAGCATGCTTACCTATGAGATACCATTTATTTACTCTTGCTTTAAAGAGATCTAGAAACAGGTCCGTTGCCACAATCTCTATTGAGTTTTTGTTGATTAAAAATGTATGTTATTTTTAATCTCTGTCTTCACAATTAGTAAGTATAAAATATTAATAAAATCTCATTTATTTACATGAACATAAATATACATAATTAAATATAATAAACTAAGGCTAAACTTAAAATATTAATGTTTACTGTTTATTGTTCAGACCCAAATATTTTAAAGACATTTTAGAATCATCAATTTGGAAAATTGAATACAAATATTGTAGCACATATTAGAGCTATCTATGTACCAGGCCTATGAAAACTATGTACAGTCAACGAATTGGATCCTTAGGCAACTGTAAACCTTTTCATGGATGAATAGGTAAACGTTTGACCACGATCACACCTGATGGTAAGTGATGATGCGGTCTACGGTGGAACACGCTTACCTATGAGATACCTATTTACTCTTGCTATCCAGTTGTGTGTACTGCTTGCTTTTTTTATAGTGACGTTATAAATCAGATTCTAAGAAATCTTTTACTGCTTGTTATTTTGACATGGTTCTAGAGTGACATGGTTACTGTACACTTGCAAAATATATGTGACGTTCCACGGCAAAAGGTACATAATCGCATAAACCAGCATAAATAGGTATGTATTGGAAAAGACTCATCAAGTCGGCAGGTATTTAAAAGAAAATCGACTTCAACCTTAAAGCCAAGACCAAAGGCCAGTGACCAGAAAAATCTCAAAAACAAAACACTGACGTCCTATAAAAGCGTCACAGAAATGTTAAGAGCAAATAATTCACTTGCAAGACAATGGGTGACAAAACAGCAGCGACACCTGCTGTCGATAACTCTACACACACCAATTCCGACCTATACTGACATTTAAATGTTTCTAGCTTTTGCCCGCAGCTTCGCTCGCGTTAGAAAGAGACAAAAAGTAGCCTATGTCACTCTCCATCCCTTCAACTAATTCGTCGCTCCGTTTGCCGTGAAAGAAGGACAAACAAACAGACACAAACTCACTTTCCCATTTATATTAGTTTGGATGGATTTCAATGGTGTCTACTGTCTCGCCAGGGCCAATGTACCTACAGTACGGGGCAGTAAGTACGACAAAAAAAATCGGTTTTTAAATGATATCAGTAAGACATCATTCTGATATAAATGAATTTTGGAATTAGCCCGATAGTCACGTGAATGCCCCCAAAATGAGCTGCGAAATGTGATGAAATAAATCGTAGATGCGTCAACGTATTCCTTCATAGAGGTAACGGTTTTTTTATAGACAGAAAATGGATTTCAACATGACGGCAGTACTTGCTATCGAAAGCTCGACATAGTCACCTATGTACACACACACAAATTGAGTAAGTTACAGCGGGGCAAATCTCGACTGGGGGGCAACTGTAACTGGTCCATTTTTTCCATGTTTTACAATGTTCGCATTATTAAATAGAGTGTCCATGTCCACCGGTTATATATGGTAGGCGTGTTCAGTGGATACATGTAGAACTCAACATTATAGTGTAATAATGGAAAAAATGGATTAGTTACAATTGCCCCCCAGTCGAGATTTATCCTACATTATTTTGGTAATCAACTTTTTATTAGATACTATACTTAACCAGCAAAGCGCTGGTGGCCTAGCGGTAAGAGCGTGCGACTTTCAATCCGGAGTTCGCGGGTTCGATCCCCGGCTCGTACCAATGAGTTTTTCGGAACTTATGTGCGAAATGTCATTTGATATTTGCCAGTCGCTTTTCGGTGAAGGAAAACATCGCGAGGAAACCGGACTAATCCCAATAAGGCCTAGTTTTCTTCGGGTTCGAAGGTCAGGTGGCAGTCGCTTTCGTAAAACTAGTGCCTATGCCAAATCTTGGGATTAGTTATCAAAGCGGACCCCAGGCTCCCATGAGCCGTGGCAAATGCCGGGATAACGCAAAGAGGATTATGATGTCTTAACCAGTAATCATACATTTTGAGTTGTAGGCGTGTAACAGTCTCATCGAACGAACGCAAACTCTTCAACCAATGGCGTTGTGTAATTTCACTAAGTAGGTAGGTAACAACAAAAGTGAATTTATTTATCAACATATTTATTTACACGACACGACATCAAAAATAACAATATGTAATGTAAAACTTTTTTCTATCATTCATTCATTCAGTTTTACGTGTCAGAATGTTCCGTTGATATGATACGAACGAGTCTGTTTATGAATAAAATCTTTAAAATAAATAAATAAATATTGGGGACACCTTACACAGATCAACTTAGCCCCAAACTAAGCAATGCTTGTATTATGGGGGCCACGATATACAATATACATACTTAAATGTATAAATACATACTTACATACATATTGTATGTTATATGACCTATATGGTGTAACCTATCTGCGAAATTAAATGAATCTATGTTGACTAGGATTTACAATGCTATCGAGAGCTTAACAGTAACTATAAATTTATCTAGAACGGCGTCATTAATGAAAATAATGTGTAAAATTAACATTTTATCGCACTGTTGTATTTTATAGTGTTTAAATAGAAATCTAGCGTTTATTAAGCTTTACTATATTAAAGTATAATATAATAAGTATAATAACTAACATTTCATAGGCGAAATTCCGAAATTGCAAAATTATATCTTTAAAACTTTAAGAACTACATCGCAAACATTGCAAAGAACTACCTATTAAGTTGTAAGAAAAAGAAAGACCTCATTTATCAGCGTTGATATACAGCGAGGAAATGTCGCCAGCATCACTGGTACAATGCCTCAAGGGCTTATTTTAGATATAAGCTACATAGCTTTTAAGTTTTATGCTTAGTCTTAGTTTCCATATTAAGTAAAGTTGTTCATGTAAATAAATTGTCAGTACAGATGTTGTTTTTTTTACGCACTAGTGCGAGAAGTGGTTCATTATATGCCAGGTCGAAACTTCGCAGGCTCTTCTGTACTAAAAAACGTCGTACGATACACATGCGAAATGGAAATTCGTAACTCGTGTCGATTTAAAACACTCCCTTCGGTTATGTTTTAATTTATCGCCACTCGTTTCGAAGTTCTTTTTTTCGCACTTGAGTAATGATATTAAACATATTAATCACAGAAGGTTGCAAAAAGAAATCAAGTTTAATTTTGAGAGCATTTAAAATATTGAGATAGCGAAAACCTCCATATTTTGCCCTTGAATAGAAAAATACTAATTCCTTGGGGAGACCGACTGTCTAACAAATCTACTTATTGTGAATCGGGGAAAAATAAATTTCAATTTAAGCTCCCAGGGAATCTTTTAATTATTAGATAATAATTCTACTTTAGGTTTAAATTTGGCAAAAAATAAAGTGAAAATTGTATAAAGAGTTTAGGTATCTGCCCAAACTTTTTGTCTAAGGAATAGTAATACTTGTTAATTAAAACGTTTATTAAACCAGAGATCGGACAGTTGGGCGTCATTTGTATGACATTTTCGGAATAATACACCGTAGGATTAGTACCTGATTTCCGCGAGAATATGTCGCCGCGAGATAGACTTTAGACTACCGTCACAGAATATATAATAGTACAAGTACAGAAGGCCCACTGCTTTGATGTTCACGAAATGCCGCCTTTTTAAATGCCTACAAAATGCTAACAAAGAAACGAGCCGCACGTGCGCCGCGACCGGCTATAGGGTTGCCTATGGATTAAAACGAATTAATACTCAGAAAAAATGTTATACTATTATATTCAAATCTTGGGTACTTTCTAGGTATAGATACAGTATTTATATATTTTTATTTAAGCTCCAACATCACAAGCCTTATTCCACTTTTCCGTGGGACTTAATTAATAGTAGATCTGTGTAAGAATGTCCTATATGGTTTTTATTTTATTCAACTAAGCATCATTAGACATTCCACACGCAAACATCGCATAAGAACCTTAAAAAAATCTCGCGACATAAAGTAGCAATAGAAAATGCGAACGTGCGTTTCGTGAGAACGCGCGCCACCCCTGAGAAGGCCGCGAACTCGCGGCCGCCAGCATGTACTTGTAGCGCGGCGATAGAATCGCAGAGTGAGCCGCCCCTGCTACCGTCCTTATGTAATTAATATACTTAGACAAAGACGTGTCATCTATCTTGCGGCGACATACTCTCGCAGAAATCATGTGCTATGCCTACAGTTGTCTGGCCCCGTAGCCGAATGGCATTTCTCCGACGCCAAACGAAAGCGATACGCCGCTGGCTCTGTCGCGCCAATACGCAAGCGCGATAGAGATAGATATCTACTAGCGCTTCGTTTCGTGAGCGTTTCGTGAGCGATTGTGCCATTCGGCTAGCCACCCTGATCTCTGATTAAAACATTAAAAACAAATGAAATGAGGTTACATCTTTGGATTTTTTCGCTTATTCGCTTAGGAACTTTGTTTACAAACTTGTATGTAGTGGGAATGATTCTCTGCAGCTGATTTTATCATCAGTGTTCATAAAAACTAAATAATTATTATTACCGTACTCTCAGGGTCAGGAATGGCGCTTACCTGTAAGGACAGAAAAAAGATTAGGCAAAATTATAAGATATATGTATAGATAAGATATATAACCCAAGTATTTAAGAAAAGTTATTTCCAGTAAGTTTTGTGACGATGAGTAAGCGTGAATTATTGATATGATACAATGTTGGATTTTTTTGTTTAGTGTACAGAATTTATTTTATCTTATTTTATTTTCTTTATTGGGGAAAACAACAGACATAGGAAGGTCATACAGATAAGATATTGAATTACACAATAATCATCGATCTAAACTACCTAGATGCACCATCATGGCTTAGAATGTGTCCGCAGCAAATTGTGCTTGAAAATGTTCTAAGCACAATTGGGCGGTTAGTAGCGCTTCATCCGCCGTGTCGGCAACATGCCTAAGTGCTCCGTAAAAAAGTGCAAAAATAACACCTTATATTCGTTAAAAAAGGATGACGTATCGTATTTCCGGTAAGTAATTGTTAATAATTTTATAATGTTATGCATTTGTGGCCAAAATGGCTTCCTAACTTACTAAAAACATTTATTTTCTAGAATAATTAAAGTAAATTCCTTGATTTGGTCTTACGCAGTTTGTCTCTTTCTCTCGCGCTATACTAGTAATGAGCGGACGGCGACAAAAGATGGATGAAGTGGAACATAGTTAAAAATGGAATGATGGAGTCGCTAATTTATATTTTTTGTAAAAGAAGCCTATTTCATATTATTAGTGTATGTATTTATTTATTATTATGGACCAATAAGTCTGAAATAAATGATTTCAATTCAATAATATTAATACATATCTTATAAATTACTTTAATTATAAAAAGAAACAACCCGGGAATAGCAAATTCGTTTTTAAGTAATAAAAAAAGGTTTTTATTCCAGATTCCCAAAACAAGACGTTGAAAGGGAAAAATGGCGCAAGATTATAGCTGAGGAGCGGAGAGAAGATTTACCCACACAAAGCTTTGAAAGAAATTACGTAGAATAATAAATTAATGTCATCATTCAATTCTTCTTTGTTTTAATAGCTACTTAATTCATATTCTCCAAGTGCACCATCCCTCACACACACCACATACAATCCCTCAACTGTTTACCTTCACATAATCTCTACACATACACTCACTACACGCACACACACACACATATGTTATATATATTAGACGACCGGTCTGGCTCAGTCGGTAGTGACCCTGTCTGCTAAGCCGCGGTCCTGGGTTCGAATCCCGGTAAGGGCATTTATTTGTGTGATGAGCACAGATATTTGTTCCTGAGTCATGGATGTATCCTATGTATATAAGTATGTATTTATCTATTTAAGTATGTATATCGTCGTTTAGTACCCATAGTACAAGCTTTGCTTAGTTTGGGGCTAAGTTGATCTGTGTAAGGTGTCCCCAATATCTATTTATTTATTTATTTATAAACATACATACACACACACACTATATATATATTTTTTAACAGTTTTTCGCAAAAATACCGCAAATTTCCTCATTCTCGCCTTTCATCTCATAGCGCGACTCCCATGATGCCTCTGTCCATCCTCGTTCCCAATTTAAAAATGGCGTTTAGATTGTTGCAGCGCGAACGAAATTAAACTTATGTTGGTTGCAATAAGACGTAGATTTGTTTAAAAATATGCACACCTGCGATCTGCGGTCATAAAATTTTATGGCTTTCGCGATGATCACATTCATTAATGTCATAACCGCCAATTGCTTGCATTTGAAATTGAACTCTAAGTACTAAGAAATAACGTTGTTTTTGTAAAAAAATTAAAGTAGTTTTTACTACATTGCGAAGTTTTCGTTTGTCAACTAGACGCACACATTTGCAACTAAGCGATCGGACACTTTTGAGTGTCGAATTTGTAGGCGATAGTGTATCTAGGGAATTTTAAATCGATGACAATAATAGGTACAACCTAAATCAGATTTCAGTTTCTTTATTGGTAATAAACCTAACCACAAAATTAAAATTTTGAATAAACCCCCGAGCGCGACATAGTAGACCGATTTTCATGAAACATGGGCTAACATGGCTAACGATCGACTAACTCAGCTTTAAGACAAAAAAAAATATAATCGGTTCATCCGTTCGGGAGCTACGATGCCACAGACAGACACACACACAGACAGACAGACAGACAAAAAGACAGACAGACAGACACGTCAAACTTATAACACCCCGTCGTTTTTGTGTCGGGGGTTAAAATACATTCTTTTTTACACGTCATACAATTACAATTAGGCAGGTACTTAATTTAACCACTATTAAATACACAAATTTTGTGTATGGACCTGAGACCATTTAATCTCACATCATATTAGCTATGTACTTTACGTAACAGTTCTAAATGCAGAGCATTTGATTGTCAACCCGCTTGGCATGCGCTTGGTAACGCCCAAGACAATCGAGCATCGGGGGCGTGGTCACGCCTGCTTGTAAATCGACTGAAATTAGGGGCAACACCGGACAGTTTATGAGGTGTCATTTATTATCAGGTATTTAAATATGATATTTGTTAGCATTTAATATTGAAATTCCTGAGCTAAAGTCATTGTAAAAGCAGTTCTTACAGAAATTTCAATGATCATCATATAATTTTATAGCAAGAAATTAATACAAATAAAAGATTAAACCAAAAAGCTATTGATTGGATCATAATTTTGCTAAAAGGATTCAAAAAGGGTCGCAGGTAAATTGGACTATTTACGTTTTTATTACTTTCGATAGATCACCCCTTTAGGTCCCTTGTCCAACTAGAATGGCACGATGACCGAAAATGATTTCTGGCCTTTAAGAGCGCTATGACAAAAATTGGCGATATATTGTAAAATTCGCAATATTCAACGATAAAATTGTACACTTTACCCATACTAAAAGACAGTAAAAGTACTTGTTTCAGTTAGAACATGTTATTAACCGTAGGTTAAACAAAAAACATATGAAAGAAAAAGCTTATTCAATTGGTAATGATTTTTTTTCTGATGCTCGTTTAGGAAAAACCGCGTGAAGCACTGATTTCGGAGCTCTTATTATGTACAATTTGATAAGCTCACTCTCATAAATGCGGTAAATTTAAGTTCCTAATATCTTGTACTTTAGGCCCATTAAACAATATTTATCATTTAATCCTTTGAAATTGAGAAATTGAGAGTAAAACGAACTCAATTTTGTCTTGAAAATACATCGAAACAAGTGATCATTTCTCCGAAAATCTACATGTTATCGAAGTTATTTTAGTATATAAATAATCTGCACAATCTGCTTAAATTTCTGTTATCCAGTTGT
The DNA here is from genome assembly GCF_023078275.1 of Leguminivora glycinivorella. Classification (NCBI taxonomy): domain Eukaryota; kingdom Metazoa; phylum Arthropoda; class Insecta; order Lepidoptera; family Tortricidae; genus Leguminivora; species Leguminivora glycinivorella. The sequence goes on along the minus strand of NC_062976.1, from coordinate 4,358,811 downwards.
CGTTATAATATTTTATAATGATTTTTTGCCAATTTTTTGAAAACTAGCCTTCCTGTCGCTATTTTACCGGCGACGGACGCCTGCGATTTCAGTGCCGCGTCGGAGCTCGTGGAGGTCAGACGTATGTCGCTTCGCTCTCCGAGTTTTCATCGCGAACGTCGAGAATATTTATCGTTGTGTGGGTCGGACACCTTGTTTATACACGGGCTATCCTCGCATTGTGTGTGTGTAAACAGCGACCAACGAATTTGATCCTAGATCCGTAAATATTTGCTTTTGTAATATTTTGTTATGTTTGAATGTTAAAGTATATAAAGTATATTACAACGTTATGATGATAAATATGTGAAAATTACAATACGGTCAAGATGATAAGACACATCAAGATGGTACTCGGGATCTGATGATGGAGCCAGAAGGTGGTCACCAGTACCAGTGAACCATGTAAGTAAACACCCTCGTGTTTAGGCTCGTTGGGTTCGTCTCAACAAGACCTTTGACAAGAGGTGGTACTCAGGGTCTGATGATGGAGCCAGATGGTGGTCACCAGTACCAATGAACCATATGACTATACCACTTCGTGTTTGGGGTCATTGGGTTCGTCTCAACAATACCTTTGACAGGAGGTGGTACTCAGGGTCTGATGATGGAGCCAGATGGTGGTCACCAGTATCAATGAACCATATGACTAAACCAATTCGTGTTTAGGCTCATTGGAATCGTCTCAATAAGATCTTTGACAAGAGGTGGTACTCAGGGTCTGATGATGGAGACAGATGGTGGTCACCAGTACCAGTGAACCATGTAAGTAAACCACCTCGTGTTTAGGCTCGTTGGGTTCGTCTCAACAAGACCTTTGACAAGAGGTGGTACTCAGGGTCTGATGATGGAGCCAGATGGTGGTCACCAGTACCAATGAACCATATGACTATACCACTTCGTGTTTGGGGTCATTGGGTTCGTCTCAACAATACCTTTGACAGGAGGTGGTACTCGGGGTCTGATGATGGAGCCAGATGGTGGTCACCAGTACCAATGAACCATATGACTAAACCACTTCATGTATAGGCTCAATGGGATCGTCTCAATAAGATCTTTGACAAGAGGTGGTACTCAGGGTCTGATAATGGAGCCAGATGGTGGTCACCAAAAAATCAACTCGCATATGTGAATAACATAAAAAACACGAAGTGGTTAGTCATATGAATCATTGGTATTGGTGACCATCATCTGGCTCCATCATCAGACCCTAAGTACCACCTTTTATCAAAGGTCTTGTTGAGACGAACCCAACGAGCATAAACACGAAGTCGTTTAGTCACATGGTTCATTAGTACCTGGTGACCACCATCTGGCTCCATCATCAGACCCTGAGTACCACCTTGAAGTAATTAGAATTGTATTTGACATATTTTATTATCATATTAATATATACTTCTTCAGTACAGATGGTGTTTTTTTTACGCACTAGTACGAGAAGTGGTTCATTATATAACAGGTCGAAACTTCGGAGGCTCATCTGTACTGAAAAACGTCGTACGATGCACGTGCAAAAATATACTTTTTCAGTACAGATGGTGTTTTTTTTACGCACTAGTACGAGAAGTGGTTCATTATATAACAGGATTAACAGGTCGAAACTTCGGAGGCTCATCTGTACTGAAAAACGTCGTACGATGCACGTGCAAAAAGGAAATCGTAACTCGTGTCGATTTAAAACACTCCCTTCGGTCGTGTTTTAATTTATCGCCACTCGTTTCGAACTTCCTTTTTTACGCACTTGTATCGTAATGTACTATACTCTAATACTTATCATATAACAAAAGCAAATATTTGGGATGGGATCTACTTAAATATAATCATAGTTTATAATTATGACTTTAAATTTTTAAATAAATTTTAACATAATTAATATTATTTTGCGCTATATTCTAGTATTTTCGTACAAAATAATGTTTATTAGAAATCAAAAGTTTATATCGAGATAGTAGATTGTGGTTGTTATCAAAATTCCATAGGAAGGATCAAGATTGTTTTGCCCATTATTGTAGTGCGAGCGAGTGATAAGACGTGCTAGAAAGGGTCGGCATATTGGGCTCGCGCGGCGGGTAAAATACCTAATTTCGCCCGACGCCGAAATGTTATAACGCTCTTAACATAAGAGCAAGCTACATTGCTCGGTCTTATCTTATCTTAAATCTGTGGGGGCCCATCGACCCATTGGGATCTTATTAAAATTATAAAAAGTCGAAAAGCGCTCGACATGTTTCGGTCCGTAACAAGAAGCATTTTCATTGAGCTCGCAATCACCCCTTACGAATTACGACTCTAAGATCCTTCAGCTACGAGTATTCAGGAATTTCTCGGTCGCTCTCGATTGCTCGGTCAGGACCCTATCACGCCAGCTTTCACCGACGCCGAGTTCACATAGATCTAGGTTCTCGTACCTCCACTCAAAGCAACAAAGGTCAACTTTTATTATATTTAATATTTTTTATATCACTACTTTTTCTTACTCTATCTGTCCAACGTATTTAAGATAACCAATAGGAAAACGTCCATTTGGTCGACCTAAGTACGGTCTTGACAGTCCGACCTTCACCCATCCAGCAACTAGCGGAAAACATGTGCAACAGATGCAATTTTCATCTTCAGCCAATGGTTATTATTTATAAAACGGAGATAACATGTAACCCGCCTGGCAACAGGTTGGCCGTGCGCCAGAGGCTTGCCAAGAGTGTTCATTAGATAAGGACACTCCACGTACGGGGTAAGACCGCTTGCTTTATAAAGAGTTACAGGTGAACAAGCATTTAGTCCGTAACGGCAACATAAGTAGGTATATCATGCTTTAAACAAAAACGCATCTCTTTAATAAGTCACAATGGGATTTATGAGATGTTACTTAACTATACTGTTTAGTAAGTTACATGGTTAAGGCACTGGTCCCACGGCGAGCTAGTAAACTATGAGCTATCGGCTATAAAAACGAACAGAAGATAATCACTCCCGTGTAAATAAAAGAGACACGGCGATGTTTATAGTTACTCGCCCAGCGGTGAGCTATCAATATCGCCGTGTCTCTTTTATTTGCACGAGAGGGCTTATCTTTTGTTCGTTTTTATAGCCGATAGCTCATAGCTTACTAGCTCGCGGTGGGACCAGTGCCTAAAAGGCTAACTTTTGAAGCAATAGTGAATCAGTAGCCTTACCGCTAGATTGGCGTTGACATATCCTTTAATATTACATATCCGTTAATATTTTCTGTTTATCTCTATGGTTGACTTGTCACAAAACAGAAATCAGAAATATTTATTGTCTTTTCATAATTCCTATCATTGTCTTGTGGAGAATGATAGGCATTATAAATCCGCCTATTATTGCGCCTTTTTATTTTCTCTAACGTCTGCGTTTCCTATTTTCTATTAGTCTTGCTTGCAATGATACAACTAAGAGTGAGATAGAAAGAACCAAAGTAATGTACAAACTTTAGCGTGAAACTTGAAGTAAAGATGATAATGATAAACGTTGTAATCGCACAGGTTATGCTAAATTTTCATCACTATTCCTTCTTGCTTCCTGTACAAGCTATAGCGTTACGAAAATGTTAACATTTTGATTTTAAATATTTCGAGAATTTTTCCATGTTCCAGTATTAAGTGAATCCAAAATGGCCTCCCAAAGATGGCGGCCATCAGGTTTCCTTTTAATTGACACGGTCGCAAATAAATCGCCGGAATGTTCCTGATTGATTTCCTTTGATTTAACAAATTGGTTCCGTTAATTAGTACGGAAGAGTTGACGTTTCAATTTCCTGGTTTTGGCGATAGGTAAGGCAGGGGTTGCAATGCCGACGATTGACAAACGATTTTAAAAATCTACTATACTTGGACTGCATCGGCACTCTATTAAAGGATTATAGTCAAAAGCAATCAGTCGAATTCAGACCCTCCTCCTTTTTTGAAGTCGGTTAAAAATACGGAAAAACCCTTTCCGCACTACCTACATCTGTACAAAATCTTGCAAAATATGGAAAAGCGATTGATGCATATTTTTAGGCACGAAAATGGTGGATATAGACGTCTTTAAAGGAGGAATGAATCTAAAGAAATTATTTTGACAAAAACATAGATTTTTGCCCAACTTGAGTACAATATTTATTTTCTTTATAATTCTTTATACTTCATACGATTTCTCCTAGATTGCTTGCGCAATTTTAGTCGATTAATTTTTATTTTGTTATTAAAAGTTAGCTGATTTGCCGCCTACCTTTTTTGTCTTGCCTAAAGGCACCTTAAGGTTTACTGAAAATCGTTTAGGCATTAAATCCGTCTTTTGGTACAATACGTTTGTCTTACAATAAATAGTAATTAAATGAAAAATGTGACCAATCTTCTACGGCCTGGAATCAAAAAGACAGAGATGAACACATATTTTGTTTTAAATGTGTTTTCTTTGGGAGAAGATTGAAGAAGTACATCCCCTACCTTCTAAGATTGATTTAGTTTAATCATGATACTATATGAGATCTATTACACAGCAAAAATAATGAATAACTAAAGGGGCAGTCAGCAAATATCAAGTAATTAACGTATTATACGGCTCCTTCTTAATACCCCGTATCCCTTTCCGAGCAAACATATCAAACTGATCTAACCCTGATCATCTATCTCTTTCACTCTTAATCCAACTGTGTGAGTATGAACGAGAAGTTTTATCACGATTTGCGGATAGTAAAGATAAAAGATTACCAACACATTAGGCGTTACATGTCGCAATAGCCAGTATAAGAGTGAGCTAAAGGTAAATGAAAAGAATTCGTAATAGGAGATCACATTTGGGTGGTTATGGGCAAATGACATAAGCAATAAGGGCAAGAGAAGACACAAAGATTACTACTCCTAGACTCGTCCTCTTTGCCTTATCTGGCAATTACCACGTCTCATGGGAGCCTGGAGACCGCTTTGACTACTAATTCCATGATTTAGGGTAAGCCAGTTTTACGAAAGCGACTGCCATCTGACCTTCCAATCCGAAGTCATTGTGATTAAATAGTCCAGTTTCCTCACGATGTTTTCCATTACCGAAAAGCGACCGGCAAAAGTGTCAAATATCAAAATGACTTTTCACCGTATCTACTTACTCTTTGCCACAGACTAGCTAAGGCAAAGACGTAGCCTACGATGGAGTGAGCTCGCCTAGAAGATACCTGTTCACCCTTTATTTGAGGTTTGTTGGGTTAAAAGTCTTTAAACATACTGAATCTAGCATATAAATAATCTGTGGTCTGATACCATCATCTAATCAAAGACGACACAAAGGAGTTATGAGTAACGAGTGACTTGCATTCTGTGTCTGTGTGTGTAACCTTTATTTGCAGAAACGTGTGTGTAAGGTTAATTTGCAGAGCCTCTACCTTGAGTTTTTGACGTTTTTTTTTGAAGTTTAACTTCTAATGCGACTTCTAACTGACAGCGCGTAACACTCAGTCATTGTTACTTTGCGTGGAATGCCTCTCACTCAGCTCGTAACATTCTGTCTCAATGCGACTCACTCATTCCATTCTTTCACTTATTCACTCAGTCAGTGACAGAACAGAATGCCCAGAATGGTTTCGAATGGTGGAATGGTGAAATTTGACTATTTGCTCAAATGTAAAATATTTAAAAAGATGGACGTAACTAAAATCAAAAACGTGATGGCCACTTGACAAAAAGTTTTTGAGGTTATTTTAGGATGTTTCACTTCTTCCGCGCGCGCTGTTCTTTTACATTACCCAAAAGGAGCGATTATGTACAGAATTACGGTCGAAATAAAATGTGTTGTGTAGTGTGTAGTCATAGTTCATGACTGCCATAATTTGGCCCATATTTTTGACCTGATATGTGTTAAAGTTGTCGAATATTAATATTAGCGCCATCTAGCTGAGAATCAGAGGTGTAGTGCCTTCTATTAAAGTTGTCGAATATTAATATTAGCGCCATCTAGCCGAGGGTGTAGCGCCTTCTAGATATACATTATTCTAGACGCTCGAAACGCAGCGTTCGGCAGAAAGTGCAACTTGGCGAGCGAGCGTGCGTTGACGGTATTATGCGTCGACTCAGCTTGTAAGATGTGAGCTTCGATTGTTTGAGATGCACGCCGCACGCAATTATGAGCGTATTGATCGTACGAGGCCTTACACTAAAGCGTCAGAAACTCGTAGTAGAAGTCTCAGTGCATGTGTGTGAGATCTCGTTAGCGCGTTCATTTACAGTCATACTAGCTTTTGCCCGCGGCTTCACTCGCGTTAGAAAGAGACAAAAAGTAGCCAAGTGACATATCACTCTCCATCCCTTCAACTATCTCCACTTAAAAAATCACGTCAATTCGTCGCTCCGTTTTGCCGTGAAAGACGGACAAACAAACAGACACACACACTTTCCCATTTATAATATTAGTATGGATAACAGTGTCCGTTTTGTTATTAAGGTTTCAAGGTTGTGTCAAAGTCGTACCTTATGACGGCCCAATAGCCTATTTCACAATGACAATTGACAATCATGTGATAAGACTTCTGTCACGCTTTGGCAAGTATGTCAATGTGAGAGTGACAGATGTCTTATCCACGTTGATAAGTGATAAAATTGGAAGCATGTTTAGTGACACTTCGCTGTTTATTGCCTGTTCAACAAGGAAATTTTGACGCTGAGTAACAGTGTTATTTATCAACTCAGAAAGAGGCACAGAGAGACACTGTGGTAAAATAGGCCATAAGCACAGTATAATAAAGAGTACTATCGTCTGCCAAATACCAGTTGGCAGCCTTGGACTCAATAGAACGTCGAGCTCGAAGACTCATTGGCGACGTTCCGGCAGGCAAAGGTTTACATAGCCTCGAGCATCGCCGTCGAGTTGCGTCCTTGTCCGTCTTCTACTGGATACATTATGGAGAGTGTGCACAGGAACTGCATGACCTGGTTCCTCCTTCCCCGTTCCATCACCGGACAACCAGGCGCGGGGAGCGGTTTCACCTCTTCGTGCGAATGAAAGTACGTTGTCGACCTACCTTTCATTCGCACAAAGCGGTTTGCCTCTTCTTTCCTAATGCGAACTGCTAAGGAATGGAACATGCTCCCCTCATCCCCCAATCTGGGTGAATTCAAGTCAGGAGTGAATAGGCTATTACTGAACCAGTGACCTACAACCTCGGCCTTGTCGTCACTTTCCATCAGGTGCGACTAAGGTCAATCACTGGCCAGTTTAAAATAAAAAAAATAAAAAAAGCAGTATGGCCACTCCCGCTCCCCGCTGAAAGCGCCGCCCACCCCCTCTCGGTTACCTCACAGTTACCGCCTGTCAAAACGCAAACAGTCAACCTGTCATATTTCACTCATACAAACATGGTACGCGTTCACCTACACGAGCTTAGAATGCGTTTCTTTCATATTATTTGATCGCCAGTGTCCGAGATGTGCCATAAGTTACCTAACACTGCACGAAATTGTGACAGTCATCATATACATCGTATATTTATGGTGTGAGTTTAATACATACACACGTAGGAACAGGAACTTTCAATGTACTCGTACATTGAAAGTTCTCAAGTTTCAATGCCGCTCTTAGCAAGTAAGGGGTTGAATGAAAACGAAATGTGGCATTGCAGTGACAGCTTGCCACGTTTCCCCTACGCCACAATTGAACTTATCCCACAGTCGACTTTTATACAATACATACATAAATTCACGCTTGCTTCCAGAGGTGTAGGCAGAGATCAAAATTTTCACTTGCTACGACCCTGACAATCCACTTTCACTCAACGCACTTTCCTACAATACCTATTAAGAATATAAGTAGGTGGTTATTCAAGTTTCTTATCCCAAGAAAAATATCCAAGTAAATATATTTCACTCTTTGAAGTATATTTAATAATCAAACGAACTTACCTGTGAAGTTTGATTACAATTATACGAGTATCCAAATCCGAGACAACAAAATAATGTTTACTTGCAGCAGCACACGGAATCGTGCCGTCCTTGTCACACATTTCAGAGATATAAAATTTAAAAACAAGTTCTCGCCATTCGTACCTACCTCCAACATCGCCCAGCGCCCTGCGGCGTTTACCCATACCCATTATTTTAGAGTAAATCTTTTTGTGTCGTGAAACTATTTTATTGTTATTTTCGGGGATGGGGGGCGGGACTTTGTTGTCTCGGATTTGGATACTCGTATAATTGTAATCAAACTTCACAGGTAAGTTCGTTTGATTATTAATTATACTTCCTATCCAAATCCGAGACAACAAAATAATGTTTACTTGCAGATGTTCAGAGCCTTGTATGTCAATACAAATACTGAAAGCGAAAATAAAATAAAATATCGACATCAATATATGACAAACTATTCAGATGATGACGTCATCAAGTAGATTAAAAAGTAAAATAACTGTTGTTATTCCTATTATTTTATATAAACTTTTGAAGATATCATACTTATATTAGGCTTCAACTTAATAGCCTATTTTAGACATGAGCTAGCTTTTAAGTCTAGTCTTAGTTTTTTGTATAATTATGTAAATATGTTCGTGTAAATAAAATAAAATAAAATGTAAATAAATAATACATTTATGATTGTTTTTGATGAAAGAATACATTTATCATGTTATGTTGTATTTTCTGGTCATGATGACATTGAATAGTTTCTAAGTTCTATTTAGAACTGCAATCGATATTTATTCCATTTTTTTTTTTTTTTTTTTTTTTTAATAAAATTTCCTTAGATTATTATTACGTTTCAAAGTCAAGGTCATAATAGCTTCATCAGTTTAAATGTAAGGTTTATACCATTACCATATTCAAGATCTTATGTGTTTAAACATAGCAATAAATTATCTCTTGTCCATAGGCAATACAAGCATAAGCAGTTAAAATATTTATCTACATATATTGCAAGGTTCATTAAAAGTCAAATAATTTACTATGTAAATTAAAAGTATAACACTTTGTAGTTATTGTTTTGAAACACCATAGAACTTTGTCCATATAACATACTTAATGTATTGTATTTGTAATTTGATTTTTGTACATAATATACTATTAATTTTGTTGAATAAAGGGGATTTATATAAGTGCCCGAACAAAAAAAAAAGGTTTGTCTAAAAATTAAGCAGTAAACTTAGCTAGATTAATTATTATGTCATTATTGCTGATGTTTTGAGGACAAACTGTACAACGTCATTTAATTTTAACATGTCATAGTTTCGTTTATCTGTCAACCCCTTATTTGCCAAGAGTGGCAGTGAAATTCGGGTAGCCTCACGTGCTATGCCCACCCCTTCATGGGATACAGGCGTGATTGTATGTATGTATGTATGTAATTTTAACACCTGACTGTTAAATTATAAAAAAGGCAAATGAGCAGACAGGAGAAGGTCAGGAGTGACAACTCATGAACACCGAACACCCGAATCATTAGAATCATGAAAGTATATTTATATTATTTATTTTGATTTGAAGGCGTTGTTTGTCCGGAAATCCCTCAAGAAACAGTTCTGGTTATTCCACAGTTTTGTTATTAGTGAATTGAGGGAGCTACCATATAAAATAAAATAACGTTACAGTAAAGCTGTACCAGGGGCGACTCACTCCGCGATACCAGGGGCGGCCCGTTCACTGGTGACGACCTTCACGCGGCGCAATAAAATTCAATGTCAGCTGCTCGCGTGCGGTCCGTTTGTTTGTAGGTAAGAATTTAAAATGGCGGCATTTTGTGAACATCAAAGGAGTGAGACTTCTGTACTTGTACTATTATATATTCTGTGGCTGTACTGTGTGCATGTACTGCGGTACAAAACTATAATTAACAAGAAACGAACATACGTTGTTGTGTTTCATTTAAAATATAAATTTAATTGGAAACTTTAATTACTAATCTAGCTGCATCACAGCTGGTTCATAACAGCATAACTCTATATAATTTGCACAATTTTATTGTGTGTATTAGTTTCCATCGGCGATTTTACGCCCCGTGTAGGCCTACTTAGATAATGTGCACCCTGACAACAACGTGTCAGACCCTGTTTCCTGCACCACAGCTCCCCCCCCAAGTTTAGAGCTAAAGATTGTACTAGATTTCTTTTTTAAGCGAGGTATGTTAATTAAAGTAGTATGTAGGTAGTTAATGCGTATGTGGCAACGTCTTTATGTAGTCGTTGCTTGCCTGAAAGGGATTTATTACGTCTTGATTATTTATTTTTCATCATTTTTAAGCTGACTATAATAGCGAGGAATTCATTATGACACGTAACCTTTGTAATGTGATTTGTGTAGGTATGTATAGATCATATAGCTGACTTAAGGTTTAATACGGCTTATATTTTATTACTTTAGTTTATGCATGATGCTCACACGTTATAGAAACATATACTGCATGTCTTGTCAGACCAATAGTATTAGCAACTTCAAGGAAAATAAAATTTACATTTTTGTTTACTATTCATTGGTTCAATCTTTAGATGAAAATGTTCTTATACTCCTTCTGTATATTGTAGGTACAGTAGGTAGGTACGTACCTACATAAGTTATAATTATCATAACGCTAAATAATCGATGAAGTCAGGCGTTACTTTTCGGAAATCCATTTTAATAGTAAACTAGAACTTTCCTTTGCTAATCCGCGAATACTATAAAATCATATGGGTATTTAATTAAAAAGTCTCTGTATAATATAAATTTCATTGACATTAACAGTATTAAATCGGAGTACGTATTTTTTATCTTTAACTCAATTTGTGAAAGACAAGGAGCGGAAATTTTGACTTCATTCGTGCAAAATAGATAGGCTATCACTGTTAAAATGTGACACAAATAGCTACGACGCCTTAAGCGGTGCCTTCGATACAATTTTGGAATAAAGATAGCAACGTTACTGTTAAAGTGGGGCATATATACCTAGCTACAACACATTTAGCGGAGCCCTCGATACAATTCGAGGAGAAAACATAGCCACGCCACTGTTAAAGTGGGATATGTGTCCCAAACAAACAGCTACAAAGCATTTAGCGGAGCCTTCGACACAATTTGCGGAGAATAAATAACCACGCCACTATTAAAGTGGGGCACATATAGCTACAACGCATTTAGCGGAGCTCTCGACGAAATTTGTGGAGAAAAAATAGCCACGCCACTATTAAAGTGGGGCACATATAGCTACAACGCATTTAGCGGAGCCCTCGACACAATTTGTGGAGAAAAAATAGCCACGACACTATTTAAGTGGGGCAAATATAGCTACAACGCATTTAGCGGAGCCCTCGACACAATTTTGTGGAGAAAAAATTGCCACGACACTACTAAAGTGGGGCACATATAGCTACAACGCATTTAGCGGAGCCCTCGACACAATTTTGCGGAGGAAAAATAGCCACGCCACTATTAAAGTGGGGCACATATAGCTACAACGCATTTAGCGGAGCCCTCGACACAATTTGTGGAGAAAAAATAGCCACGCCAACTGTTCAAGTGGGGCACATGTAGCTACAACGCCTTTAGCGGAGCTCTCGACACAATCTGTGGAGAAAATATAGCGACGACACTGTTACAGCGGGGTATAGGTGGCTACGCCTACTACTAGCAGGACCCCAATAGTGCAATCTCAATTAATTGTCATCACTCGTCAGGGTTTTATTTCTTTGCTACCCGATACTTGACCAATCATCCTCGACGCTATCATAATATCGGAGTTATTCAAAAAATAGTTCACAATATGATATAAATTAAATCTTTATTTAAAATCTTATAACTATAATGTCTAATGCACGTATCAGTAAAAATTACTGGAAACAATTACATGTCATCCAAATTACAGGCAAATTATTTACAAAAAGAGACGTGCTCACATCTGGTACTTCTCTGTTAAAAATTAAATAAGTGCCTACTAATAATATCAAGGCATCCTTAATACATTTTTCAACGTCAACTAAGTACATCAAAGTAATAAAAAGAGGTTCAAAAATAACTGATAGAAAAAATTAGGAGGTGACCATGACGCCAAGCTATAATCCCGTAATGTCCGCATACATCCTTTCGTCGGCATCGAAGTACGACCCGTACTATACAACGGCAAATAACAGGCAACACTGTTAACACATTTGTCTTTAAGAACAATCACTGTACGATTATGTTTTTATTAATAAATTGTTTGTATTTTGTATTTGTAATTCCTATTACCACGGCATAAAGTCTAACGATAGTCAGTTATTGGTGTTGCTGTTTGTGCCATGCATTCGGTATTAGTTAAGGCGCCATAGGATAGGACCGTGCAAGCGCGTCCTGTTTAAATGTAGGTATCAGTTACTGGCAATGGGCAGTTGGTCGTTATATTTATTAATATATTATTGAATGAACCAACGGAAAAAATATAGTTCAATTACTGGTTCTAGGAATTGTAAATATTGCTACAACTATATCTCCTTTGACGCATAATTTGTTAATTTATTTGTAATGTTGTGGAATGTTGTTGCAATTTAGATAACGATGCGATTTTCTTCTTAACTTTTTGCAAAGTGCGCTTTATCACCAACCAGAAAAAATATTTTTATAGACCAGACATGTTGTGGTTAACGTATATAATATACTGTTATATAAATACGCCTACGATATATGAAATCATATTCGTAAACATTGAAGTCAGAGATCACATCGATTGTCAGTAGGTAGTTTAATAGTTACATATTACTGTAAGTAATCTGTGATTTACGAATACTTATTTTACTCATACACATATAGAGGTATGTATGTAACTCTTGCCATCGTATCACTTTCCTACTGTAACTTAATTATTCACACCGTAAGCCTTTTGTTTGAAAAAGAAGGTAGTCGTATAAATTCCTTTCGTATGACCAAATATGAACGCAAATAAGTTTAGTATTTCGTTAACTTCTTAAATAGTTCTAATTATCGACAGGCAAGCTACTTAAATAATAGTACAATTTTATTTTAATGTGAGTTTACTAGCTTGTAGCTAAGGTAACTGTCCCATATTACGGGAACTTAAGACGTTTCCTACTTTGAGTGAGGATTGTAAAAAATATGTGAAGTTTCTAGTCGTGTTAATTATTTTATTTTAAGGATAAGTCTTCTACGATGGATTTAAGACACTATTTTGCATCGTAACTTCTAATTTATAGAAATTACCGTTGTTTTACTTAACCCTTAGTTTGCCCATAATTCCGGGATACAATTTTGGTATGGCTTCAATTCCGGGAGTCGTTGTACGTAATTACGGGATACCTTTAAAGTCCACGTTGTTGAAGCATAATGTAAAAAACGAATTAAAAATATTCTTTACATAAATATATAAATGCACATATCGTTTTGATAGATGCTTATACAGAGTGTATTTTTTATAATTGGCAATTTTTTGATGGGTTGGGGTGGGATGGGAAATATGATATTTTACGGTATAACTATTGTATGATATAATGACAGAGTGTTATAAGTTTTACTGTCTGTCTAAGGCATCGCTTTCGAATGGATGAACCAATTTAGATTAGTTTTTTTCGTTTGAAAGCTGAATTAGTCGAGAGTGTTCTTAGCCATGTTTGATGAAAAACGCTTTACAATGTCGGGGGTTTTTTTTTTCAAAATTTAATTTCAATCCAGAAGCTATTGCCGGTTATAAAAATTGCACGGTACTCGTGAAAATTTCAGTTTTTTGGTACTGGTGATCACTGAGCAGTGATACACCGTATACATATATGGTGGTGATACGTTATTCAAGTATGTATATATAAATAAATAGTACTCAATAAATAAATATTATAGGCCGTTCTTACACAGATTGACTGTATGACTAATTTGTACTATTTTATATTTATATATGTCTATCCTATTATGTATTATCCTCATGTAAATTTTAGCTTTCTAGTAGTAATAATGATTGAGCTAAATCGTAGACGGACAGTCTGACTCAAACCAATATGCGGTATAAAGATTTTTAGCTAACTAAGGAAGTTTAAAAACATAATAGTCGGGTCTCTATACCTTATTTTGTGTTTTTATATTTTAATACACTTTATATAGGCATACCGGAATAAGATACACTCATATAAAGTCGTGTACTTTTAATTACGGCAGTCAAAACGAAGGCTATATTAAAAGACAAACAAATTTTTTTTCTTAGTACATTGGAAGATTATATAACAATTATACTCAAAACATCGAAATAAGTAACCTTTGTGCTTTAATTTTGTGAAATAAAACAAATTTAATGTCGATGCCACACTCCAATATTTCGCACGTATTACTCAACGAGTATACATTTCGTACTCAATTATGAGACTAAAATCTAAAAAATATATGTACCGTAATTATGTTACTATAATCTGTAATCTTTACTCAATAAATTTACATCAAATATACAAATATACTTCACCGCAAATAGTAATAAAACATAAAAATATTGCGGACTGTGTTTCCGTTATTCCGGGATACTCCCGCAATTATGTACACCGCGTCAAAATGGTGTACATTATTCCGGGAGCGGGTATTTTAATTAAAATATGCTTGAAATTAATTTGAAAAGATGATATAAATGTCTTTTAATAACTATAAGACAATTATGATACAAATTTAATATAAATAAACTTACCCGCATCACAGTAAACCCTTAAGAAGTTCCGCTGCCGCGTTAAGCTCACCGTCAAACACGCCCATAGAAACCACTGCGTGGTTGCGACTGACGCGTTTGGAGGTACCTCACGGCTTCAAAAGATATGATAGATATTCGAAAATCGACTTTTTCGGTTCTATTTGATCTATAGTTAATAAAATACTGCCTTAAATTAAGATTTTACTGATAGTTTCCTTATTTTGCGACAAAAACCAAAGTATCCCGGAATAATGTACCACATTTTACTATCCCGGAATAGTGTACAGTTACCTTACGCTTGTATGAAAAACGAAACTACACTCGCCGGTAATATACGGCGGTCGGCAGTTTCAAATATGATTTGAATTCTATAATTTCCATTTAGCGCACTATAGGTACATAGGTGTCAAATCACTTACCGAACTTCATAAAATCAAAAAACATTTACACTTTTAGAGGAACACTTATTTTGGCGAAATTACGTGTGACTCGGACGACACAAAAACATGTAATGGGTATGGGTAAACGCCGCAGGGCGCTGGGCGATGTTGGAGGTAGGTACGAATGGCGAGAACTTGTTTTTAAATTTTATATCTCTGAAATGTGTGACAAGGACGGCACGATTCCGTGTGCTGCTGCAAGTAAACATTATTTTGTTGTCTCGGATTTGGATAGGAAGTATAATTCAAGTAGCGTCTTAAAGTAGTAAATTTACTTTTATATCTCTAGTTTACGAGGCAGAATCTCATTGGAGCGCACAAGTAGAAATAACTATTATTTACTTTGCTTCCATTTCAAATGGTAATCCCAAACTTGTCTGTTAACTTTATTTTCTTATTACTATGGCCCTGTGGCCACTTTGCTTTTACTAGCCGAGGCGAAAACGTGGCCTACGATGGAGTGAGCGAAGCAGAAGGTGCCTGTTCACCCTTGATTTGAAGGTTGCTGGGTTATATGAGCTTAGACGGCTTAGGCAGTGGTCAAAGTGTCCCGATCGGGAGTATCCAGATCAGTTCGGCTAGTTATGCTACGTAGCAATTATTAGGAGAGCCTTTTTTTTCTATTTTGATATTTTTATTGAATTTAAGGTCAGTTCTACTCAGAATCATGAGCGTTTTCTATCTCAATAATAGAGGAAGTGTCCCAGAATGTTCATTCATTTTGTTATTTTCTCCTTTTATTAAATTAAAACGGGACTTAATAATATGATAATTTAATAATATGAGTGAAGATCGTGTTAGTTTAAATCAATATATTTTCCCCTTTTGTTAACCCATGCAAAACTATATGGGAAACGATAACACGCTAATACTTTCCTTGTTGATCGAATGAACGCTAAAAATACAAGATTTGAGTCTGGAGCTGGAGCTGGAGGATCATACATGATAAATAACCACTAATCATAATAAAGAATCCATACTAAAGACCAGTTGCATCAACCACATTTGACAGACCCATCATCGTCACGCAGCAGATGTCTATGGAAGTTCTCATACAATAAAAATTTACGAATGCTTTAACGGTGACTTACGGTTTGGTGCAACCGGCCCTAAGTATAGTAAATGTGAGGAAAGAAAAAAAAGAGCCGTATAATCAGAATCAGTCCTTAAAAAAATCAACAGGCTTCATCCATACACTTTATTTTGTAAGTGACATGATCATTAAGTTTTTTACAATATTTCTAGTTTTGTGACCATGACTGACCATATTACTAAAACCCGCACAGTACATGTACTAAAACCCGTTAATTGACTTCGAACGATCCCGGGTAATAACCAGCAACCCCCCGCATCAAGCAGCCATCGCAGACGGCTTTGTTAGATTTATGCCGTACGTGTGTGAATTTCTGAAGACCACACACAATATAACTGTTGTGAGCAGTATATAAAGTAAGCATCATGCTCCTTGGATTTTTGCTGATTTTTGTTATGTAGTAAATTCAGTTTATTTGTTGGGTGTAGTAACAAATCGTCACTACTTTAAAAAAACTTGCATCTTCGTCTGTCAATGAAAAGAAAATTGTAGTATGTATGGAACGCATATAGACTTACTGCGTTTTAACTTTGAGGAGCAGCGTGTGATACGAGATTTTTTCAAAGTAGTGACGAAATAGGGAATTTGTTTGTAATTATATATCCATAAAATGTCTTGAAATTATGAACTTAAACCGGCAAGAAGATTTTAAGCAACTTTTTGCCGTGTGCAGCAAGTAGTGACCCAGCTTGCGAAGACTCTTATACTAGGTTAGAATCCCGGGAAGGGTAATTCTTTGTATAATGAGCATAGATATTTTGTCTTTCAATAATTAGGTGGTTTCTTTTAATTATAATATTATTTAGTGCATAATTACCGTTTGGCATGAAGCTCAAGACTCCTAAACATGCCAATTCAAACTTGAAATTGTCGACAAGAAATCTTTGCCTAACTTTACATATCTACGAAGTCAAAATACTGTATAATATATTATTCGTGACAATATGCTGGATCCTTCCATCAGGGCCGAGGAGCAAATGGACAACCCGGTTTATGTCTACACTACATATTGTTATGTTTATGATTGTTTCCAGCCCTTTGTTTACGATGAAGGGATGATTTGTGACAAGAATATACCTACCACAAAAATTTTAAGATAAAGTACCTACAGCAGCGGAGCAAATCTCGACTGTGAGGCAAATGTAACATCCATTCTTTCCATGTTTTACAATGTTTGCATTATTAAATAGTGTCCACCGGTTATATATAGTAGGCGTGTTCAGATGGATACATGTAGAACTCAACATCATAGTGTAATAAGGGAAAAAATGGATTACGAGGTTTGCCCCGCTGTACCTTATTGCATAACTCAAACACATATTGCATAACAAAACAACATACGAGTAAATGTACAGTGTAAATAGTTATATTTTTAATAAAGGAAAAGTGGAAAAAAACAGATTTCCAGCAGGATTCGAACCTGCGATCTTCTGGATTGCCGGCCCAGCCACTCCGATCAACTGAGCCACGGAGGTCTCCTGAACCTTTTCATGCCTTCCCTCAATTACAGTCAGCAATAAGAATATAGATACATTTGAAATCATAATATCCTAACCACAAAAATAAAATTTTGAAAAAACCCCTGACATTAGTGGACCAATTTTCATGAACCATGGCTAAGAACACTCCCTACTAATTCAGCTTGCAAACAAAAAAAACTAAATCTAAATCGGTTCATCCGTTTGGGAGCTACGATGCCACAGACAGACACAAAGACAGACAGTCAGTCAGACAGACAGACAGACAAACAGACAGACACGTCAAACTCAATACCCCGTCGTTTTGCGTCGGGGGTTAAAAATATGTACACAGGACTTTATTGTCTATACATAAGGGTCACGACCTCACATACTTTTTGCACTTTTTTTACTCATATTCTTGTTGCTGATGCTGAGCTAATAACATAATATATATCGTCACTACTTTTAAAAAATCTTGTATCTCACGTTGTTCCTCAAAGTTAAAACGCAGTAAGTCTATATGCATTCCATAGGGCCTGGCCACATGGGCGCGTTGCGGCGACGCACCGCAAAAATTCTGCGTTGCGTTGCCGCGCCGCCAGTTTTTGCGGCAGGAAATCTGCGGCGCGGCACCGCGACGCAAGAACTCGCGGTGCGTCGACGCACCGCAAAACTCGCGGCGCGGCACCGCAACGCAGAATTTTTGCGGCGCGTCGCCGCGCCGCCAAAACTGGCGGTGCGTTACCGCTGCTCGCAATTGTGAACTGTTGTGTTCGAATTAAACTTCGTGTCGTTTATATTTAACCCTTCTTTACTTGGTGATGGATTTTTTTCCAAGCATCACGAAAATTGAATCAATAGTAGATTTAGTACAGTTTTTCACGATAAAATACTAAGCAATATTCGAATTTTTCAATATGCTATTAAAAATCATCTTTTTTAGTTACGTTGTTTCATATTAAAAAAAAAACCGGCCAAGAGCGTGTCGGGCCACGCTCAGTGTAGGGTTCCGTAGTTTTCCGTATTTTTCTCAAAAACTACTGAACCTATCAAGTTCAAAACAATTTTCCTAGAAAGTCTTTATAAAGTTCTACTTTTGTGATTTTTTTCATATTTTTTGAACATATGGTTCAAAAGTTAGAGGGGGGGGGACGCACTTTTTTTTCCTTTAGGAGCGATTATTTCCGTAAATATTAATATTATCAAAAAACGATCTTAGTAAACCCTTATTCATTTTTAAATACCTATCCAACAATATATCACACGTTGGGGTTCGAATGAAAAAAAAAATCAGCCCCCACTTTACATGTATGGGGGGTACCCTAATAAAACATTTTTTCCCATTTTTTATTTTTGCACTTTGTCGGCGTGATTGATATACATATTGGTACCAAATTTCAGCTTTCTAGTGCTAACGGTTACTGAGATTATCCGCGGACGGACGGACGGACGGACGGACGGACGGACGGACGGACGGACGGACGGACGGACGGACGGACGGACGGACGGACGGACGGACAGACAGACATGGCGAAACTATAAGGGTTCCTAGTTGACTACGGAACCCTAAAAATGGTGATAGATTTTTTTCATTATTTTTCCAGTGCTCAGCATATATACCACCATGGTGTCATATATCTATAAATTGTTAAAAAAAGTAAAATCATGCAATTAAGGGTTTATTGACAATGGAGTGCCTCTCTAATTTATATTTCCGCAATGGGTACATCGATGGGTAGATTTAAATAATAACATTTTTAACCCCCGACGCAAAAAACGAAGGGGTGTTATAAGTTTGACGTGTCTGTCTGTCTGTCTGTCTGTCTGTCTGTCTGTCTGTCTGTCTGTCTGTCTGTCTGTCTGTCTGTCTGTCTGTCTGTCTGTCTGTCTGTCTGTCTGTGTGTGTGTCTGTCTGTGGCATCGTAGCTCCCAAACGGATGAACCGATTTAGATTGATTTTTTTTGTCTGAAAGCTGAGTTAGTCGGGAGTGTTCTTAGCAATGTTTCATGAAAATCGGTCCACTATGTCGGGGTCGGGGGTTTTTTCAAAATTTAATTAAATAAATATTTTATGACTTTTATGTAATTCCCAAAAGATTTGACAATTTGTAAATACATAGGTAAAGAAAATATTCGTTCTATCTGAATATGACGATAGGTACCTACGTTAAAAATAGAGCGCTTTCGAACTACGTCCGAACCGAATCCGATAAATTCGTGAAAATAAAATTACGCACTATTATGGACTATGGACGGAAATCTGGCAGGATTTTGGAGTAGGCCCTTGAGGCAACCTGCTAAGATGCTTCTCTTATCATAGTCAACCTCAGGTCCGCAAGCTGGCAGCTGGGGAGCGGGGCTAAATCGACAATCGATTATATTTTTAAGACGATACAGGACGGTTCAATTTCCATACCAACGCTCTCGACTATTTGCTCCCTGGTTTTTGAAGGTAGACTGATTTTTTCAACACAGATTATTCTATAAATTGAAATAGACATCATACACGAAAGAAAAAACGACAAGGCCCAAGGCAACAATTAGTGCTTGCACCTCCTATATGAATCCATTTGCAGCATTACGATATAGCGAAAGACTATTTTTAACCCCCGACGCAAAAACGAAGGGGTGTTATAAGTTTGACGTGTCTGTCTGTCTATTTGTCTGTTTGTCTGTCTGTGTGTGTGTGTGTGTCTGTGGCATCGTAGTTCCCGAACGGATGAACCGATTTAAATTTAGTTTTTTTGTCTGAAAGCTGAGTTAGTCGGGAGTGTTCTTAGCCATGTTTCATGAAAATCGGTCCACTATGTCGCGGTCGGGAGTTTTTTCAAAATTTTAATTTTATTGTTAGGTTATTAAATAACAAATCAAAAAAATATTCAATAAAATAATTTGATTTGTTCCCAGTCAGATTGTTATTAATTATTAATCTTATCTGTGTTGGAACGTTTTGATATTTTTATTTTTAAAGACGCTCGAGTCAATCAAAAATTTCCAAAAACTGCCTTTTTCATTATGGCGCAAAAAAAGTGATACTCAAGATTGGTAACAATTAGCCAAAAAACCAAAACGGTACAATATAAATTTGATGAAAAACGTGTGACCTGTGCCTTTAAAAAAGTAAAACAGAAAAACGTACGTCGTTTTCGTACGTGTTTTCACTACGATCAATATGCAAATGGATAATTTAGTAGGCAAGTTTTATTTAAATCGATTAAATCGTAAATAGTGGCTTGCAGCTAAAAATAATGTTCAACTGGAAAAACCTAGGTACGTTTTTTCGCTAGAATCTACATTTTAGTAGGAAATTTTCTTAAAAATAGATTAAAATTAAACTGGTACAGATTTTTTTAATTAGCCCGTTATAGTGCCCTACTGCTGGGCAAAGGCCTCTCCCCTTGATTTCCTCAACTCCCTCTGGTGTTATTTTTCCGGCCATGCAGTCACTCATAAAGGCGTCCAAGTCGTCTCACCATGCATGCGACAGACCAGACGTGGCATGCACAAATACACTTCAGCATGGCGGTTTTCTTCCCTACTTACTTTAATATGTACAGATCATTTCTGTCGTAGATCAATTTTAGCTGTAGACCACCGTTAACGACTAACTTACGAAAAACTAAAAAATGTTTACAACATGTCGGTGTGTACCTTAAACAAACCATGAAAAAAAAACCGCTTCCTAAAAATAAGCGCGTTAGAAAACACGGAGAAAAAAGAAAAAAATAATTTTACATTGCAATAATATTGATGATTAGATTTCCTACCTAAACCTTTGAAATTAGATTTCTTAAGACGATACGATACAGGTCAGTTCTCCATATAAACGCTCTCGACTATTTCCTCCTTGGTTTTTGAAGATAGAGCAATGATTTTTTCGACACAGATTATTATTATTTTTTCTGAGTCGGACCGTTTTGATATTTTTTGCTATTCTTATTTTAAAAGATGCTAGATCCAATCAAAAATTTCTAAAAACGGCATTTTTCAATATGGCTCGAAAAAGGGATACTCAAGATCGGTAACAATTGTCCAAAAAATCTAAACGGTCCGACACAGATTATTTCATTTTAAATTATTCAGATCCTCAAATTTCGTTCCGTTTAAATAAGTTTTGAAGGAGGAAAAGAGAGCGGAACCTCGATTTCAAAGATTTTTTCGCAATATCTTTTAACTGAGTTGTTCTTAATGGAAATTTTTTTTCGATAAATCTAGTTAATAAAACTAGTATATTTAACTAAAATTCCCAAATTGAAAGGGGGACTCCTTTCCATTTTAGCATTTTCGCTCCCGTAGCGTCTTAATGTATTGCAATAATCTAAACATCCAAATTATAGACTAATCAATTATTTTTGTTAGTAATTAAATTCCGTTAGGCCGTTTTCACATTATCCGATCCGATATCGGATGTCATAAGGATTTCAATGGAAAAAATACAAGATGGCGCCTGTAATGTATGGGATATCGGTCCTACATCCGATATCGGATCGGATAATGTGAAAACGCACTTACGATTCATTAAGTTTTGAAGGAGGAAACAGTCGAGAGCGGAACCTCGATTTTAAAGAATTTTTTCGCAATATCTTTTAACTGAGTTGTTCTGAATGGACAATTTTTTTCGATAAATCTAGTTAATAACACTAGTATATTTAACTAAAATTCCCAAATTGAAAGGGCTCCCTTTCCTTTCCATTTTCGCTCCTGTAGCGTCTTAAATACCTAAAAGTACTTAAACACCTAAAAGTACTTAAATACCTAAAAGAACAACCAGCGAATCGTGTCATCACGCACGCACACAAGGGTAGCTTAGCTAACAACTGCGACACGGCCGGCCGCCGTGGCACGTGGCACGTTGCTGTATCGTGCAAATGCCACGGTGCGGTGTAGGCCGTTTTCACATTATCCGATCCGATATCGGGTGTCGGACCGACATCCTACATCCGATAAACGCTTCCGATAGTGTCGGATGTCGGTCCGATAAAACGCATTGTTCCAAATCAATGAAGTATGATTTTGTATCAAAAAATATTTTTAAAAAGTTTTATATTTAATAATTAATATCTGGGCGACCGAGCTTCGCTCGGTTCTATTTTAATATATCACGTCTTTAGATAAAAAAAAAACTCTTATAAATACAAAAACAAAAAAAAAGACAAAAAACAAAAACTTAATTTCTGACCGGGATTCGAAACCCTGACACCTACGATCTATCTGCGTACATTAGACCGACCTCGTGCGACTGAGCTAAGCGGAATCGATGCGCGCGCGGCGAAATTAAGGACCATATTTTACGTTTACAAATGCGAAAGAAAAACTCATGAAAACTCGAAAATTCGCGTTTTCCGGGATCTAAGGCTACGCTAGATCGATTTTTCACCCCCGAAAACCCCCACAAAACAAATTTCAGCGAAATCGTTAGAGCGGTTTCCGAGATCGTCGGTATATATAAATAAATATATAAATAAATAAATAAATAAATAAATAAATATACAAGAATTGCTCGTTTAATAGTATAAGATAAGCACTATATTTCAAATATTTTATTGTAAAATTAAAATAACGAGCATAAAAATACTCAAGAGCGGCAAGTAAAATAAATACTTATAATTTAACATTTAACTATATCTACTAAAAGATGAAAAAATTAGTATCCGCAATTCGGACCGATGAATTACAATCTTTTTGTTTTCAACAGAAATTCATCATTAACAGCAGTTGTTTAATAGACGCCATTTTTGTCACGCACACTACACTACAAACGTATACCTACATTATATACGCACACACACAAATATTATCGGCCGACAGCTGGCGGGGGGTCCGGCATGCCAAAAATGCCGGAAGCTATGTTACGGCATATAATTATATCCCTAGGGTTATAACTATACCTCCGCCGCACCGCCGCACTCCTGCCTACAATCATTTCACTAAACTGAATCCAGTTATATAACTATATGACTAAACTAGTAACGTATTATAGTTATATTTCTAGTAAGATAGCAATTAATTGCTTTCGTTTAACTATGTTACGACGTATAATTATATTCCTAGGGTTATAACTATATAACGGCTTTATCTATCTTACTGCGACATATACAAAGACAGGAAAAATGCTCTGAGGAAAATGATATGATATATAGTATATACGATGTATATCGTTGTCTGAGTACCCACAACACAAGCCTTCTTGAGTTTACCCTGAGACAGTCAATCTGTATAAGAATAACTTTAATATTTATTTATTCTCCAAATAAAACACCTACACAAATAAGCCTCAACTTTAAAAACAACGCACATAAATGACCTTACAAAAATATCCTCCATTTGAAGCAAAATCCCTCCAAATGTCAACGCCTTTGTTGACAAGGCGTCAGGCGAGATTTGAGACCGACCCTCATTAACTTGATTATATTCAACACGTATTATGAAAGACTGAGTTCGCATCGTCAAGGTTTCGACTGAAGGTAACCAGCAGAAATACCACTTCAGGTCTCTAAGAACTATAAGGGATAAAGATCTTACCTACACTGGTTCACTTTGAGTGAAAGCTTTTCTGCGGTCTTCTACGTTGGAATGGCCAGCCGTCCTAGACGAAATGACAATAGTTGACGCTAATGCCGACCGAAATGCAGTCTGGCTCTCTCGCGTCAATACAGAAGAGCGATAGAGATAGCTACGATTCTATATTGTAAGCGATCTCTTAAAAACATAGGTGTGGAAACATCACACCTACGCCCTCAATATTAAAGTCTGGATCACGAAAGTGTCTAGTTATAAAGCGTCTTGTTTTGAAGGCAGTGTAATTTATTTTTTAGGGCTCGATGAAAGAATCCTTTGACTTTGAAGGCGTGTAGCGGGCCCGTAATGTTTGTTTTATATCCCATATAATTAATGAGTCTTGAACGCTGAAAAGCTTGGCTTATAAAGTTTAGGTTTTTAGAAAAGTGTTTGAAAGATTACATGCGCGGTAAGGGCATTCTAAAAGATAAGTACCCCGAACATTTTTAAATAGTTATTTGTTATACAATGGGGCAAAGTTATATTTTAACGCCGAGTGTGGAATTGAAAAACGGGCAAGTTCAGGCAAGGTTCGAGAATAGAATCCTGAACTTGCGAGTTTTTTAACACACGAGAAGTAAAATAAATTTGCACTCGAGTGGAACACAAAACTTTTCCCCTCACTATAGCGAGTAAACTCCAACGCAAAAAAATGCGTTTTCCCCTCACTAGCTCGGAAACACGCGTTTTGTCCTTTAATACCAGCGGGTAAAAACGCATTTTATCCACTAGTGGGTAAAGTAATTTGACCTTGAATAAAGTCAAATTAACTGCTTTAAAATTGATAAAAGTAGGTGAATCTAGTAATTAAGATGATTTACCACCTGTGGAACTACTGGAAGCAATGATAAACGCATTTTTTTGCGTTGTAGTTTCCTCGCTATAGTGAGGGGAAAAGTTTTGTGTTACACTCGGGTGCAAATGTATTTTACTTCTCGTGTGTTAAAAAACTCGCAAGTTCAGGATTCTATTCTCGAACCACTCGCTTCGCTTGTGGTTCAACTATAGAATCCTTTCACTTGCTCGTTTTTCAATTCCACACTCGGCGTTAAAATACAATTTTGCCCCCTTGTATAACAAATAACTATTATCACTGCTTCCAGTAGTTCCACAGGTGTTACATCATCTTAATTACTAGATTCGCCTACTTTTATCAATTTTAAAGCAGTTAATTTTACTTTATTCAAGGTCAAATTACTTTACCCACTAGTGGATAAAATGCGTTTTTACCCGCTGGTATTAAAGGACAAAACACGTGTTTTCGAGCTAGTGAGGGGAAAACAATATTGTTTATTGTACCAATAAATTGCTCTCATATTTAGAATAAGATGAGTATTGTACATTGTTGACCATTTAAGATTGTAAGCCTGTTTGAATAATAGTTATTTGTTATACAAGGGGGCAAAGTTGTATTTTAACGCCGAGTGTGGAATTGAAAAACGAGCATGTGAAAGGATTCTATAGTTGAACCACGAGCGAAGCGAGTTGTTCGAGAATAGAATCCTGAAATTGCGAGTTTTTTAACACACGAGAAATAAAATACATTTGCACCCGAGTGTAACATAAACAATTCACATGTCACAATTTTCGTTTTTTTTTCAACCCTTTAATTGCCAAGAGTGGCACTGAGACTTTTTGTAGTTTCATGTGCTCTGCCTACCCCTTTATGGGATACAGGCGTGAATTTATGTATGTATGTATGTAACATAAAATTTTTCCCCTCACTGTAGCGAGGAATCTACAACGCAAAAAATGCGTTTATCACTGCTTCCAGTAGTTCCACAGGTGGTAAATCATCTTAATTACTAGATTCACCGACTTTTATCAATTTTAAAGCAGTTAATTTGACTTTATTCAAGGTCAAATTATTTTACCCACTAGTAGATAAAATGCGTTTTTACTCACTGGTATTAAAGGACAAAACACGTGTTTCCGAGTTAGTGAGGGGAAAAGAATACTTTGACTTTGAAAACATGTCAGCAGTTTTAAGATTCTGATTTAAAAGGGTGCTGTCAGATTCCTATTTTTTGAATATGTTAGAAAACTAAACAAATATTTTTCCTGCAGTAAAATAAGGAAAATTAAAACTTTCAATGAAGCAGAAAATTTTTATATGTAGGTGTCGTAGGTGAGCATTTTCAGAATGCTTAATTGCCGTCACAAACCTGACAGCGACTTAATTTTTGTTAACAACTTACGCTAATTGTGGGGACCCAAATTCTGGATGCCCAGGCCCAGTAGCCGAATGGCATTTCTCCGACGCGAAACGAAAACGAAACGCCGCGAAAGATAGTCTGGCTCTGTCGTGCCAATACGTAAGAGCGATAGAGATAGATATCTACTAGCGTTTCGTTTCGTGAGCGTTTGTGCCATTCGGCTACGCACCCTGCCGGCGTATCATGCTTCCAATTTTATCACTTATCCACGTGGATAAGACGTCTGTCACTCTCACACTGACATACTTGCCAAAGCGTGACGGATGCTTTATCCACATAGATAAGTGATAAAATTGGAAGCATGATACGCCGGCAGGTATATAAAAACGATGATATGAAATTGATCAGTGTGATATTTCACCAGCAGTAACATTGACACTTAACACTGATAATTCTGCGCCTATCTTGTAGGTTGATAAGTCGCATTGTTACTCATCGTCAATATTTCCTCGGACTTCCGGTTCGAACGCCATCTTAGCGGTATCGTGTCATGAATAATTTTTCCTTATTTTCTCATTTATGTTGTTTAATGTGTAATATCGATAGTTATCATGTAGTAAACTAATGTTATAGTGAGAAGCTGATGAAGAATTAATCTCGACGACGATATACATAATATACAAATACTTATATACATAGAAAAACATCCATGACTCAGGAACAAATATCTGTGCTCATCACACAAATAAATGCCCTTACCGGGATTCGAACCTGGGACCGCAGCCTAGCAGGCAGGGTCACTACGCGCTAGGCCAGACTGGTCGTCAACCGACCGACGATATAACCGGTGGACACTATTTAATAATTCAAACATTGTAAAACATGGAAAAAATGGACCAGTTACATTTGCCCCCAGTCGGGTTTTGCCCCACTGTACCTTACTAACTTTCATACCATGATTTTTAAATTATACTGTGTTATTTAAATTCCCACTTCAACAGAAATAATGTAACGCTACAGCCAAGAAAGCATTTTATTACCAACACGTACTAGCATTACGAGAGGCTGGTTACGCGAAAAACATAACGTCTCATAGCAGTTTAAACTGTATGAAACTGGGCAAATGTGACGCGAATTTAAATGCTTCCTAAACTCGAGTACAGCTTACTTTTTAAAATAGTGCACTGTGACGTCAAAAAAAAAAAGACACCACTTTTAAATACATGCCCGTGTGCCCGTGTGGACTTTCATACCATGATTTTTAAATTATACTGTGTTATTTAAATTCCCACTTCAACAGAAATAATGTAACGCTACAGCCAAGAAAGCATTTTATTACCAACACGTACTAGCATTACGAGAGGCTGGTTACGCGAAAAACATAACGTCTCATAGCAGTTTAAACTGTATGAAACTGGGCAAATGTGACGCGAATTTAAATGCTTCCTAAACTCGAGTACAGCTTACTTTTTAAAATAGTGCACTGTGACGTCAAAAAAAAAAGACACCACTTTTAAATACATGCCCGTGTGCCCGTGTGGTGACGGGTTAACAATTTCACCACCCCCTTTCTTCCCGTGGATGTCGTAGAAGTCGACTGTGGGATATAGGTTAAATTGTGGCGTAGTCGAGAGGCTGGCAACCTGTCACTGCAATGTCACAATTTCATTTTCTTTCAACCCCTTTTTGCCAAGAGTGGCACTGAAATTTGGGTAGTTTAAATTTTTAAATGTTCTCTGCTTACCCCTTTATGGGATACAGTACAGTCGTTATTGTATGTATGTATTTACATACATAAATTTACGTCTATGTTCCCAAAAGGGGTAGGTAGAGCACATGAAGCATGTGGGGAAAAATAATGTTTTCATTTTTATAGAAACTGTACCACAGATGTCATATATACCATAGATCAAGCAAACGTATCTACTTAGCGTGTCAAATGAACTCAGTGAAATCCACTGAGTTGTCCGTCTTTACTCGCAGCTTGTAGCTTTCGGGCGTCAATTTTTGTAAGTTGAAGTCAACCAAAACATAAAAAATGCCTCGTTACGTGATATTCAATTGCAACAACACAAAAATTATGAACAATCAAGAGCCTGAGACATATTTAAAATTACAGGCAAGAATCAACTTCAGTACAAAATTTGACACGCTCGGCCCCTATACAAATATATGAATTTGTTTCTTCTATCTAAATTAAGTTCTGTGAACTGTACCTATGAGAAAATAGTTTTTGGTTGGGTGGCTTTTCCTTGAGGAAATTAATATTTGGCGGTCTCAAATAAATGTTTGATACTGGGCAGAAATAGGATCAATTGGCATTTAAAAAAATCATTCAATTTTAGAAAATTTGTGAACGCCAATCTTATTTCATTTAAATCGAGGCTTTGCTTTCGCATAGCAGCTAAGACTGTGGTAGCTGCCCTCGCTAACCCACTATCAAAATAGGACCCGTGCTTTCTGCACATATTGCGGAATGCGTAAAGAATAAATTACGAGATTATGATGTTTCAAAACTAGTTTAAAACTTATGTGCTGTTAAATATATGCTGATGCTGATTTTGAACCGAAAGACGACTGTTAAATGTAAAGTGGACTTTCTTCCTCCGTAGTCTGTGGGCCTAGAATAATTCCGGAGCCACGGAATCCAGAGCTGGCGGACCGGAAACGTGTTGCCAAGTCGGATGCGACGACAAACAACTTCCGGTGCCCGAGTACTCACGCATTAGCCGGTGGTCAAAATTGGAACTAATTTCCTGCCCGTTAAAATGTATCTTAGTGCGTTTTCACATTATCCGATCCGATATCGGATGTCGGAAGGATCTCAAATCAAAGATGGCGGCTTAAATGTAACGGATATGGGTCCTGCATCCGATATTAGATTGTATAATGTGCAAACGCACTTAAGTTTAATTCGATGACTTTTTGCACTTCTTTAGTGTACATAATATTAATATTGGCGATGTTATCAATAATATATCCTTGTGGCGCCCAATGTACTTTCTAAAGTACATAATGGTTTCAATGGAATTTTAACTTTTTACATGAAAGTTAAATAATACAATTTCTTTCGTTCCTAAAACTTTTCTAACAAATGAAATTGAATTCAATCTCAAGTACAATAAGAATAAAAATTCCCTAGCAAAAATTTTGTATGGTGGGCGCTACGAGGATATTACAGTGTAATATAATATTAATATAATAATTGTAATATTAATATGTAATATTAATGTCGACTAATAATGGCGATTAGAAGTTATAATGTGTAAACATTGTGGCAGTTTAAACCAGTCTTCCAAGTGTGTTAAACTATTTTCTGTGTGAAATATTAGCAAAAAATCGAGCTCACTATAATCCTCAATTTGTCGCTCTGTTTTGCCATGAAAGACGGACAAACAAACAGACACACACTCTTTCCCATTTATAATATTTACAAACTATGAATAAGCCATTTAGGTAGGTACTACTGTAGTACCTAAATAATAAAATTATTATTTTAGTAATACATCTCAGTTAATGTCATTAGATATTTGCCAGTCGCTTTTCGGTGAAGGAAAACATCGTGAGGAAACCGGACTAATCCTAATAAGTCCTAGTTACCCTCCGGGTTGGAAGGTCAAATGGCAGTCGCTTTCGAGAAACTAGTGCCTACGCCAAATCTTGGGATTAGTTGTCAAAGCGGACCCCAGGCTCCCATGAGCCGTGGCAAATGCCGGGATAACGCAAGGAGGATGATGACATCTCAGTTAATCAATTTTGCCGTAATTATTTATCTTTCTTAC
The DNA here is from genome assembly GCF_023078275.1 of Leguminivora glycinivorella. NCBI lineage: Eukaryota > Metazoa > Arthropoda > Insecta > Lepidoptera > Tortricidae > Leguminivora > Leguminivora glycinivorella. Next base: position 4,328,691 of record NC_062976.1, on the reverse strand, counting down.
CCCCGATCGATAGATTTCTAATCTAGAATTCTAGAATTCAAGACCTACTTATTTATATAATACCTACGATTAAAAATATTAATTGACATCATAGATATTAGAAACTTTTTTCTATATCTATGTTTGGCATAATACGTCATAATCTAAAATTATGACAACAAGCATTAAAATATGTGCATAAGCTAAATTGTTGTTCAAAATGAGTTTTTTAAGTTTACCAACTGAGATTTACACTAAAATATTTTCGTTTTTAGATCTGAAGTCAAAAATTAATGTGTACAGTATCGATGATCTGAAACGGTTTTTTGAACCATGTTTGGTGAGTAAAATGGACTTATCAAGAAGTACATTGGCTGCAGCGAAGACTCTTGATATAGATATTTTTCAATACATGTCTTCATATATCGTGGAACTGAACTTAAGCGGAATAAAAGATCTTAGAGTGGACCGGCTAAGCCCCTACAAAGGAAGTTTCATTAACCTCAAAACGTTGGATGTTACATTTACTAAGATTTTTTTAGATGACTTGGAAAAGATTTGTAGCGAAAGTATAACCAACATTGGTATAAATTTCTTTCAGCTACATATTCCCAAATATCCACGCTTCTATGTCAAAATACCAAACAGGTATTTTCCTCATAAGGATAAAGCCTGGATGACCATTTCGCAGTTATTTAAAAAACAAAAATTTGAGAAGGTCCATTTCATTGTATTGAACTTTCATAAACTAGAACATCCTATTAAATTTATGGAAGATATACCTTTGACCAAGGATTTAAAAATAACTTTAGCCGATTGGTGCGCACATTGTCATAGCATAGGTTTTGAAGAATATGAACCGTTTACAGATCTTACAGGTAACTGTTACAGTAATTTCGTAAAACTAAGTTATATTTTTCGTTATTGTCACGAATCCTCCGCAAAGAACCATAAAACACCTGAGTAGGAATATCCAATTTGAATTACAATGAAATAGAATTTATATTCTTAATGCATTATAAAGGCATGATACACATCTGTGTGTCTCCCAAATTGAGCAACATTTTTAATCCCAATTACTGTCGCAATTTAGTCATATATGTCCAATCACAGTTATCCGTAAAGTTCCAAATTAGAGGAAACTTCATTCTTAAAGCCTGGAATGTGAACTGGACCATTTTCGATGATGATTTTTTTAACGCACTGCTTCTGGAATTAACAGATTATTTTCCGACTTACATTTGCATGTACAGTAAAACTAAAACGCAGATAACTCACGCACCAAGCAATTGGTATTGTATAGACTCATGTGATACATTCGAGGGCTTTGTTGATAATATTCCCGAAAAAGTTACTCTGACAGATGTTTGCAGAAGAGGCTTAATGCAAGAAAGGGATCTACCCATTATGCAATACACAGACATTGGATTATTTCAAAATATTACATTTTTATGTCTGAAGGACGTTTTTATAAAAGACAACTTTATTGTGCATATTTTTTTACAGTGTAAAAAGTTACACACTCTTGATGTACTCATTCAAAATCACAGCATGGGCGAATGTAACATATCATCTTTATTAAACAATCTACATGAGACAAAGCTAAAGAATCTAAGAATTATGTTAAGAGAGACATATCATGGCAATATCTTCCATTCATTATCGAAATGCCCTACTTTGGAAAATATTCACATATGGGACGAACGTGCCGAAGATGAATACGTCGTACGTTACGACAGTATGTTATTGTTTATGAGAACGTGCTGCAACTTATACAGTTTATTCATTGAAGCAACTACGGATGGAGAGGAATTATCAGTACTTAAATTCCATTTAAAAAGCGCAGCAATGAAGTTGGCGAAGAAGCACTTAACTATCCAGACGTGCTATTATAATTGCACATTGAATCCGTTTGCAGACGTGTTTAACCCGACCCCACTAGGTCCGTAAAGTTCCAAATTAGAGGAAACTTCATTCTTAAAGCCTGGAATGTGAACTGGACCATTTTCGATGATGATTTTTTTAACGCACTGCTTCTGGAATTAACAGATTATTTTCCGACTTACATTTGCATGTACAGTAAAACTAAAACGCAGATAACTCACGCACCAAGCAATTGGTATTGTATAGACTCATGTGATACATTCGAGGGCTTTGTTGATAATATTCCCGAAAAAGTTACTCTGACAGATGTTTGCAGAAGAGGCTTAATGCAAGAAAGGGATCTACCCATTATGCAATACAACAGACATTGGATTATTTCAAAATATTACATTTTTATGTCTGAAGGACGTTTTTATAAAAGACAACTTTATTGTGCATATTTTTTTACAGTGTAAAAAGTTACACACTCTTGATGTACTCATTCAAAATCACAGCATGGGCGAATGTAACATATCATCTTTATTAAACAATCTACATGAGACAAAGCTAAAGAATCTAAGAATTATGTTAAGAGAGACATATCATGGCAATATCTTCCATTCATTATCGAAATGCCCTACTTTGGAAAATATTCACATATGGGACGAACGTGCCGAAGATGAATACGTCGTACGTTACGACAGTATGTTATTGTTTATGAGAACGTGCTGCAACTTATACAGTTTATTCATTGAAGCAACTACGGATGGAGAGGAATTATCAGTACTTAAATTCCATTTAAAAAGCGCAGCAATGAAGTTGGCGAAGAAGCACTTAACTATCCAGACGTGCTATTATAATTGCACATTGAATCCGTTTGCAGACGTGTTTAACCCGACCCCACTAGGTATCACAAAGTGATTATTTTGGTATGTTGTTTGATATATTCTTTAGTCATATTTCACATAGATTATACAAAACAATGAAATTTAGTGTTTTTAATTTTATTCGTATCAAATGAGTATGATGTAATATTTTATAGATCTTTGTCAACAATCTGTTAAATTCTATATTTTCGATTTTATAATTAGTTTGTACCTAAAGTTTCTTGGAGAATTGTAATAAAAACGATTTGCAGTGCAATGCAGTTTTAAAACTAAAAGAGATAAAATAGCTTCACTTTTTCTCCAGCAACATCAGCACGTTCGCGTGATATGGCTAATCGCGTTGGTAAGTAAGAACGCACCGATGCGATTGGGTGTATGGTGTAGCTATACTCTGTCAAACAAGTCTGTCAGTAAATAAGAACAAAGAAAACTATATGCATCCTTTTCTTTAGGGTTCTAGAGAAAAGGATACCTATAGTTTTCTTTGTTTTTATTTACTGACAGACTTGTTTGACAGAGTATATTAGACGGTTCTCTTATTTATCGCCGAAAATTTTATTTGCCAACCTTAAATTTACCAACTTAACGTTTGGCTTTTTTTTAAAAGGCCTTTTTTTAAAAACCAAACTTTTAATTCTATTTTTTTATTTTAAATTGGTAAGAATTTCGTTTCTATCAAAAATCAATCTAACAAAGGAAAACCTACTTTATTTGGTACTTGAAAGATTCATTGTAACAACTATGTACATTGTAATGTACATTGGGCCTTACGAGGTTAAGACATCAAGTTAAAATTTGTACGAAATTACTTTGCAATCTTGTGGATAAAATACATTTTTTCTATATGTTTTCGAATAGCAAAATTTGGCCTTTACCAGTTGGCGTGGCGAAAAAGTTTTATCCGGTTTGCTCACGGTCAACCTAACACGCTCCTCTTTGCTTCGCTCGTCGTCGCACCCAACTGGACTCTGTCATATATGATTATACTGACAACACAGTCCTTGAACAAAAAAGTGCTATTTACTCCCTCCTAACAGGGAAAAATAGAACCTTTTCCGAATGGGTGATGTTAAAAATTATTCTGGATTGGTCTGGCGCAGTCGGTAGTGACCCTGCCTGCTGCGCCGCGGTCCCGGGTTCGAATCCCGGTAAGGGCATTTATTTGTGTGATGAGCACAGATATTTGTTCCTGAGTCATGGATGTTTTCTATCTATATAAGTATTTATATATTATATATATCGTTTGCTAAGTACCTATAACACAAGCCTTCTTGAGCTTACCGTGGGCCTCAGTCAATCTGAGTAAGACATGTCCTATAATATTTTTTTTTTTTTTTTTTGTAAATTGACTAATGTTTCGTTGCGAAACGTTATTCGTCTAAGAGTTGTTTGACCAAGTGAAAGATTTGACCACTGATAAGTTTGCCAAACGTTTAGATGGATTACCTATAATAATCTGCTTTACAATATTTCTGCTAAATGAAAAGTTGCCATGCAAAAAGTTGCTAAACGTTAGTTGTCAAAATTAAACTTAGGCGAAATCTTGATTGGCAAATAAAATTCGGCCAAAAATAGCTCTGCGAAAAGGCAGAACACCCTATTAGACTTTTGTGCTAGGACCGCAAGGGCAATTTATTCAGGGGGCTGATGCTGATGGGACCAGGGAAGTGGCCATGGGTACTCTGTGATTATAGCAATCCAAACTCGCTGTGATTAGGTTTGTCAGTACCCCCTAAAGTATATTATGTTATTCGGAAACGATCAGTCTCGTTTCCGAATGAAAATGTTTAAAAGCTGTGTTTCTAAAATGTCCCGCATAGCGCGCTCTTCAAAATCCCGCGCACAATGAGACGTTCCAAAACGTTTGACTGTCAAACTTTTTTTTTTAACTAATTATTAGGAAAAATATATTGGGTGTAATTTAACCTCTCGTATGCTAAGAAGAAGACCTGCTCCATTTTTTTTAACTTTAACGTGTATTTATTACGACTTATACACCGTGTAACATGAGGGAACCGAAAGATTTCAACTACGCATTTCTGAGGGCAAAATAAAGAAAATGTTTTATGGCGTCAAGCAAATTTCGGCAATTTTTTTTTATGGATGTATTTTCACATAAAAAGTAAATATTGTTCGTAAAACTGGCACTAATAATAAAAAAAATACATAAAAAAATACTTTTTTGCAATAGTTACTAGTTATTTTTGACATCTATCAACGAGGATAGTTAGATAATGTCTGATAACGGCATCATCGCCATCAAAATAGCGTTTTGTTCTGAGTAAAGATAATAAGTAATTGTTATTTTTTTCCTTACATAACTCTGATAGTTGGCGAAATCCAGAAAACTTTACATGACATTTTACTCATCTAATATTGTGAGGAATACGACAAAACTACCTAAACACTAACTTCTACACAATCTACACATGAACCGAAGAAAACCTTATGGTCAAGTTGCATAATAATGCACCTGAAATTTGGAAATTCCTTCTCGCCTTGTGTAAGGTAACAGTGCCGCGAAACACCATTTATCTGGATGTTGAATAGTTCCGGATTTAGTCTATCGGCCGTTGCCAAACGTATGGGAATAAACTAAGGCCGTGGGCTTAGTGGGTGTAATAACTGTAATAAGGTGATTTGGCTTATCGTGACAAACCACTTACTACGACCTAACTTTTTTACAATTGTGACCTAACCGATGATTTTCATCGCCATGTGTTATTCGTCATATCTTCCAGGATTTTTTGTGTATTCATGGCATCTAAGGTATTCCAGTATATTAAAGTTTAGATTAATTTGAACAACGTAAAATAACAAAAATAACATGACGCTGCCCAAAATCCGCTGACAACAGGGAATCAGCTTACGTCACTGTGACACCTTTCCTTCACATTGTGAAACGAGTGCTGTGCCCAAATCTTTATACAAACTATGATTATTATTTACCTAATTACTAGACTATCTAGTTACCCATAAGTCCCGGATGTGAGCCGCGTCCGATAATTTGATCCTACTGAGAGTTCGACTTAATGCGGGTTTATCCGTTTGAAACAAAAGTATTTCAGTAAACGGAATAAATCACAATGTTGATGATACAAGTTGAATTTGTTCGAACAACAAGGTCAAACTTGTTAAAAGATATTTGATTGAATCAGCCAAACATATGTTTAAAACAATATGAGTCATGTTGCTTTTGATATCGTAAAATGGACTGTTGATTCAAATAAGATATTGATTCAAATAAAATGAAAGTTGTAAAATGTACTAGTTACACTTAACAAAATCTAACATGTTGTTTGAACCAAAGAGCACGTAGGTGCTATTTTAACCAAAAAACTTGAACGAACATGAAAATTGGTTGTTTTTTCTCTCAGCTATAGCTTCCGTTGGCGGTAGAAATAAAAATCCATACTAATATTATAAATGGTAAAGTGTGTGTTTCTGTTTGTTTGTCCGTCTTTCACGACAAAACGGAGAGACGAATTGACGTGATTTTTTAAGTAGAGATAGTTAAAGAGATGGATTGACATAGGCTACTTTTTATCTCTTTCTAACGCGAGAAAGCCGAGTGCAAAAGCTAATATTACTATATTTAATACTAATCCGCTCCGCTTGTCACTTTCCCACCCGCCCGCTGTCATGTCACATTGTCCCCATTGCGCGCGCGGCGGTTTGTCCGTAAGATTTATTTTGAAGCGAATCGCAATCTTTGATGTCAGACGGGGCACTGGCCTCTGCTACTATGGATTTTCAAAGGAATTTGGAAATATTACTACACGTTTATTATACTACGTCGGTGGCAAACAAGCACACGGCCTGATGCTTGCACCTCCAGAGTTGTTAAATGCGCGTTGCCTAACCGAAAGAAACACAACATGGTAAATTGAGCGGAGTCATTTGTCAAATGTGCAAAAAAATGGAAACTTTTTTTTTGGAAATGGTGATTTCCATGTTTTCGTGGTTATTATTATAGCGACTAATAAGTATCAAGCCGCCAACAGACAATATAAAGTTTTATGTATGATCTTAAAGCGTGTAAATTTTCAATATGAGAGATAGGAGATGACGCTACTGTGCCACTGTAGCGCCATCTCCTAATACAATGGGAGAGATACTGCAACTTTTTTTAGCGTACAAAAAGCACTAGATGAAGTCGTCGTTGGATTTTCACCTAACTTGTACGTTTGTACAGCTACAAAATGATTATTTGTTTATACTGAAACAAATGGACGCATACAAACAAAATGGTCTAAGGATGAAACAAAAGCGATTTCACTCTCTCTAGAAATATGCTTTGAAGACTCTAAATAATTGTTAAAAAGGGTAACATTTACGTATAACCCTTGGGATTGGAAGGTCAGATGAAGAGCTAAACAAAAATCAAAAAGGTACACTGAGAGAAAATACAACCAGTTTTCATGTTCGTTCAACAAGTTTTTTGGTTAAAATAGCGCCTACGTGCTCTTTGGTTCAAACAACAAGCTACTTGTCATTTGAATCGGCAATATATTTGAATCAACAAGTCGATTTTATAAAAACAACCTGACACATATTGTTTTAAACATACGTTTGGCTGATTCAAACGGATAAACCGCAACAAGTCGAACTTGTCAAATTCACAATGCAAATTTCTCTCAGTGTAATCACGGTTTATATCCCAGTAAATAAAAGTCTAATGACTCTCATTATCCTCCTTGCGCTATCCCGGCATTTGCCACGGCTCATGGGACCCTGGGGTTGACAACTAACCCCAAGAATTGGCGAAGGCACTACGTTTTACGAAAGCGACTGCCACCTTCCAACCCGAAGGGTAACTAGGCCTTATTGTAATTACTCCGGTTTCCTCACGATGTTTTCCTTCACCGAAAAGCAAATATCAAATGACATTTTGCACATGTTCCGAAAAACTCATTGGTACGTGCCGGGGTACCCGCGACCTCCGGATTAAAAGTCGGACGCTCTTGCCGCTAGGCCACCAGCGCTTATAAGTCACTCTAACATCTTTTGAATTGTACCATAGGAAAACCACAGTAAGAGTAAGATTTGTGGGCCAAAAACTTTCCCCATTAAGAGCCGCTGCCCATCACGCTGCTGTACGAGTAGGTTCTTTAAACTTGGAGGGTTAAATCTTTAGGGCTTTTTAATAGGGCTCCCGGTCGTGACCGTGTATCGTGAACACGTAGCCGTACGCACGTTGCCGTGATACACGGCAACGGATTTCTGGTTCGTTCGTCACGTGAAAATAAATCACGTGAAATTAGGGTACGTACGTTCGTAGATCCGTCCGTACGTACGTACGAATTCACGTGACACGCCCGTTCGGTCCGCCAGCGGCGTTTCATGAGAGAAGATAAGATCGGATGCAGTCTCTATAAGTTATGAATAAAAATGTAGGTATCGTGAGGTTATATCTTAATTACTTTTGAATTAAAATTTATATTCAATACTGCGGTTTTTCAAATATTAATATGTAAGTAATAAATAAATATAACCAAATAAACGATCCGGGGTTTCCGATAGGCTTAATTTAGAAGTGGTTATAAAAATACCAACGATATGGGTAGGTAACCTTTTGTAAGGGTAACTGCTAGATTTGGTAACCGTTTCAGATAAAGTTTCCTTCCAGTCATTTGAGTTTTTTACTCTATCCAAAGGTTTTCAACAGTTATAATTCTAAATTCGACTTATTATTAAATAACCACTGTTAGCATTGTCTCTACGCTACAACCGACGCTTCGAGTACAAATTCAAAAAATGCTTATACTTTCACTAAAATATTACTTTTATGTTTATTAAAATGGCACTATACCATGACTATACCTTATCCTTTGTTAAGCTTATCTGTTGAGTGGTTGTGGTTGAAAAATACCATGCGTTAACGTGGTAATATAGGCTTAACCGTGCACCGTGATACCCTTGAATCTGCTTATTATGTGTCTGCAATGTTCGTTGACAAAAACTCTCTAGTTACCCTCTGATTAATAAGATTTAATAGGAAGATAAGTATTCACGGTACCATTCAATTATTGATGCAAGGAGTAAGACATTTGTCAATTTAGTATAAAAATTAAGAATGTGACGATAGGATGACATCCACGGAAACGTAATTTTAACACATACCTAGTTAATAATTATGTTATACATTTTACGCGAACTTACTTAACTGTTATAGCCACTATTTAATTAGGTAATTAGTGTAATTACGTTATATAGTAATAAGATTGATGGTAGTAAAAAAAGTCTACTTTAAGAGGGTTCAAGGCGCAGGATTATCATTTTATTAAGATGTAAACACTGTTTTATGACTGATATATTGTTTCAAAAATAATAAATAGGCACTGCTTAATAAAGTGAGCTTCGTTATACTATTTACATGCAATAACTTTAAAATTATTTTTTCATGGTATTTAAACTTAGACCTTTGCTGCTTTCATTTACTTATTATGGATTACACCTATTTAAAAAATTGACTTACTCGTTTGATGTCGTAACAGTAACAGCAGATTTCAAATGAACTGACGTCAAATGCCTCGCGATAGATCCTGTAGTACCATGACGACACGGAAACTCATTGTTTGTCCGATCCTTGCAGAGACTACATAAAGTTGAATCTCCGACTCTGGTGGCATATCTCCACATCAAACTTTTCTTCGTTGTTAAGAGTTTCAAACATTAACAGTAACAATACAAAAAATTAACAAAACAACAAGACAATAACTTTTAAATTCACCGCTAAAGTAAAATGTCAAGGCCTTCAAGTGTTGATCAACTGGGATCTTACAAGTGACTAATTGAAATAAACTAAAATTCTAAACTGCCTCATCCAGATTAAATAAAAAATCCTAAAATGTAAAAATAACACATCGCTCACTTCACTCAGCTTCACGTACAAAAGGCTGCTCGTAAATTTTACTGTCTTTATTACCACGTGGTGGAACTGCGCTTATTATTTGCAAAATACCACCACAGTAAGATAGCTGAGCTCGTTCGTCAAACAATACAGTGCTATAAAGGAATATACTATCTAAAAGTATTATTTAATATACCGAAACTGATAAGAACTGCAGCTGTCATTTTTTTTGTCTTAGCCGTGGCCCCGCGCACATGTGTGCATATTTTTTGCCTGGAGTATAATAGTCATCATAAACTTGCTCTTTTGTTCACCTACACTCCTGTACCGTTACCATGGGCTGCCCAAGTGAGAGCCGTATTACTTTACTAAGAAAGTGAGTGAGTTTACGTTTGTTTACATTATATTGTACCTAACTTCACTCCAAAGAAGCTGCTTCTGTCCCTTTCTAAGTTTATGAATAAACTGAGAAAGAACTATAGACGAATGCTACGCCTCTGGTGTTTACGCGATGGAACTAAAATCATAAGTAAATGTAATTTACCCAGGGAGAATAGAGGTAAGGAGGAAAATCTGTCGAAGTAGAACAGTCGCAAAAATGACCGGCTGATGCCTTGTAATTGAGGTTACAAATCTCTCATGTCTTGCTCAATGATCAGCGACGTGACATGACATTAGACGTTCTTTTCTCTAGGCTGATTTCGTTATACCGAACAAGTCAAGATGTAGTCCCGTGGTAGTGCGCTGACTTCGTATGCAGATGTTCTCAGGTTCGATCCTGACAGCGTTCTTTTTGATTTTTGATTTTTTTTAAATTTTCATTCTTAGGTAATGTTGTAAGTCTTGCGAATGAAATTTCGAAAAGTTGTAACAAAACAAAATATTTTTTGATATTAAAATTATAAAATATGCCGTGTGGTGACGGGTTAAGAATTTCATCACCCCCTTTCTTCCCGTGGGTGTCGTAGAAGGCGACAGTGGGATATGGGTTAAATTGTGGCGTAGGCGAGAGGCTGGCAACCTGTCACTGCAATGTCACAATTTCGTTTTCATTCAACCCCTTATTTGCCAAAAGTGACACTGGAACTTGAGTAGTTTCATGTGCTCTGCCTACCCCTTCATGGGATACTGGCGTGATTGTATGTATGTATGTATGTAAAAATATAACATAATCCAGGAAAAGATATTATGTAGTAGAAAAAAATAAAAAAGCTCTTATCAGGATTTGCACCCGGGACCTCTTGCTCCGTAGGCGGGGTCACTACCGAGAAGGCTAAGAGATTGTCAAACCCTTATGTACCTGCTATTCCAGTGCCACCTATCTTTTCTTTTATATGTGCACTTCTGATACTTAAAGCTTTCGCTCCTTACCTAAATCTCCATAAATTTACCTATCGAAATCTGTCAATATAGGGTCTACTGCGAATTCCGAAACATACGCATTGAGGGACTCTTCCTCTTTCACTTCATACTGATAAGAGTAAAAGAGACGCATCTCCACATTTCGATAACTTCGGTATTCGGTAGTAGGCCTCAAACCATAGGCCAAGTTATTCTGACGTGACATTTCTGTCAACTTAAGTATACAAAAATCACACGGAATTTTCACGATTATTTTTGCAGTTTTAAATAAAATTATGAATAACATTGTATTAATTTATAATAATATTACGTGAAATTCATCATAAACCAGTAAACAAATCAAATAAGGTAATGAGTTATTTTTGGCCATAATTTTGTACTATTTACAGTTGAGATGATTATATTGCTCAAAGCAGTTTTTGGTTTCAGAAAGATGATGGAGGCTATTATTGAAATCAACATTTCCGAACAAACCCGTATGGTATTCAGTCAACATGGAAGATAGTTCAATTAATATGAATACTGTGGCACTGTGGCAGATACGCTACTCATTACCTTCGGAAGCAGTACCAATTTATATGTGTTTTTGTTCCGCGATGCACTTAATGGTATTATTGGCCATGATCATCACAGGTATATGTATAGAAGTGCTCCAATAAAGGAAGGAACCTCAACTCCAAAAAAATAATCCTGTTACTAAAATAAAGTATTTCATTAATTGACTTTGTTTACTTGTGATGTTCTCGAGTAGTAAAGAAATAGAAATATTTTATTTGCAGAAAAAGGGTACATAGCATCATATATAGAATTAGCTTTTGCCGGCGGCTTCGCCCGCGTAATAAAAGAATCCTTATTCAAACATGTACAAAAAATAAATTTTTTATTTGGATCCGTAGGTTTCTATGCATACGTTTGTCTGCGTTTTTTTCGATTACTCATATTACTATTGTCTTTAAAGAAATGCTTGCAATGATTGTAGAAATGTTACACAGCGACCACAGCGTAGGTAGTAGGTACGAGTAGATATGTATTCTATATGCACTGGGGAAACTACATACAACAGAACTTACATAGCCCGTATCTCGACACTGTTGTCGGTGGGTAAAAAGTACTTTCTCGCATTATCGCTTACAATTACCGCTTGCCGACCGATTACCCCTATCCCTATCCCTAACCCTATCCCTATCCCTATCCCGAACCCTATCCCTATTAGAGTTTGCTCCCGGGAAATACCGGTACCTACCGAAAATACCGAGAATTCCCGGGATTTTCAGCCAAGAAAAGAACCGGGAAATCAACTTGAAGGCTCTTTTAAAATATCCAAAATTATACCCTGTAATTTATGAACTTATTATGCACACTATTGGCGCTATGTAAATAATTTAGTAATTGTTCAAAAATACTTCTTTTCATTCATAAAACATTGTTTTGTGTAGTTACTAAATAGTCATAAGTTTAGCATTTCAATATGTGCAATTATTACTTTTATGTTTAACATGGTAATTGTTATTCCTGTTATTTGTATGTTGTATTAAATATTGTATGTTTGAGCTGATGGCCAAGTTGCCAATGCTCCCAATAAATTAAAAAAAAATTAGCTTTGACAATTTTGACACAAGGACTTAGCTGAAATGTCAATCGTTGACGCTAGACGCCGATCGAAATTCAGTCTAGCTCTGTCACGTCAATACGGAAAAGTGATAGAGATAGCTAAGCTACGATAACGATGTTATCATAATCGTTTGTGCATTTGGCTACGTGCCCCGCCAAAAAATGGGATATAATTTTTACTTGTTTCAAATTTCTTTTCACTATGCCACACCTCGGACACTGGCGATCAAATATATGAAAGAGGAGTGTTCCTAGCACACAGTCTAAACTCGTGTAGGTGAACGCGTACTATGCTTGTATGAGTGAAATATGACAGGTTGACTGTTCGCGTTTTTGACAGGCGGTAACTGTGAGGTAACCGAGAGGGGGTGGGCGGAACTTTCTGCGGGGAGCGGGAGTGGCCATACTGTACGATAGTACTCTTTATTATACTGTGACTATGCTCTCACTTTTGTATCAAATTATAATCTTCATATACATCACATAATGGCCTTCAAAAGTTCCATACCTTACCTTAGACTTTGTCGTTATATCGATGTCGTTGTAATTGATTTTTGATATGTACGGAAACGGTGAATTTTAGGTTTTAAGTTTTCGTTTCACGTCAATTTATTAAATACTTAGCCTGTTACTCAAGAATATCACAAAATAAATAAAGTCACAGAATGATATTAATATACTTTATTTCAGTAATAGGATAATTTTTTTGAAGTTTTTTCCTTTGGTTCACTTCTAATACTCGTATATACCCACGAGATATGGTGTTATGGTGACTATGGATGGGTACACGTATTGTGCATTGAGGAACAAAAATGCCTATGAATTGGTACTGCCTGCTGCTGTAGGTAATCAGTTGATTCGTAACTGCCTCATTTCTTATCAATTTGAACAATCTTCTACGTTGGGTTTGCTGAATACCATACGGCTTGCATGGAAATATTGTTTTCAATAATAACTTCTTTTTCTGAAAGCAAGCAATATAATCATCTCAACTGTAGCTAAACAGTACAAAATGATGAATAAATATAACTCATTACCTTTGTAAAAGTATCAAACACTGGTTTCATCACTGGTTTATCTTTTTATCGAACTACTGACTAACTGCTACATTTAAGCTGTTCTTGAATTTCACGTAATATTATAAATTAATACATATTAGTCATAATTGTATTTAAAATTGCAAATATAATCGTGAAATTGTTGTGGGATTGTTATATAATTTGACAGTAATGACACATCACAGTGAATTGGTGGTTTACTTTTACGCTAGTGACTGTCAATGATTACTCACGTAAAGTATTGAGTTTTCACTAGAGACTGTCAAATAGTTCTGGCTCTATTGACTTCATACAGTTAGAAAGAGAGCGCCTTAGCTGTAAAGTTAGGAACGTATTGAAAACTCGGAGTAAACACGTTAATAACTTATGGTACCGATGAAAATTTTAGTACGTGAGCGTTTCCGCTTGGAGCGCTGTTCAGTTTTTCCATACATTTTCCGTAACTCTCACTGAAAACGTAACGTATTTTTTAACTCAAAAAAGTCATGGTAAGGCTACTGTTTGTCTTGTTTACATTTAAGATTACGTTATATGCTTACATAAGAGCAAGCTTAAATATTAATTAATTAAAGCCACTTGGTAGGTTTTCATTTTCATCCATACTAATATTATAAATGCGAAAGTAACTCTGTCTGTCTGTCTGTCTGTCTGTCTGTCTGTCTGTCTGTCTGTCTGTCTGTCTGTCTGTCTGTTACGCTTTCCCGCTTAAACCACGCAACCGATTTTGATGAAATTTGGAACAGACAATCTTTAGACCCTGAGACAGAACATAGGCTACTTTTTATTTCGAAAAAAAGGGATGAAGGGGTTGAAAAAGAGGTTGAAAGTTTGTATGGGATTTCTTAATTTTAAATGATAAAACCATGAAACTTTATATTTTAGCACTTGATAAGAAATCATTAAACATATATTTAAAGTCACATACAGGTCGAACGCGATTAATTAACATTATTTTTACCTTTAAAATAAACATGGTGGGAAATAAACATTAACTAAAAGCGGGTAGATTATATTTATTTGTCTACCCCGAACATTTATATAAATTAATATCGGGTAGTTTTGTGTTGTTTACATCTCCGGTGACATTTTGCTGGGACGTCAGTCTTCCGCGACCACGGCCAGTGCAACCTGGCCGAAACGTTGGGAAAAAAGGTAAAAATAATGTTAATTAATCGCGTTCGACCTGTATGTGACTTTAAATATGTGTACAAAGCGCGAGAACTTAAAGTGTTATATCATTAAACATCTTGATAAGGGATAGTGATAGGGATAGCGATAGGGATAGCGATAGGGAAAGCGATAGCGATAGGGATAGCGATAGGGATAGTGATAGGGATAGCGATAGCGATAGCGATAGCGATAGCGTTAGCGATAGCGATACGGATACGGATACGGATAATATGGGTATCGTTAGAGGGATACGGATAATCGGTCGGCGGTCTCTTACAATCAATGTGCTCTAAGACGATCGTTGTTTGCTTGCTTGAAGATTACGTTTGCGATAAGTATAAGCAAAATGTAAAAAATTGTAAGGGATAATAGAAAAAAGTACTTTTTACCCACCGATCATAGTGTCGAAATACGGGCTATGTGGGATGTTTATAAAGGTTTCCCCAGCGTATATAGAATTACCTACGCTGTGGTCGATGTGTAATATTTCTACAATCATTGCAAGCAAAAGTATTATGTGCAATCGAAATAATCGCAGATAAATATACCTACAGAGAAACCTACGGTCCCTACGGATCCAAATGAAAATCTTAATGAATACTTTTATTACGCGGGCGAAGCCGCGGGTAAAAGCTAGTACATAATAAATGAAAGAATAAATGTGAAAACCTTAAGAATAACATAATAATGCTTGACCAGAAATATATGGCTAAGCGTCGTGTTGCTGAATTTCATCAGAACATTCAGAACTATTGTCCCGGATCCGTAAGTTCACATTTTTGACACATTTGTTTTGAAGTACATATGTTGCGATGTGGCTAAGGCGTATCGTTTGCCAAATCTAACGATTAATTTCGAATTGGTTGAATCGATTAGGCCCTATGGACAAGGAGGCGCTTAAACAAATATACGATTTCTATCAACTTACTGAAATGTCATTTGAATCGAAATTACACTCTGCCACAGCACTAGTTTAAAAATAAAAATTAATGATAAATGGTTTAATAAGTAAATCTTGCGTTATAAATTAATATCGTAAAATACTTACTAACGAAGATCCGCAAAAATGTAACATGTTTTAGATTATGTTTAAAGTAAGGGAAATATTATTTTTCTACTCGTCGATTGTAATCTGTCAATTAGGACACCACAGACTAAACTATAAGTGCTAACTTTTCAGTGTTGGATACTCTATGGCAGTTCCGACTCAACTATAATAATATATGTACTTAATCTCATTATAGTTGACTTTAAGTTAACTGTAATAATTTCAAAAATAGAACATCATACAACTTATATACTAATTTGCGATACCTGGCAAATTTTTCTGCATCTGAAATACATTTTTTTTATTTGTGGCGTTATCGGCCAATCAGAGACGGTTGTTACAAATAATTGGTTACTAGGTAATTCGATGTTGATACAACGGTGAACGACGCTTTAACATTAATTTAAACTTGCATGAATGATGATATTTCCGTCCATTGATGATGAAGATGATGACTCGTAGAAAAAGTATTGTATACTAAGTATTGTATAATAGTGATATAATTAAGTTTTTCACTCTCGTACCGTACTGTTAGGCCACTCAGCAAAGCTTCGTGGCCTAAACATGGTACTCGACTGAAAAGCTTTGTATTATATCGCGATTGTATAAAATACTATTTTAAGTACTTGATTTTTTTAACCATTATTACAGGATTTTACGTTTTGTGGACGCTGTCATGTGTGAAAAAGAGGTTCTTACACTTCTTACAGCTCTGGGACAATAGTTACTCCATACTATACTAAACTGTCACCACATACAGTTTTAAGTTAGTGTCAAGTATTTGAGGATTCTGACGGCACATGTCAAAAAATAAACAATATTAAGACGTAACGTAACACAGGTTGACATTTACCATACAGGTATATAGATAGTGTAAGGCATCGGACAGTTTGCTAGTTTTAATTTCAATAAAATCGGAAACAGAATAACGCCGTAAATCACTTAATCTTCTCTTATAAAATAAACTCCCGGGGAGCCGCGTCTGTCTGTGTGTTCGTGATAAACTCAAAAACTGAACGGGTTTTCATATGGTTTTCACTTATGAATAGAGTAATTCTTGAGGAAAGTTCAGGTATATAATTTGTTAAAGTTTTGTTTGAATTGGTTGAAATATGACGATATTTTCTAATCGAGTTGGACAAAATCCCGCTGGCTGAGAGCTTTAATCGAAAACGCTGCCGAAACCGTTTGAGCTATATCAAAATAATGTATTGGAAAATTGTGTCTCTCTAATAGGTCTACAAAAAAGTCCGCGATGGCATATGTCTATCTTTTACGGATAACTTATTATAACAATTTTTATCATAATCCCCGTGCGTAGCCGGGGAGGGCCGCTAGTTATATGTATTGTATAAAAATCGAAGCAAAACATAAATATAAGTTTAATTCATATGTAAAAAAAATTTCGTCCAGTATTAAGTATAGGTATTAAGTGATAATTCAATAATAGTCATGATTTGGTTTTCTCCCGGGCGAGTTAAATCTACAAAACGTACGATAAGTACTCTGCACACGAACTTAGTTCGGGCGGCGGCGTGTCACGGCCCGCGGCGTGTCACGTGAATCCGGGCGCTAAGGCAAGTACGTACGTACGTGCGTACGAGGTACGTACCTTGCCGTGTTCGTGAAATTCGTGATCTTAGTACCGCCGGTGTTAAGATCACGTAGCTACGGTTCGGCGTGAATCACGTGTATCCAGAGCCCTACTTTTTAATCCTTAAGGCTTTAAAAGGATGTTTTTATGGAGGATTTCAGGATTGGAGTGCAAATGGAATGGTTAGGAAGAAATAAACAGCTACATAGAATAAAATAGTCTCTTTTTGCATTAGCGTTTAATCAAACAATAGTAACTTGTTTTACAAGGAGACCAAGTTGTCGTTTAACAATACAATACAAATACTCTTTATTGCACACCTTAATACAGGAAACAATATAGTTAGTATACACAACAACTTAAGAGGTAAAACAAGAGGCGGTCTTATCGCTAAAGAGCGATCTCTTCCAGACAACCTAGGTAGTGGAGAATAATAAATTCAACCTTGTAAGTAGGTGTACTAAATGTAGACTTAGAGGAAATCTAGCACAAACTATACCACACGTGCCGATAGTGATACATGAAAGATTCCAATATTACGAAGTACGAAGGTTAAAAAAAAACCACCCACACATCAACATTTCCCAACACGAAGAACACGAAGAACAAATCAATTAATTTAATAAGCAATTATGATTCGAAATCGTCATTTAAACGTAAATTCTAATACAGCTTGAGCCATAATGTGATAGTATTTTATGCAACAGGCGTTTAAAGGAGGTCAAAAAAGACTAGTAGCGTGGGTAATAATTTGAGGCGAAGCCGAAAATTGTTAATAAAGACGCCACGAGTATTTTTTGACTCAGTTAAACACCGTTGTTGCATACAATACTTACGACCATGCACTTAGTTTTTAATAGTTTTCTAAAACAACTTTCGTGAAATTCACACTGATTCCTGTATTTTGATGCAAAGGTTTGCACTGTCAGTCCAGCTGCCCAAAGCCATCCCACGCACGCGCGCACTATCGTTATGATATGACAATGCGTTGCCATGGTTACAGAGCCAAACACGTTACTGCGCGCATGCGCGGAAAGCCGGCGGACGCTGGCTCTGGGGAATAGACTTTTATGTATGTTTTTAAAGATCTATGCACGACCCTGTAAATGACGAATAACAGTTCGGGAGAATAACATTTTTTTTATGAAATTACTGCACTCTAGCTCCGTTTTTGAAGAATTAAGAGAAGCTTACCAGTGTGAAAATAAATAAATAAACAATCCTAACCTATATTCCCAGGAAACACCATAAGGCTTTCCTAAAGCCTCGACCGTCCCGCAGCGGGAAATTATAGTGTCTTATTACCCATTACCCGTAAATCAGGTAATAAGTCGGTTCTGAGATCCCATTACGGGATGTTATTTCAGTGAAGACCCAACTTTGAGACGTAATTTACAACTGGCTTAAGACCGGTAGTTGTGAAAATAATAAATATGTTTTTACTCAAGGTTGACTGGTAGCCTAGCGGTAAGAACGTGCGACTTTCGTTCCGGAGGTCACGGGTTCGAACCCCGGCTCGCACCAATGAGTTTTTCGGAATTTATGTGCGAAATGTCATTTGATATTTGCCAGTCGCTTTTCGCTGAAGGAAAACATCGTCAGGAAACCGGAATAATTCCAATAAGGTCTGCTTTACCCTTCAGGTTGAAAGGTCAGATGGTAGTCACTTTCGTAAAAACTAGTGCCTACGCCAAATCTTGGGATTGTCGTGTAGAATGCGATCGCAGGTTCGAATTTTGCCGGAGGTGTGCATGCAAAAAAAAATTGTTTATATTGCAGACAAGTTTTAACTGGATACGGAACGTAATTGTATGTCTAATTAATTTGACGAAGGCACTAATTTTACTCAAGCGACTGCCATCTGACCTTCCAACCTGAAGGGCAACTAGGCCTTGTTGGGATTCGTTTCACTGAAAAGATCGAAATGACAGATTAAATATCGAGCACGAGAGCGAGAGGCTGGCAACCTGTGACTGCAATGCCACAGTTTCGTTTTCTTTCAACCCCTTATTTGCCAACACTGAGAGAAATTTGCATTGTGAACAAGTTCGACTTGTTGCGGTTTATCCGTTTGAATCAGCCAAACGTATGTTTAAAACAATATGTGTCAGTCTAAGACCAAATTAAATTATTTCATAGGAAATATTTTAATTTGTGTTTTTTAGTAGACACACTACTATTATTTAACTATAAACTGAAATAAATGTCATATATAAAGAAAAAATGACCAAGGCCTCCAAGTGTTTATAATATGTGTCAGGTTGTTTTTATAAAATCGACTTGTTGATTCAAATATATTGCCGATTCAAATGACAAGTAGCTTGTTGTTTGAACCAAAGAGCACGTAGGCGCTATTTTAACCAAAAAACTTGTTGAACGAACATGAAAACTGGTTGTATTTTTTCTCAGTGAAGAGTGGCACTGAAGCTTTAGTAGTTTCATGTGCTCTGCCTACCCCTTTATGGGATACAGGCGTGATTGTATGTATGTATGGAAATATCGAGCACAAATACATATTCTCACATACATCAATATTATTAATCTCTATTGAATAACAAACACGGGCAATATTGCCAAGACTGCTGCACATTAGTGTGGGCAAAGTTGTGACAGACTCGAAAACAATTGCTAGTGTAGCAGAGTTACGGTATAAATCTTTAGTTAGCTGTAGTTCCGCTTGCGTAAGCCGAATTATGATATTCTGCAACCTGCAAGTCGATTCGAATATAAACTTAGCATTATTTATATAAAAAATCTGAACTGATAACTTAAAAAGCATTTTGCCCATTTCTGTCATTATGACTTATGTAATTCTGCCAAATGCACAAAACACTTTTTGACTAATCTTAAAACTTGTTCAGTTATAGGTACATTATGAATCAACATAACTAATAGATACCTGTTTCTGAGTTTTGGTTGTGTTTTTTTCTATAAGTGAAAAGTCAAATGAGAATTCCAAGTGACAGCGCGTAACACTCAGTTATTGTTACATTGCGTGAAATGCCGCTCACTCAGCGCGTAGCACTCACTCATTCCATTCATTCACTTATTCACTCAGTCAATGACAGAACAGAATGGGCAGAATGGTTTTGAATGGTGGAATGGTTGGTTGAAATGTGTGTGTTTTATATTTAGATAGACCGACCGGACTGATTCCAATAAGGTCTAGTTTACCTTTCGGGTTGGAAGGTCAGATGGCAGTCGCTTTCGTAAAACTAGTGCCTACGCCAAATCTTGGGATTAGTTGTCAAAGCGGACCCCAGGCTCCCATGAGCCGTGGCAAATGCCGGGATAACGCAAGGAGGATGATGGATGAGACGCAACTAAACGCAAAAACGTGATGGTCACTTGACAAAATGTTTTTGAGGTTATGTTATATGAAGTTTAATTTTTTCAGCGTATAGGGACTCCAAGTACTAGTTTTTTTCTATTATTAGGCACTGGTCCCACTGCGAGCTAGTAGAGCTGACCGCTGGGCGAGTAGCTATAAACGTCGCCGTGTCTCTTTTATTTACGCGGAAGTGATTATCTGGATGGTGATAAGCAATAATGTGTCAACCCACAAAAACTAAAAAAATGAGATTTTAATGCCATGTTATAGCTGGATTTTTAAACTTCTATTTGCAAAAATGACCTTTTCATTTTGAAAATTTTTACTAACCCAAAAGTAAAAAAATAGGTTAACACAAATCCTATATCGTGTGTTGCCTGTTTTGCATTAATGTGTCAAGAACCTTAACTTATTATAGTAATTGGCAGAAGACATATTTAAATTACAATAATGTGTTATGAGGGTTGACTCAACGATTTTTTTACACTTGACTCATTCTTGCAAAACGCAAAAAATGACATAGTTACCCACTATGAGACTTGAATGATTATTGCAAAATGATATTTTATTCGTTGTTTTATGCTACGACCCGTGTTATAAAACATAAGTCATTATTGTTAAATTATATTCGGGTCATAAATTGTTCGTTTTTGGTGTAAGTACCATGACACTATATTGTAAAATATAACTGTTCATATTAATTTATGTTTGAATAAGTTATGACTTAGTCCATTAGTATATTTTTGCACATGAATGGTAAATTCAGTACGAAATTGAACATTTTAAGTCATGAATATACATATTCGTTATTATAATTTGCAAACATTTTTTACAAGTACGTGTTTATATAAAAATCTAATATAAGCTACTATTTTTTTATAATTACTAATTACATTAAGACGTGTTAATGTATGCATAAAAATATTGTTTGATTTTTGAATACTTACTGAATGGTAGTTTATTATTTTGTTAAAGATATTTTATGCTTTGTTCTTGTACAAGTCATGAGTTATTCATAATTTAAATTACTTAGTCTATTTCTTAGCGTAAAAAAATATTTTGTTGTATATTTTAGATAAGTAGTTTGTTTTTTTTAAAGATGATTATTTGGTTTTTGTAACGATTTTTTGTTGAAAAAGCACAGATAATTTAAATATGTGTCTAGAAATGATCATTACTCTAATAGTTAATTTATAGTATTTTATTCAACAGGCGTTTAAAGGAGGTCAAGAAATATGAGTGGCGTACTTTCCACGAGTATTTTGGAGTCAGTTAAACACCATTGCATACAATACTTTTACAACGACCATGCACTTAGTTTTTAATAGTTTTTTTAAATAATTCTCGCGAAATTCACACTGTTTCCTGTATTGCAAAGGTTTGCACTGTCAGCTCAGCTGCCCAAAGCCTTCCCGCGCACGCACGCAGTATCGTTAATGCAATGCGTTGCCATGATTACAGAACCAAACAATGCGTTTTCAGTTTTTTCGATACGCACAATCCTGTAAATGACGAATAACAGTTTGGGAGTAGAAAAATCATTAAAAGGTTTGATTAATAAATAATGTATTGATTCCTACATGACGACCGGTCTGGCGCAGTCGGTAGTGACCCTGCCTGCTACGCCGCGGTCCCGGGTTCGAATCCCGGTAAGGGCATTTATTTGTGTGATGAGCACAGATATTTGTTCCTGAGTCATGGATGTTTTCTATGTATATAAGTATTTATATATTATATATATCGTTGCCTAAGTACCCACAACACAAGCCTTCTTGAGCTTACCGTGGGTCTCAGTCAATCTGTGTAAGAATGTCCTATAATATTTATTATTATTTTATTATTTATACCTAATAACATAAGTGACCATGACTGATATGTTACTTAACACTTATAAAGTTAAAAATATGCATAGGTAGAGTATTTTACAATAACAATTTATGTGCTTTAACATGTTTATTTAAGACTCATAGATATTTTTAAACAATTAGCAAAAGTGGGTTAAGTATCATAACACAGTCTTGAAAAAGTTTGACGTCGTCGAACAATTCGCAATAAAAGAAAAGGGCATTATTTCGTCAAATTGAAGTTTGTTTTGAAATTAAGCTACAATAATCACTACTACTGAACGTATTATAGCTGAAAAACACAACAATCTATATAAAAAACATTTTTTTTTTAAGAGAAACACAAAAAAATTAGAAAAAATCTTTAGACGCCATTTTCTCAAAATGGTTGGCGTGTGGGTTGACACATTATTGCTTATCACCATCCATCTTATGTTCGTTTTTATAGCCGATAGCTCATAGTTTACTAGCTCGCGGTGGGACCAGTGCCTTAAGTATGTGTTTATCGACGCCTAATAGGTACTTACGTGTAGTTTAGACTTAAATATGATTCTGATATCAAACTTCATTCGAATAGGCTTGGTTGTATGTTCTTATAGTTATGTAATTAACGTGGTACCATTAATTATAAGGGTGTGACGTAAAAGGAAAAAGGAAAAAAGGGGAGAAATGTGTGACGCGTGAACAAATCGTGACAAATGGTACAAGTTGTTGCTACTTTCTGGGTATCACGTACGCTACGATTTACATTCTAACGAAATATTATTAGGATTTGTATAATTATTTTATTTTATTTATCTATTTTAAACCCCGAAGCAGTGTTATAAGTTTGACGTGTCTGTCTGTCTGTCTATCTGTTTGTCTGTCTGTCTGTCTGTCTGTTGTGGCAACGTAGCTCCCGAACGGACAAACTGATTTAGATTTTTTTGTTTGAAAGATGAATTAGTCGGGAAATCGGTCCACTATGTCGGGTTTTTTTTTTAATTTTATTTGTCCTACTGCAGGTCAGAGGCTTCTTTTTTCCCGCCACTCATAACCATTGGCCGTTCGCTACAGCCGGCCACTCGTAAAATGCATCGAGGTCATACCTTCACAAGGATAAAATAGTTCAGCAATTCCCGAATAGTTTGTACTTGGATCATGTCTCCGATTTTGATAAAAATTGGTAGGCTGATAAAGTCCATGATGCTGAGCAAGTCCCACTAGGTTTCCCAAAATATCCTATGTTGTTTGTATGAAACTTTCCTTTTTTGTTACCAAAAATGTATAGAAATATGGTTGATGGAATTTCTACCCGCTCATGAACGGGGTATTTCCTCAATTTCTATTACGTTCCATATTATAACCCTACAACGCACGACTTTTTTTCGCGTAAAAAATATATGATATAGTTACTTGGAGTTTTCCTTCAGGAAAAATAAAAAAATTCAAATATTAGTTTGGTAGAAAATTTTTTTTTCCTGTTCCACATGTGGAACTCCATGCATTAAGCTCTAAAAGGCCGTAAAAAGTTTCGTTCATATCGTCTAAATAACAATAATTACAAAATTAAACAAACTACGAGCAAAACATTAATCGTTCCTATAAGTTAGACGAAGTTTAAGTCTGATGCCGATGTTAATGACTCTAAAAGACGCACATTTTTTACAATATTTAAACTTAAATGCATAGAGTACCACATCGGGAACGCATGAAGAACTGGTGATTGCATTCGCCTGTCTAGCCGCAATGCCACAGCCACTGTTGTCAAGCAGCGAGATCGTAAAAGCCAAGTGTATCCTTTAACGTACAATAGATGTCGCTACCTACCACATTAAGTAGCGTAATTCGGATTCATATTGGTTGTACCACATTGGGAACTGTATGCATTATAGGGAGAAAATGTGTGTCTCGTTTCTCGTTGCACGTCATATTCGGTTGCATGCCAAGTTGCAGTGACAGTGCGGCCGATAAAAGATGCATACACGCCATTCCGAGATTGCTTTATGTTTTTGTACGAGCACTTCACAAGAATGGTCTTTGTTTTGACCCAGGAGTGTAAATAAATAAATATACTCTGTCAAACAAGTCTGTCAGTATCTTGAACAAAGAAAACTATAGGTATCCTTTTCTCTAGCACCCTAAAGAAAAGGATGCATATAGTTTTCTTTGTTCTTATTTACTGACAGACTTGTTTGACAGAGTATATTATTGAGTATTCTTACACTGAAACACTGATTTTAACTTTCATTCATTTTTATACATAAACTTGCAAACGGAATTTAAAACGTCGTCGGAGGTTAGTGTTAAAACATAGCGATTAAGTCCCGTTTGCAATTTTAAATATTATTACCTTACAACAACATTCCGTATGATGTTTAAAATCTTATTGTAACATTTTCGTTTTATTTCAATATGTAAAAATTAAATATACATACATACAATCATGCCTATATCCCATAAAGGGGTAGGCAGAGCTCATGGAGCTAGGTAATTAAGTTTCAGTGCCACTCTAGGCAATTAAGGGGTTGAAAGAAAACGAAATTGTGACATTGCAGTGACAGGTTGCCAGCCTCTCGCCTACGCCACAATTTAACTCAAATCCCACAGTCAAATACCACAGACAAAAATTAAATAATTATAAAAGCTAAAATATTGCGTTAGCTCCTTCTTAAATGAAGTTCTTTTTAATGAAAACCATGAATATACACCAAACCGTCGTTTCCCACAATCATGTAACATTCAGGTGACAAATAGGCACAAGTCACACATCATGGATATTGATTGGTTCAGTAATAGCCGACTTTGATGTCCGTCCGCTTGTAATCCACGGGCAACCGACAGTTTCATAATAGTTCATTATAATGACTTATATGATTATAAGCCACGAGGATCGTGATATAAAAAGTGATGTCAAGTTTTCTTGGCATATTTTATATTGATAAGATGCAACTTTCCAAGAACTAATTAAATTATTTTCATAGAAAGTATTTCACTACTATTTCATAAACATGAAATAAATGTCATATACGAAGAAACTTGAGAAAGAGACTTGGAGGCCTTGGTCACTTTTACTTTGTATATGACATTTATTTAATGTTTAAGATGCAACTTTGATATTATATACATACATACATTAATATCAAAATGATGTTATTTTTGAGTTAAAAGACAGCCTGGGTCACGTAATTACCTCAAGATGTTTTTTCTTTCTTTATTTATGTTAGCAGTTTTGAGCTGTAATAGGATGCAACTTTGATATTATATACATACATACATTAATATCAAAATGATGTTATTTTTGAGTTAAAAGACAGCCTGGGTCACGTAATTACCTCAAGATGTTTTTTCTTTCTTTATTTATGTTAGCAGTTTTGAGCTGTAATAGAGGGAAGAAATGAGGCACGAGGTAGTTCAGTTGTTTGTTCAGTTTTTTTTTTAATAGTTACGGAATCTTTAAGAATTAAGAATGCACTCCAAAGGATAAATTTAGACGCAACCACATCCAGTTAACAGTTTTCATTGATTTGATATTGTGAATATTGAATCAACTAATAATTATCTGATTTCCACCAAAACGAAATATGTACCTCACAGCGGTTCATAAATTCAATTATGAAACAGCAAATCCTATTACGCAACTGTTAGCAAACATATAAAAACAAAGTTGAGCGCTACGAAATTCATTAGTCGTAGACGTGCTACGCGCGGTCGTAGACCCCTGGCGTAAGCCTACGAGACGTATGAGGTTAGGAGCGCGTAGCACACTGACGCATGACGGTGCGGAGTGCGAAGACAATTACATAAATAAATAAATAAATAAATAAATATTGGGGACACCTTACACATATCAACTTAGCCCCAAACTAAGCAACGCTTATACACTGAGAAAAAATACAACCAGTTTTCATGTTCGTTCAACAAGTTTTTTGGTTAAAATAGCGCCTACGTGCTCTTTGGTTCAGACAACAAGCTACTTGTCATTTGAATCGGCAATATATTTGAATCAACAAGTCAATTTTATAAAAACAACCTGACACATATTGTTTTAAACATACGTTTGGCTGATTCAAACGGATAAACCGCAACAAGTCGAACTTGTTAAATTCACAATGCAAATTTCTCTCAGTGTACAATTGAATTCAAAAATCTTCTTTGTCCACTGAAATGTACCGGACCACAATGGGGGTCACTTAAAAGAATGGGGTATGGCGCCACTGTAATGGGTCACTGGTGGGGGACACTTTAAGGACCCACCGGTGAGCCCCACTGAGAATGACTTGGGTCACACACCTTACTTATATACTACAGCTAGAAAAAGACTCAGGTAAGGTGGTAGGGGCATATTGACATATTGACATGTAACTTTTGTTATTAACAAATGTCAAATTTATTTTCAAAACAACAAATGTCAAAAATACAATCATAAGTAATAAACAATCACAATACAGCACACAAAAAATACAATAGTTATTTGCTATACAAGGGGGCAAAGTTGTATTTTAACGCCGAGTGTGGAATTGAAAAACGAGCAAGTAAAAGGATTCTATAGTTGAACCACGAGCGAAGCGAGTGGTTCGAGAATAGAATCCTGAACTTGCGAGTTTTTTAACACACGAGAAGTAAAATACATTTGCACCCGAGTGTAACACAAAACTTTTCCCCTCACTACAGCGAGGAAACTACAACGCAAAAAATGCGTTTATCACTGTTTCCAGTAGTTCCACAGGTGGTAAATCACCTTTGTTACTAGATTCACCTACTTTTATCAATTTTAAAGCAGTTAATTTGACGTTATTCAAGGTCAAATTACTTTACCCACTAATGGATAAAATGCGTCTTTTTACCCGCTGGTATTAAAGGACAAAACATGTGTTTCCGAGCTAGTGAGGGGAAAAAACTAATTTCTATCAAAGTGACTCGCATTTCATCAGAACTGTTTAGTTACCTTTTAGTAGCGTCACATTACGAGTGTATTAAATTTAAATAGAGGTAAATAAAGTTTTCCCCTCACTAGCTCGGAAACACGTGTTTTGTCCTTTAATACCAGCGGTTAAAAACGCATTTTATGCACGAGTGGGTAAAGTAATTTGACCTTGAATAAAGTCAAATTAACTGCTTTAATATTGATAAAAGTAGGTAAATCTAGTAATTAAGATGATTTACCACCTGTGGAACTACTGGAAGCAGTGATAAACGCATTTTTTTGCGTTGTAGTTTCCTCGCTGTGGGAAAAGTTTTCGTGAGGGGAAAGTTTTGTGTTACACTCGGGTGCAAATGTATTTTACTTCTCGTGTGTTAAAAAACTCACAAGTTCAGGATTCTATTCTCGAACCACTCGCTTCGCTCGTGGTTCAACTATAGAATCCTTTCACTTGCTCGTTTTTCAATTCCACACTCGGCGTTAAAATACAACTTTGCCCCCTTGTATAACAAATAACTATTATCTTAGGACATTCTTACACAGATCGACTGAGTCCTACGGTAAGCTCAAGAAGGCTTGTATTGCAGGCACTCAGACAACGATATATAATACTTCATGACTAAAGAACAAATACCTGAACTCGTCACGCAAATAAATGCCGTTACTGGGATCCTACCGGGCGTTTTTATTTATTTCGCTGGCTTGATGGTTGAAGTCTTGGTGGATCAGTGGGCAGAGTGCTGGAGTGTCGATCCGGAGGCCGATTTATTAGGATTTATTGTACCTTTACCTTAGTCCGTTCTACTATTCACCAAAATTTAATAACTTTAAAACTCCAGTATTTGTATGGACAAATACTAATAATTTATTTATTTATTTATTTGAAAACAAATAATATAATGACGCGTTCATTTAATACCGAAACCGAAACCGAATAATGCCGCCGGATAAATCGAAACCGCGGCCGCCACTCAGGCTATTCAGCATTTTGTGGTTTATAACAAAACTCATAATGATGACTGAAATTACTGTTATTTGATATATTTAACCCCCGACGCAAAAGCGACGGGGTGTTATAAGTTTGACGTGTCTGTCTGTCTGTCTGTCTATCTGTCTGTCTGTCTGTCTGTCTGTTTGTCTGTCTGTCTGTCTGTCTGTCTGTCTGTCTGTCTGTCTGTCTGTCTGTCTGTCTATCTGTCTGTCTGTCTGTCTGTCTGTCTGTCTGTCTGTCTGTCTGTCTGTCTGTCTGTCTGTCTGTCTGTCTGTCTGTCTGTTGTGGAAGTCACCAGCAACAAGCTGAGATGAGGCCATTTCGTGGCACTTCATTCCTTTGTGTCTTGTTGTTATTATGTGTGTTTTGTCTTGCCTGTCGACGCGGCGTCTTTTTCTATACAGTTGGTCCGACGCTACGCTCGCGAGACGCTAGATGTAGGGGGACCCTAACTCAAGAGAACCGTAAAAGAATACATAACATTCAAAATTATATAAAACCACTACAATTTTACTTACCTTAAATGATAACCTGGTGAGCCCCCACCTGTTCAACGTAGTAGTTTATTAACAAACACATGTATACATATATACAATACTACAACTTTGCCTATAATAACTTTATTTAACCCTAAATAAAACGCTTGCAAAAAGAAGCTCAAAAAACACCCATTCAAGGTACATTTACCCTAAATATATCCTTTACACGTGACATGCCAAGAAACTTACCTAAAAGGCGATAAATCCATTTTCATCCCTTATTTGAACATTTACCCTTTTTTATAAAGAGTTAAGGTAGATTTTAGAAGTGGAGTTTGAAGGTATTTTAAGGTTTTGATCTGAAAAGGTCCCTTTAAGGGTGGCTTCAAACACATTCTTGTATCGGAGATATTTAGCCACATATTCATATCCTTGTGTACATGTATAGATATCGACTTCGTTGTGGCTTTGCATACTCAGTATACGGTACATATCTATACTTATCCATACTAATAGTTAATATTATAAATGGGAAAGTGTTAGACGACCGGTCTGGCTCAGTCTGTAGTGACAATGTCTGCTGAGCCGCGGTCCTGGGTTCGAATCCCGGTAAGGGCATTTATTTGTGTGATGAGCACAGATATTTGTTCCTGAGTCATGGATGTTTTCTATGTGTATAAGTATATCCATACTAATATTATAAATGGGAAAGTGTGTGTGTCTGTTTGTTTGTCCGTCTTTCACGGCAAAACGGAGCGACGAATTAACGTTTTTTTTTTAAGTTGAGATAGTTGAAGGGATGGAGAGTGACATAGGCTACTTTTTGTCTCTTTCTAACGCGAGCGAAGCTGCGGGTACACGCTAGTATTTATCTATTTAAGTATGTATATCGTCGCTTAGCACCCATAGTACAAGCTTTGCTTAGTTTGGGGCTAAGTTGATCAGTGTAAGGTGTCCCCAATATTAAAGAAAAAGTGTGTGTGTCTGTTTATTTGTCCATTTTTCACGGCAAAACGGAGCGACGAATTGACGTGATTTTTTAAGTGGAGATAGTTGAAGGGATGGAGAGCGTCATAAGCTACTTTTTGTTTCTTTCTAACCCCCCCACTTCCCTGAAATGGGGAGTAGAAGTTTGTATGGAGCATTCCGCAAGTTTCAATTTGTCACGAGCGAAGCCGCGGGCCAAGCTAGTATTGATTATATGTACGAGTAGATATTGTTGTTTACCGCGATAGTATATAGCACAGGCAACGGGTGACTAAACATATACTAGCCCCGATGCAGTGGAGTAAGTCTAGTAGTGCAGAAATATTTTGTTTATTTTAATAACTTGTACACATGTAGGTATATCACGACCCAGTAGTGAGAATTGTAGAAGTATTATAATATAATCGATGGAATCAGGCGTTACTTTGCGGAAATCCATGTTAATCGTAAACTAGAACGTTCCTTTGCTAATCCGCGAATTGATAACGTGCAAGTCAATCAGTGTTAACCTATTGTACTTACTTGCGTATTTTTACATGCAATTAATTTTCCCACCCTCCCACCGCAAAAATAAAAATAAATACGCAAATAAATACAACAACCCACCACCAAAAATACAAAACTCGACACGTGTTTCGCCTCTCTACGAGGCATCCTCAGGAGCTGATGTTGACGGTCCGAAGTTCCGCAACTGACTGATCGTCTCCAGAATGGTCGGCCATATTTATACTTTGTCCACCCCCTACCAAGCAAGTTAGATGGAGAAATTCGTAATAACGGCGATGACGCAACATTCAACTGCTCATTAAGGATCAACCCCTATTGTTGTACCTAATTATTTCCAACTGTTCCAAAACCCCTAAACGCAGCCCTTTCTCACATACATGTAATACATCAAAAGAATGATTATCTGATACAGTATGGCCACTCTCTATCAAATGCTTTGCAAAATTGGATCTTTCTGGATGGTTGTGCCTGTACGACGCCATATGCTCCTTGTACCTGGTAGTGAAATTTCGGCCCGTTTGGCCCACGTACACTTTGTTACAAACATCACAGGTCAACTTATAAACCCCAGATTGTTTCCCTTTCTCGATCCTGTCTTTTCCGTTGCAAAGCTTGGAGTGCAAAGTATTATTTGTCCTAAAGGCCACTGGAATGTCGTTTGACTTCAAAACCTTATAAATGGCCTCCGACACTTTGCCAACATAGGTAATGCTCGCTTGACACCTCTTAACCGGTTCAGAAGAACGTGCCGCATACAACATATTGTTAACCATAACCATTCGCTTCTTTCTGATGATGCCATCAATGATTGACTTATCATAGCCGTTCGAAACTGCCAAGTGGTAAATATTGTTCAATTCGGCTCGATAGTGTTCCTCAGAAAGAGGCACAGACAACATCCTATGCACATAACAGTGAAAAGCGGCTAACTTATGCTGCCAAGGGTGTGTAGAAGAAGCTGGTATAACCGTGTCAGTATGTGTAGGCTTGCGGTAAATTTGGAATTGATGGCTATTATTTACTCTAGTAATGGTCAAATCTAGAAAATTCAGTGACTTGTCTTGCTCTAGTTCCTTCTTAAACTTGATCTTTGGATGTTTACTATTAAGCCCAGTAACAAATGAATCCAGCAGGTCCATACTCCCCGTCCAACAAATAATCAAATCATCTACGTATCTGAAGTAATACAATATATTATCATTCCCTGCAATGTGCTGGTTCTCAAAGTGGTCCATAAAGACATCCGCCATTAAAGGACTTAGCGGAGAACCCATGGCCAAACCATCACTTTGCAAATAATACTGTCCCCCAAATCTAAAATAATTATGTTTCATACAAAGAGCAGTTAAATCTATCAACTCATCTACCTCCCCTGGATGTAAACGTTGCTTTTCAAAAAGGTCCCTAAGAATATCCAAAGTCTCCCCATACGGCACATTCGTAAACAAACTATCTACATCCAACGAAAGCAAGACAGCATTATCCGGAACAATAATATCTTTGATCTTTTCTATTAACTGCAAAAAAATTGCACGTGTCGAGTTTTGTATTTTTGGTGGTGGGTTGTTGTATTTATTTGCGTATTTATTTTTATTTTTGCGGAGGGAGGGTGGGAAAATTAATTGCATGTAAAAATACGCAAGTAAGTACAATAGGTTAACACTGATTGACTTGCACGTTATCAATTCGCGGATTAGCAAAGGAACGTTCTAGTTTACGATTATTATAATATAGTTTATTTTGACTGTTTGTTCTTATTTACTGACAGACTTGGTTGACAGAGTATAGGTACACATGCAATATTATTTTGCAAACCAGTACAGTAAAATAGCAACATAATATGGTACACTGAGAGAAATTTGCATTGTGAATTTAACAAGTTCGACTTGTTGCGGTTTATCCGTTTGAATTAGCCAAACGTATGTTTAAAACAATATGGGTCAGGTTGTTTTTATAAAATCGACTTGTTGATTCAAATATATTGCCGATTCAAATGACAAGTAGCTTGTTGTTTGAACCAAAGAGCACGTAGGCGCTATTTTAACCAAAAAACTTGTTGAACGAACATGAAAACTGGTTGTATTTTCTCTCAGTGTATTGTTTTTACAGTATTGTCAACCAATTGGAACCCTAGGCCACTGTAGAACTATGTCACAGTGACGTTATAAATCAAATTGTAAGAAATCTCTTACTGCTTGTCATTTTGACAATATTGTAGAGTTGACTGAATATATCATGTGCTATTTTCAGTACATACTCGTGTGGTGTTTTTTGTCGGCACTAGTACGCAACGTGGTCGCTTCGGTCGTGCTGTAATGTATCGCCAGTCGTTTCGAAATTCATTTGATATTTTAAATCTTTGCAAAATTACTTAAATAAAAAATAACCTAACCACAAAATTAAAATTTTGAAAAAACCCCCGGCCGCGATATTGTTGACCGATTTTCATGAAACATGGCTAGGAACACTCCTGACTAACTCAGCTTTCAGACAAAAAAACTAAATCTAAATCGGTTTATCCGTTCGGAAGCTACGATGGCACAGACAGACACACACACACACAGACATACAGACAGACAGACACGTCAAACTTATAACACCCCGTCGTTTTTGCGTCGGGGGTTAATAAAACTATATTAGGAATTAATAAATTTGTTCCGCCTATTGTCCTTTGAGCCGTCGGCAAGCCAAACCCTCCTTAGAACATTTACACTATTTTTTGCTGTGTAGTTTCTTATGGGTTAGCAACGCGCACGTGACACTCCTTGAGTTGCAGTCATCCATAGGTGCCGGTGACCGATTTCCATCAGACGAACCGCAAACTTGTTTGCCACTGACGTAGTATTAAAAAAACTTACTTGAACATTTTAATTCATTCGTATACCCGTGACAATCAGAAAGGCGAATATCTGTCTAAAAGGATTTTCTCAGACGGATGCGGATCCCGGGTATTACCTCGTCAACCCTTCATTCCACCCTAAATCAACATTATACTACTGTATTTTATACTGGCTTTCAACTGTAACATTTCGGGAATATTAGAATCTAGAGCAGAGCCTAACTGGGGAAGTACCTCCGCCTTACAGAAGACCACCCAAATAGCACTAGACCCTACTCAGTGTTGTGTTTCTGCCGGTGAGTAAAGCTGCCAGAGCTCCAGGGTGCGGTGCGCTGGTGACGGAAGTACCTACAGAACTAATTTGTTCCGTCTTTTGTCCTTTGAGTCGTCTACAACCCAAACCCTCCTTATAACTTGTATACTCTGTGTACTTAACACAGCAAAAAGGAGTGTACAAGTTGCTAATGGGTTGGCAACGCGCATGTGACACTCCTTGAGTTGCAGGCGTCTAAAGGTGACGGTGACTACTTTCCATC
The DNA here is from genome assembly GCF_023078275.1 of Leguminivora glycinivorella. Lineage (NCBI taxonomy): Eukaryota > Metazoa > Arthropoda > Insecta > Lepidoptera > Tortricidae > Leguminivora > Leguminivora glycinivorella. Next base: position 4,294,849 of record NC_062976.1, on the reverse strand, counting down.
AGGCAGACCGTATGCTTGTTTGCCACCGACGTAGTATATATGTAAAAAAAGCTTGCCAAAATACCCCAATGGCATGTAACCATGACAACTGTGTATATATTCAGGCAAAAAAAAATCGTCTTTAAAATTATTTGCAGACATGTAAAGTACGAGTACAGTATGATTGTTGAGGGTTAAGTAAAGAGTATGATATCGATTTTGAAATGTGATATATATTGAAGTAGGGTAAACTCGCCTCATTCGGTGACACGCCTAATTCGGTGATACAAGCTTTGAACCACTATTCCGAAAGACGAATTTTGGTTGTTTCGCCGAATTAGGCCGTTTTTACATTGTCCGACCCGATATCGGATGTCGGACCGCCATCCTACATCCGATAAACGCTTCCGATAGTGTCGGATGTCGGTCCGATAAAACGCATTGTTCCAAATCAATGAAGTATGATTTTGTATCAAAAAATATTTAAGTAATGGTTTATATTTAATAATTATAAGCACTATATCCTAAATATTATATTGTAAAATTAAGATAACGAGCATAAAAAATACTCAGAGTATCAGGCAAAATAAATAATTTTACATTCAACTATATCTACTAAAAGATGAAAAAACTAGTATCCGCAATTCGGACCGATGCATTACAACCTTTTTTTTTTCAATGGGAATTTTCAACTAATTTGAATTTCGATCATTAGCAGCTGTTTAATAGACACCATTTTTGTCACGCACACTACTACAAACGTATACTTATATACATTATATACGCACACAAACAAATATTATCGGCCGACAACTGGCGGGGGGTCCGGCATGCCAAAAAATGTCGGAAGCGTCCTGCCGATATCGGCAGTTCCATGGTGCCTCGGACAAAAACTGTTGTAGGAGAGTGCCATCTGCATTAAATCCGCAATTTTTGCGTTTTATATCGATTTTAGTAATAATGATCTATTAAATACATAAATGAAGACCTGAAAGCGCATAAATCTTACATTTTACATCCTTCCTACATCCGATATCGGATCGGATAATGTGAAAACGGCCTTAGACGTGTCACCGAATGAGGCGCGTTTACCCTAGTTTATAGTCTGTTCAGAAAGTCAAGAGTCGTGGAATGTATTGGACCCCATAGGTACTATCAGCCGCAAAAGTGCATGGCGAATGAAATCAATGATTATTCGTAATTTCTCCATGCACTTTTGCAGCTGATAGTACATTTCACGACTCTTGACTTTCCTAACAGAGTCCAGTATAAAATTATTGTAGTTGAACAGAATGAATATAGAAATCAACATAAAATTAATATTTTTATATGGTATGAGGGTTTGGTAGGTAGTGTACAGTCAACTATACAGCTGTGAATACAGAAAAAGTGCGAAAAATATGTATACACATTTTAATGTACAAGCAATAAAGTTCTGAACAACCCCGAACGAACCCTGCCGAAGCCTAAGCCGAAGCCTGCGTTGCGGATGACTTTTCAAACGTGACTAGTGTTATTGTTTTTAATTTATGATTGCCTGTGTAATGTGCAAAACTTTGTGTTTTTATTTACTAAATTATGTCCTAAACAAAAAAAATATAAAAAAAAAGTTCTGTACAATTGTATTGTATTACAAATATTCTTTATTGCTCACCAATATAACAAGATGACATTAAAAAATAAGCACACAACTTCAATTAACTATGGTAAACAACAGGCGGACTTATCGCTAAAGAGCGATCTCTTCCAGACAACCTTTGGGTAGTGGAGGCAAGACACAAAAAACAACTCGTACACATATTTTTGGCACTTTGTATTCACAGTTGTTGCTGACTGTACACCATCATCGTGAAACTGTAAACAATTCTCGGTTTAAATTGTCAATCAGTCAGATTACAAACTAACCTCAGCTCGATGGTAAACTAACGGGTTTATAAACTTACAGTGGCATAAATGTCAAAATACACATCTGTTTACACACACATACATACACATTCAATAACCACAAAATTAAAATTTTGAGAAAAGCCCCGATCGCGACATCGTAGGTTGATTTTCATGAGACATGGCTAAGAACACTCCCACTAACTCAGCTTTCAAACAAAAACAAAACTAAATATAAATCGGTTTATCCGTTCGGGAGCCACAGACAGACACACACTCAGCCAGACAGACAAACAGACAGACAGACACGTCAAACACCCCATCGTTTTTGCGTCGGGGGTTAAAAACAAACAACTTAAAAGTAAACTTAAACAACAAAAGTCCTATAGCACCTAATATTAAAAGCAACACTACTAATCATTCAAATTCCAACCTTACCGTGTCTCCCCTAAGTCAGTAATGGCGTACTGACTCATATATCTACTGGTTGATCTTTTTTCGTCGGTAAACAACACTTGACACGTATGTCGCGATCGATAGCGTGCGGCTCGGCCCGCAACACGGCTCGGACTGAGGGTGGGACATCCTGTAGAGCATTTTGCAATGCTTTTTTAAAAAACATACATACATCCATATTTAATATTTTTCCCCTCACTAGCTCGGAAACACGTGTTTTGTCCTTTAATACCAGCGGGTAAAAACGCATTTTATCCACTAGTGGGTAAAGTAATTTGACCTTGAATAAAGTCAAATTAACTGCTTTAAAATTGATAAAAGTAGGTGAATCTAGTAATAAAGATGATTTACCACCTGTGGAACTACTGGAAACAGTGATAAACGCATTTCTTTGCGTTGTAGTTTCCTCGCTATAGTGAGGGTAAAAGTTTTGTGTTACACTCGGGTGCAAATGTATTTTACTTCTCGTGTGTTAAAAAACTCGCAAGTTCAGGATTCTATTCTCGAACCACTCGCTTCGCTCGTGGTTCAACTATAGAATCCTTTCACTTGCTCGTTTTTCAATTCTACACTCGGCGTTAAAATACAACTTTGCCCCCTTGTATAACAAATAACTATTAAGGGCCGGTTGCATCAAATAAAACCGTCTGTCACCGTTAAAGCGTTCGTTAAATTTGATTGTATGGGAAATTCCATAGTCGTCTGCTGTGTGTCGAAGATTGTGTCTGTCAAATGTGGTTGATACAACTGGCCCTAAATGGGAAAGTGTGTGTCTGTTTGTTTGTCCGTCTTTCACGGCAAAATGGAACGACGAATCAACGTGATTTTTGTTGGTGGCTTTTGTGGAGATAGTTGAAGGGATGGAGAGTGACATAGGTTTATTTTTGTCTGTTTTTAAACGCCCACTTCCCTGAAATAGGGGATGGCAGTTTATATGGAACATTCCGCAACTTTCGAATTTATCGCGAGCGAAGCCGCGGGCAAAGGCTAGTAGTTACATACGTTAATTCTGGAATCTCGAAAGGGGTTGGCAGAGCATATAAAACTGCTCAAGTAGCAGTGCCACTCTTAGCAATTAACTGGTCGAAAAAACCCAAAATTTTGACATTGCAGTGTCAGGTTGCTAGCTCATCGCTCACACCAAAAACCCAAATCCGAAAAAATCTTCTTAGAAAATTCTTACGTAGACGTTAGACCACAGTGAACGCCTGTCAAAAACGCGAGCAGTCGACCTGTCATATCCCACTCATACGAGCATGGTACGCGTTCACCTACACGAGCTTAGACTGTGTGCGTTAGGAACGCGCCTCTTTCATATATTTGATTTCCACTGTCCGAGGTGTGACGAAACATTGACACTTTTGGTAAGACTACCACTTCTTACTAGCCTATTGTAGTGTCCCACTGCTGGGCAAAGGCCTCCCCTCGCTTCTTCCACTCCACCCTGTCACGTGCGTAACCCTACCAGCGTGGATAATGCGCCCGAGTCATCCCGCCATCTCTTCGACGATTACCGCGTCCTAATCCATCCATTCAATCCATCTGCTCGCTACGAGGCAAATTTCTTACGTCATAAAAAAGTATCATAATATTTTTTTTTAATCCCCGCCGCAAAAACGACGGGTGTTATAAGTTTTACGTGCCTGTCTGTCTGTTTGTTTGTCTGTCTGTGTTTGTGTGTGTCTGTTTGTGGCATCGTAGCTTCCGAACGGATGAACCGATTTAGATTTAGTTTTTTTGTCTGAAAGCTGAGTTTGTCGGGAGTGTTCTTAGCCATGTTTCATGACAATCGGTTTACTATGTCGCGGTCGGGGTTTTTTCAAAATTTTAATTTTGTGGTTAGGATACATCAGCAGCTGGTCCATACAAGCCGATTCCCGCCGGCTTGCCTAAACTTGATAAGTAGTAAAGTACCTAATGTTAAGGTAGGTTTATTTTTGCTCAGTGTTGCCTAGTAGAAATTTTTACCAGCCGCCACTGTTAGGTTATTACCTTATTTGCCGTCAACTAGATGTTATTCTTAATCCCTACATTTTTATTACGCTAAATTACTGTTTTAGCATTCTCGTAAAGTTTAAAGTACCTAATAAAGTATACCTTATTATTGTTAACTTATTTCTAAGCATTTTTACAGCTTTCATTTCTTTTTAGAGTTAAATATAAATTAGCTGGCTATAAATTCTAAAGGTTGATTGTAATAGTGTGCTTATCACAAGACCACCTGTTGGTTTTTCCTTGGTGACCAAAAATGTATTTCCCTACCTTGGTAACACGATAGTAACTATAATAAGCTTCGGAAATGTCACTGAATGTGAAATTATTAGGACGATACAGGAAGGGTCAATTCTCCATACAAACGCTCTCGACTATTTCCTCCCTGGTTTTTGAAGATAGAGCAATGATTTTTCCAACACAGGTTATTATTATTTTTATCTGTGTCGGACCGTTTTGACTTTTTTGATATTTTTATTTTTAAAGACCTAGCGGCCAATCAAAAATTTCCGAAAACGCCCTTTTTCATTATGGTGCAAAAAAAAGGTGTGATACTCAAGATTGGTAACCGTGAGGAAACCAGACTAATTCCAATAAGGCCTAGTTGAGCATTTCTTTGGTTTTTTTGCCACTTTTATGAAGTGTGATATTTTTGAAAAAAAAAATGCTATTTCTACTCAGAATTACTAGTTTTTTCAATCCTAATAGTTAAAAAATTGTCCCATACGATTTTTTCTTACTTTGTTACCATTTTTCGTACATGGGGTAACAAAAGAGGAAAATAACAAAAATATATCGAAATTGTGGGACATTTTTTGTCTCCCAGTGAGATGGAAAGTACTCTTGATTCTGAGTACAATTGACCTAAAATTCCCTAAAACAATCAAAATTTTTTTATTGGCAAAAAAAAAAAAAATGCTCAGTTACCCTTCGGGTTGGAAGGTCAGATGGCAGTCGCTTTCGTAAAAACTACTGCCTACGCCAAATCTTGGGATCAGTTGTCAAAGCGGACCCCAGGCTCCCGTGAGCCGTGGCAAATGCCGGGATAACGCAAGGAGGATGATGATGCCTCAAGATTGGTAACAATTAGCCAGAAAAACTAAACGGTCCGACACAGATTATTTCTTTGTTATTCAGATTCTTAAATTTCGTTCCGATTGATTAAGTTTTGAAAGAGGAAACAATCAAGAGCAGAACCTCGAATTAAAAAAAAAAAATATTTTAACGGAGTAGTTCTTAATGGGCAATTTTTTTTCGATAAATCTAGTTAATAACATTACTATATTAACTAAAATTCCCAAATTGAAATTCCATTTTAGCATTTCCGCTCCTGTATTGTCTTAATAACCTAAGTAAAATCATCGCTTGTTTATCCTTTCGAAACTTTATTGCGTTTTACACTGAACAATACAATAGCCATTATGAAACTATCAAATAACGGTTAGAAACAGCTGTTGTCTACACCACAGCAAACTATAAACAATTATTATGATACCATTCCTAAATACACGACCATATTCGAACGGCAGATGGTGGCAGATTCAGCAAAGATATGAATACAGCCAAAGTTGTAGAAATATCTACACAAACTTAATGCACAGATGTATGATAATGGTATTAGATTTTTATGTAATATTTCAATATATTTTGGATTTTCTAACAAAGGCAGGCAAGCGTGGTCGCGTGATTAATGATACAACGTCAGCCCATTTCGTACTATTTGTTTGTAAGTGCGGTAGGGACGCACCGATGCGATAAAGTTTATCGAACTAATGTGCTACGCCAGCAGGTCTCATTTTTTCCCTACACTGAGAGAAATTTGCATTGTGAATTTAACAAGTTCGACTTGTTGCGGTTTATCCGTTTGAATCAGCCAAACGTATATTTAAAACAATATGTGTCAGGTTGTTTTTATAAAATCGACTGGTTGATTTAAATATATTGCCGATTCAAATGACAAGTAGCTTGTTGTTTGAACCAAAGAGCACGTAGGCGCTATTTTAACCAAAAAACTTGTTGAACGAACATGAAAACTGGTTGTATTTTCTCTCAGTGTACCTGGCCCTATGTATGAAGAAACAACATAAAATATTATGAAATACCTCCGCAAGGTAGCCTTAAAACGTACTTTAATACGACTTTGACATAATAGGGTAATTTGTTTGGCGTAAAGGGTTGTCCAAGTTATGGTGGCAGTGGAAGGGGGAGAAGGGAGCAGACCGTCTATTTATGACTAGCGCAGGGTTGCTAACCTTATGTTTAAGTATACAGTATTTGCATGGCGAGAATTGAACCTATCGCGTAAAAATAATAACCTAACCACAAAATTAAAATTTTGAAAAAACCCCCGACCCGCGACATAGTGGACCGATTTTCATGAAACATGGCTAAGAACACTGCCGATTAACTCAGATTTCAGAAAAAAAACTAAATCAAAATCGGTTCATTCTTTCGAGAACTACGATGCCACAGACAGACACACACACAGACAGACAAACAGACATACAGACAGACAGACAGGTCACACTTGTAACACCCCATCGTTTTTGCGTCGGAGGTTAAAAAATATAGACGTTCTGTTAACAGCAAAAACAAAGGCGGCAAAAATATCGATTTTATTTGTAGCACCGCAAGAGGGTGTGCATATTTTCGCGGCTTTTGGACAGTAATATGATATTACAGATGACTGTACGCCCAACTGCCTAGTAGTATGGAAAATCCTGACTTAGTCACCTGACCTCACCATCATTCTACAAACATCCTAACATTTCCAAGGGGTTATTTCTTTAAACATCTAAATAGGAAACTAGGTATAAGTGCAATATTGATTTCAAAAGCTTTAATCGATCGAGCTTTAAGCTTTAGTACTAAAAGTTACTGTTACCTGACATCATTTTATCACCTCCTTATTATCTGTCAAAAATAACTTTTTATTATTCAGTAATTTTACGTCATTATTTACGACCAACATTCATACAGCGCTAGCCACCCCATCACAGTCGCCGTTATCAAATCATAATTTCCGCACATTACATTCGTAAACAAAACACCCATATAATTTTACGCCCCGAGTGCGCATAGGCAACTTTCCACTCAACACCAAAAGATACCATCCACCTCTAACCATACACGCAAATTCCAACTTTAAAAACTTAAATTTAAGACTCTAATTGCAAGTGAGGGTAGATGTGGGTTAAGTTTTTTGTATAGTGTATTCGCGAAGTCGTGATATCGGGCATTTATCAGTTTTATTACCACGTTGCGTGTTGATGGCGACTAGCGAGGCAAGGCTTTGCGAATAGTCGATTGAGTGCTTTGAATGCCATATTTGCGGAGGTAAATTTGTAGTGTCTCGTTTAGCAAAACTAGTCCTAAATCATCATCTATCGTTATCCCGGCATTTGCCACGGCTTATGGGAGCCTGGGGTCCGCTTTGACAACTGTTCCCAAGATTGAGCGTAGGCACTAGTTTTACGAAAGCGACTGCCTACCCGACTGCCTGCCTAAGCGACTACCTTCCAACCCGAAGGGTAACTAGGCTTATTGGAATTAGTCCGGTTTTCTCACAATGTTTTCCTTTTTTTACATTTCGCACATAAGTTCAGAAAAACTCATTGATGCGAGCCGGGGTTCGAACCCGCGACCTCCAAAACTAGATCGAAACTCACCAGCTGACGGTCTAAGTGCCACATAACAATCAAACGTATGCCGTTATCTAGAACACTTTCACTTATCTACAAAACAAAACTCTAACTAAACATTATCACTAACAATGATTACCTCTTTTGTAAGACTCCCATAAGAATAATAAATCTCATTTAAACATGTCCACACAATCACGACTAATTTCTCATTTTTTAAATTATTTTTAGGATTTCGATGGAGTAAATACGAGAAAACCTATGTTTGACCTTAGTGTAAATACTGAGTGGCATGAGGTCGCACAGGATAGGAGCAAATGAAAATCACACACAAACAGACAGACAGACACGTCAAACTTATAACACCCCGTCGTTTTCGCGTCGGGGGTTAAAAAAAGCTAAAGCATGAAGCTAATAACCTAACCACAAAATTTCAATTTTGAAAAAACCCCGACCGCGACATAGTGGACCGATTTTCATGAAACAGGGCTAAAGAACACTACCGACTAATTCAGGATTCAAACAAAAAAACTAAATCTAAATCGGTTAATTAACGGATTACGTTCGGGAGCTACGATGCCACAGACAGACATACAAACAGACAGACAGACAGACACGTCAAACTTCTAACACCTCGTCGTTTTTAAAAAAAAAAAAAAATGTTAAAAAAAAGTTTCAATATAAAGTATTGAAACTAAAATATAAACTTACAATACTTTTTACCCAACATGATAAATAATGAAATTCAAACCCAGATCAAAAGGAATATCAAATGATTATCCGATATCTAAGTTAAAGGGAAAACTCCCCGCGGTTTCGAAGTCTAGATTACCTAGAAAGGGCTAGGTCGATAAACAGGGACTTTATTTACGCGCTCAATGCAAATAAGGTACAGTGGGGCAAATCTCGACTGGGGGCAAATGTAACTGGTCCATTTTCCCATGTCTTACATTGTTTGCATTATTAAATAGAGTGTCCACCGGTTATATACGGTAGGCATGTTCAGTGGATACATGTAGAACTGAACATCATAGCGTCATAATGGAAAAATGGATTAGTTACAATTTGCCGCCCAGTCGAGATTTGCCCCGCTGTACCTTAAATAATAGATGTAGAAAAGCGAAACTTGCATTTAAAGAGTTTAATACCATAACATTTAAGAGAAGAATCTTTCTCTAAATGTGATGTTCATTTACATCAGCTAAAGAAACATTGTGTTGAAAGTCACTTAGTGAGTAAAACTCATTCGTCACAATGCTCAAAAAGTACGAGTTCAGGCACACTCTATATAGATTTAATCATATTATTAGTTTCGTGCAACATTCCATGGAAAAAGATTAACAATCCACAGTTTATAATTTTTTTCCAAAAATATATTTGATTTCATTACTTTAACTTTGTTTCGTTAAGTGACAAATATTATCAATAAGTCGATAAAACAGTTCGGTCAATCCCTTTGACAGTTTGATTTTTGCTATGAATAATTCCCCGATCTTTGGTTATATCGACTTAATACGTGAGTAACCCGCTTAAAATATTTTTAAATGAGTCTCACAGGAGTTTTATAGTTCATAGTATTTGCAGAGCTGGAACTGTGCCTATCGGGTTTATGATTTAAAAAATATCGCCAGCTCAACACGAAGTGGAAGTAACAACTTGGAAACTAATAATGCGAGTTTCATATCGATTTTTTACATTATTCTTCGCTCCTAGTTTATTCTATATGGGGCCACATCGCTTGTTAAAGAACTATTATGTCTATATAACTTAACCACAAAATTCAAATTTCGAAAATACCCCGACCGCGACATACCTATAGTAGACCGATTTTCATGAAACATGGCTAAGAACACTCCCGACTTACTCAGCTTTCAGACAAAAAAACTAAATCCAAATCGGTTCATCCGTTCGGGAGCTACGATGCCACAGACAGACACACACACAGATAGACAAACAGACAGACAGACACACACACAGACAGACATGTCAAACTTATAACACCCCGTCGTTTTTGCGTCGGGGGTTAAAAACCGGCCTTGCCGAAGTTACAATCGTTACGCTACTTAGCTTATTTTAAAGTACAGCTACTTTGCTTGTTTCTATGTCATAACTTCAATGAGCAATATGTACCTCTACTTACTGCAAAACGTAGTACAATACAGGTGTGAAAAAGATCGTCACACGTGTCGATTTAAAACACCCCCTTCGGGGTTGTCTATTGTTTGCCCGACAGTCATTTAACATAATATTCATTTGCCCGAATCTAACTTGCCTGAATTTCATTTGCCCGAATGATTTGTTTACCATAAAAATCATATGACATACTCGTTGTTTATCCGAATATTACCTTCCATAATCATACAATGCCATACTATTTGTTAGCCATATTATTAAGTGCAATAATATGGTTTCATAGAATATTCAAACTCCATAAGCAATTATTGCCATATTAATTGTTGCCCATATTATTACCTAACCTAACCTACTTTCTGATAGCAGTTTCATTTTCCAGGGGTCACAGTTCTAACCTAACCTAACCTACTTTTCCAGCAGTTTCATTCTCCAGGGGGTCACAGTTCTAACCTAACCTAACCTACTTTCTGATAGCAGTTTCATTTTCCAGGGGTCGCAGTTCTAACCTAACCTAACCTACTGTCTGATAGTATTATCATTTTCCGGGGGGTCACAGTTCTAACCTAACCTAACCTACCTTTCAAGCAGTTTCCTTTTCCAGAGGTTCACAGTTCTAACCTAACCTAACCTACTTTCTGATAGCAGTTTCATTTTCCAGGGGTCACAGTTCTAACCTAACCTAACCTACTTTCTGATAGCAGTTTCATTCTCTAGTCCTTCTAATACCTATTATAGTAGTTTTCGATTCTGCCAAAGCACATTATGGAAATTGACTTTTCTGGACGCTAATTTGTATGACAAATGATGGTATGGAATGTGGTAATTACGGATTTCGATGATTCTGACAAATGACATTATGGAAACTGACTTTATGGGAAACAAAGTTTCTGGCACTAGATTAATATAGTAAACAATGATTATGGCATAAGATGTTATGAGAAACAATATTATGATTGTTGAATAGGATGGCAAATAAAATTATGGCAAATGAAATTCTGGCAAATGGGGGTATCCCCCCCCTTCGGTCGTGTTTTCATTTATCGCCACTCCACTCGTTTCGAATTTCCTCTTTTCCGTACTTGTATCGTAATGTAGATACTATTAAACAAAGTACTAAGCGGAATATTTCCTCTCAACATCGAGGTCGCATTAAAAAAAAACTCGACGGCTGTTTGTAAAGTTGAAACTTTTTAAGCTGTTAAAAGTTTAGCCAACTTCGAATTTTCAAATACATTTTTATATTTTAATGCTTTTGCCTTGTTTAAAATATTGTTCAATGAATTGAAAGTCTACTTAATGTTTCAAAATAATGCCTTGTTTTGTTTTAGGTGAGTTTTACCTTTGCATTTACAGACAGGGATTTGGAGAATATTTTAGTGAAATATTTTGAAGGCAAACATTTTTTAATGGATAAAAATAAATAAGACTTAATGTCAAATTTAACAATATTCTATTACATTTGTATGTCTATTGGGTTATTTTTATATGAGTAAGTTCTTAAAAAACAAAAAATGAAAGACATGAAAATAAAAAGACAATATTATGACTCCGAAATACCTAAAAATCATTCGTTTATTCCATATTGTCTTCGGTTAGCGCGATAGGTACCTACTCATGTATTGCAAATTTATTATAGGTACGTGATAGGTATAATTCGGTGCCACAGTTTTATTTCATATTTTATTTTGTAAACGGGAAAATTCGCGAAAATCGAAGACAATAGAACAAAACTGAGACCCAAATCGAAAGATCAATTAATAGTTAATTTAATTCTGGAACGTGACTGTCCTCCTTGACATTTGAAGGGTTGCTCGCCCTAACTTGCCCTTTAACCTTTAACAAAAGGCTATATGTCCAAGGCTTTAGAAAGGTAGACAGTGCAAGTGTGTTGACAAATGCCAAAAGTACGAATGATTCGGGATGACAACTGTTTTTGAAGCGCTTCAATATTTTGCAAGGTATACGAGCATGTTAGGTGACGAGACAATGGTCGTTTACGCGATTCTGAGCCTCTACTTTCAGTTTTTGACGTTTTAGAATCCTAAATGAATTACTGACGTTTTAGTAATAGCACAAACTACATATTATTACATTAAAACGGGACTCAATCGCGCAAAACTTACGTTTATATTTTACCCGACGTTTCAAACGTGACATTACGTCCGTGGTCACGGGTAGACTGTCTGGGAGTTGTATCAACATCTAGCTGTACGAGTTTTTCGAACTACCCGCACTTGATTGTCATTGGCAACGTGGCAACCCTAGCCTAAAAGTGACTAATTTTACCTTATCATTTTTATTTTAATATAAGTAACGAAATTTACACTATTACAATAAATTTAAAAGTGGAAAATGTCTGCCTTGGGTGAGACTTGAACTCACGGCCTCTGGATCAATATTCCAGCGCTCTGCCAACTGAGCCACCAAGACTTCAACCAAGCCAGCGAAATTTTCCACTACTTAGGTCAATGGGACCCGTAAGCCTAGTGGCTTCGATTGCAGACGTTTCTGCTAATCAGAAGTTCAAATTTTACACTATTAGTTTCACACTTTTATTTCGTCACATATCACGTTTCAGTCAAAAATAAGGACACAAGAGTTCAGTCGCTTACATCGTTTGGTAAACTGGTCAGTTGTTTACGTCAAGGGTCTGCGGCGAATAATTAAGCTGTCAATTCTGAATGACGTGGTGTCGATCCATCAATTTGGTGTGTGGAGACCTTTTGCAGGTGTCGGAGGTTTCTAATATTACAGAATATATGGTTGGGCGGGACATGCTGCCAGGGAGATAGCAGGTAGATCAAAATGTAGACAGAATAGTGGCTGCTGTAGGAGGTATTAAGTATATTAAATATGTAAAAAACGGGTTACTCACGTATAAAACTCCTTGGAACTTGTACACTCTTTTTTGCTGTGTACTTAACACAGCAAAAAGGAGTGTACTAGTTTCTAATGAGTTGGCAACACGCACGTGACACTCCTTGAGTTGCAGGCGTCCATAGGTGACTGTGTCAGCTTTCCATCAGGCGGACCGTATGCTTGTTTGCCACCGACGTAGTATTAAAAAAAGGAAAAGCCGAAGATTGCTCGTCATGTTTTGCGTCAAAACAAGGAGCAATTTGTCTCAGCGCCTTTTTTGAGATATATTTAATCTTAGATTATTTATGCGTCAATAGGTAGGTACATTTTATACTGGAACGTCATATTAACTATGCTTAACTCTGAAATGTCCAGTATAAAATGAGCTAGAAGTGGATCAACAATTAAAGTCCGTGACCGTACCTATCAATAATAAGGTATTTTCTATTTTTGTTGAGATTGTAAATGATAACTTGGGAACCTGGCTATCCGTAAAGGCTGGTTTTTGGCATTCCTGTAGGTACCTGAAAAGAAGTAAAATACGTAAAGAACGGAACAGTCAACCAATTGGAACCCTAGGCCGCTCTTCAACCATGTCAAAATGACAAGCAAGAGATTTCTTACAATCTAATTTATAACGTCACTATGACATAGCTCTACTACAGTGGCCTAGGCTTCCAATTGGTTGACTGTACCTTATTATTAATCAGTAGTACCTTTACACCTGTCTTGTCAAAGCTCCTAAAACTTAGTTCTTGGCTTAAGTTTGTCACTTGTTTGTGTACACAACTCAAGTCCAATTAGTAACTAAAGTTACTAAAACTGTCGCGTCAATTATAAGTTGGATACAAGTTTAGTTGTTTTCAAATTGCGTGTATTGAGGCAATATTGCAATATTACTTGGGGGTTTAAATTTATACACTGCGGACATTAAGATCGGCGATATAAAACTTTGTTCTTTAGACATAAATTCCAACTATTATTATATTAGCTATACAGTGCGTAAATCTAATACGGGCGAATCTCTTACAGCTTGGCAAAGAGTAGAAATTAAACTATTTTTCCCCTCACTAGCTCGAAAACACGTGTTTTGTCCTTTAATACCAGCGGGTAAAAACGCATTTTATCCACTAGTGGGTAAAGTAATTTGACCTTGAATAAAGTCAAATTAACTGCTTTAAAATTGATAAAAGCAGATGAATCTAGTAATTAAGATGATTTACCACCTGTGGAACTACCTACTGGAAGCAGTGATAAACGCTTTTTTTGCGTTGTAGTTTCCTCGCTATAGTGAGGGGAAAAGTTTTGTGTTACACTCGGGGGCAAATGTATTTTACTTCTCGTGTGTTAAAAAACTCGCAAGTTCAGGATTCTATTCTCGAACCACTCGCTTCGCTCGTGGTTCAACTATAGAATGATTTCACTTGCTCGTTTTTCAATTCCACACTCGGCGTTAAAATATAACTTTGCCCCCTTGTATAACAAATAACTATTTTTTTATCACAGCAACACTTACTTTTCTCATACAAAAGTGACTCAATAGTTGCCAGATGCAAAACCAGTTTACATAGACGGTGGCGCCTCTATTATTAGGGTTCCGTAGTCAATTAGGAACCCTTATAGTTTCGCCATGTCTGTCTGTCCGTCCGTCCGTCCGTCCGTCCGCGGATAATCTCAGTAACCGTTAGCACTAGAAAGCTGAAATTTGGTACCAATATGTATATCAATCACGCTAACAAAGTGCAAAAATAAAAAATGGAAAAAAATGTTTTATTAGGGTACTCCCCCTACATGTAAAGTGGGGGCTGGTTTTTTTTTTCATTCCAACCCCAACGTGTGATATATTGTTGGATAGGTATTTAAAAATGAATAAGGGTTTACTAAGATAGTTTTTTGATAATATTCATATTTTCGGAAATAATCGCTCCTAAAGGAAAAAAAAGTGCGTCCCCCCCTCTAACTTTTGAACCATTATGTTTAAAAAATATGAAAAAAATCACAAAAGTAGAACTTTATAAAAACTTTCTAGGAAAATTGTTTTGAACTTGATAGGTTCAGTAGTTTTTGAGAAAAATACGGAAAACTACGGAACCCTACACTGAGCGTGGCCCGACACGCTCTTGGCCGGTTTTTGTCATGGGATATTGATATTAGGACAAAATAAACTTAATAAGATAAATTTTACTTAGAATTGAAATAAACAATTCTATCCATATAAAATAATGCGGCACGCAATGTAATGCAAACACACTAGCGTTAAACACTCATTGACAAGTTTAAAAGCACATTATGACGTATATGTATAACGTGACTGTCATCGCAACCATGTTTAAGAGCATTTTCAGAATTTGAGTCCCCCCAATTAGCGAAAGTTGTTAATAAAAATTAACTCGCTGTCACTTTTGTGACGACAATTAAGCATAAAATCTATTTAAAAATATGTATACTTTTTTTACATTCTGAATGTAGATTATAGCTTAAAGTTTATATAATTAACACCAAAACTATATTTTTATTGAAATTTCATGCTTATTTATCATCACAAAACTGACAGTTTGTGCATTTTTGTTAACAACTTACGCTTATTCTGAAAATGTCTTTTGCCTTTTTTTTTCAAAAATTAAGAGTGACAGTTTATCATTTATTGAAAGGTGTTTTTAAGTCTGGTTTAATTTATCTCCCATAATAGGGCTTATAAAATGTAACAAGTCAGTGTCAAAGAAGCCTAAACCTCTCAAACTCTCTATTTCTATTTCTATAAACGCCTACTAACGCCTACTTTAGAATATTATTCGCTAAAATTGTACACGTGTTCTCAATTTGTTCACCAAATACATGAGCATACACCGTGGGATAAAATACCCCGACACATATTATTATTGGCCTTGGCCAAATTTAACCCACTTTGCTAATCCCCAAATTTTCTCAACTCTTGGTCAACTCAACCCCTGGAACGCCGTTGTCGAAAATTTGCTGCTGTACTTCAATTTATAAATTACAGTTTAAATTGTCTGTGACGGATGCGGTTTAAACTTTAAGTCATAATATTTTTTCTGCATAGTGAAGTGTAGGTACGGTACGATACACACAACATTTTTCTGATGTTGGCAGAAAAACCGCCAGGCTTAAATGGGACTGGGCCGGCCACGTCTATCGCATGCATCCAGATAGGTGGGCTAACATAGCCACCAAGTGGATGCCGACGAAAAAGCGTGGACGGGACAAGCCCAGGCAAAGATGGCGGGAAGACCTTGACGACTTCGTAAACAACTGGCCGGAAGTAACGGAGAATCAGGAATATTTATTTATTTTATTTATTTATTTATTGCCCAGCAGTGGGACACTTCAATAGGCTAAAAAAAATAATTCTATACTGGTCAGGCTCGTCTCTCACTTACTTCCCGTAAAATCAACGCCCCACACTTCAATAGGTATGACCTTCAGAATAAATAGTATTTGGTGTACTCACAGACCACGGTGTATAGTCACGTTTTCTTTAATTCTGTTCCGGGAGATAAGCACCTTCCTTGGAATTTATTATAAGCATACCGCATATGAGGGCTTTCATTGCTTATTGGATTTGTTATGGTTACCCCATATAACCATAATCGGTCGCCGTTCCTACGCAAATCCTCCTATTTTGTGTACACACAGGCCTTCGGGTCTCAATGCTTAGTCGCAGTACGGTCGACGTTTAGTCGCGGCGACCCAAATGGGGACGATTGGTAACAGGCACAAATGGTCACAGAAGTGACAGAAGTGTGCACTACGCGTGCACACATTGTTACCGTTTGGCGACTACTTTCCCAAAATCATTCGTTCATTTCATTCTTTTCAAATGGCGACTGTCAGAGACGTCAAAGTAAAAAAGAAATAAAATCATTTGACATTAAAATGTAATGGCGTAAGAATTTGTTAAAGATAAATATTGTTTACATTTGTAATATAATGTGGGCTAATTAGCATGGCCAATTAAATTGCTCGAGTGATTTCATAAAATAAGTCTAAATTTATCAACGCGCCATCAATTTACCTCAGTTTAACCAGTAATAATATTATTGACTACTGGGTGTTTGCGTGTTATGTATATTGAATGGTTAAGTTTTAGTGCTCCGGTGCATATACTATACTGAAATAATAAAAATACGGCCTAGAAAACCAATAAAGTTGTTAAAATATGGATTAAGACGGTAATATTCCATGTAAAAAACAGTCGCCAAACGGTCACCAAACGGTCACCAAACGGTCGCAAAATGGTCGCAGCGTACACGCGTGACCGAAAGCAGTGAATATTTATTATATTTTCAAAATGGCTTCTTGTATTAATTTTTTCCAGGTATCCTCAAACTTTATAAACAATTAAATATGCCGTCGTACTCAGTTGCCCTCACTAAAGAAGATTAAAAAAAAAATTTAACGTGCGTACCGAGCTGCTGGGTTGTAAAGGATCGGGGATCATATTATTATGGTCTTCTATAGAGCAACTAGTATTTTGCGGCATTTCACAATTGACACTTGTTGAAGTAGTCTTCATTAATATTACTATCAACATTCATTTCAGCGATCTGTACTTTTTTGTCCAGATTTTTGTATAGATAAGTGTCTACAAATTTGTAATGTTAAAGAGACATAAATAAAACGTAGTAGAGTAAATAATGTGTTTTTTTTGTAACCCAAACAAAATACTTGTAGATACGAGTGCGGAAAAGAGGAAAATCGATACGAGTAGCGATAAATTAATACACGAACGAAGGGAGTGTTTTAAATCGACACGAGTTGTGAATGTCCTTTTCGCACGTGTATCGTACGACGATTTTCAGTACCTACATCTAAGCTAAGAGTTTCGACCAGACAAGAAATGAATCATTGCTTGATTTGCTCGCACTACTGCGTTAAAAAAACCGGCCAAGAGCGTGTCGGGCCACGCTCAGTGTAGGGTTCCGTAGTTTTCCGTATTTTTCTCAAAAACTACTGAACCTATCAAGTTCAAAACAATTTTCCTAGAAAGTCTTTATAAAGTTCTACTTTTGTGATTTTTGTCATATTTTTTAAACATATGGTTCAAAAGTTAGAGGGGGGGGACGCACTTTTTTTTCCTTTAGGAGCGATTATTTCCGAAAATATTAATATTATCAAAAAACGATCTTAGTAAACCCTTATTCATTTTTAAATACCTATCCAACAATATATCACACGTTGGGGTTGGAATGAAAAAAAATATCAGCCCCCACTTCACATGTAGGGGGGGTACCCTAATAAAACATTTTTTTTCCATTTTTTATTTTTGCACTTTGTTGGCGTGATTGATATACATATTGGTACCAAATTTCAGCTTTCTAGTGCTAACGGTTACTGAGATTATCCGCGGACGGACGGACGGACGGACGGACGGACGGACGGACGGACAGACAGACATGGCGAAACTATAAGGGTTCCTAGTTGACTACGGAACCCTAAAAAAGCAGCATCTGTACTGAAAAAAACTATCATTGCGCAACAGAAATTCTATTAATATCACAGTAAATACTCTATTTCATTTGATTCCTACTTTTATTGTGTAAAGCAACACTACACTTCATTTTTATCAATAAGAATTAAAAATTATATATTTAATACATTAAATAACTATAAAGTGCTTATCTATTTGTATTATCATTCTGCACTTTTCTTAACTTTCCCACATTTCTATAAAATGTCGAAGAGTGCTTAAATGGTCGTCGTCGTTTATTATTATTTAATTCGCTCATATTTAAATGATTCAAAGCAACCAGTCCACAACTTCACAAGACAGTTTGAGAAACCTTCGTATTTCAGATTGTCATTTGCGGATACAGTGGTTTAGGAGCAGTTCGGTAATCAGACCTACACATGTGTGTACAAATTCTGTCAATGTCACTGTCAGAAACCGTTCTGACAGTGACAATGACAGCCACAAATTCGTCCACATGTTGTTACCGTTATGTGTGCAAACGTCGACTAATAAAGTGTCGTTAAAAGCCATTCTGACAGTGACATTGACAGCCACAAATTCGTACACATTTTGTTACCGTAACGAGTGCACACGACGACTACATTTTGTTATTGTATCAATACGGTCGCATTGTTTGCACGACGTTACCACGCGTTATGTCACATTTGACAGTTAGTTACTGATTTGAAGATTTTGCGACTGAAATGGTTGTATGGGACGTTTAGCTTCAAAATAAGACGTTTACACACATACACACACAAACCTCAACACATTTTCAACATGGGTAGGCAGAACATACAAAACAGCTCCTTCAGTGCCACTCTTAGCAATAAAACAATAACTAAATCGTGATAAAAAAAATGATAAAATAAATATTATAAACTAGGCAATTAAAAAAAAATAAAAATCTCTAAAGAGGGCCCCTGAGGCACAGTGCCCAAGATGCTGGCAGCATTTCCTCGCTGAATCGCAATACTTATACATACATTGAGTGAGGAAACTGCAAGGTTACGGTGACCGCTTTCCATCAGGCGGACCGTATACCTTTTTTTTTTTTTATGGGATAGGAGGCAAACGAGCAGACAGGTCGCCTGATGGTAAGCGATCACCGCCGCCCATGGACACCCGAAACACCAGAGGTGTTGGAGGTGCGTTGCCGGCCTTTAAGATGGGTGTACGCTCTTTTCTTGAAGATTTGAAGGTCGTATCGGTCCGGAAATACCGGCAGGAAGTTTGCTTTTAATTAAGTGTTATTAATAAATAATTTAAAAAAATACAGGTTGCTAGCCTATCCCTTAAACTACAATTGGACCATATTCCACAGTCGACTTCCACGACACCCACGGGAGGAAAGGACGTGGTGAAACGTTTAACAGTCTCTTAACCCGCCAACACTGTTGAAGCGTGTTTAGATTAATTACTGTGACATGTACATATATTATAAGTTAAGAGCGCTTTCAAAAAATCTGCTTGCTCGCATTTCGACGCCGGCGGCGCTGGCGTGCGGCTGTGTGCAGACGCACACTATAACCAGAAGCATAACGATTGTAGCCTGCGGTACAGACATAGCGTGCGATCCTCTTCGAACAAACCTTACGTGCGGCTAGAGCGAAAGGGATAGCATTCATGGTCGGTACCGCCACGCCGTCAGTGGCGTTGCGGACTAACCATTATTGATACTTGCGTAAAAACACCACCATATATATTACATATTTGCATACATGATTTCGTGCATAAATACTTGACCTTTTAGTTTAATTATTAAACTTATCACAGTTTTTTTTATTAAAACGTGTGTAGCCTTGGAAGAAATAAATTAAAAAACTTTTATAATATAATAAATTGTGTATATAATATTGTCTTCTGTCACCGCGATAGTTACTCATGAAATAAATTTATGGAATCAGATTATATCGCGTATAATGAATATAATCCGTTTTCTTAGTTTTATTTTATTTTGTATATGATATGTTTTCTAGGTTCTTTTCGGTGAAGGAAAACATCGTGAGGAAACCGGACTTATTCCAATAAGGTCTAGTTTACCCTTTGGGTTGAAAGGTCAGATGGCAGTCGCTTTCGTAAAAACTAGTGCCTACGCCAAATCTTGGGATTAGTTGTCAAAGTGGACCGCAGGCTCCCATGAGCCGTGGCAAATGCCGGGATAACGCAAGGAAGATGATGATGTTTTCTAGGTACATATACAGAGTGGGGCCTGTAACAAAGGCGAAGAATTGAACTCTAGGCTATTCTCCTTAAGCCGTTTTCACACTATCCGATCCGATATCGGATGTCGGAAGCATTTCAATAGAAAAAATCCAAGATGGCGCCTGTAATGTATGGGATATCGGTCCGACATCCGATATCGGATCGGATAATGTGAAAACGCACTTATACTGATCAACATTTGTTCGGCGACTTTTAAAAATAACTTGTATTTTGATTTTTATCACCCTTGAAAGTTTTTTCTAAGAGGTAATGTATTGCGAATTCTGTTAAGTCTAAAGTGTGACAGACAACGTCAATGACAACAATAATGGCGTACATTGAAGCTAATATTTATTTTGTATGAAAAATTAAAAATTTAAAGACTTCATAATTTTTAAAAGTCACTGAATAAATGTTGATCAGTATAAGGAGAATAGCCTACAGTTCAATTCTTCGCCTTTGTTACAGGCCCCACTCTGTATATAATGGAACTAAGATCGGTTTTCTTTAATTTTAAGTAGTTTTTTTTTATATTTAAAATGTAAGAGTTTTGAATGATTCACGGTTATTTTCATTAGACTTATATTCACGGTCTATATCCCGGTCAATATAAGTTTAATATTTAAAATGTGTTTTTAGGGTTTCGTAGTCAACTAGGAACCCTTATAGTTTCGCCATGTCTGTCTGTCTGTCCCTCCGTCCGTCCGTCCGTCCGCGGATAATCTCAGTGACCGTTAGAACTAGAGAGCTGAAATTTGGTACCAATATGTATATCAGTCACGCCGACAAAGTGCAAAAATAAAAAGTGGAAAAAATGTTTTATTAGGGTACCCCCTACACGTACCTAAAGTAGGGAGTGATTTTTTTTTCATTTCAACCCTAACGTATGATTTATTGTTGGATAGGTATTTAAAAATGAATTACTGAAATCGTTTTTTGATAATATTAATATTTTCGGGAATAATCGCTCCTAAAGAAAAAAAGTGTGTCCCCCCCACTCTAACTTTTTAACCATATATTTAAAAAATATTTAAAAATCACAAAAGTAGAACTTTATAAACTTTCTAGGAAAACTGTTTTGAACTTGATAGGTTCTGTAGTTTTTGAAAAATATGGAAAACTACGGAAGAGCCGAGCGGCTATTTACCAACGCGGCTTTAAAAACCGGCCGAGAGCGTGTCGGGCCACGCTCAGTGTAGGCACTGAGCGTGACCCGACACGCTCTCGGCCGGTTTTTAGGGTTCCGTAGTCAACTAGGAACCCTTATAGTTTCGCCATGTCTGTCTGTCCGTCCGTCCGTCCGTCCGTCCGTCCGTCCGTCCGTCCGTCCGTCCGTCCGTCCGTCCGTCCGTCCGTCCGTCCGTCCGCGGATAATCTCAGTAACCGTAAGCACTAGAAAGCTGAAATTTGGTACCAATATGTATATTAATCACGCCAACAAAGTGCAAAAATAAAAAATGGAAAAAAATGTTTTATTAGGGTAGCCCCCCTACATGTAAATTGGGGGCTGATTTTTTTTTTCATTCCAACCCTAACGTGTGATATATTGTTGGATAGGTATTTAAAAATGAATAAGGGTTTACTAAGATCGTTTTTTGATAATACTAATATTTTCGAAAATAATCGCTCCTAAAGGAAAAAAAAGTGCGTCCCCCCCCTCTAACTTTTGAACCATATGTTTAAAAAATATGAAAAAAATCACAGAAGTAGAACTTTATAAAGACTTTCTAGGAAAATTGTTTTGAACTTGATAGGTTCAGTAGTTTTTGAGAAAAATACGAAAAACTACGGAACCCTACACTGAGCGTGGCCCGACACGCTCTTGGCCGGTTTTTTTTAAATATTATGTTGTTTTAATTGCATGGAGCACAGGAAGGTCCACATCTATGTATTGGTTTTTTGTAAGGAAATACAACTCTACGCTACGCCTACCTGCTTTAGTTGACTGTGTAACAATTAAATTTCATTCTCCTTAATAAAGTAATAAATTTAGGAATGCAAGGCGTAGGTTACGCCTTCTACCGCCCTCTGTCGGAAATCGGCAGGAAGTCATCGACCGTGAGCTGTCTGATCCTGGATCGGCCTTCCTCGCCATCTAGCGTGGGATAGCTGCACTCTTGTATTCCTCTATGGACTTACGTGGATCATAGTTGCCATGTTGAAAAATAGAAGTAAATCGTCATCGGGCGTTTGCCTTCCTTCCTTTTATTCGTAACCAGACTTAATTATGGGTTTTTTTAAGCTCCGCGTTAATCGCGAAGAGTTTAGTATTATATTTTATTGTTGACTTAATTTCCATTGAACGTCCGGAGCCGGCTGTTTGCGGTGCGAGCCGATTTAGGCTTGGCAACACTAGTCCCGTCCAAAATGGCGAATGAGATGGGATTTCTTTTTGCCGGAGAGAGAGTTGAAGGGATATCGTTGGCCCAAGCTAAAATCGGGCGCAATCGCCCGTTTGACCCCGGAATCGGACGTGAATAAAACCATGTTCTGATGGTGATAGGCGACGCCCAGCGTGCCCGGATGTCGAAATAGGTGCAATTTTGCCCTCTGCTGGCCCTTTCTCCATCAACGGGTTCACGCCGCGTCGCCTAAACCTCGCGCCGGCCGCGAGAG
This sequence comes from Leguminivora glycinivorella, assembly GCF_023078275.1. Classification (NCBI taxonomy): domain Eukaryota; kingdom Metazoa; phylum Arthropoda; class Insecta; order Lepidoptera; family Tortricidae; genus Leguminivora; species Leguminivora glycinivorella. The sequence goes on along the minus strand of NC_062976.1, from coordinate 4,271,614 downwards.
GTTCCCCTGGTATCCCGGTAACTTGTGGGCAGCAGATTGCTGCTGTTCTACCTACTCCCGACGTTTCACCCCAAGGCGGCTGACGTGGCAGTTGTGGTGTTTCGAGGTCAGATCTTTCCACGTTTACTTATTGACTGAATGAACCGGCCTTTCGGTTCTGGCGCCCTTCCGTGTAACTACCTTAATATATATTGACCGCTGTATCCGTTTCTACCAGTAATGATAATTTAGAGCTCGCTGACCCACGTTTGTTCCCTTAAAATATAAACTCAACATTATTGTTCTCGTGAGCTAGCCCTCGGCAAACAATTGTTACCGTGTATCTAGGATAACAAATTAGCATAAACAATTTAGATTTTTTTTCCTGAATTCAATAAATACCTGGTTCCTCTTCAACTGTTGTTTGATTTTTTTTTATTTTGGCGTTAGCTAAAGGAAACCCCCCATAAAATTAAATATCGTAACAGTGGCGCCCAACGTGGGGCGTTATATCAGCGAGCCTCTTTAGTCACATTGTTAGCTAGAGGAATTTCTGGTAGAAACGGTGCGGCTTGTATAATTGTAATTAAGTAGGTACTTTTGTTTTTTTTAATTCTAAGTAATTGTGTGTTATTGTAGCTGCAAGTACCTCTTAATAGTTGTGCGGAATTATTTCCGATAATATTTTCAGTGTTTGGAAATATAGTTTTTTTAAAAGACTTACTACTAATTACATACATTACTATTTGTATAAATAATTTTATTCTTTTATGGGTTACCGGGACCCAGTGTGGAGTTGTAACAATTTTATTTCTATTTTTTTTTATATTTAGAGATTGTATGCATTTTGGGTAACCATAACTAAGGTGCCTTAATGTTAACGGACGGTTGTGTAAAGAAAAAGTGTTACGTTTTAAATTTAAAAGTTGATAATGTTATTATTCTCCCTTCGTGGGAGGTTACAGTAATTATTAGTAGCGGTTATAATTTATTACATAAATATGAGTTTGAATATCATGTGGCAATGGCCACCTTACTATAAATATTTCGGTAATTACTTACAGTGTTTAAAATTTGCATGTACTATGTACTGTATCATTTGATACAGGATGTCTTTTCATATTGGACTGTGGAGACTTCAAATATATAAATTTTTTTTTTTACTTTGAAACATTATGGTTAACGTTGGATGTTGAATAGTTAGAAAAGGTGCATCGTTTTGAGATGGACAGTTATGCAGAGGTGTTAAACCTTATAATTTAAGTTAACTTTATTAAAATTTTATTCCCTTAGGGAAAGTTTTTGTACTTATAAGTAGGTAGCTAAATAAGTATGCACCTCATGATAAGTGTAATGGGGGAACAACGTCGGTCAGCGGAGCATTTTTTTTTTAATATTATTTTCTGGCGGAGATTTAAATTTAAAATAAAATTAATATTATGTTATTACTAATGGGTGGTGCAGTGTGTGTATAGTCAGGCACATTTATTGCTGAGGCGTTTCTTAACTTTTTTTATTCATAAAATATAAAGTTGAATCTTATCTTGAGTTCAAAGGCCAAATAAACTGAGAGTTATTTGGTACTTATTTCTTTTGCTTTTTCCCTTTTTCTCGACTTAAATCGAGATTATTTTTTTACCTTTAGCGACGTTTACGAAGTAGTCGGTTACTTGCTTACCAGTTTATCGGTGATTGTGTTGTGTGTTTGTCTCGATGGAGGCAGGCGTTTTTCCTTTTATGTGTTGCGAGTGGGAGTTCTTACGTTGTGTCCAGATGGTACGGTTACGTCTGTACACAAACGTATTACCTTTTGATGTTTGGTGGTGAGTGAACGATTTAAAAGTTCTCTTCACGTAGTTTTCTGGGTGCTGGCGTTTTAAACCAGCATTCCAGCTTCACTGGCTGGTCGGATTCTTGCGGATTTAAACGGAGAATTCTTAATAGCAGTGTTGTACCCTTGTTGACGCTTTGCGGTATGGCTTAAATCATATGCGTGAACGTTGACGTTCTTTTGTGTTGTCGGACCGACAGACTTGCGTCGCCTGAGACGTGGTCTGTGCAGTCAACCTTTGTATGTATTATGTTGTGTCGAAACGTTCCGTCCTGTGTCGTAGATAGACGCAGCCGGTAGATACGCTTCGTTGTCCTGGTGTTATTGTCTGATTTTCGTATTCTTAGCTGTCACCGATATTAGTTAGGGAAATTTCATTTAGCTATAAGCCGTCTTCCGTTATATCGCTTGGACGTACAGCCCGCTGTCTGGTACAGCTCGCTGTGCCGCCAAGAAATATAGACGATGCGACGTTTTGTAGTAATTTACTTAAAAAAAAAAAAAAGGTATTCTTATCTGGTTTAGTGCGTGGGTTCGATTTTGATGGTTTTTTTTATTATCGATTTTAGATTTCGAGTTGTAGCTGTTATATTACCGATATTTCCTGTAGTTGGAGCTGGAGACCAGCTCAAAATTTTGCCTACGTCAAAATTTTCTCTGGGGAAGGGAGTATTGTAACAATTAAATTTCATTCTCCTTAATAAAGTAATAAATTTAGGAATGCAAGGCGTAGGTTACGCCTTCTACCGCCCTCTGTCGGAAATCGGCAGGAAGTCATCGACCGTGAGCTGTCTGATCCTGGATCGGCCTTCCTCGCCATCTAGCGTGGGATAGCTGCACTCTTGTATTCCTCTATGGACTTACGTGGATCATAGTTGCCATGTTGAAAAATAGAAGTAAATCGTCATCGGGCGTTTGCCTTCCTTCCTTTTATTCGTAACCAGACTTAATTATGGGTTTTTTTAAGCTCCGCGTTAATCGCGAAGAGTTTAGTATTATATTTTATTGTTGACTTAATTTCCATTGAACGTCCGGAGCCGGCTGTTTGCGGTGCGAGCCGATTTAGGCTTGGCAACACTAGTCCCGTCCAAAATGGCGAATGAGATGGGATTTCTTTTTGCCGGAGAGAGAGTTGAAGGGATATCGTTGGCCCAAGCTAAAATCGGGCGCAATCGCCCGTTTGACCCCGGAATCGGACGTGAATAAAACCATGTTCTGATGGTGATAGGCGACGCCCAGCGTGCCCGGATGTCGAAATAGGTGCAATTTTGCCCTCTGCTGGCCCTTTCTCCATCAACGGGTTCACGCCGCGTCGCCTAAACCTCGCGCCGGCCGCGAGAGCTTCCCCTGGTATCCCGGTAACTTGTGGGCAGCAGATTGCTGCTGTTCTACCTACTCCCGACGTTTCACCCCAAGGCGGCTGACGTGGCAGTTGTGGTGTTTCGAGGTCAGATCTTTCCACGTTTACTTATTGACTGAATGAACCGGCCTTTCGGTTCTGGCGCCCATCCGTGTAACTACCTTAATATATATTGACCGCTGTATCCGTTTCTACCAGTAATGATAATTTAGAGCTCGCTGACCCACGTTTGTTCCCTTAAAATATAAACTCAACATTATTGTTCTCGTGAGCTAGCCCTCGGCAAACAATTGTTACCGTGTATCTAGGATAACAAATTAGCATAAACAATTTAGATTTTTTTTCCTGAATTCAATAAATACCTGGTTCCTCTTCAACTGTTGTTTGATTTTTTTTTATTTTGGCGTTAGCTAAAGGAAACCCCCCATAAAATTAAATATCGTAACAACTGTTGACACACTGAGACAGTGGATGCGCCAGAGTATAAAAGAGTGATTACCATCTCTTGGCAAAGATCTTGTTGAGACGAATCAAACGAACCCAAACACGAAGTGGTTTCAAGACCTGGTCGTGGAATACTCTTGACTACCTTCCAGCTTCATCATCAGATCCTGGGTACCATCTCTTGTCAAAGATCTTGTTGAGACGAATCAAACGAGCCCAAACACAGAAGAGTTTCAAGACCTGGTTGTTGAATACTCTTGACTACCTTCCGGCTTCACCATCAGATCCTGGGTACCATCTCTTGTCAAAGATTTTGTTGAGACGAACCAAACGAGCCCAAACACGGAGTGGTTTCAAGACCTGGTTGATGAATTCTCTTGACTACCTTCCAGCGTCATCATCAGATCCTGGGTACCATCTCTTGTCAAAGATCTTGTTGAGACGAACCAAACGAGCCCAAACACGAAATGGTTTCAAGACCTGGTTGATGAGAACTCATGACTACCTTCCGGCTTCATCATCAGATCCTGGGTACCATCACCTCTTGTCAAAGATCTTGTTGAGGCAAATCAAACGAGCCCAAACACGAAATGGTTTCAAGACCTGGTTGATGAGAACTCATGACTACCTTCCGGCTTCATCATCAGATCCTGGGTACCATCACCTCTTGTCAAAGATCTTGTTGAGGCGAATCAAACGAGCCCAAACACGAAATGGTTTCAAGACCTGGTTGATGAGAACTCATGACTACCATCTGACTTCATCATCAGATCCTGAGTACCATCTATTGTCAAAGATTTTGTTGAGACGAGTCAGTAACCTCAAATGATATTCAATAATAAATAATACTTACTAAAAATATTAGTCAAGTTAATTAGTTAGTTACCAAAGTCGTCAACCCAAGGATCAAAGTTTTCGGTCGCAGTATACATGCAACAGTACAGCCAAACACGCACACAAGTGCGGTTTTGGACACGGCGGGTGCCGCACACAATGACAAAATAACTTCGCGATCGTCGAGCCGCGTGCGGAGCGGACTAACATACGTCCTGCCTCTACAAGCTCTGCCGCGGTACTGACATCACAAGCGCGCGTAACCGGTAATAAGGAGGCATTTTTAAAAAATCGTCAAAAATATTAAATTGCAATTAATAGAATACTTTTGCATAAAATCTGTTTGAGTAAGCGTTGCAGATTATTTTTATATTAAAACTACTTCAAAAACACGTAAGTTTTCGAAGAAATTGACACTTATTCTGAGGTGATTTCTGAAACAAATTGGATTCATCATATCCTCATTTACTCTATTCTAAAGCCTTATAACAAAGAAGTAGTCTCAGATGATTGTAGTACAGGATATACATAATACAAATTTACCACTTGAAGCATTCAAAACTATCCAAATTTTACAAATTAGACGGACTAAGTCAGCACTTTTCGCGGGTTTTCCTAAACATGCACCAGAAAAAAAATCATAATTAATTGAGTTAGTTTTTAAAAATCCAGTCTCACATCATGTAAGTTAAGAAGATGTCCTAATCGAATCCTGAACTTAATAAGTCTTTTAGATGACGGAAAGTGTAGCATTTTGCCGACTAAAACTATCAATTTTACATTATTACGACGTTTTCGTTGAATGCCCTCTTAATAGTATGAATTAAAATTAAGTCTTGTTTTTGCCTCTCTATCCTACTTACATAAGAATCTATAAGTTTGAAAGAAACAAAACACAAGGTTCGGGGTAGACCCTCTGAGATAAACTAAGTCAAAGGTTTGGCGTCGTCAACATTACTCATTCATTGGAGGGTCGCGTATCTTAAGATCCGATCCTGCTTCTTTTTATAAGTCTGTCGGTTATACTCCTTTCGTATAGTACAAGATTTATTCAGATTCTAACAAGAAAATATTTTACACATAATTATTTTTAAAATCGGGACTTAATCGCGTATAACTACATATTAAACTGACCTCCAACGTTTCAAGGACGGCGTTGTCCCCGTGGTCTCGGAGAAGACTGGCTTGAAATGACATCAACACCTTCTGACAGCCGCGCGAGTTTTTCGAACTACCCGCACTTGGTTTTGATTATCAACTTGAACTGTTCTTGATGTTACTCTGTCGACATACAACACTGACAGTTGTTGATGTCATTTCAAGCCAGTCTTCTCCGAGACCACGGGGACAACGCCGTCCCTGAAACGTTGGAGGTCAGTTTAATATGTAGTTATACGCGATTAAGTACCGATTTTAAAAATAAATATGAGAAAATATTTTAATAAATAGATAAACGCTCTCAATTTTCTCTTTGGTAACTATTTAAAATATGTAGATATTTTTATTGAATCTAAGCTGATGAATATTTTTTTGGTTTAATTTCGACTGCGTCATCATAATATCAGATACATGTAAGTGATTCGCATAAGTTTTTTGTCAATATTTTTTCATCTTATTTGTAGTTTTTGTTGCTTATGATCCAAGATATATGCAAGCACATTTACCCATTTTTATGAAAAATTAAATCACGAGGATTAATTCTGATTTTCATAAATTGTGTACTACAAAAAAAGTTGTTTGTGAAGATTTCTCTTCTAACAAAATTTGTTTACATATTACCAGTCGCGTAATTATCATATTGTATTCACATTTTTGAAATCTGAATAAACCTTTAAGAGCTCTCCGTAATTAATTAATTATAAATACAGTCCCAAACTTGATTTAAGTTTGCAAAAGCAATGAAATATTAACTTCGAAGGTATGATGAAATTGAAACGCCTTGAGTATTTTTGGTACTTGTATTAATTACTCTAAATTATCATACGAAAGTCGCTCTTTCAAACACTAATTAATAATTCAACTTATTTTCTAATATTGAATGTAATGAAATAAATCTATGGAAACGAATTATATCGCATATAATGACTGATTATTTGAATATTGTATAAACAGCTTTATTAACAGTGTGTGAACCAGCCTTAAAAATCTATATTATTTATGATTCATTAATATTTCTTGTATGTAGGTAGTTTTTGCACATTGTAATTTTTCCTCAGTCACCCGTTGACCATGACCGCGAACGCTGTAAAGTGTTCGAAGCGTCGGGATGAAATGTAAATTCATTATACGCGATACAATCCGTTTCCACAATTTTATTTCATGAGTAACTATCGCGGTAACCGAAGAGAATATTATTGAATGTAATGATTAAGTTATCGTTAAAACAAGAATTATTCTTTATCGTAATAATAACGAGTTTAGTCAATCAGTGCTTATTAATTGCATAGCATATCTTTCGATTGTATAGAACTGTAGATACATAAGTAATAACAGTTAAAAGTTTTATTTTAATTACTAGCTTTTACCCGCGGCTTTGCCCGCATAATAAAAGTATTCATTAAGATTTTCATTTGGATCCTTAGGTTTCTCTGTAGGTATATTTATCTGCGATTATTTCGATTGCACATAATACTTTTGCTTGTAATGATTGTAGAAATATTACACATCGACCACAGCGTAGGTAATTCTATATACGCTGGGGAAACCTTTATAAACATCCTACATAGCCCGTATTTCGACACTATGATCGGTGGGTAAAAAGTACTTTTTTCTATTATCCCTTAAAATTTTTTACATTTTGCTTATACTTATCGCAAACGTAATCTTCAAGCAAGCAAACAACGATCGTCTTAGAGCACATTGATTGTAAGAGACCGCCGACCGATTATCCGTATCCCTCTAACGATACCCATATTATCCGTATCCGTATCCGTATCGCTATCGCTATCGCTATCCCTATCCCTATCCCTATCCCTATCCCTATCCCTATCCCTATCCCTATCCCTATCCCTATCCCTATCCCTATCCCTATCCCTATCCCTATCCCTATCCCTATCCCTATCCCTATCCCTATGGTGAGATATTTATGTATGCGGATGACGTTGCGGTAGTTGTCTGTGCTCCGACCTGCGACGCTCTAGATGCACAGCTGAATGTGACTGCCGGAATTCTATCCGATTGGTTCCGAAATAACGGTCTAATTTTGAATATAAAAAAAACTCACTTCATTCACTTCGACCTCTCGGGTAGACAGATGGAGTCACTGTCAGTAAACGCCAACGGAGTCTTCATAGATCAAGTCACAAAGACGACCTTCTTGGGCTTCGAGTTGGACAGAGGACTGACTTGGGCGGCCCATATCGATAAGGTATGTGGCAAGCTGTCAGCGTCTTGTTTTGCCCTAAAACGGCTGGCACGAATCCTCCCCCGCGATATGGTGCGAAATTGTTATTTTGCATCGGTGCATGCTCATTTGCAATACGGGGTAGATTTGTGGGCGAGTGCTGCAGATTGGGAAAGGGTGTTCCGACTTCAGAAACGCGCCGTAAGAGCTGTAGTTCGCATTTCGCAGACAGAGTCGGCAAAGCCTCACTTTAAGTCTCTGGGCATTTTAACCCTGCCATCTATGCTGATACTACAAGCAGCACTGTACGCGCGAGATCAAATAGAAAGCACACCTCAGAGTGAGAGTAGCGAAACCTCCCGTCGTTATGCGGTGCGTTCATCTCGAGCCGAGAGAAGGCTTCCGGCCGTGCCGCACAGGCTGGCCAAGTCAGCGAAGCTTGTACACGTCATGGGCCCAAAGGTATACAATCATCTACCTAATGAAATAGTAAACTCGCACAGCTACACAATCTTTAAATCAAAACTTAAGAATTGGCTAATCGAGCAGGCCTTCTATGACCATAAGGAATTCTATAACCAGGTAGTGGAACCTTCTGCACTTTGCAGGTGTTAATTATATATATTGTTAATTTTGATTTATGTTTCCTATTAGATATAGGGAATAACTATGTAATGTAAATGACCTGTAATTTTATTATTAATAAATTGATTATGATTATGATTATGATTATCCCTATCCCTATCCCTATCCCTATCCCTATCCCTATCCCTATCCCTATCCCTATCCCTATCCCTATCCCTATCCCTATCCCTATCCCTATCCCTATCCCTATCCCTATCCCTATCCCTATCCCTATCCCTATCCCTATCCCTATCCCTATCCCTATCCCTATCCCTATCCCTATCCCTATCCCTATCCCTATCCCTATCCCTATCCCTATCCCTATCCCTATCCCTATCCCTATCCCTATCCCTATCCCTATCCCTATCCCTATCCCTATCCCTATCCCTATCCCTATCCCTATCCCTATCCGTTATCAAGATGTTCAATGATTTCTTATCAAGTGCTAAAATATAAAGTTTCATGGTTTTATCTTTTAAAATTAAGAAATCCCATACAAACTTTCAACCTCTTTTTCAACCCCTTCATCCCTTTTTTAACCGACTTCAAAAAAGGAGGAGGTTCTCAATTCGACTGAATGTTTTTTTTTTCGAAATAAAAAGTAGCCTAGCTATGTTCTGTCTCAGGGTCTAAAGATTGTCTGTTCCAAATTTCATCAAAATCGGTTGCGTGGTTTAAGCGGGAAAGCGTAACAGACAGACAGACAGAGTTACTTTCGCATTTATAATTTTAGTATGGATTATGAAAGTAGCGCCTTAAATTGTTCATCATTTCCATAATCATTAGTATAAAAACCGTTTAATATAAATTACGTGTGTAACAATATATAATAAAACAGAATAAAGGATAAAAAATGCAATATTAGCAAAAAATAAGACCGAAACCAACAACATTCCAAACAATAAAAAAATACAAACGGGAAAAACGCAGCCAAGTTTTATTTAGAAAGTTGTAACGAACGCACTGTAAGTGGGCGAAGATTAGCAAACTCAGGGTGTGTAGCGAAATGTAGAAACCCTTACGATAACGTCGTTATCGTAGCTAGCTTTCTCTATCGCTCTTCCGTATTGGTGGGACAGAGTCAGACTGCGTTTCCATTGGGGTCTAGCGTCAACGATTAGCAACTTGGCTAGGCCGGCAAGGTTTCTAATTGGGTTTTATCAAAAAGAAAAGTTTCTGGCCAGACGGAATGTAAATTAGGCCATTTTCTTTGGGAGAAAATAAGAAAAGTGAATCTCTTTTGAAATATGTTTGGTTAAAAGAAATGGCTGTTGTTCGTGACCAGCTTAGTACTTTAACAAAAGTAACTAAGCGGTCGACAGATATACATACATACATACCTACAATCACGCACTCTTGGCAAAAAGGGGTTGAACGAAAACGAAATTGTGACATTGCTGTGACAAGTTGCCATATCTCGACCACGCCACAATTTAACCCATATCCCACAGTCGACTTCTACGATGCCCACGGGAAGAAAGGGGGTGGTGAAATTCTTAACTTTATGCAGAATGTAATATCGTACCTATTAGCTGAAACTACGTGGCAGTTTTTCAGATTTTTTAGAAGGTACCAGATAGGTCTCGTGGTAACGATCACCGCCACCTTATAGGTACTGTGACGCCACCGTTGGACATCCAGAGGTCGCCTTTATGATTTTGTTGAAGGTTTGAAGGTCATAAAACAGTCAGGAAATACCGCAGACGACAGTCCATTATTTTTATTTTTTTTAACATTTTATTTAGGTGTTTCGGTTGTATGTAAAAATTACTTGAGTGAAGTTCGTCTAATTTTACTTCACCTATATGTATAACATATATTTTTTTTACGTCTTTGATGCCTAAGTCTATATCTGAAGTATCTCCAAAATTCCTTTTTCTAACCTTACCCTAACCTCCCTATCGTACCATCAAAACATTCGGAACTAACCAGCCATACTGCTCCATCAGATACCCAAGTGTTTCGGCGCAGCCATAGACATTTATTGAAATTATGGACCCGTATCTTTCGGGATATCTCGACCCTTTCCCGGATAGAATTTAATGAAGTAGCTAGCGTAAAAAACGGCGCGTGTAGGCTTAGTAAAAAAACAAAGAGTCAGTGAAATGTGTAAGCTTTTGGCAATGTCATTAAAGTGCAACAAAGTCCTGTTATAAACTGAAATAAATATCATACACCAAAGAAAAAGCGGCCAAGTCTACCGAGTGGGCGAGCTGTGAATAAAACCCAGGTCTTCAGCTGACATAGCTGACATCTTTACCACTAGACTACTTTCATCTTTAAGGTCTTTGTTATCTCCTTTTCTAGGTCCTTTTAAAGTAATTTTCAAAATAAATTCTTATAAAACGATCCACATTGCATTTGGCAACCGGTCTGGCCTAGCGCGCAGTGACCCTCCCTGCTACGCCGCGGTCCCGGGTTCGAAACCCGGTAAGGGCATTTATTTGTGTGATGAGTACAGGTATTTGGTCCTGAGTCATGGATGTTTCCAATGTATATGTCACCGTAAAATTGTAAAAACCGTTAGTTTATAATTTCACTCGCGAGATAATGAACTGACGAAATATTGTGAACCGTATAACGTACAGTTCACAATTTGACGGATTATTTTTACGTTAGATTATAATCTAACGAAGCGAAACCGTCACATTGTAAACTGTCATGGCGTCGGAACGAAGCTGACGCTCTGATTGGTCGGTTTTATAGTAGATCATTCTGTGGCCATAGAGTGACGCAAATAGACACTGCAATCACAGATGTCAATCAAAAACTTCAACAAATTTATTTATCATCAAAATTCGATACATTGTTTAAGGAAACGGCGAACTTGCCAATGAAACAAAATTGTCAGTTCTCGGTTTATCTCGACTTATCACCAGTAAACCCTCGATATGACAGTTTACAATTTGACAGTTTCTCTCCCTTAGATTATAATCTAACGAAAAATAGTTTAATTCATTAAATTGTGAATATTACTGTTCACCATAACTTGTCAGTCCATAATCTCAATAGTGAGATTATAAACTAACGGTTTTTTTTTTTCGGAAACTGAATATTACATCACAAGAAATATGCGAACAAAGCCGCCACATAACAAGCAAAGTACAATTTTGGTTCTTTGGCAAGTTCGACCATTTCCTTAAACAATATATCAAATTTCGATGATAAAAGTAAAATGTCGTTTTTGATCGACATCTGTGATTGCAGTGTCTATTTGTGTCACTCTATGGCCACAGAACGATCTACTATAAAACGGACCAATCAGCGCGCTAGCTTCATTCCGACGCCATGACAGTTTACAATTTGACGGTTTCGCTTCGTTAGATTATAATATAACTTAAAAATGATCCGTCAAATTGTAAACTGTACGTTACGGTTCACAACATTTCGGTAGTTCATAATCTCGATAGAGAAATTATAAGTTTTTACAATTTTACGGTGACATATATAAGTATTTATATATTATCCCGTGGAGCGTCCCATAGACACACGGTGTCTGAGTACTCGCAGTCTCGCAACACAAGCCTTCTTGAGCTTACCGTGGGACTGTGGGACTCAGTCAATCTGTGTAAAGAATGTCTTATAATATTTATTTATCTTATAAAACAATGTCGCCCGCAACATCTGCCTATTCATATTCATATTCATTTATTCATGCTTTCACATAAGTATACAATAATGGGTAGGTACACGTTATATGACACCCTGTTAGGGCATAGCAGGTAAACTTATGATCTAGAACTTAAATACTAATATATTCTAATGAAAATACATACTAGTTAACAATAAAAACAATATATACAAAGCTTAATCACAGTAAATTATAAGTTACCTAAATATTTGACATATTATATATACAAATCATTAATTTAAATTTTAAGTTTCTTTGTCTAGCAAAAAATCTTGTAAATTATAATAACATTTCCCTATAAGTTGATTTTTTAGTTTATTTAAGAAAGTATTGGTGTTTTTCTCTTCTTTTAATTTATTGCTTAATTTGTTATATATCTTGATAGACATGGAGTGTGGACTGTCACTATGTAATTTCATTGTTGACCCTGAAACAGGAACTAGGTTATTTTTGAATCTAGATTCATAACGGCGGGTCTATAATTGACCTATACAATTGTGGGTTTTTTCTTATAAATTCACACACCTCATAAATGTACACTGAAACTAAAGTTAACATATTAAATTGTCTAAAATAAGGAGTACAGCTCTCTGGGATTTTTATGTTCGCTAGAATTCGTACACACTTTTTTTGAAGAATAAAAAGATCCTTGACATCTGTACTGTTACCCCATAGTATGATGCCGTATGTAAGCCAAGAATAGGCATAGGAGTAATAAGCTGTAATCGCAGAGTTGAAGTCAGTTGATCTTTTTATTCTTTTTCTTCTTAATGCGTACACGAAAGATGATTTTTATTTTTTTTTTATTTTGCCTATGTGCCTGTGTGTGTTTTTGTTTGCGAAAAACTCAGTAACTACTGAACGTATTTTCATGTGGTTTACACAAATGAACGGATTAATTCTTGAGGAAGGTTTAATTATATAATTAGTTAAGGTTTTATTATACATATGACGATATTTGTTAATCAAGTCGGTAACAAAATTATAATTTTGAAAAAAACCCCGACAAACCCCTTCAAATATTCAAGAAAAGAGCGTACACCCATCTTAAAGGCCGGCAACGCACCTCCAACAACTCTGGTGTTTCGGGTGTCCATGGGCGGCGGTAATCGCTTACCATCAGGCGACCTGTCTGCTCATTTGCCTCCTATAGAAGGATTTAAGCTAATACGCTTTCCACACCGATTGAGATATGAAACAATGTAAGGTGTAATTGTATATAATGATAGTTATTTACAACTAATAGGAACTATTACGAACTATTTCCCCTAAATACCTTAAATTAGAATATGAAATAGTTGAGCTCCTCAAGCCGGAGTTCCAAAGTTCATTCTCCAATAGTTCGTAATAATCTGAATACGGAGGGCGTCTAACTCCCGGCAATGATTACGAGATGTCACTTAAGTGGATAGATGTAGTTAATGTAGAATACCTACTGTCGTAGGATGTGTCGACTTTGCTCTGAAATCCGGAACCGGAACTGAATTTACAAAAATATTTATAGGTAGGTATGTCAATACCTATTTTTATATTTACATAATTATGTAAGAAACTAAGACTAAACTTAGAAGCTAGCTAATGTCTAAAATAGACCCTTGAGGCATTGTACCAAGGATACTTGCGACATTTCCTCGCTGTATCTCAATGCTGATACGTTATACGAGGAAGTCGCCAGCTCTTCGGTCACTAGTTACCTCAACCAGACGCTTCGCGATTTCTGTGAACGGCTTGTTCGCGCTGGGACCAGACATAAAATATCAGGAATACGTCGCAAAATCTGTAAGGTACAGTGGGGCAAATCTCGACTGGGGGGCAATTATAACTAATAATTTTTTTCCATTATTACACTACGATGTATCCACTGAACACTCCTACCATATGTAACCGATGGAAACTCTATTTAATAATGCAAACATTACAATGTGGAAAAAAAATGGACCAGTTACATTTGCCCCCCAGTCGAGATTTGTCCCGCTGTACCTTAATTTATTGTTAAGGTTTGATTCCCCACACAAATTTGAATCCCATTTGTCAAGCCTAATAATTTAATACACCGTTTTTTTTTTGTTTTCCGTTAAATTCGACACGTAGCTAGGTTCATTATCAGGAACCACCCTGTATATCACTTTTAGCTAAATCCGGAAAAAAATTTTTTCATGATTTTCATACATAATAAATGAACTTATTAGTGTGAGAGACCCTTAAGAATAACATTCAAGTTAGTGTCAAGTGATTGACGGCACATGTCAAAACAAATAACATTAGGAATTGGTAAAGGTTGTCACACACGTGTTCAGTAATTATCTTTATTTTTTTAATAACTCGATAACCGTAAGAGTTAAGACGCTAGTTTCTTAGAGAAATTAATTGTATTTGATCTAAAAAAACCTTCCCTTAAAGTTAACGGAATTCAATAAAAACAGGTTGTATACTCATTGTAACATGAGAAAACCAAAAGATTTTAACCACGCTCCTTTTAAACGATAGGAGGCAAACGAGCAGACAGGTCGCCTGATGGTAAGCGATCGCTGCCGCCCATGGAACCTGAAATACGAAAAGGGTTGGAGGTTCGTATCCAGCTGGCGTATTATGCTTCGAATTTTATCACTTATCCATGTGGATAAGGCATCGGTCACTCTCACACTGACATAATTGCCAGAGCATGACAGATGTCTTGTCCACGTAGATAAGTAATAAAATTGGAAGCATGATACGCCAGCAGCTTTCAAGATGGGTGTACGATTTTCTCCCGAGGCGAGGATTTGAAGGTCGTATCGGTCCGGAAATAGTTAAGTTTCAAAAAAATATATATCCAGACATAAAATATCAGGAATACGAGGGCGATTTTTGAATCTTGCATACGGGATTTTGCCACTAATAACCTAACCACAAAATTACAATTTTGAAAAAACCCCCGACCGCGACATAGCTGACCGATTTTCATTAAACATGGCTAAGAACACTCCCGACTAACTCAGCTTTCAGACAAAAAAAACTAAATCTAAATCGGTTCATCCGTTCGGGAGCTACGATGCCACAGACAGACACACACACAGACAAACAGACAGACAGACAGACGGACAGACGGACAGACAGACAGTCAGACAGACAGACACGTCAAACTTATAACACCCCGTCGTTTTTGCGTCGGGGGTTAAAAACGGTGACTTGCTTATTATTTTCAGTGACAATTTTCTGAATTCGAACGCGTGAGACTCAAAAATCGGCCCGTAGTCGCAAAATCTGTAGTCCTTTATCCTTTTAGATGATACAGATGATATAAAATTCATTTCAACTGTAAAAAGATCGCAAAGACGTCTGTCAGCATAGTGAGCGAACACCAAAATCCTTTTAGCAGAGGAATATTGTATTAGACAAAACGTAAATAGCTTCGCGACATGTTGAACAGGCCATGTAATATTCAGTAGACTGATATGTAATCCTAATGCGAAATTATGTTATTCTTGGATATGAGATAGGACAAGTCATAGGTGGTAGCGTTTACGAACAAAATACACACATTAGGGTGACCGGTTGGTTTAAAAAAAAATCGTATGACTTGATTCGTTGATGAAAAAAAAATGTGGATTGAGTAAACATTTTAACAAGTAGAAAACCCTAACAAAACGTTTACTACTGGTAGAGAATACCTTTTGGCATTAAATCCACCATTTGTACATTTTGTGTGTTAAAGTTTGAATAAATAAATAATAGGTGGATGAAATGGGTGAGAGTGAGACATTTTCAGAATTTGGGACCCCCCAATTAGCGTAAGTTGTGAACAAAAATTAACTCACTGTCAGTTTTTTGACGATAATTAAGCATGAAATTTCACTAAAAATATTGTTTTTGTGTTAGAACTTATTTATATACTTTAAGCGACAATCTACATTCAGAATATGAAAAAAGTAAATTTTTAGACATATTTTATGCTTAATTGTCGGGGAGACCCAAATTTTTAAAATGGCCTTACATGAGGTGAAATACAGATATGGCAGAGGAAACATGCTGCGCCGACCCCAAATTAATGGTATAAGGGCAAGTGTATAATGAGGAATATAGCTAGCTTTTTTTTTTATCTTGACATTTCTTATTGACGGTCTCCGCTTCAGCTGATGCTCTGCTCAAAAGCATATCAACCACCGAGTACGTGGACATCCTTCAAATCAAGTCACACCCTTGACTTTTACATGCATCTTGCCTGCATCTTAAAAATATCAAAATAATAAATGTTCCTGCTTTCAAAAACGCTTTTCGCTGAAGATTTAAACACCCGCATCAAAATACAGGACATGACGGTTGACTCAGTAATCCGCGCGGAAAATTATAAGCAATTTGGAAGGTACAAGATAGTTCGCTATACATATACCTAGTCCTATTTGCGTAAGTGCTGGTACATAATACATATGTGTGACAATCACAACATAAGACGCGGAGTAATCACGATTACATTTAGCTAATGTATATTAAATTTGACAGGTTCTGAGTAATGCGATATTAGATGGTTTGTATTGGTATCTAGATTTATTAATGCCGTTAAAGATATCATATCATATTTAATTATTCTTGTAGTAGGTAGATACCGTTGTACGCAGTCAATCTCAAGTTAGAAGTCCTATAATTATTATTTATTTAGCTACATAACTATGTACGTTTTTAACCCCCGACGCAAAAACGACGGGGTGTTATAAGTTTGACGTGTCTGTCTGTCTGTTTGTCTGTCTGTGTGTGTGTCTGTCTGTGGCATCGTAGCTCCCAAACGGATGAACCGATTTAGATTTATTCTTTTTTGTCCGAAAGCTGAGTTAGTCGGGAGTGTTCTTAGCCATGTTTCATGAAAATCGGTTTACTATGTCGCAGGCGGGGGTTTTTCCAAAATTTTAATTTTGTGGTTAGGTTATTAAATTTTAGTTTTGAGACAGTCAATGTCACAAAAAAAATTGTATTTTTGTTTAGAATTTTTATTGAAATTTTTATTAAAAAGAAAAGTTTACATAAAATATCAACAGTAAAAATAAAAGCCAGCCACTTGCCAAATAATTGCGGATGATTGCGGCATGATTTTGTCGTAAGTAAAGATAAAGTTTATACGAACACCACTTAAAACCTCCAAGAAAGCATTACCGCAGTATTATTAGACAATACAAAGGCTAAATATTCAGTCCTTTGATACGAAACCACGGGGTACGCTGCGCTTAGCAAAACAATGGATTTTGATCCCAGTGTGTGGGGAGTGAGGTTTTCAATAATAACGCAATTAATTTTGCCGCCTCTCTACTGTGACTGACAGTCACACCGAAACGAACACAAGTTTCTTACAATCATGAATTTTCTAAGGGTTTGGTACAAATAGCGGTACGTAACTTTAGAGCTGACCGTTATTGCGCAGAAATCAAAAATTTTTTGAAACAAATTCCGACCGTGAAATAGTGGGCCGGTTTTTATGAAACATGGCTAAGAACACTTCCGACAAACTCAACTTTCAAACATAAAAAACTTATACATATAACATGTCCCCATGCGCAGCTATCCCCTCTACATTTCACTCAGTGCTAAAATTACATACCGCCACTTGTAATTGAAATATTTTACACGTTTTAAATTGTTAACTAGAGAGCCACATGTCACATATCCCTCCCACAATCGTATTTAATTGTCCTGTTCTAATTGAAAAACAAAATAAAATGGGGAGATGCAATATTTTCAGGTGCTAAAGGCTAGTTATTTTCTGGTGCAAGACATGGAATATTACATCCTTCTGAATGGCTCGACATGGCCGACGACAAAAGCGTATTCATCAAAGCAACAGTAGCAATATATAATAAACCAGAAGAAAAAGGCTGCATAGCCGGTCGATTACTATTCCTACCCCATCCCTGAGCGTGTCACTCCCTACAAAATTACGTCCCCTGGTACGCCGGCTAGTCCGGAGCAGGCATGTCCTGGCAAGCGTTAGAAGAGAAGAATCACTCTGTACATAGGTGGAAGCCGCATGAAAATCCAATGTGTAGTTTTCGAGTTTATTGCGAACACACACAGACAGACGCGGTGGGGTACTTTGCTTTATAAAGAGTAATTATAGTGATAATATGTGGGCATTTTCAAAATTTGGGTCCCTTAAATTAGCGTAAGTCGTTAACAAAAATTAACTCGCTGTCAGTTTTGTGACAATTAAGTAAAAAATATGTCTAAAAATTTACTTCTTTTATATTCTGAACGTAGATTATCGCTTAAAGTTTATGTAACTAACACAAAAACTATATTTTCATTGAAATTTCATGCTTAATTATCGTCACAAAACTGACAGTTAAGTTTTGTTAACAACGTACACTAATGAAGGGGTCCCAAAATCTGAAAATGCCCATGTGTACGTCACGGTGTGAGTGTCATCCCTACCCGTTCCCCAACAAGTGTGATAAATCCGGCGTGCCCACAATACGCGCGTTATTGGGCTTATTAATAAGCGGTCGGGCGCGAATGGGCGGCTTTATTCAGATAAAGGCTTCTGTGATTTGGGCTCATTTGGCTGTTATAGAACATTTAATTGTTACGAGTTTGACAGTGACAGATACATAATTATGTCAGTGCCACACAGACAAGCGTACATAAGGGCATAATAGGTTCGAATCGAATTCTAATTTAGAATTTTCTCGGTTCATGCGACGATACTATTTCTTGTACCGAGACTGACTGAGATAGCATGACACGTAGTTTCAATTATATTATGATGGAAAAACACATTTTTTTTATAACACGTCGGCGGCAAACAGGTAACTTATGGACGCCTGCAACTCAAGGGTTGACATGCGCGTTGCGGACCCATTAGAAACTTGTACACTCCTTTTTCGAAGAACTCCACACTGTAGTTCATCGGAAATGCACAGCGGGAGGAAATTCCTTTGAAACCGCACGGTGCGCGACCATTTAGGTTGAAAGGTGTGTCGATGGCGAGCGTTGGGATGATATTACACAACATAATTGCCCTATGCGTGTCTCCATTTTGGCCCTACTTTTTATGCGTCTGGCTCTTACTGGCGTATTTAGTGGTAATGAGATGTCTAAAATAGTGCATATACGATACAAGAGCGGAAAAAAGGAGCGACCGGCGCCGACAGAACGAACCGCGCAACAAGAAGGAAAAAGAAGAAGTGGTCGAAGCGGCGCAGGAACGCAGACTACTTATCCGAACTAAACAAAAGCCAAGAGAAAGGCAGAAGTTCAAAATGAGTGGCGATAAATCAAAACACAACCGAAGGGAGTGTTTTAAATCGACACGAGTATCTCTCTATGTGTTCTATGTAACTTTAATCGAAATGTATGCGTGAAGTACTTACATAACATAATATGTAATACACATTCACAAGAATCCCTCATCTTCAACTAACTTAAATTAAACAAAATTACATTAAAATGCAAAACATCACAAATGAGGAATATGGAGCGCCGACTTGAATTATTGTTCGTAATGAATATGTTTGTCTTAATTATGAGTGTCGGGCTGCATGTGGGGAGCCACCTTGGAGAAACAAGAATCTAATGCTAGTAAGTAAGCTCACTCCATACATACCTACCAGGGGCGGCTGGTGAAACTTTCTGCTAGGCAACACTGAGCAAAAAGAAACCTACCTTAACCTTAGGTACTTTACTAGTAATCAATTTTAGGCAAGCCGGTGGGAATCGGCTTGTATGGACCAACCGCTGCTGATACCTACATCATTAGTACATCACGGTACAAGTGCGGGAAAAACGTAGTTTTTTAAGTCGACACGAGTTACAAATTTTCCTTTTCGCACATGTGCCGTACGACGTTTTTCACTAAGTAACTGACAATAAATTTATCGCCACTCGTTTGGAGCTTTCTTTTTCCGCACTTGTATGGTAATGTACTAATGATGTAGGTATCAGCAGCGGTTGGTCCATACAAGCCGATTCCCACCGATCAACTTAGCCCCAAACTAAGCAAAGCTTGTACTATGGGTGTTAATCGACGATATAACAACAACAACAACATACAATCACGCCTGTATCCCATAAAGGGGTAGGCAGAGCACATGAAACTACTAAAGCTTCAGGGCCACTTGGCAAATAAGGCTTGGTAAATAAGCGACGATATTGTACATGCTTAAATGGATAAATACTTATACATACTTATATACATAGAAAACATACAAGACTCAGGAACATCTGTGCTCATCACACAAATAAATGCCCTTACCGGGATTCGAACCCAGGACTGCGGCTTAGCAGGCAGGGTCACTACCGACTGAGCCATACCGGTCGTATATTCGTATGGGTATATAATAACTTGTACTTTTCTAGCCTTAGAAATGAATAATAACGCCTTGGGTCAGACTGAAACACACGGCCGCTGGATTGATACTCCAGATACGATTTATTCATCAAATTACGAATAATTAATACGAACAAGAAATACCTTACAAGTAGGGAACAAATTAAATTATTTAATTGAATATTTTTCGATTTGTTCTTTTTTCAAGTAGTCACACTACTATATATAAAAATTATAAATTGAAATAGATATAATACACGATTCATATAGGAGGTGCAAGCACTAATTGTTCGCCCTTAGAGTTTGGTCAAAAAGGCGCCTAGCCTTATCAGAGATAACATACACTAGGGAAATTTCGTCGGGTACCACGGCGGTCGGGTGGTCTAGTGGTGAAGACGTTAGCCGCTTAAGCTGAAGACCCGGGTTCGATTCCCGGCTCGGCCACCAGTGGGCCTTGTCGTTTTTTCTTTAATGTATGATATATATTTCAATTTCAATATATAATAATACCTTATTTCAACGATTTTATTATCTTTGTAACGTATGTCACCTCAAGCGTATTTTAATCCAAAGATATTACTCGTAACTTGTCCCTTGACACGATATAATTCTAGTAACAGGTGCGTCAGAGGAAAAGATACATCACTTCAGCCCGTTTCGTGACAGATCAACCATTTGAACGCCATACTGTAGTGTCTTGAACCTTGTCAGAAAGCGAACGGGTTAATATTGGGATGAAATGGCGCGTGTCAGTTGACGTCTTTAAAATTTGTGTTGAGTAAGGATAAGCTAACCACAAAATTAAAATTTTGAAAAAACCCACGACCGCGACATAGTAACCGATTTTCATGAAACATGGCTAAGAACACACCCGACCAACTCAGCTTTCAGACAAAAAAAAACTAAATCTAAATCGGTTCTTCCGTTCGGGAGCTAAGATGCCACAGACAGACACACACACAGACAGACAGACAAACAGACAGACAGATACGTCAAACTTATAACACCCCGTCGTTTTTGCGTCGCGGGTTGAAAACAAAAAACAAGCAGCCTGATCTGCCTGATAAGAACGTCTCTTTAAAAAAAAATACTTTTGACATGGATGTCTAGTATTTATTGTTATCTTATCTATGGACAGACGGCGCAGGCTGGTGTAAAGGCAGACCGAACTAACCTAACCACAAAATTAAATTTTTGAAAAAACCCCCGACTGCGACATAGTAGACCGATTTTCATGAAACATGGCTAATAAGAACACTCCCGAGCTTTCAGACAAAAAAAAACTAAATCTAAATCGGTTCGTCCGTTCGGGAGCTACGATGCCACAGACAGACACACACACACAGAGACAGACAGACAAACAGACAGACAG
This sequence comes from Leguminivora glycinivorella, assembly GCF_023078275.1. Taxonomy (NCBI): domain Eukaryota; kingdom Metazoa; phylum Arthropoda; class Insecta; order Lepidoptera; family Tortricidae; genus Leguminivora; species Leguminivora glycinivorella. The sequence goes on along the minus strand of NC_062976.1, from coordinate 4,249,906 downwards.
ACAGACAAACAAACAGAAAGACAGACACGTCGAACTTATAACACCCCGTCGTTTTTGCGTCGGGGGTTAAAAACAAAAAACAAGCAGCCTGATAAGAACGTCTCTTTAAAAAAAAAACTTTTGACATTGATGTCTAGTATTTATTGTTATCTTATCTATGGACAGACGGCGCAGTCCGGTGTAAAGGCAGACTGAAAAAGAGATGGCGGGATGACTTAATAGTCGCATTATATCTTAAATGTTGGGAAAAGGGCGATCATAGTTCAGTCAGAGTGGAAAAAACGAGGGAAAGCCTAGCAGTAAAAAATCGTACACAAAGCCACAAAACAGGTAATATTTGACATGAATTGTTGTTTTAATTTGATATATCTAAAGTGGAACTCCATCGAATGTACTAAGCGTTTGAATCAACTAAGTCGACCGGCAAAGCAAATGTTGACTGCCCGACATAGTGACGTGAGCGGAATCGAAGCTGTTACGTATTTGACCATTAGACTGCAAACACTTGATCCTTGAGGTCACTCGACAACTGCATACTATTGCGGCTGTTGTATCTGACAATTTCAGCTTAACATTACCTAACCACAAAATTGAAATTTGAAAAAACCTTCGAAATAACGTTTCCAGCAAACATGGCTACAGGTTAATAACACTCCCGACCACTTCAGCTTTAAAAAAAAACTGATCTTTGTTGATCCGTTCGGGACTACGATGCCACATACAGACACATCAAACTTATAACACCCTGTCGTTTTTGCATCGGGTTAAAAACAGTCAAAGCAGAAATGCGGCAAGCATACGACACAATCGGATCACTACAGTATTTAAATAACAGGATCATATGTACATGCGATTGCATATACAGAATGATTGCATTACTATACCTATAGGGTAAGCACAGGATTCCCGTCCTTGTCTTACTGTATTAATAAGAGTGGACGGGTAGTCTACCTCGCGGGCGAGATACTGTTACTGTCCCTCCCATCATGTGCTTGCCTATTTATTGATGATAAGCAGTTTGCGTAGCCTCTGCAGGGTTAGCACTTGATTGCCGCGAAAGTATGTCGCCGCGAGATAGGCTACCCGTCATTATGTCATTAATACAGTTAGAAAAAGACGACAGAGTCACCCTTTTGACATTTATAGCGATATTGTTTCACTTGGTGAATGCAATTTCTCTTGAGATTATTCAGAGTTATCTCGGTTTGACTATAAGTTGGTCCGTTCCAGTTGGCTGATTTTTCAACATGCAAACTTAAAAGATCTTCAAACATCTTTGAAAATACATGACTTTTTTGCTACATCATCATTTCAGCCAGGAATCGCCCACTGCTGAGCATAGGCCTCCCTTCGTGTACGCCACTTATCCCGGTCCTGGGCTAATCTCATCCAGAAGTGCCCCGCACATTTTTGAATGTCGTCCCCCCATCGAGCTCAGGCGCTTCTTACATCCGATAGCGGCCACCATTCGGTCAAGATTTTGGTCCACCTGCCGTCACTCTGCCTGGCAAACTGCTACATATTACCATGTTAAACAGCACTTCTGACTAAATTCATTAAAAACTACTACAAAACCAACAAACAGCAGAGTCGGTCGTGTAATCAAGACAGCAGATGCACATCAAAGCGTCTGATTAATCACTGACGTCTGACGCCGCTTATGCTCCGCATGCCGATACTGGGCCGTTGATGCCGTGGATATGATGACTGGATTGCTAGGATGAAGAATCTATTTTATTTGTGAAGCTATTTATTATATTGCCCTTATATCCATCACGGAACATTGGTGTTTCAATCGTTTCAAGATATTCGCGGAGTCTGGATCCTTTCTGTCCTAGTTGTATTTGTCGCCTGTTGTCTACCACCTGTTAATTAAAGTTATGTGCTTATTTTTTTTAATGTCATCTTGTTATATTGGTTAGCAATAAAGCATTCTTGTATTGTATATTTCCTAAATCATGGATATCTTCTATGTACACTCAGCTGAGAGAAAAGTAGACCCCCTTACATACAAATTTGTACGGTAGGGGGTCTCCTTTTCTCTGCAGCTAACTGTACATAAGTGATAGATATTTAATATCGTCCCCTAGCACCTGTAGTATCAGCTTTGCTTAGTTTTGGGCTGGGTTGATCTGTGTAAGGGACCGGCCACATCTAAGAGACGCATGTCCTCAGGCGCGAAACGGACGTCCACGCCACGTCGCCTGAATGTAATTCAAAAAACGTCTCCTCAGTACATTTTGTATAGGAAGGACGTAAGACGCGCCCCAGGCGGCGGCGTGGCGCGGACGTCCGTTGCGCGCCCCGAGACACGCGACGCTTAAGTGGGAACGCTGCCTTATGTGTCGCTAAATATTTTTTTCTTTCTTTCTTCCAGTGTCAATTTTCTGTCAGATACTCAGATTCATATGTATATCCAACCATTGTTTCAGTATGAATTGAAAAAAAAAGTATACATTATACGTTTGGGTTGACCAAAAAAGCATGTCAGGATTCCTGATGAATAGGTAGTTCTAACTCGAGTAGGAATTTCAACACAGAATGTTATTGACTAATAGTCAACTGACCAGCTGGTTAGCCAAAATCAATTTAGTCAACACAGGCATGATTGCCGGCTGTTGAGGTTACATACAATTTTGCATAGCCATCAAATACCGCAATGTAATAAAGCTCGTGTGCGAGTTCTCGTACCGTCTAAATGAGCCTTAACGGCTCAGCCACGACATTGGGTTAAGCGCGACAGCGGTGAGCGGCGGCCAGACATTGGAGCGAGACACCGCTATGGGACTTTTCATTCGCACGTATGGTTGCCGCTCACCGCTGTCGTGCTTAGACCTTATTATGTCGTGGCTGGGCCGTAAGGGTCTTAAGCCGCGAAGAAAAGATGCCTATCTTTTACACTCCGTAGCGTATTGTGATTACCTCTCTCTATCTCTCTTCCACATAGTGTGACAAAGTGAGAAAACCAAGAAAATACTATTATAAACCAGTGTGAGTATGAAACAAACTCCAGCAATCCAGAAGCTCATATAATTCAAAAGCATTAGCAATCCGACCTCGCAAGCGATGCAGTTCAGGCCCCGTAGCCGAATGGCATTTCTCCGACGCCAAACGAAAGCGATACGCCGCTGGCTCTGTCGCGCCAATACGCAAGCGCGATAGAGATAGATATCTACTAGCGCTTCGTTTCGTGAGCGTTTCGTGAGCGATTGTGCCATTCGGCTAGCCACCCAGATGAGCATGCATTATGCCAATATAGAGGTTTCGGGATGAAAGGCCAAATTTAATTGATGTACGAGTCAGTGATGCCAAATTTGGAGCGATGGATCCATGATAAATAAAAGGATTACTGTCAGATGTACTTACTTACTTACTGCGATGGCTCAGCGACCCGAAGTGGATCTTGGCCTCCGACACTATATTCCGCCTTTCGCTCCTATCCTTTTTTTTTTAGGGGGAAAAATGCAATTACGCATGCCACTTGGGTGCGGGGACGGACCCAAGTGGTTATGTGGAACTGCTTGTTAAGGGCTAATGAGGCCTCAAGTCTACCCACTAAACGACCCCCCCATCTGCCGCCATTGTGCTGTAGCGGTGGGCTGCAGGAACACTTGCGATTTTCATCTACAGTACCACCAGCACCAGTCCGCAGTGCAGAGCACCACCTCCGGAGGCCCTTCATGACCTCGTTTTCGGTAGAACCGTACTCGATATTACGGTTGACCTCTCAGGGACCGCGTGTGCAATGGATGGCAGGCGTCCCCGTGCCTGTCACCCTGCGATCAACCTTCGGAGGCAGGCGGCGGTCGTGTGCGACCCGTCTGCGTCGAGCACGCTTGCGGCGCCGTTGGTCGGCCATTGTGGCATTCGCTCCTATCCTGTACTATCTGATGCCACTCAGTCACTTCAGGGTCACACAGGTCTTTCTGGACCTCATCGATCCATGTGTGAGTATCCAAATTCCAAATCTAACAAGATCAACCCAGCGTGCGTAGCCGAATGAAACGCTCGTAGATATCTATCTCTATCGCTCTTGCGTATTGGCGCGACAGAGCCAGACTACCTTTCGCGGCGTTTCGTTTTCGTTTCGCGTCGCAGAAATGCCATTCGGCTATGGCACCAGATCTTGTTAATTTTGTTGGCCCCAACATCACAATCGATTACGCTTCGTAAGCGTACCGTAGCTAGCTCTCCCTATCGCTCTTCTGTAGTTGCGCAGAGACAGACTGCGTTTCGCTCGTCATGTAGCGTCAACGGCTGGCATTTTGGCACAGAATATATAATAGTACAAGTACAGAAGGCCCACTGCTTTGATGTTCACGAAATGCCGCCTTTTTAAATGCCTACAAAATTTTACAAAGACGCACATGCGCAGCGTTGGATGATAGGGTTGCCTATGAATTAAAACGAATTATTAATTACTCAGATAAAATTATATATATTTAAGTCTTGGGTACTTTCTAGTAGGTATTTTGGTTTAAGTTCCAACATCACAAGACTTATTGAACTTTTCCGTAAGACTTAATCATAATCAATAGTAGATCTGTGTAAGAATGTCCTATGGTACATATTTTATTCATGATGTCTATTTAACTTAGCACTGTTAGCCATTCCACAAGCGGACATCGCATATGAACCTTAAAAAAAAACACGCGACGTAAAATAACAATAGAAAATGCGAACGTGCGTTCCGTGAGAACGCGCGCCACCCCTGATTAGGCCGCGGCCTAATCAGGGGTAACTCGCGGCCGCCGGCATGTAGGTACTTGTAGCACGGCGATAGAATCGCGGAGTGAGCCGCCCCTGATTTCCGCTAGGCCGGATGACTTCAACAAGGGCTAGACTGCTCTTCTATGTTATATTACTTTTATTGACAGGGATTATAGACCGTGATTACTTCTGTTTTTTGTCGAGATGCTGATATTATTATGTCGACGCATTTATATTCATATATTCAATTATGGCATATATTCCGGTCAATATAAGTAATTTTATTTTTAACAAGCAGAAACGTCTGCTAACGATTCTAAACATTTTTATATTAAAGGGAAAAATGGAAAAATTTTACGCTTCCGGCGGGACTTGAACCCGCATCATTTGCAATCCGTGCAAGGCTCTTAACCAATTGAGCTACGGAAGCCACGCCGGACATCGCAAATCTTTCCATGCCTTTCCTTATGTACACAAAAAAAAAAGACATTTTTTCCTTTAATATAAAAATGTTTAGAATCGTTAGCAGACGTTTCTGCTTGTTAAAAATAAATTTAGTATGGGTTAGCACATTGTTACTGGTGAATTCTCAATATAACTTGAGACTCCAGTGCCGTTACAAGATGTAATAGTCTGTCGGTAGATGGCGCTAGACGTCACCCCAAGACGTGTGTACATAAGGAAAGGCATGGAAAGATTTGCGATGTCCGGCGTGGCTTCCGTAGCTCAATTGGTTAAGAGCCTTGCACGGATTGCAAATGATGCGGGTTCAAGTCCCGCCGGAAGCGTAAATTTTTCCATTTTTTTTCCTTTAATATAAAAATGTTTAGAATCGTTAGCAGACGTTTCTGCATGTTAAAAATATATTTAGTATGGGTTAGCACATTGTTACTGGAGAATTCTCAATATAACTTGAGACTCCAGTGCCGTTACAAGATGTAATAGTCTGTCGGTAGATGGCGCTAGACGTCACCCCAAGACGTGTGTACATAAGGAAAGGCATGGAAAGATTTGCGATGTCCGGCGTGGCTTCCGTAGCTCAATTGGTTAAGAGCCTTGCACGGATTGCAAATGATGCGGGTTCAAGTCCCGCCGGAAGCGTAAATTTTTCCATTTTTTTCCCTTTAATATAAAAATGTTTAGAATCGTTAGCAGACGTTTCTGCTTGTTAAAAATAAATTTAGTATGGGTTAGCACATTGTTACTGGAGAATTCTCAATATAACTTGAGACTCCAGTGCCGTTACAAGATGTAATAGTCTGTCGGTAGATGGTGCTAGACGTCACCCCAAGACGTGTGTACATAAGGAAAGGCATGGAAAGATTTGCGATGTCCGGCGTGGCTTCCGTAGCTCAATTGGTTAAGAGCCTTGCACGGATTGCAAATGATGCGGGTTCAAGTCCCGCCGGAAGCGTAAATTTTTCCATTTTTTCCTTTAATATAAAAATGTTTAGAATCGTTAGCAGACGTTTCTGCTTGTTAAAAATAAATTTAGTATGGGTTAGCACATTGTTACTGGAGAACTCTCAATATAACTTGAGACTTCAGTGCCGTTACAAGATGTAATAGTCTGTCGGTAGATGGCGCTAGACGTCACCCCAAGACGTGTGTACATAAGGAAAGGCATGGAAAGATTTGCGATGTCCGGCGTGGCTTCCGTTGCTCAATTGGTTAAGAGCCTTGCACGGATTGCAAACGATGCGGGTTCAAGTCCCGCCGGAAGCGTAAATTTTTCCATTTTTTCCTTTAATATAAAAATGTTTAGAATCGTTAGCAGACGTTTCTGCTTGTTAAAAATAAATTTAGTATGGGTTAGCACATTGTTACTGGTGAATTCTCAATATAACTTGAGACTCCAGTGCCGTTACAAGATGTAATAGTCTGTCGGTAGATGGCGCTAGACGTCACCCCAAGACGTGTGTACATAAGGAAACGCATTGAAAGATTTGCGATGTCCGGCGTGGCTTCCGTAGCTCAATTGGTTAAGAGCCTTGCACGGATTGCAAATGATGCGGGTTCAAGTCCCGCCGGAAGCGTAAATTTTTCCATTTTTTCCTTTAATATAAAAATGAATATAAGTAATTTTAGTGAAACTGACAGTGAATCAATCAAAACTCTTACTGCCCTGTGACGTAAGATACCTATACTTACTCTGAGTAAAATGGTAGTTCAGTCTCTTACTTTAAGTAAGTACCTATCTATTTCTGTAATTTTCGCTATAAGAAAATGAAATTGGATCGGATCTAGGTATACTTTATGATGTATGTAAATTAAATTAGAAACATGTCTTAGTACTTGTTAGAGGTTCGTTACGCCTTTAGGCTTAAGTCGAATAATAGATTAAAATTAAATTTGACATGAAAATAGTTAGACAGTAGGAAGAATATTTGAGAAATAAGGAAATGGAAAAGTTTAACCCCCTTATTCATAGACGTACTCTAAAGTTATCAAGCCGATAAAGTTCGTTTGTCCCTTTCTGACGTATTGGTGTGATAGAAAAGGACAAACGAACTTTATCGGCTTGACAACTTTAGAGTACGTTTATGAATAAGGGGGTAAGTAATTATCATAATACCACGCTATTAAAAATTAAAGGAGTCCCACACTAAGCTTAATGAGACCTTGTGTTATGGGGAGGAGTACTAAACTCTGCTAAATTGCGCATAACAAAGTAAAGATTAGTTACTTAAAACGACCAAATAAACACAAAATTTAAAATTTGAAAAAACCCCCGAAATAGTAGACCGATTTTCATGAAACATGGCTAATAACACTTCCAACTAACTCAGCTTTCAAACAAAAACAAACTAAATCTAAATTGGTTCATCGGTTCGGGAGCCACGATGCCACAGACAGACACACAGAGACAGACAGACAGACACGTCAAACTTATAACACCCCGTCGTTTTTGCGATAAAGGTCATTATCTAAACTCAACTCTACCTGTTCAAACTACGAAAACCGCCATAATTACTATAATAGTTATAAATACATGATACTATCGGGACCGGCCGCAAATAAAGCTGTCTGAAAAGGCAATACATAATTAAGCAAGCTTCCCTTAGGAGGTTTCTTTGAGATCCCTTAATAAGGGATAATAATAAATATCCGAAGGGTATCAAAGGGCTTGTCCAACTAATGGGTTCATAAGGGCCAAGTTAGGGATATCTGAGCCGCTACCATGGTTTTTTAAATTTTAAAACATGTTACTGTATGTGATAAGTTATTTATTTGCTAATTTAAATATTGTGACTAAAAAAACATAAATAGGTAATTATCTGGGGGCACGGCAGTGCCCCCGCCAAGTCGAGTAAAAAGAATCAGAATCAGAATCAAAAATATTTATTGTTTAAACTGTGTAGGTACAGGAAGTAATACTAGGTACATTTTTCAGTGAGAGTATCAACAGTTTTACCCAATTCGAGCATACAATGTATTTGCTTTGCAATGTCGGTTTGAGGCACGGCTGTGATTTTTAATATGTCTCAGGGCCCTTGAAAATTCATAATTTTTGTGTTATTGCAATTAAATATCACGAAACGAGGCATTTTAAATGATTTTGTTGACTTCAACTTACAAAAATTGACGCCCGAAAGCTGCAAGCTGCGATTAAAGACGAACAACAGTGAATTTACTGAGTTCATTTGACACGCTAAGTAGATACGTTTGCTTGATCTATGGTATATATGACATTAATTTGTGGTAAATAATAACAAGTAGAATCGTATAAAAAAACTAATGCATATTCCCTAATGTGAGCAATATTCACTTTCTCCATACATCATCATCATCCTCCTTGCGTTATTCCGGCATGTGCCACGGCTCATGGGAGCCTGGGGTCCGCTTTGACAACTAATCCCAAGATTTGGCGTAGGTACTAGTTTTTACGAAAGCGACTGCCATCTGACCAGGCCCCGTGCCATCTGACGCTTCGTTTCGTGAGCGATTCCAAACGAAGATTCGGCTAGTCTTCCAACCCGAAGGGTAAACTAGACCTTATTGGAATTAGTCCGGTTTCCTCACGATGTTTTCCTTCACCGAAAAGCGACTGGCAAATATCAAATGACATTTCGCACCTGAGTTAAGAAAAACTCATTGGTACGAGACGGGTTCGAACCCGCGACCTCCGGATCGAAAGTCGCACGTGATAGATTATATTAGTAATAGGTTTCTATCTAATATAATACAATACAATACAAACAAATACTGTACTTACAGATTTATAAAACCTCATTATGTTTAAAGATTGTGTCATAGTAACATTTCAGAATTGTAAACTACCCTCATTATTAGTATCACGATTTGGTTACTTGGACGTTGATGTTTCAATTAAGTGTTTATTATTCCTATCTATAATTTAATTGTATTTTACTGTAATTTAATCTAAGAAAACCACCTAGCTAGGCCACCAGGGCTTCACTTTCTCCGTACAATGAATTTTAAATCCTGTGACGTTTAATCTATCGAGTGACGTATTCTGAAATGACAACAACTCCTGGTATAGGGTCTGAAACTCTGAATTCTAGTCTGCGTGAATATTTAAATGGATCGGTGTCTTTGAAGTTTGACAGTAAGAAAGTTCGCGGTAAACATTGGTGTTTGGAGATCTGTGAAATTGATGAATAAATAAAAAGTCAATCGAGTTATTTAAGGTTGCTCCTAAATTAGTCAGACTAACGCCGTGGCTTGCGTGGGCGACGGTCGCGCGACGGCGATGCGACGCATACGAAATCAAACCTTATCGATATGGAAGTATGAGACGCGACGGCGACGGTCGCGCGGTCGTCGCCCACGCAAGACACGGCGTAATTCGACAGGTCATTATGCACAAATGTTGCAAAATTTTGGCCAGTGCTAATTCATATCGATAGTTTCAAAAAGGTTGTATTAGTCGCTACGTGTGTGTGTGTGGTGACGGGTTAAGAATTTCAACACCCCCTTTCTTCCCGTGGGTGTCGTAGAAGTCGACTGTGGGATATGGGATAAATTGTGGCGTAGGCGAGAGGCTGATGGAAACCTGTCACTGCAATGGCACAATTTAGATTTCTATCAACCCCTTTTTGCCAGGAGTGGCACTGAAACGTCAACAGTTCATGTGCTCTGCCTTCCCCTTTATGGGATACAGGCGTTATTACCTCTATATGTATGTATGTATGTATGTAAGTTATTATAAGTTTCTAATGGGGTGGCAACGCGCATGTGACACTGTTTGAGTTGCAGGCGTCCATAGGTTACGGTGACCGCTTTACATCAGGCGGGCCGTATACTTGTTTGCCACCGACGTAGTATAAAAAAAAAAAAAAAAAAATGTAGTCGCTAGTAGCGCTATTGCTGCGACATGTTTAGGGCCATGTGCCTGAAGAGGGGCCTCCAAATTGGCCCGAAACATGTCGCAGCAATAGCGATATAATAACGTGAGTATGAGTACAACCGTAGATTCATTAAATATTTGAATATGTCTCACGGCAGTTTAAAGAGTATGATGCGTACGTATTGTTTTTTTTTTTAATACTACGTCGGTGGCAAACAGGTATACGGTCCGCCTGATGAAAGCGGTCACCGTAACCTATGGACGCCTGCAACTCAAGGGGTGTTACATGCGTGATGCCAACCCATTAGAAACTTGTACACTGTTGTTGTTTAATGCCATTTTATGAAATCGTAACTATTAAGCTAACTGAAGACAATATTGTGTTTTTCAATATTCTAAAGTAGGTGTGTCTTCAATATTCTAAAGTAGGTGTGTCATTGTGTTTTTCAATATTCTAAAGTAGGTGTGTTTTCTAAGACACTTTTATGTACCTATCTATAGTATAAACGGTACATTAGGCAAACGATTTACTAAATTAATTTTTATTAAGCAGAAACGTCTGCTAACGATTCTAAACATAAAATGTTTAGAATCGTTAGCAGACGTTTCTGCTTAATAAAAATTAATTTAGTATGGGTTAGCACATTGTTACTGGTGAATTCTCAATATAACTTGAGACTCCAGTGCCGTTACAAGATGTAATAGTCTGTCGGTAGATGGCGCTAGACGTCACCCCAAGACGTGTGTACAAAAGGATAGGCATGGAAAGATTTGCGAAGTCCGGCGTGGCTTCCGTAGCTCAATTGGTAAGAGCATTGCACGGATTGCAAAAATGGTGCGGGTTCAAGGCCCGCCGGAAGTGTAAATTTTTCCATTTTTTCCTTTAATATAAAAACGATTTACTAGTACGTTATGTCCGTGTCCAGGCAAGATTCGCAAGTGTAGGTCTGCAATTCCCGAAAAGTTTGTACATTTGGAGCAACGAAAATGGTAACAAAAAAGGAAGGTTTCATACAAACTACGTGGGACATTTTGGGAAACAGTGGATCTTGCTCAACATCATAGACTCTATCAGCCTACCAATTTTTGAGAAGTAATCCAAATGTACAAACTTTTCGTGAATTGCTCAGGTACGGCGGTTTCCGTGGACGTTGGCAAATTGCCCAAATTCGAATATTGACTTTACACTTTTCCGCTCATGAAGCGCTCGAACTTTGCTGGGCCATTGAGTTTTCAATACGTGTACTATTCAGGCATTTAGTTAGACCAGTGTAGGTACTTCAAGTACTTTATTTAAGCACCTAGTTGTTTTATTTTATGCCTAACTTAAAGGGATAGGCAGAGTACATCAAACTGCTGAAATGCCACTGGTAGCAATTAAAAGGTAGAAAGAAAAAGGGTGACCGCTTTCCATCAGGTGAACCGTATACCTGTTTGCCACCGACGTGGTATAAAAAAAGCAAAATGGTGTCAAAGGTAAAATACATAGACATACTATTACTGCTCTGTATTACTTACTCTAATTTCATCTGAAATGACAACAACTTCTGATACCAAAACGGGACTCTCTGTTGCAGGAAAGTCACAAATAAACTCATTTATTACATCTGACCCATAAATGTCTTGATAAAAACAAGCATTGTTATTTAAATTCTAACTGTTACACCTTATAGCTGAAATTTTAATGTACACTCAGCAACAAAGATATAAATACAGTCAAACTGCAATAAATATATATACACGACCTTAATGTACAGACCTAAAGTCATGTATACATAATTTTGGCACTTTGGCTGTATTCATATATTTGTGGCCGACTGTACGACACGTCACACAGAAAAATGCAAAGTCCTTCCAAGTCACGACGGCGTTGTCACAATCACAGATAAATCTTACTTAGCGGGGACTGTCCTGACTGAAATGTAAATATATGGCCATCTAAACTTGAACTGAAAAGTTGTGGGCACTCCACAATAGAGTAGGGTGACAAGGTCTCGTATTTATGAGTCCCGCTGAAAGTGAGTTGCTTAGAGTTTTGTGTTTTTTCTTTTGTTATTGTAGCTTTCGCTTTCTAAGCATTTCTGTTCTTTATTGTAAAATATTTTTATTCATATAAACTTATTCACATCCATATTTACTAATAATAATAATATTGGTGTCCCTGCATGGCAAGTACGGATCGAGCGTCGTATCAACTCGTTTAGGACTCTCATTGCAAAGCTGATCTGCTTCAGAGGGGGTAATAATCGCCCCCGAGTAATGCGCTTTGTGAACCAGGCGTTCGCGGGGACGGACATCAGGCCCCGCGACTATTTGGCCAATGTCACAGAGCGCATCGACTTCCTGAAGCAGAAAGTCTATGCATGGGCAAGCCGTATTCGCCGCTACAGAAAGCGTGTGGACCGATTCCAGCAGAATCGTCTTTTTCAAAGCGACCAAAGGAAAGTATACCGAAGGTGGGAGGAAACCGACCCTCGTGTGTCTGATGTGCGGCTGCCGGATGCTACTGCCATGTCTGATTTCTGGCGTAGCATCTGGTCGGTGCCCGTCGAACACACGGAGGGTGAGTGGATGACCGTTGTCGAACGCGAGTGCGAGAACATCGAACCTATGGGGGCTATCACCATCAGCCCCAACGACGTAAGTTGTGCTGTCCGTACGGCCCAGAACTGGAAAAGTCCTGGACCGGACGGATTGCACAACTTCTGGCTAAAATGGTTTCGATGCTCGCACTCGCGTTTGGCAACGCAATTTCAACAAGCCCTCGATCTTGGTTCTCTCCCACCTTCCCTAACAACTGGTGTTACTTTCCTGCTCTATAAGTCCGGTAGTACCACGGAAGCAAAAAACTACAGACCCATTACGTGCTTGCCTACACTTTACAAGCTCCTTACATCCATTTTGAGAGCAAAAATTAACGCGCATATTGTCGCTAACAACATTCTGGCTCCCGCTCAAAATGGATGTAGGGTTGGGTCCCGTGGTACTAAAGAGCTCCTCCTCATAGACATGACCATCTGCCAACAAGTTCGGCGGAACAAGGGGGTCATCTCGGCCGCTTGGATCGACTATAAGAAGGCCTATGATTCGGTGCCTCATTCATGGCTGAGAAGGGTATTGGAGCTGTATAAACTTGATGCAGCTTTAATATCCTTCCTGGCTGCATGTATGAGGCAGTGGACCACAGTCCTTCGTCAACCAGGAGGCAGGGATGACCCCCTGGCCCGCAGGACTTCATAAGGATTGAGCGAGGAATATTCCAGGGTGACAGTTTGAGTCCATTATGGTTCTGCCTAGCTCTGAATCCCCTCAGCACGCTGCTGAAGGATTCTGGGCTAGGTTGCCGGCTTCGGAGAGAGGGTGAAGTCATCTCTCACCTTCTGTACATGGACGATCTCAAACTATTTGCACCGAACACCCAAGATCTGATGGTGCTATTGAAAACCACAGATTTTCAGTACTGCCATAAGAATGGAATTTGGTGTCGATAAGTGTGCGGTTATGTATGTATAGCGGGGGAACTTTCTGAGACAATGTCGTTCAGATCTATCTCTGAATCAGAAACCTATAAGTACCTTGGTATGTCACAGTCGTTGGGTATTGAGGATGTTGGCATTAGACGGTCGGTGAAGGAGCGCTTTTTCAGTCGGCTCACAAAAGTCCTTAACAGTCTTTTGTCAGGAGGCAACAAAGTGCGCGCCTTTAACGCCTGGGTAATGCCTCTACTCACATACTCCTTTGGCATACTACGGTGGACCCAGACTGAGCTGGACGCCCTGGATCGGAGGGTCCGCTCACTGCTTACCACACACCGTATGTTACACCCACGCTCGTCTGTTATGAGATTGTACATCCCACGGAAGTGCGGAGGTCGAGGCTTCCTAAACGCCAAAGATCTCCACAACCGTGAGGTGTACAATCTCAGGAATTACTTCCTTAACAACGAGAGCGGGATGCATCGTGATGTGGTGGCAGTGGACGAAAACCTCACGCCGCTCTCCTTGGCGAAACAGAACTGGCGCAAACCTGTGGTACTAAGTACTGCGGACCGCAAGGCGGTATGGGAGAGCAAGCAGCTACACGGGCGGTTCTACAAGGCCCTCACGGGACCCGATGTAGATCTGCTCGCATCGGTGAACTGGTTACGATTCGGGGACCTCTTCGGAGAAACCGAGGGTTTTGCCTGTGCAATTGCGGACGAAGTTATGATGACGAACAACTACCGGAAATATATCCTGAAGGACGGTACGGTCGACATTTGTCGGGCATGCCGCCGTCCCGGAGAGTCACTCAGGCATATCATTTCCGGTTGTTCTCATCTTGCTAACGGCGAGTACTTGCACAGACATAATCTCGTAGCCAGGATTATTCACCAGCAACTTGCTCTTCAATATGGCCTTGTGGACCGCGAAGTACCGTACTACAAGTACTTACCTGCGCCGGTTCTCGAAAATGGTCGTGCCACGCTCTATTGGGATCGATCTATTATCACTGACAGGACTATTGTAGCCAATAAGCCTGACATTGTGATAATAGATCGACTGCAACGCCGGGCAGTGCTCGTTGACATCACCATCCCCCATGATGAGAATCTCGTGAAAGCCGAGAAGGACAAGTCCAGTAAGTACCTAGACTTGGCTCACGAGATAACCGCCATGTGGGATGTTGAATCAACGATCATTGTTCCGATAGTCGTTTCAGCGAACGGTCTCATAGCGAAGAGTCTCGACCAACATCTTAAGAGACTCTCGCTAGGTGGCTGGATCAAGGGCCAGATGCAGAAGGCGGTGATCTTGGACACAGCGCGGATAGTCCGACGGTTCCTCTCTCTGCAGCCCTAACCACCGGCAGCTTGGGCCCTGCCCCGCTGCTGGCGGCACCCTAGGTTAGGTTTTTTATAATGTGTTTATATATTTTGTATTGTTTTGTATGTGGTTTTGTATTTTACTTTTATAATCATATTATAAAACCTAGCCTAAGAATTAAAATGAATAAAGAGGAATAATATTAAAAAATGACGGTGTACCCCTTACATTTCATTAAAGTGTCGAAAGGGCCTCTACGCGTTGGCTTCGGCCACGCGCACGCCTCTCAAAGGTCCGGAATACCATTGTTCCGTGATGTGAAAGACATTAAAAAATGAGAAAGTGTGTGTGTCTGTTTGTTTGTCCGTCTTTCACGGCAAAACGGAGGGACGAATTGACGTGATTTTTTAAGTGGGGATAGTTGAAGGGATGGAGAGTGACATAGGCTACTTTTTATCTCTTCTAAGCCCCCACTTCCCCTAAAATGGGGGTGGAAGTTTGTATGGACCATTCCGCAAGCCAAGCTGCGGGCAAAACCTAGTATTTAATAAACTAAGCATAAAAACTTAATAGTTAGTTTAAATCTAAAATAGGCCCTTGAGGCATTATACCAATGATGCTGGCGACATTTCCTCAATGCTGATACGTTGTGCGAGGAAGTCGCCAACTCTTCGGTCACCAGTAACGTCAACCATATAAACTTAAACACCTTATAATATGGTTTAAAAACCGAAATTGTTATTATAGTGACGGGTTAAATAAATATAACAGGACATTTTAACCCCGACGCAAAAACAACGGGGTGTTATAAGTTTGACGTGCCTGTCTGTCTGTCTGTCTGTCTGTGTGTGTGTCTGTCTGTGGCATCGTAGCTCCCGAACGAATGAACCGATTTAGGTTTAGTTTTTTTGTCCGAAAGCTGAGTTAGTCAGGAGTGTTCTTAGCCATGTTTCATGAAAATCGGTCCAATATGTCGCAGTCGGAGGTTTTTTCAACATTTTAATTTTGTGGTTAGGTTAGTTACACACATTAACTAAGCCCAACGGTACACTGAGAGAAATTTGCATTGTGAATTTAACAAGTTCGACTTGTTGCGGTTTATCCGTTTGAATCAGCCAAACGTATGTTTAAAACAATATGTGTCAGGTTGTTTTTATAAAATCGACTTGTTGATTCAAATATATTGCCGATTCAAATGACAAGTAGCTTGTTGTTTGAACCAAAGAGCACGTAGGCGCTATTTTAACCAAAAAACTTGTTGAACGAACATGAAAACTGGTTGTATTTTCTCTCAGTGTAAGCTCATCAAGGAGGCTTGTGTTGTGGGTACTCAGACAACAATGTAGTGTAGAAATACATAGGAAACATCCAGCTTAGGAACAAATACCTACCTGTGCTCATCACACAAATAAATGCCCTAACCGAGATTCGAAACCATGGACAGCGGATTAGCAGGCAGGATCACTACCCGCTAGGCCAGACCGGTCATCGGGTATATGCATGGTTACCCTACCCATACTTACAAGTTTTGATACCCGTTATATTATGTGTCATTTCAAAACTTTTTTGATTTATAGGCACATCTGAAGGCCTAACACATCATATGTGGTTATGAACACACTAAAATACTGACTTAAATACACTATGAATATGGTTGAAAATACGCTACACCCGTATACAAAATGTTGTTTATATTGGTGTTCTAAGATTTTTAATTTTGAACTTTAACCGAATGGATTATAGTTTCAAATATATTGCGTCTTTCAAATTATGTGAGCACTATCTTTTGCCCGCGGCTTCGCTCGCGTTAAATTCGAAATTTGCGGAATGCTCCATAGAAACTTCAATCCCCCCTTTTAGGGAATTGGGGGGCTACAAAGAGACAAAATGTAGCCTATGTCACTATCCATCCATTCGACTATCTCCACTAAAAAAATCACGTCAATTCGTCGCTCCGTTTTGTCGTGAAAGACGGACAAACAAATATATACACACTTTCCCATTTACAATATTAGTATGGATATGGCAAAATTCTTATCTGGGGCACGGCAGTGCCCCCGCCAAGTCGAGCAAAAAGAGGCACGGCCGTACCATCCTTTTCTCGAAGCATTTCAGACCATTTTCAACCTCACGTTACTCTACAGGGATCTCAACTCTTTTTACGGCAGAAGGCTCTTTTTACTGAGTTGCGAAGACTTGGTGTTTTTACAAGTTTTGTTTTTGATGGGATTCTAAACTTTACACGAAGGGGTAAAGGTTGAAACTAACTCTATGTTTGTCGAAACATTATTCGTGCGATATTACGTTGACACATAGTAAGTGAATAAAAGTTGGGTTGGGTCGCGTCAGGATTTCCCCGTTTTGGGGTAAGTAATGCAAACAGCTTTGGGTAACTTACCTATTTGTTGTGAAAATGCCCTTAATGTCGTAACAAGGGAGTAAAATGCGACGTTTGTAAGAAGTGGCCCGTGTCAGATTATTAATAAGTTACTAACATTACAGATCCTTCACTTGCCCGCAAAACGTACAAATACCTACGCTTTATTTAACTAATATGTAGTAATAAGTTACTACGTAAAACTCAGAAGAATAGTAGGTACGTGCCACGCGACTACACAGTACACAGGCGGACGCGTGGCGCCTCTCGGTCACTTGTTACCTCGAGGCGTAATTATGGATGCATGTATACTTGTGTTGATAAATCTTCAGTTAATTTGTTTTTTCTTGAATAATGGTAATATCTTGAATCGTCGTAAGTACCTGAAACAAAAATAAAATTATTAAATATTGTACTCATGTTATCTGTGAGACTTAGGCAGCGTCCCCACTTAGGCGTCGCGTGTCTCGCGGCGCGCAACGGACGTCTCCGCCATGCCGCCTGAATGTAATTCAAAAAACCGTCTCCTCAGTACATTTTGTATAGGAAGGACGTAAGACGCGCCCCAGGCGTTGTGGCGGAGGCGTAGCGCGCCTGAGGGCGCGTCTTACGTCCTTCCTATACAAAATGTACTGAGGAGACGTTTTTTGAATTACATTCAGGCGGCGTTGCGGAGACGTCCGTTGCGCGCCGCAAGACATGCGTCTTATGAGTGTGGATGGTCCCTTAGATGACGTATGACTATTAATAAAGTAGAAAAATAAGTACCTGTAATCAAACTGTAAAAAAATTAGAATAAATTGAAATGTAGAAAAAAATAATCTTGGGTACCTAAGACAATAGTAGCTGGCGTATTATGCTTCGAATTTTATCACTTATCCACGCGGATAAGACATCTGTCACTCTCACACAGACATACTTGCCAGAGCATGACAGATATCTTGTCCACCACGTAGATAACTGATAAAATTGGAAGCATGATACGCCGGCAGGCTTGGTTATACAGAAACCGAGAGTTCAATTCTCACATAAGACAGTAGTGTTTCTCCCTTTTGATACAATTCAATACAGAATCACATTTCAAAATTTTTTTTTTTATCATGAATGGGCTAACTCTTGACTACAAACTAGTCAAAGGCAAAGACGTGGCCTACGACGGAGTGTTTGATCGTAATTGTATCTTTGTTTGTATGTTGACTTTTGTCCATGTTTTGGCGTTTGGTCCACTGTAAGCCAAACATGAATGTTTAGATATAATACCTAAATAAATAAATAAAAACGGACTCTTTTTGTATGGAAAGGTGAAATTCGAGAAAGCTTCCCGCAGAAACAAGTTTTTTTGAACAAGAGAACAGATTTACAAAAAACTTACAACAGTCTCCATAAATTTTCAGTAAGAAAATAACTACGAGCCAGCAAAGTAGCCCAACTAACGAGTTTAGAAACGCCGGGAAACTATACGAGTGATAAAATCGATACGGCGAGCCGGCAAATGCAATATTTCTTACTTTACCAAGAAATTGCGCTGCCATTAAAAGCTCACCGTGGCCACAGTAGATAGATTAGTAACAGTATCATAATCAGCTGTGAAAGGAAACACAATTATTATGCGTTATAAAGTGTTTCAATTAAAACCGAAATAAATTACACATACGAAAGAAAAAGTAACCAAGGCCTCTGGTGTCTGAGGCTGGAATCGAACCAGAGTACTTTGCAATCGCGGCAGATGCCTGTTAACGCTCGGCCACCCAGGTCAGTTGCTGAGGTCGAAATTATCTGTCATATGAGTACCTAATCTATACAAGAACTCGTAGCGCCCTCTGACCACTTCTAGGGTAGAACGGTACACAGTAGGCATCTACCGAGTGTGTAAAGGATTTGGTATAAAAATACTGATGTGTCTTTATTATTTCCTAAACCCTATTATGTCAGCAGCCGGGCATATTCTATAGATAGGACAGCGGGTCCAAGCTGAAATATTAACAGTATATTTATATATTTACTTAAACGTAATTAGTGCTCATCATATTTGACGAAAAAAATAATAAATTAGCTTAAAAGACTGAACTCAGATATCATTTAGATGTTGTCCTGATATCAGACTGCGTTACATTGGCGTATACGGAGTGTTTCATGGCACGTGAGCAGGACTAAGCTTAAACATTCAATAAATTATAATGGACAGTTCATGATCATATTTTAGTTAAACAATGTACTTTTCGCCTGTTTTTTATGACTTTTTTTAAGTATAAGTTTGACTGTCTTCAGTCACGGAGACCCTACAACTTATTTAATATGACCAAAATAAAATGTCACACACGCAATTTAAGCTAGGGTTTTTAAAGGTAATCAAACTCTGGTGTAATCAATTTGACCTTCAAATCAAAAGTGAATAGGCATCTTCCGGGCGAGCTCACTCCATCGTAGGCCACGTCTTTGTCTTTGGCTAGTCTGTGGCAAAGAGTGTACTGTGCCCATTTATAATAATAAAAAAAATAATAAAACTGTCTTAGGGTCCCATTTATAATAATAAAAAACCAACATCACAGAATAAAACTGAGTGTCCAGTTTTCATGTTCGTTCAACAAGTCTTTTTGGTTAAAATAGGCCTACGTCACCATCAAACTCGCATATATTTTAAATAACAATAAATAAAAAACATCACATATTGAAACTACTTCAAATTCTGGATAAACCGCAACAAGTCTTGAAATCACAATGCATTCTCTCAGTCTTCTACTCGTCTTCTTCGTCCTGTATTTATTTTATTGAATTTCTGGTTATTGCACACGCACAGCCAATTAATTCTACTGATTTCAGAAAAATATCGGATGTACATAATTTGTTATTGTAATGTAAGAATTGCTAAAATTAGATTTAATATTTCCGCATTAAATAAATGGTATATTTGTTGTGCTTTCACCTGTAACTAATGGGCACTTTGAATGCATAAAATATGCAGTGCAGACGGCTTTTTGCAAAATATTTGAATTCTTCACTTTTCATTTTAGTTATAAACGGTGTTTTTTACATTAAAACTGTTATAAATGTTAAAGATGTGGCCGACGCTTATATTAGTCGTCGGTTACACTACAATAGTCTTCGCCAAGCAACTGGTCAGTGACAAAGATTTTTTTCATCACACCCGCACTTTAAATGTGCTATTGCACGCAGGCGGAGCGTAAGTTATAGAAAAATCGTTCTCCCAAGGGAATAATGAAATTTCTTGTACCGTACTTAACTTTTTTTACATTGCGAGTGTGATGAAAAACATTGTGTAACTCGGGGAGTATGAATATTACTAACTCGAGTCGCTCCGGCAAGCCGTCGCGATTTAACTTACTCTTGTTAGTAATATTCAACTTCCTCCCCTTGTTGCACAATGTACTATTATTGCCCATAGCAAACGTAGCCCTATTTCCTCCCTAATATTATGGGTCGGCAACGCGCATGTGACACCCCTTGAGTTGCAGGCGTCCATACGTTACGGTGACCGCTTTCCATCAGGCGCACCGTATGCCTGTTTGCCACCGACGTGCTATTAAAAAAACTGATTAGTTGAAAAGTATTTGTCCCATTTTTACAAATACATATAAGTCAACATGATAGTAAGGGACAAAACACTCATCAGTATCTTTTTTATGAATAAATATGTAATTTATTTTTAGACATACTACTTAGACTTCGAGCGGCCAAATATTACGTACTGCAATCGTAAATACGTGCCTGAAGCGAAAATCACAGCCCAGAGGTACAGCCGACGCGACCCCATACACTATGTGAACATGCACTTCAAAACCTTAGTCGATTTTGGAAACGAAGTTAGAGTAAGTTGACTTCTTGATTTATAACTCTGGCGAAACTTTGATCTATTTTATACACGGTGTAAAATGAGGGAACCGAAATATTTTAACTACTTGTTTCAGAGGACAAAATAAAGATAAAATGTTATATTACGTCAAGCTAATTTCGCAAAAAAAATTGAGTATTTTTTTTGGATGTATTTTAACATAAAAAGTAAATTTAATTCGTAAAACTGACACAACATAAAAATTTACATTTTTTTTCTTACAAAAATAATTTTTTGGAATGATTTTCTAGTTATTTTTTGACATCTATCAACGAGGATAGTTAGATTTTGTCCGATAACGTCATTATCGTCATCAAAATAGCGTTCTGTTCTGGGAAATAATAAGTAATTGTTATTTTTTTAATGCTTATAACTTTAAAAGTAGGCGAAGTCCATAAAAGTTTAAATAACATTTTAGTCTTCTAATATGATGAGGAATACGCTGTTAAAATTGTTCGGTTTCCTCATACACACCGTGTATAGCTGTTCATATGATATGAAGAGGACAACTGTGTTTTTTCTTTATTGAGCAAAATGGAATAAGTTTAAAATGTGAGCGGTGGAGCAACATGTCTCTGCAGTATTACATTTTTAAGAGTAGACTTAATTTGATAAGAGTGGCAATGAAGATTAAACAGTCCTGCGCTGCGCTCCGCCACACCCTTTTAAGAATACAGGCGTCAAATTTATTTATGGTGTATGGTTTATTCTTTTTTATTACAAAATATACCTCAGACATCCTAAATTACAACCAAATATAAAAAAACTTCCCCTAATTGTGGTGTATGTATTCTCATCAGCATTTTTAGCTTGTAAAATACACTTTATTTTAACCATTTCAATGTTATTTCTACGTTACAGTTTGATGTAAAAGTCTACGAGTTCCTAAGCAACGAGTACCGGCCCAGTATACTCGATGTGCATTTCAGGACCTGCGATGTTTTCCAGGACACCAGATTTGACTTTTTGAAACCAATCTATTTACAATATGTTAACGCGTCATTATGTCCTTTTAAAAAGGTAACATTTTTTCAATATATCGGTGTCAAGTACCATGAGTTTATAATTTTTCACCACACCAACTAATAAAGGCGTTCTTTTTTCGAAAACGGATAGCAAAATTGCATTTTATCACAAGAGAGCAAAGTAATTTCATACAAATTTTAACTTGATTTCTTAAGCGGGCAGATCAATTTATCTATAAATGATGATTTTGAATCATATATATTGAATAAATTTATGGATTTGATTTAGGTTGATGTTTTATAGTCAGTATTTTGTGTGTGTTGGTGTGGTGAACAATTTTGTGTTTCACTCGGCGGAAAAGTTTGTTTAACCTTCGTGCCTTGAAACCCTCGTAACGCTCAAGATTCCACTTTTTAAACCACTCGCTACGCTCGCTGTTCAATATTGGAATCTTTCGCTTGCTCGGGTATCAATATTGACACGTGCGGTTAAACGACAACTTTGCCCCCTTGTAAAACAAATAACTATTTAATACACAATGGAGAAAGTGATAAACGCCCTAAATGATAACTTACTAGAACCAAAAATAACATACATTATTATTATCATACTACGTATTAAAAACTTACAATAAAAAATAATAGATCACTCAATCAATCACTCAGTCAATCTGTGTAAGAATGACCTATAATATTTATTTATTTATTTATTTATTTATAGATCCACCCATTTTTTCAGGGAGAGTACAACTATATGAACATCTCGGTTCCAAACCTACCGCTGCTGGCCACGTTTCCTCTCCGCAAAGGCCGCTTATTTCTCAACACGACAAACGAAATCACCGGCGAGAGACTCGGAGTTGGATACATTGATGCTGTCATCAAGCAGAGGTTTCAATGAAATACGATGTGGACTAAGATACGATACTGATCAGAACTAAGTACTAAGGGCTATTTGCACCAACTACAGTTATCACTTTCGTAACTAATAACCCGCCTGGTGGGCACTCGTTAACTTTCCCGGAGAACCCGCTGGGTGGGTTCTTGCCATACAAGCGGGCGATTATAAATTACGACCGGTTTCTGACCCAGTGTGATATTTTTGTCTGGTAATGAATGTGTTAACACATATTATCATCACGCAGCGGAACTCAATGAAATAACCCGTGCAAAAAAAAAATACGAACGCTTAATTCGGTAACATACGATTTGGCGCAACAAAGTAAGTAAAACGAAGTGTAAATGTCTTTCGTCATCATTATATTTTCAGTCGTAACGTTTCGGAAACCGCTGAAAAATACATATAAAAGAGGGCAATTTTTTCATATTGTTTTTTAATACTACATTTTACAATTTACATATAAATATGAAAATACAACGACCTGGGGAATATTATATAGTATGGAACCCAGAACTATCGGCATTACAGGCAGGGGTATGGTACTATCCACAAGGCCAGACCAATAGTTGATTTTTAGGTTTACCAGGTGACCATGGGCAATGGTAATAAAGTTTTATCATCAACATACTTGTCTGTTCGTCCTTTTTATATCAAAAGCAAATACAAATAATTTATTTAAAAAAAAAATTTCATAGTTGCCCTACTGTTTATCAATTGTCTACTGTGCTACGGTACTGTGACCAAATTATGGAGGTCGTTATAACCAACCCTTAAAGACAAAGTTCAGGTATCCCGACATGCACCAATTACCAAGAAATTCAGGCGTTTCGCTAAAAACAAGTTCTTTAGCGGAAATTAAACGTGAACTTCGAGATAGCAAATAATTATAAAGATATCGAGTTACTAAATCAATATCAAATTGGCGAGATCGGAATATCACGCGCAAAACTAAAACGCAACGCTTGTATTCTTAATTTTTCTGTATGACTCTGAGACCTGGACAATCAAATCGGCTGTCAGGAAACGCATTGATGCCTTTCAAATGTGGTGCTGGCGGAAAATGCTGCATCCTGGGCGTATCCTGGACTAAACAATCAATGACTGCATACTAAAATAACTCGAAGTAACCACCGGATCGACTATACCATCTTTGTCTCCGGAGAGTTCCTGAATTATTTAGCAATTATTAGCTGCAAAAGCACATTGCAAATTTATTCATGAATTCGTTCATATTTTTTCCATGCAATTTTGCAAATGACATGTAGGAAAAGACATTGGGCGTATTAAACAAAAAAAGAAAGGAACGATTTTTTATAAACTCCTCAGTCCTCATGTAAATATTTTTGTACATAATCAAAAATTTATTTTAAACTTTTAATGAGTAACAAAAGGTTCCAAATTCAAATGCTACCAGGACTGCTGCTTAATCACAGTATAATAAAGAATACTATGGTACAGTATGGCTTCTCCTGCTACTCGCTGAAAGTGCCGCCCACCCGCTCTCGGTTACCGCCTGTCACACTGAGAGAAAATACAACCAGTTTTCATGTTCGTTCAACAAGTTTTTTGGTTAAAATAGCGCCTACGTGCTCTTTGGTTCAAACAACAAGCTACTTGTCATTTGAATCGGCAATATATTTGAATCAACAAGTCGATTTTATAAAAACAACCTGACACATATTGTTTTAAACATACGTTTGGCTGATTCAAACGGATAAACCGCAACAAGTCGAACTTGTTAAATTCACAATGCAAATTTCTCTCAGTGCAATAACGCGACCATTCGACCTGTCATCTGTCATATCATACATCTCTTGAAATGTGTAATTTAGCTGTTCATTTTCTGTATTTTTTTTTTGTATTATTTGACAAAGGTTTTTACTTTTAAATATTTTAATTTTATAAAATTTGACTCTTGGAGACGCTATACATCTCCATGGATTATTTGATTAAGTATAATATTTTTACTTGTAATATTCAGTCTTTTACAACTATTGAAGTATTATAGATTTCTTTTATCTTTGTATCTGTTTGCACTTTCTTTATGTATTGATTATAGTTAGTAATAATATGACATTTAGAGACTTTATACATCTCTAATTCTATATCAGTGTATAGCTACTTTGCTTATGATTAATATTTTTAGTTAATATTTCTATTAATTTCATTTGTTTAACTTTAATGAATACTCTGTAATGTTGACATGTAAAAGTGCCCCCGTGGCCTATTTGCTGAATAAATGATTTTGTATTTTTGTATTTTGTATCTCATTCATACAAGCATGGTACGTACTCGTTCGCTTACATGAGCTTAGACTGTGTCCGTAGAAACGCGCCTCTTTCATAATGGGGGATGAAGAGATCAATTCTTAATAAGCCCCAACGTACCAGGATTTATAAGAATCAGAGAACGTTTTTCTGAAAACGCTCATATATTTCAAGAAAGCATAAAGTTAACATTTAAAACGTTTCCAATTTATCTGCAAATCTCTTGGGAGACGTAACTCCGGGCGGAATAATAATCGGAACGGAACAGTTCCTATTATTATAGAAATTACCGGAGATATTATCAGTGATGCGCGTTTCCAGTGTACCTTTTGTGAGCCGATTTTATTTGGTTGTAGATTTATAATTACTATAAATGAGAAGGTCCGTGTTCGATCTCTTGCGAGGCAGCATGACTCTTGAGCTAAAGAGTCATGCTGCCTCGCAAGAGAGCGAATATGTATATTTAGAAGCGAAGCATTAGGAGGCAAAATTTTCTGATCCTTATTGTTTTTAACACTTGATTATATTAACTTAAATCATAAGGTCAAGATGCGTTAGTGTACCGTACCATACGGAGTGTCTGGACACATTGGCACGTGTTCTTGCGAGTTCATACATTCAATAATTGCTACTTCTGTTCAGTGGTAAATGTATGGATTGTATGGGCGTCGAACCTTTCCACTTCCCGTATGCTCAACGTGTGCCGTGTACCAGTACACACTTATCTTTATTCACCATAGGTATAATTTGGAAAGCTCGTCAGTCAATGGACACACGCAACAATAAAGATATATGGGAAAGCAATCTGGCTAAGATTACGTACCTAACGTGTGTAAAGATTGGTACATTACCCGCCTTTGTCGGCCATTTATGGATGCCATTTTGGCTATTAACAATGGTTGTGATTATAGCAGAGTTTCATTTGGTTTTGTAACTGTTTTTGTTATATTTTATTAATTGACGCCATTTGTATTTTTGATTTATTTAAGTAATCATTTTAAGTTGAGGATCTTGTATTAAAAGAAGAAATTTTAGAATCGTATGAAATACTGTGTTCTTTTCTTCAAGAAATACATTTATCTTATCTAATCGTTTATTTCATTTTATTTTCTTATTTGATTAGCGTAACGACATTTTATTAAGTTATGACAAAACTTTTAATTATATTATATCAGAAAACGCTAATATTTTTCGAAAAACTGGAGTATTAGGCAAAACTAAGAACCACCTTAAATAAACTTAATTTTATTACATTCTGCTGCGCTTTGTACTATAATAGACGTTTGTAAAAAAAATAAAAAAATATTTTTAATAGTATTTTATTTTAAATATTGTTAAAGGCTAAACAAGCGGATGTAAAATATAACCAAGTGGCTTTTTGTAAATAAATTCTCCAGTGTTTCAGTGAATTTAAAAATAGCCCCACATGGGGCGTAAATTACATCTATTTGACTAGAAATGACAGTCAGGCGGAACATTTCAAGTTGATTTATAGGCATTATGAAACGAGCAGCAACACTGCTTTGTTCTGAAGAAACTGTAAATTAGAAGGTTTAATGACTCTGAAAATAGTTTAATTTTTTGTGATAAACAGTTTAAACATGAGATCTTTTATGATATTGAATAGTCAGCCTTCAATATCTTTACAATTGCAGAAGGTATAATATGAGGACCTTTTTAATCGATAACTCCTTTAAAAATATTCGTATTTCCATCCACCTGATTTACACATCAAACTTATTTATATTTATCGTTTTGTTCGCCAATATATTGACATTATGCATATATGCATTAAATATATAACCCATATGTAGGGACGAACGAAATGCAAGCGCAATTGGGTAATTTTTTTTTCAAAGCCAATATATATGACATTATGCATCTTGATTCAAGACTTAACACTTTTCTTTCCATACACCGTATATAACCCATATGTAGGGACGAACGAAATGCAAACGCAATTGGGCCATTTTTTTTTCAAAATTGACATAAGGTCAACCACAGGCAATCAATTATTAACTATTTAATTAAATTATGGAACATAGTGAATTGATGCAAATGTTGATGAGACAACTCATGACTCGTGGAGTTGTCCACCCCATTTTTTTGTAACATTGGTATTTTTAAGCGATTCATACTCAGAATCACGAGGTCTTGCGATCCTGATAAGAGAAAAAAATGGCCCAAGACTTCCATACACTTTTCAAACCTTCAATTCCGTTACCGTCATAAAAAAATGTATGAAAAAATGGTAACAGAATGAGAAAAAACCCTTGGGACACTTGTTTTCTCCTGTTAGGATTGAAAGAGCTCGCGATTTTGAGTGGAAACCACATAAAATTTTCCAAAGAAAAAAAAAGTGGGGGACGACTTTGAAAAAAAAATGGCCCACATTACATCATTAGGTCAAATGCAAGATCGAACTGGCCTCCTTGTTCGAGCGTATTCGTATCAAAACGTACGTGGATTTACATACACTGAGAGAAATTTGCATTGTGAATTTAACAAGTTCGACTTGTTGCGGTTTATCCGTTTGAATCAGCCAAACGTATGTTTAAAACAATATGTGTCAGGTTGTTTTTATAAAATCGACTTGTTGATTCAAATATATTGCCGATTCAAATGACAAGTAGCTTGTTGTTTGAACCAAAGAGCACGTAGGCGCTATTTTAACCAAAAAACTTGTTGAACGAACATGAAAACTGGTTGTATTTTCTCTCAGTGTACCACATACATACAGAACGTAAGTAATGTACCTATCAAGATTTACATACAACAACATAAGTAAATCGGTATCCTCACCCATAGTTTTCACGGAAGAATAAGAAATCCCCTCGCAACCTCACCTATATCGAACGCAAATGACTCCATCGCTCCAATAACGTGTTATTGAGAAAATCCCATTTCCTTCGTTCCACCACGTGCATGACTTTGCTAGTGATGGGGCAAATTTGCAGATTCGAGCTCGAGTCGAGTCTCGAATATTTTTTACCATTTGCAAAGACTGTTTCTATCCGTTTTTGAGAAAATCTCATTTCCTTCGTTCCACCGCGTGCATGACTTTGCTAGTGATGGGGCAAATTTGCAGACTCGAGATCGAGTCGAGTCTCGAATATTTCTTTACCATTTGCAAAGACTGTATCTCTTTTTGAGAAAAATCTCATTTCCTTCGTTCCACCGCGTGCATGACTTTGCTAGTGATGGGGCAAATTTCACAGACTCACGAGCTCGAGTTAAGTCTCGAATATTTTTTACATTTTTGCACATATTAACTGTAAATCTATCTGTTTTCTCGAGAAAGACTATCTCATTTCCTTCGTTCCACCACGTGCATGACTTTGGTAGTGATGGGGCAAATTTGCAGACTCGAGCCGAGTCCCAAATATTTTTTTCTATTTACAAACACTGTACCTATCTATCTGTTTTTGAGAAAATCTCATTTCCTTCGTTCAACCCCGTGCAGTCTTTATATCTCGAGAGACTGTGTAAAACTTACGAGTCTATATCTCGAGTCCTTGAGACTACAGAACCTCATCACTAGTAGTAACTCAGGGTAACACCGGGTATATTGAGCCATAAGGGCAATATCTCTACATCGCATAGTTTGCACATATTAACTGTAAAGACTTGTTCACGAGTCTATATCTCGAGAGTCCTTGAGACTGTAGAACCTCATCACTAGTAATAACTCAGGGTAACCCCGGGTATATTGAGCCGCAGGGGCAATATCTCCGACACTGCATAGCTTGCACTCGATGTTGACTGATAGGTTATTGGATTTTAGACGCGGATTGTATAAGTGATTTATTAGAACATGTGTACGGTTATTGCTGTTGTTCAATCCTACCGGCTGCGCCAGTCATCTGCACCAATGATAAATAAATAAATATTGGAGGACACCTTACACATATCAACCTAGCCCAAAACTAAGCAAAGCTTGTACTATTGGTGCTAGGCGACGATATACTTATATAGATAAGTACAACTATATACACAGAAAACATCCTTGACTCAGGTCAGGTACAAGTATCTGTGTTCATCACTCAAATTAATGCCCTTACCAGGGTCACTGCCGACTAGGCCAGACCGATCGTCACTATCAATGTAAGTAGATTTTTTTTTGTGTATTTCCGAACGATATGGATATGACCGTTATCTTTTAGAAAAACTCTTATTCTAAAATCCGAAAACTTTACAGTTCTTTTTTGTGGATGTTCTTAATCTAAACTTTAGGGTATGAGTTTAGATTTTTTTATGTAAAAATGTAGTTGAAATAAGATAAATGAAACCCATAAGAAATTATTTCGTTCGAAGACGTTTCTGGTTGATACAAAACTAAAACTGACTTGAAAACTCTAAATAGGTAGATTAAATACATACTTGAGAAGCTGTGATAGCTCTGCTGTGAACATAGTGCCACCCAATAACCACATTATTAAAATTTTGAAAAACCCTTAGTACTTCTTAGTAGTTAAACCGATTTTCATGAAACATGGCCAAGAACACTCCCGACTAACTCAGATTTCAGACAAAAAAAACTTTTGAAGACTTTTCAGACAGACAGACAGACAGACAGATAGAGACATAGACAGACAGTCAGACAGACACGTCAAACTTATAACACCCCGTCGTTTTTGCGTCGGGGGTTAAAAAATCACAACAAACGCTAATTTCATCGAAACTACCGAAATTCATTAACCCCGAACCCAAATTAGTCAATTTCAGCAAACAAGCCGACGTGGCAAAAGAGGGTACGGAATACCGGTATTTTAGGCTTGGAACAATATTTGTACTAAGTTGGTGTTGACCCTGGTTAAATCTATGGCTATACCGGGATTGAGGTTACAGAAAACATACGAAAACAGAAGTCGGACTTAAAGCGTTAAGAGTTAAAGATTACTCGTACTTTTGGAACACATGTACAGTCAACCAATTGGCTCTACCCTAGGCCACTCTACAACCTTGTCAAAATGACAACATACAATCATATTGACGACCGGTCTGGGCACAGATATTTGTTCCTGAGTCATGGATGTTTTCTATATATATAAGTATGTATTTATCTATTTAAGTATGTATATCGTCGCTTAGCACCCATAGTACAAGCTTTGCTTAGTTTGGGGCTAAGTTGATCTGTGTAAGGTGTCCCTAATATTTATTTATTTATTTATTTATACCCATGTCTCAGGATCCACTACTCCGGTTAAGATCTCTTCAGGAAGTTCCTCATCTAAGGTTGTCACTCCTAATATAAATATTATCTGATTTAGACATTTCTAACAATCTGATTTAGGACGTCACTATTTATGACATGGTTCTACAGTGGCCTAAGGTTCCAATTGGGTGACTGTACTGCGCGCACGACTGTTCCACATACATGTACAATTTGTGCAAAACATTATGTCAGGCAATGAACGCCCAAGTGTCACTGTCGGGCGACAATTTTCACTGGAGAATCTGGCCACGGATATTACAATGTCAAGCTCCTGTCTAATATTTCTCTTGTGCCTATTTCTAAATCAATGGCGTCCATCGCCCATTATTCCGGGGTTCGCGGCGATAGATCAGCCCGCCGATTTGTAATCAACCTAAAAACGAGTAAATCCAGTGAAATTGTTGTGAACAATGGAATCGTTTGCCTGAATTATTACGGCGTTAATGACTTGAATGCGCAACTAGGTTGCCAGTGAAATGCTGTCTGTGTTTTGTATATGTGACTTTTTCCAGTAAAAGGTGCCACATTTTTTGCTTACCATAAGGACGGAATACACTCGTATCTGTGTAGAAATCACCTGTTAAAGCGTTATTCTTAAGTAACAATGTGGTAACTTTTTCTTGTGAACGCCGCATATACTTAACCGCAAAAAATTAGTTTTAGTGTAATGAAAACGTTATTATTCTTTGACATTTTTTATTTACGAATTCATCCAGTCTAGTATGCAAATTCGTATTTTAATCGGTTGTGTTTAATACGTATTTAAGGCTTTAAAGTCCATAAAGGAAATATAGAAATTAAAAATAATTATGTAAGTAAGTACCCTACATACATTGACTTGGAAGGGACGATTCTACAACTTCACGTGGGACAGCAATTTTCTAATACCAACTAACTATTTTGGCTCAGTGATCCAAATCCAAAGTGAATCTTGGCCTCCGAAACGAGAGATCGCCACCTGTCCCAATCCTGCGCAGCCTCTTGCCAGTCACTGACTTGAAGCCGACGCAGATCCGCCACCACACTGTCCTCCCAGCGCCCAGGTGACCCAAGAACGCTCTCTTGACAGCCCGATCGTTTCCCATTCTAAGTAAGTAAGTATTATCTAATACAAACAATATAATTAGATATTTAATTACGAACTCTTTAATAAACCCTACTTGTGGGTTTCCACATAGTACTTACTGAATATTCAAAAAGTACTTTGACTAATGACTAAAAGTTAACTTGGTGTAACTCTATTCTATGGGCGTTCTCAGAATTTGGGACCCCCAATTAGCGTAAGTTTACAAAAATTTAGTCGCTGTCAGTTTTGTGGCGACAATTAAGCAAAAAATCGCTTTAAAAATTTTTTTCACATTCTGAATGTAGATTATCGCTTAAAGTTTATGTAACTAAATCAAAAACAATATTTTTATTAAAATTTCATGCTTAATTATCATCACAAAACTGACAGTGTGTTAGTTTTTGTTAACAACTTACTCTAATTGGAGGGTCCAAAATTCTGAAAATTCCCCTATAATGAAACAAAACGAACTCGAAGTGCTATTCCGCATCCAATGTGAACCGCCTTAAAGCGCAATCAACTTTCATTGTCTCGTCCAACTTTAGTTTGTTTCTCTATTTACTCGACTTGCTCAATAGCGAGTTTAAACTTAACAAGCTTTACAAACTAGCCAACGTCGCAATCGCTAACGCTTTGTATGCGTTTCGTATATAGCTAGCTCGTACCACCTATCGCTCTTCCACCGAATGACAACCAAACCACAATCAAACCAAATGACAGTCAAAAATCGAAATAAGATGTCATATATTAAAGAAAAAAGTGGTACGTTACATTAAAACCGCTAACGCTTCTAATTTCGTAGCTCGCTCGTATCGCTCTTTTGTAGTGGCGCGACAGAGTCA
Organism: Leguminivora glycinivorella; assembly: GCF_023078275.1. NCBI lineage: Eukaryota > Metazoa > Arthropoda > Insecta > Lepidoptera > Tortricidae > Leguminivora > Leguminivora glycinivorella. The sequence goes on along the minus strand of NC_062976.1, from coordinate 4,217,597 downwards.
GACTGTGTTTCGATGGCGTAGCTTCAACGATGGTCACTTCGTCTAAGCCGGCAGTCTTAACTAACTTTTAGCACGCGGTAATACTTAGATCGTAGATCGTAGAAACCCATAGATGTTGGGTATGTGACGTCATCATGGTACCATTTTATCAAAATGACTACCAACTAACCATTACGTCAATATATGTGATCGTCCATAGGAAAAGGGCCCTTATGGCAGTTTCTAGTTACGGAGATATTGGCGTTTTTGTAAAATCCTTCAAAATTATAATTTTTTGTTTTATGCAAAATAGTAAAACATACAAAAAGAGGTGTATTTTTACCTTGGTGTCAGTTGTATACGTTAATTCTTTCTTTATTAAAATTGAGTTCAAAGTTTAGTAGAAAAGGGCCCTTATGGGAAATCGCAATCAAAAATGACAAAGCTCAACAGATAAAAGTATTTTTTTTGCAATGTTTGCTTTTTTTGTATACTATGGCGGTGGCAAACAAGGACACGGCCGTCCTGATGGATAGAAAAAAACGTACCTCAAAGCCCTAGAGAAAAAGGTACGGTGGCCTAGATGTCTTTACACCTTTGGGGGACGCTCGGCTAGATGGCGCTAATATTAATATTTGACATTTTAACACATCAAACTAACAAAATAGGCCAAATTATCAAAACTGAGGTTCAAAAGTTTCAAGCCTGTAACGTGAGATGGCAATCTATGCACTGTGATTACACATTTTACTTTGACATTAATTCTCTATAATACTCGATCCTAGGTTAAGTAATTTTTATAAAGTTGGAGAGAGAAAGCGATACCACGGTACGGATTGCAGATCGAGTATAGTGTCCTTCATGAGAGTGTACAGGATGACATAAATTATTTAGATCCAGAAAAGAACCTCCCATCTATATTATTTTCTATATCCATGCTTTTAACACGCTGGCTAATATTTAGACAGTAATTAATGTGAAGAAGAATTACCCTATCTTTTATTACAAGGGAATAGCGTTTATAATCCTCAGTATGGTGGACGTGGAATGAACATGCAAAGGGTTAGTTTTAATTTGTTTGCGGACTTAGATTTATGTCGAGTGGAAGGGTTGAGTGTTATTTGTCATTGCATATTTAACTACACAAGTATAAGTACTTAGGTAACTTTAACAAATAATAAACGTGATTATTTACGTTAAGATAGGATGGAGAGTGATATAGGCTACTTTTGTCTCTTTCTAACCCCCCCCCCCCCACTACCCTAAAATGGGAAGAAGATTTAACGCGAGCGAAGCCGCGGGCAAAAGCTAGTACCATATAATAAGAGTTTTCAATGATTTACGGTTAGTGTAATTTGACTTATATTCAAAGTGATATAGACCGTGATTACATTTTTGATGTTTGTCGAGCTTCCGATATTTCGACGCAGTTACACGCATCATGATCAGGAAAAACACCGTGACCATGATGCACCGTGACCGTGTCATTTTCTGTGATCATGGTCAATATAAGTCTGATTTAAATTAGCAAGAGAAAAAACAGGCCAAGAGCGTGTCGGGCCATGCTCAGTGTAGGGTTCCGTAGTTTTCCGTATTTTTCTCAAAAACTACTGAACCTATCAAGTTCAAAATAATTTTCCTAAAAAATATTTATAAAATTCTAAATTTGATTTTCACACTTTGTTTTTCCTTTAGGAGCGATTATTTTCGAAAATATTAATATTACCAAAAATCGATTTCAGTAAACCGTTATAAACAATATATCACACGTTGGGGTTGGAATGAAAAAAAGAAAATCAGTCCCCACTTTACATGTAGGGGGGTACCCTTACAATACTTTTTTTCCACTTTTTATTTTACCACTTTGTAGGCGTGATTGATATACATATTGGTACCAAATTTCAGCTTTCTAGTGCTATCGCGCGGTCACTGAGATTATCCGCGGACGAACGGACGGACGGCCGGACGGACAGACAGACTTGGCGAAACTATAAGGGTTCCTAGTTGACTAGGGAACCCTAAAAATGGGTGTTCTATGCCAAATGACAAATGTAACCATCATGTCATTGTAAAAAACCAAGAGATAACAAAATCGCTTCAACAATCGCTCCGCATTTACCCCAGAGTGTCCTTAAAATTTGGAGCGTATCAACATGACATCAAAGTAAGGAAGTCACACAAATTAGATTTTTCCAAATGGATGGCGGGATTCAAGGCCCACGGACTAAGGGCCCGTTAATATGGCCCAGAGGACAGGTATGCTAATAAAATTACGTGGAAGATTTGTACTGTTTGGGCCTTGATTTATTGAGGCTCCTTTTTAACCCTTCGTAGTTTTAGGAACGTTTAAAAACTTATTCATATTCCGGTAATAACAACCAATACAGGGTAATTGTCACAATTTAGTTTTCTTTCAAAATTTCACAAATTAGTCACTTGCAAGAATATACAGGGGAAACCTATAGGTAAAATTAACTTTGACCCCTAAATCGCGAAAATCAGCTCTTCTATACACAATTTCAAAGTCAAGATCATATCATATTATGTTTCTTTTTGCCGAAATATAAACCTCTATAACAAGAGTTGATTAGTTTGACTTTACACACTCTTCAGAGATAAAAATCTGTAACTAAAATATACTACCGGTCTGGCTCAGTCGGTAGTGACCCTGCCTGCTAAGCCGCGGTCCTGGGTTCGAATCCCAGTAAGAGCATTTATTTGTGTGATGAGCACATAATTGCCGCGAGAGTATGTCGCCGCGAGATAGACTATCCGTCCTTATATCATTAATACACTTAGACGAAGACGTGTCATCTATCTCGCGGCGACATACTCTCGCGGCAATCATGTGCTAGGCCTACAGATAGTTGTTACTGAGTCATGGATGTTTTCTATGTATATAAGTATGTATTTATCTATATAAGTATGTATATCGTAGCCTAGCACCCACAGTACAAGCTTTGCTTAGTTTGGGGCTAGGTGATCTGTGTAAGGTGTTCCCCCAATATTTATTTATTTATTTATTTTACTATATGTGGCATAAAATGTAACTAATGTAGTACAAAGTGGAACACGCCATTATAAAGGGCAGACGTTTCAGTCGCGATGCGGGCGGAACGAATTCGTATAACAGTATAACAGCGCTTTGATGGTTCAAAGCTGTGCTGAATCACCCCCGAGTGTGACGCGTAATGTTTAATTTGCCGATAAAATTCATGTTTTTCTACATTTTCTATTTAATGTACTACGTGTGGCCATTCATCATAAAAGGGTCTTTATGCTTTAAATGCAAAAAGGACGTTTTTATTTAAATGTTTAAAAGAAATCGCGTCGGCTAGACAATTTCAAGATCGATCAGCCAAAATGTATGAAATTAAGATAAAACAATACATCACTTAATATCTTTCTAAAGTCTTAGCACTTGAGTTTTGTTACCAAGGAAGCAGACGGCAATTATATTCCTTATGTGTGCAAGAAAGTTGCCTGTAACTCTTCGGTCACCAGGTAAAAGGTAAGTCAACCAGACGCTTGGTGATTTAGATTTCTGCAATAAATTTTGCGCTCTGGGCCCCGTGCTATTGAATACAAATATATTAGTAACATTGAATTGTAACTACAAAGATATAGATTATCAAAGCGGACCCCAGGCTCCTCCAAATGGCGAGATATCACAACAATGAGGAGGATGATGAATTTGTAAATACATTGAACATGAGGAGAGCATGAGAGGAGATTAACGAAGAAAGTATACGAAAAAAGAGTGGAAGGGTTAGTTGGAAGTGGAAGACCTAGGCGAATTTTGCTTGATCCATACCCCTCTGGGGAAACAGGCGTGATTGTATGTATGTATGTATTGAAAATGAAATGATAAGACATTAAAAACTGAAAAAGAAACGACAGGAACAAGTGGAAAGCAACGAGTTATGAAGTGGAAAATGCCTGGCGCAAAATGTTCGGCAACTAGTTGAAATTAAACTTCGTCCCGATCTCTTGCAGACGACGGCCTCCCTTACTATTGGAAATGTACATCGTCTTTCTTCGACAATAGTTATTTGGTTACTAAAAATATTTCGAAAAATAAAGGTTACGAATTATTCAAAAATGTGGCGCGTCCTTGAATGCTTTCTTACCGAAACTAGAGCTCATTTGAGACAACTTCTAGCGACATCGTGAGTGAATCGTAAATCTTGTTTTTAATTTATCAAGTTTTAATATTTACAAGTCGATTCCCACCGGCTTGCCTAAAATTGATTACAAGTAGAGTACTTAATGTTAAGGTAGGTTTCTTTTTGCTCAGTGTTGCCTAGCAGAAATTTTCACTAGCCGCCACTGGTACCTTCTACTTTTGCGCTAGCTTTTCCAAAGGACCATAATAAAGTGATAAAAAAATCACAATAAAGTCAAGGGCGAGCTCACTCCATCGTAGGCCACGTATTTGCCTTTGACTAGTCTGTGACCAAAAGTAAGCCCATTTATAATAATAATAAAAAAGTTAAGCTTAGGCAAAAGGCTTAGAGACTTAAGAGTACAGTTGTTGACGCTCAGTGGCGAACGATTCACGACTGGTTTTTTCGAACTAATATGGAAGAGCGATTAAGAGATACTATACTACTACTTATACGCTACTGTCAAAGATTGTACTTTGGCTACAGGACCTGAATATATAAGTACAAAGGCAATGCTGTGAAGTTGCTGAGAAGGAAAAACAAACGTAATAATAATAAAATAGAGTAAACTAATGTTTCTACAATTTTAACATATTTATTTCACTAAGCCCTGTAGTAGGGCCGTCTTGGCACCGAGCAGTGTTTTCACCCGTCGCCCCAAGCCCCGCGGGTTTCCATGCAAATCGCCTGCATTATTGTGTCAAGACCTTTTTGGACACGTTAAGTAGTAAATAATACCAGAGACTACAAAATAACATAGACAACATACATACATACATACGTACAATCACGCCTGTATCCCATAAAGGGGTAGGCAGAACACATGAAACTACTACAGCTTCAGTGCCACTCTTGGCAAATAAGGGGTTGAAAGAAAACGAAACTGTGACATTGCAGTGACAGGCTGCCAGCCTCTCGCCTACGCCACAATTTAACCCATACCCCATAGTCGCCTTCTACGACACCCACGGGAAGAAAGGGGGTGGTGAAATTCTTAACTCGTCATCACACAGGCAACATACATATATCCAAATGGATGGGCCATTTACTATGGTGAAGTATATGTAAAACTAGTCAGTTCGATAAAACTTAGTTAAGTTATCAAATTGTAACCGGTCAATCCCCAGTACAATTTGTAATTCTAATAGTACTTAGTTATAACCTAACTACAAAATTAAAATTTTGAAAAAACCCTTGACCGCGACATACTAGACCGATTTTCATGAAACATGGCTAAGAACACTCCCGACTAACTCAGTTTTCAGACAAAAAAAACTAAATCTAAATCGGTGTATCCGTTCGGGAGCTACAGTGCCACAGACAGACACACACACAGACAGACAGACACAGACAGACATACGTCAAACTTATAACACCCCTTCGTTTTTGCGTTGGGGGTTAAAAATGAGTTGTGCCATATTTTACGTGTACCTAGGTATAGTTATAGGGTCCTATTTGAGTCCAAACGTCGCATATTAATTTGTTTTATTTAATGTAGGGCATTCATTGATTTTAATACAACGTGTGAATCCATACTTAATAGTATAAATGGGAAAGTGTGTGTGTTTGTTTGTCTTCTTTCACGGCTAAATGGAGCGACGAATTGACGTGATTTTTTAAGTGGAGAAAATTGAAGGGATGGAGAGTGACATCGGATTTTTGCCTCTTTTCTAACGCGTGCGAAGCCGCGGGCAAAAGCTAGTAGATTATAAAGATAAGTTATACTTTATATCATAATAGATTCTGCTTATGTTTTATTGGTCTCTGAATATGGATATTATCTACAAATACGGTAAATACATGTTCGTTTGAAATGCACCCGGTTTTAATAAGGTAGGTAAGTGGCCTAAATCTAAATTCAAAATCTACTTGAATAGTAAGACAATTTATGAAATATATACAAAGATAGAATAAAACGATTAACAAAGACAATTAATAACACCAGTACAGGATATTAACGGTGTCATCATTTATGTAAGTCTGTACACGTAGTTTTGGCCGAGTTCCAAACACTGTGCCGACCTTGTGTAGTGGATAACAGCAAACACTTAATAACCATATTATTCATAGTCACAGCTTGTATAATAGAATACAGAATTAAATAGTGAGATGGAAACCTAAAGGAAAATTATTGGCGAAAAGTATTAAAATTACGGCTAACCTGATGGCAAGCAGTCTCCGTAGCCGGGGGATGCCTAAAACTCCATATCTTGTGTTGACACGACTTCGCGAATTCAATTCAATTCAATTCATTCAATTCATTTCAATTCAAAGGCCAGACCGGTCGTCAACCTTAGAACCTGTTGAAACAAGAAAAAAAAGTAGGATTTATCTTTTTAACACCAAGGCGGTGGCAAATAAGCATACGGCTAACCTGATGGCAAGCAGTCTCCGTAGCCGGGGGATGCCTAAAACTCCATATCTTATGTTGACACGACTTCGCGAACACTTTAGGTATCTAAATATTAGGTTCAGTTGTCCATGTATGAATTTATTTATATTTCACTTAGGGCCACTTGCACCAACAAAAATGGTGGGTAACCCTCGGGGCAAACGACGCAACGGAGCCACGCTGTGACGTCATCGCCCAAATCAATTGTTTAATTTTATTTTTATTATTGTTCTTTTTATTTTCTCTCTTTTTAACCCCCGACGCAAAAACGACGGGGTGTTATAAGTTTGACATGTCTGTCTATCTGTCTGTCTGTCTGTCTGTCTGTCTGTCTGTGTGTGTGTGTCTGTCTGTGGCATCGTAGCTCCCGAACGGATGAACCGATTTAGATTTAGTTTTTTTTGTCTGAATGCTGAGTTAGTCGGGTGTTCTTAGCCATGTTTCATGAAAATCGGTCCAATATGTCACGGTCGGGGGTTTTTTCAAAATTTTAATTTTGTGGTTAGGTTAGGTTATTTGTTATCTAAGTTTCGTGACGCATTGGTTTTACTGTAATGTCATGTAAATATGTTTTACTAATAAATATTAAATAAATAAATCATAAGTGGTTGGTTCAAGTGAGCTTACAAAAAGTGTCACAATCTTGATATGATGTATGTATGTATCAAAGTAATATGATTATCAAGTTGTAATTCTTCAGCTAGTGACCTAGACACAATAAAAAAAAACTTTATTTTTTATTTTTAGTCTACTTCTCCAGCTTGACCATAATCAACTTTAACAATAGTACATTACTACAGAGGCCGGGACAAATTTCCCGCAGAGGTATGTATAGTGCTTTTCTCAAACATGGTATGAAATAAAAAGTCTACTGAAAATAGTAACTTTGGATGGCTGTATCTCCTAAACGGTGCGTCGTAGCGCAAAAATAATCGAATTTTAAAAAAACAAAAAGTTAAAAAAAAAATAAAAAAAACGAATTTTTTTTTTTGTATGAAAACGCACCCAAAATCAAATATTGTCTAGGGCCCGTACCAGTTGCAGTCGGCACGTCTATAAAGCCCCTTATAGTTTTTTTTTTAATTGGCTAAATACCTGATGTTATGTCACAATTATCTGTGTTTGGAAATTAAAAAAGAAGACTTTGCCGGCCTTGGCCTGCAAGGTTTGTATGAAATTCCATTATCTATCAATCGTCCTAGCCTCACCTGCAACGTCATACTTCGCTGCCAATTATAAGGCACATAACATCAATATTTCATACCATGTTTGAGAAAAATATATTAATCCGAAATTCTGCGCATTTTATAGTACTAATATCTGGGCAACCGAGCTTCGCTCGGTTCTGTTTCGTATCCTTGACATGTGTCGCCATCTAGTTAAAAAATGAATAGTACCTACATCGAGCGAAAGAATTCTCAGCCTTAACAACACAACTACTCCACACGAGATGGCGCGCATTTCGCCACAAAAACTCAAATAGTGTATTTTCTATTCGTTTTAGCCTTGACCTATGTCGCCATCTAGTGTTTGCAATAAATAGTACTTACATCGACCGAAAGAATTCTGTCTTAACAGTACAACTACTGCACACGAGATGGCGCGCGAAGAAAAACGCATGAAAACTCGAAAATTCGCGTTTTCCGGGACCTAAGGATAAGTTAGACCGATTTTTCACCCCCAAAAACCCCCACATAACAAATTTCTGCGAAATCGTTAGAGCGGTTTCCGAGATCGTCAGTGTAAATAAATATATATATAAATAAATAAATAAATATACAAGAATTGCTCGTTTAAAAGTATAAGATTATGACGTTTTAAAAGTAGCCTCTGAATACACCACAGCTTAATGATTCACCGTACCGTGTCACCAACAGCTTTGCCACGCATTCACTAAGCTTGTCTACCAACTGTTTATCAAACATAATTTCTAAAACCAGTAAAACGATCATTACAGTTGATGATGATGGAGACGCTAGGTTGCCTGATAAACTTGATGATAATATTAGGTTTAGGTTTGTTAGAGTGTGCACTAACAGTGAATTCACCGCTAGAGGCGCTGTAGAAGCGAGTGTAGATGTAGATAATCTACATATTAATGTTATTATCTTTACACTCGTCTTTAAAGTGACGCAGAACTACGAATCAGTTATTAAAGTTTCCTAAGAATCAAAGTGAAAAGGACAGACAGCTGAGATCTGCACCACCATGTACTATGAATGCGAATTTATCGATGAATTCATTCATAAAATCTTCATGCAATTTTGTAGTACACTTTATTGTACAAAGATAAGAACACACACAGTAAAGAAAAAAGAACACACACATCATTTGTACAAAGGCGACACATACATAGTACATTGGCGGCTAATTTGACTCCGTCTGTGAAACACGAACACGGAGGCCCTCATTGTCTTGAAGAGGTACCAGCCGGCCCAGTCGGCATGACAATTGTTGGCGCTAGAAGCCGAAATGCAGTCCGGCTCTGTCGCGTCTATACGGAAGAGCGTTAGAAATAACTGGCTACGACCACAGAATATATAATAGCCCATATAACCATAATCGGTCGCCGTTCCTACGCAAATCCTCCTATTTTGTGTACACACAGGTCTTCGGGTCTCAATGCTTAGTCGCAGTACGGTCGACGTTTAGTCGCGGCGACCCAAATGGGGACGATTGGTAACAGGCACTAATGGTCACAGAAGTGACAGAAGTGTGCACTACGCGTGCACACATTGTTACCGTTTGGCGACTACTTTCCCAAAATCATTCGTTCATTTCATTCTTTTCAAATGGCGACTGTCAGAGACGTCAAAGTAAAAAATAAATAAAATCATTTGACATTAAAATGTAATGGCGTAAGAATTTGTTAAAGATAAATATTGTTTGCATTTGTAATATAATGTGGGCTAATTACCATGGCCAATTAAATTGCTCAAGTGATTTCATAAAATAAGTCTAAATTTATCAACGCCCCATCAATTTACCTCAGTTTAACCAGTAATAATATTATTGACTACTCGGTGTTTGCGTGTTATGTATATTGATTGGTGAATCATATACTATACTGAAATAATAAAAATAATGCCTAGAAAACCAATAAAGTTGTTAAAATATGGATTAAGACGGTAATATTCCATGTAAAAAACAGTCGCCAAACGGTCACCAAACGGTCGACAAACGGTCGCAAAATGGTCGCAGCGTACACGCGTGACCGAAAGCAGTGAATATTTATTATATTTTCAAAATGGCTTCTTGTATTATTTTTTTCCAGGTATCCTCAAACTTTATAAACAATTAAATATGCCGTCGTACTCAGTTGCCCTCACTAAAGAATATTAAAAAAAAATTGTAACGTGCGTACCGAGCTGCTGGGTTGTAAAGGATCGGGGATCATATTATTATGGTCTTCTATAGAGCAACTAGTATTTTGCGGCATTTCACAATTGACACTTGTTGAAGTAGTCGTCATTAATATTACTATCAACATTAATTTCAGCGATCTGAACTTCTTTTGTCAAGATTTTTGTATAGATAAGTGTCTACAAATTTGTAATGTTAAAGAGACATAAATAAAACGTAGTAGAGTAAATAATGTGTTTTTTTGTAACCCAAACAAAATACTTGTAGATACGAGTACGGAAAAGAGGAAAATCGATACGAGTAGCGATAAATTAATACACGAACGAAGGGAGTGTTTTAAATCGACACGAGTTGTGAATGTCCTTTTCGCACGTGTATCGTACGACGATTTTCAGTACCTAAATCTAAGCTAAGAGTTTCGACCAGACAAGAAATGAATCATTGCTTGATTTGCTCGCACTACTGCGTTAAAAAAAGCAGCATCTGTACTGAAAAAAACTATCATTGCGCAACAGAAATTCTATTAATATCACAGTAAATAGGTACTCTATTTCATTTGATTCCTACTTTTATTGTGTAAAGCAACACTACACTTCATTTTTATCAATAAGAATTAAAAATTATATATTTAATACATTAAGTAACTATAAAGTGCTTATCTATTTGTATTATCATTCTGCACTTTTCTTAACTTTCCCACATTTCTATAAAATGTCGAAGAGTGCTTAAATGGTCGTCATCGTTTATTATTATTTAATTCGCTCATATTTAAATGATTCAAAGCAACCAGTCCACAACTTCACAAGACAGTTTGAGAAACCTTCGTATTTCAGATTGTCATTTGCGGATACAGTGGTTTAGGAGCAGTTCGGTAATCAGACCTACACATGTGTGTACAAATTCTGTCAATGTCACTGTCAGAAACCGTTCTGACAGTGACAATGACAGCCACAAATTCGTCCACATGTTGTTACCGTTATGTGTGCAAACGTCGACTAATAAAGTGTCGTTAAAAGTCATTCTGACAGTGACATTGACAGCCACAAATTCGTACACATTTTGTTACCGTAACGAGTGCACACGACGACTACATTTTGTTATTGTATCAATACGGTCGCATTGTTTGCACGACGTTACCACGCGTTATGTCACATTTGACAGTTAGTTACTGATTTGAAGATTTTGCGACTGAAATGGTTGTATGGGAGTACAACGACAACAATATTATCGTAAGCGTTTGTACATTTGGCTACGTAACGTAACCAGTTACCTACCCGTTGATAGTAAAGGAAGGTCAGCAATGAAATCTTGTATCAAAAATGTAATTTTCACTAAAATATTGTAACTTCGTGAGCTCGTCCTACATTTGGAATTCAGCACTACTGACCGCGTGTGCAGTCGAGATATCAACAAAGAACGCCCAAATATCAACCATAAGCACTAGATATAAAATTTAAATTTACTTGCACATATATGTAAAAGCTACAAGTAAGAATTTCAACAATGCAAGAGCTGGAAATTTAAGTTGAATTTTTAGTTGGGGGTATTTTAATGCAAGTTGGTTTAAAATGGGTTACGTTTTAGATGTGTACTTTAATGCTTTCGGGGTAGAATTATGTCGTTCTCGATTAAAAGGTACCACATGTTCGATTATGCATTAGGAGACTGACAGGTAGTTCATAATAAGCAAGTTTCAACCTTGTCCTCGTCGTCGAGGATAAGATTGTAAGGAGGAAGACCTTTCAACAAGTGGCTGAGAAGAAACTAAACTAATACCAGAGCCAGGAGGATGATTGGCGACAAGAAGCTAACGGCCAAGCTACAGTCTTTGGCCCATCGGCGGAAAGTCGCTAGTCTGTCGGTGTTTTACAGGTTGCACTTCGGGGAGTGTGCTCAAGAGCTACACGAACTTATTCCATCGTCCCCATTCTACCATCGGACTCTTAGACGCACGTTCGGTCTCCATCCTTACTTGGTGGATATTCCACGAATCCGCACGAAGCGCTTTGCTTCTTCTTTTCTTATGCGCACTACCAAGGAGTGGAATTCCTTGCCGGCGGCTATATTTCCGAGCTCATATAACCCGGCAACCTTCAAATCAAGAGTGAACAGGCATCTTCTGGGCGAGCTCACTCCATCGTAGGCCACGTCTTTGCCTTTGGCTAGTCTGTGGTCAAGAGTAAGCCCATTTATAATAATAATAATTAAAAAAAATAACCACAAAATTAAAATTTTGAAAAAAAAAACCCCGACAGCGACATAGTGGACCGATTTTCATGAAACATGGCTAAGAACACTCCCGACTAACTCAGCTTTCAAACAAAGAAAAACTTAACCTAAATCGGTTCATCCGTTCGGTAGCTACGATGCCACAGACAGACAAGACACGTCAAACTTATAACACCCCGTCGGTTTTGCGTAGGGGCAAAGACATATATAACTCCGTATAGACAGATAAAGTCTAAGAAAAAAACGTACCTCAGTACCATACAGAAAAAGGCACGATGGCCTAGATGGCATTACACCTTTGGGGCTAATATTAATATTTGACATTTTAAAACATATCAAACTAAGAATATGGGCCAAATTGTCAAAACTGAGGTTCAAAGTTTTAAGCCTGTGTCAAGAGATGGCAGTCTATGCACTGTGATTACACATTTTACTTCGACAGTAACTCTATATAATACTCGATACTCTTTGGTAGGGGTTTAAAACTACTTACACACAAATAAATGAATCATAATTAATACAATAATCCGTTTTCATAATTTTTCATGACTAGAAACTATCGATCTAACGGAAGACAATATCACAATTTTAGTTTTTATGCTTTCACTAGAAGGGATAGACCTTAATTAGGTTAGAATAAGGACTAAGGTAGTAACTTTTTATGTCTTTCACATCTTGTTAGTCAGAAAGGGCAATAAATGAAACTAGTGGCATTAAGTTCACCTGTTGTACTTTTTTATGTGCAATTATGGTTTAAATAAATACGTACTATCAATGTCGTTTTAAGACATAACGAAGCCAAAATTGTTCTTTTATTTTTATATGAAACTGGGGTCAGAATAAATTAACGAAACTATAATTTATTACAATTATTACATTCATTCAAATTAATAAATAAATTAAACAACAAAAAAAAAGTATAATAATATTGTCTTCGGTTACCGCGATAGTTACTCATGAAATAAAACTATGGAAACGGATTAAATCGCGTATAATGAATTTAAAAATACATCCCGACGTTTCGAACTCTTTACAGCGTTCGTGGTCAACGGGTGACTGAGGAAAAATTACAATGTGCAAAAGCTACCCACATAGAAGATATATTAACGAACCATGACAACAAATAATATAGATTTCTAAGGCAGGTTCACATACTATTAATAAAGCTAGTTATACAATATTCAAAAAAAAATAATCCGTTATTTAGTCCGTTATCCGCGAATTAATCCGTTTCCATAGTTTTATTTCAAAAGTATAATAAATTTAGAGAAAAATCGTGAAAAAGTTTTCATAAGCTGTTGCCTTCTTTGGACCAGAATCGCCTTCATTGGACCACAAAGTCGCCATCAATAGACTTCGGAAATTTATACCAATGGTCCAATCAAGGAAACTTATGATAATCGACAAAAAAATATTTTTTATACAAATTTTATAATTAAAATATATATATATTATTTTCATATATACGTCGAGGTCTTGTATGTCGTCGTTGCTTGTATCTTTTTTCATACAAATAATTTGTAAAAACGTGTTTATGGCAACCGACAGTGTAAAGTTTTGCATAGAATTGACACATAATATGCACTTTGAAATTGCATGGAGAAATTATGAATGAATTCATCGATAGATTCGTCATGCACTATTGCAGCTTATTGTCACTACAATACTACCTACATTACGATACAAGTGCGTAAAAAAGGAAGTTCGAAACGAGTGGCGATAAATTAAAACACGACCGAAGGGAGTGTTTTAAATCGACACGAGTTTCGAATTTCCTTTTCGCACGTGTAGTCGTAGTCGCATAAGTTAATTATGAGAAATGAGTGATTATATCCTTTAAATATTGGGTTGGTACAAAAGTAATGAGACACTTGGTTTACGTTTAATATTTTTTATTATTATTACAATACAAAAAGCTTAGTCGATGATGTAATCACCATTAGCATCTATGACTTCTTGCCAACGATCCGGCAAAGTTTGGATGCCTTTCGCCCAGAACTCTGATAGCTGTGCCTCGAGAAAGTTGTTCAACTCCACTTGTACATCATGGAAATCATTGAATTGTTTACCCCGCAAATGTCGTTTCAGGGCTCTAAACAAATGAAAGTCTCATAGTGCGAGGTCTGGAGAATAAGGTGGGTGAGGTATCGTCTCCCAGCCCAAGTTCTGCAGCTGTTGGCGAACGGTAGATGCGATATGAGGTCGAGCGTTATCATGTAGTAAAATTACAGTGGCTCGTCTTCGTCGTTTTTTCTTGATAGCAGAAGATAGTTCGGTGAGCTGTGTTGAATATTTGTTAGCGTTTACAGTTTCATTGTGTAGGTCATGAAACAGCATGCTTTGCGAGTCCCAGAAACAACAAAGCAAAACTTTTAAGCGGTTCTTTTGACTCAGCTGAAGTTGGTGGCGTTTCTTCTCGAGGCAGCCAAAAAGCACGATGTATATCGTTCTCATAATAAATCCATGATTCATCTCCCGTAACCAGATCAGGCAAAAACTCTTTACGTCGGGGTCGCAGCAAAAGTGATTGACAGATGGCGACACGGACTGCACGACTGGCGTCGGTAAGGATGTGCGGTACCCATCGAGCCAAAACTTTCGATACCCAAGCTCATGCAGATGGTATTCCACAGCGTTGTGACTGCAGTTAAGTCCTTCTGCTAATTCACGAGTAGTAGCATCAGGATTCGACTGTAGTTCGCAGCGTAAATCGTCATCATTGAATGCAGGTGGTCGCCCTGAGCGTGACTGACTTTCAAGGCTCCTGTCTCCTGATTTAAAATGGTCAAACCATCTGGACACCGTGGCATGGCTTGTACTTCCAGCGCCCAATGCAGTGTTGATATTGTCAGCCGCAGCCCGCGCACTGTGGCCTAACAAGTACTCGTATAAGTAAAGTGTTCGAACTTGTCGCTCGTCCATTTTATTTCAATCTAACTAAACCAATCACGAGGGCGGCTTTATATACCCTCATATTAGAAGTACCTAGAATGTTCTACAACATACTATAGAATATTATCGAAAACAATTAACTTAAGAAAGGAAATGTATAGAGTTTTGTAGAGTGTGTCATTACTTTTGTGCCAACCCAATATATACCAAATGTTGTTATATCAAATCTAACCAAACCATAACCAAACCAACCAAATAAAGTTACACCAATAACCAAAAAAACAAACCAAACCAACAAAAAAACAAAAAAAAGTTATACCAATCATTACACACCCACTATCCACTATGCCAGCGGTCGCCAATTAATATTACTGATTTCAGTCAAACATCGGATGTACATAATTTGTGATTGTAATAATAAACAATAAAACCTAGTAAAACTGAATACCGTTTTATTAGGCAGGCGTCCGGTTTTTTATCCATAGCCCAGTATTTAGTCCATCACTTTCATCAAAATAGCCCAGTTCATTTTAGATTCCATTAACTCTCAAATAGACCTTACACCCTGGCGGGTGTTGCCTCTGCATGTGTCCCATGATACGGGCAAGGGCAACCTCCGCTCGGTGTACCCCTTACATTTCATTAAAGTGTCAAAAGGGCCTCTACGCGTTGGCTTCGGCCCCGCGCACGCCTCTCAAAGGTCCGCATCCGCAACACCATTGTTCCGTGATGGGAAAGCAATAAAACTTAAGTTAGATTTAATTATTCTGCATTAAAAAAGTTGTAATGTTTGTTGTGAATTCACCTGTAACTAATGGATATATTAAATAAGAGATATTATTAGGACCAGTGCTGAAGAAACATTGGGTAGGGAAAAAATTAAGCCTAGAAAGAACTGGATGACTACAGAAATTACAGATCTGATGATTGAAAGACGAAAACTAAGAAATAGAACAGATGAAGAAAGCATACGGCAATACAAACGTCTTACAAATAGAATAACTTTAAAGTGTAGAGAAGCAAAGGCGGCAGACATTGAAAAAACATGCGATAGTATAGAATTTTGTATGAAAAGAGGGAAAATAGACGAAGCCTACAAGGTAGTTAGAGACATAAGCAAACAACACAAGACAAAAAGTGCTACAATAAAAGATGAAAACGGTAAAATTTTAATAAACAATGAAGATATTCTGCAAAGGTGGATTAGATACATTGAAAAACTATATGAAGGCACTGGTTTATCAGACAATAGTTTAGAAACCGCAATAGAAGTAGATGACGATAGATTAGGTCCAGTAATTATTAGAGAAGAATTTGATAAAGCTATAAATAGTATTAAGAACGGTAAAGCTGCAGGAGATGATCAAATCTTCATTGAATTTATAAACAAATTAGAATGCGATTCCATGAAAAACGAAATATTTAATATAATTAAGGATATGTACAACACAGGCGAAGTCCCGAGTGATTTCAAAATTAGTAGAACTATCACATTACCCAAGAAATTAAATACACTTAAATGCGAAGAACATAGAACATTAAGTCTTATATCACAGGCTTCTAAGATTCTCTTGAAAATTATACAAAATAGAATAAAACCTATAGCTGAAAGCTATTTAGGACCTGATCAATATGGTTTCAGGCAACAGAAAGGAACAAGGGAAGCCATACTAGCTCTTAGATTAATTATAGATAGAAGATTAGATGTAGGACTTAAGACCCACATAGCATTTATAGATTTAGAGAAAGCTTTTGACAAGATAGACTGGATTAAAATGATGAACATTATGAAAACAATAGGTATAGATTATAGAGACAGACAAATTATACATGCATTATACAAGGATCAGGAAACTATAGTACAAATAGGACAAGAAAAAGGAAATGCCAAAGTAAGACAGGGAGTACGGCAGGGGTGTCCACTGTCACCAATAATTTTTAATATTTTCATTGAGACTGCTATCAGAAAGATTGTTGATACTGGAAAGGGTGGTGTCAAAATTAACGGAGAAAGGTTTTATTTCGTTAGGTTCGCAGATGACATAGCAGCTGTAGCCGAAAATTCAACAGAATTGGAACAACTCGTATCGGAAATGGACCACATATTTAGAGAATTCGGACTAAATATCAATATTAATAAAACAAAAACATTAATAACATCCAAGCACAAATACAAACTAGAACCTATAAAAATCCGAAACACAGTAGTAGAGCAAGTTAAAAGTTTTAAATACTTAGGCAGCATTATAACATGTAACTCCAGATGTACTACGGATATCATTACACGTATAGCTATGGCAAAAAAAGCTTTCAACGCAAAAAAACACCTATTGAAAGCAAAGATATCCCGAAAAATTAGAAAGAGATTTATGAAGACCTACGTCTGGAGTATAGCGTTGTATGGAAGTGAGACGTGGACACTAACTCAGCGCGAGAGAGACAGACTGAAGGCTTTTGAAATGTGGACGTGGAGAAGAATGGAAGGTATAAGCTGGAAAGAGAGAAAAACAAATGAACAAGTATTGGAGCAAGTCGGAGAGAAGAGATCTCTGCTAACAATAATTGAAAATAGAAGGGGAAACATGTTGGGGCACCTGATACGGCACGATACTTACATAAAATCAATAATCGAAGGGCGAATAGAAAAGAGGAGAGGCAGGGGAAGACCGAGGCGTGCGTTTTTAGACCAACTTAAAGAGAAGACCAACGTAGTGACGTATCAGGACCTCAAAAAAGCGGCAGAGAAAAGAACGGAATGGCGATTACTCCACAGACAAGAGCCTGGCTCTTAAATCATATGATGATGATGATGTGGTCGACGCTAATATTAGTCTTCGGTTACACTACAGTTATCTCCACCAAGAAACTGGTCAGTAACTTGATTATTATATTAAGTAGGTACTTGTGGCGTTCTCAAACAAAGTTACCACATTTTTAGGGTTCCGTAGTCAACTAGGAACCCTTATAGTTTCGCCATGTCTGTTTGTCCGTCCGTCCGTCCGCGGATAATCTCAGTAACCGTTAGCACTAGAAAGCTGAAATTTGGTACCAATATGTATATCAATCACGCCAACAAAGTGCAAAAATAAAAAATGGAAAAATATGTTTTTTTAGGGTACCCCCCCTACATGTAAAGTGGGGGCTGAAATTTTTTTCATTCCAACCCCAACGTGTGATATATTGTTGAATAGGTATTTAAAAATGAATAAGGGTGCGTCCCCCCCCTCTCTTACTTTTGAACCATATGTTTAAAAAATATGAAAATAATCACAAAAGTAGAACTTTATAAAGACTTTCTAGGAAAATTGTTTTGAACTTGATAGGTTTAGTAGTTTTTGAGAAAAATACGGAAAACTACGGAACCCTACACTGAGCGTGGCCCGACACGCTCTTGGCCGGTTTTATAGTATAGTGAAGGTCTAAAAGTTTATCGTATAAAAATACGACCAAATTCGGTCCTTAAGATAAGCAACAATGTGGAATCTTCCATTTCAGCCTTAGCCTTGACAAAAACATAGTCCACACAAAAACATAACGGTTGGCCTGAACTTTTTGTAGCTTGCATCGATTAGAGCCGGGAAATTAATAAATCCAGGTGAAAACTTAGGATATAAAAATGTTTTCTTCTTTTGTTAGGGGTTACATAGCCCGTAACAAAAGAAGCCATACAATAGCTTCGCAGCGTCTAATGTATCACTGCGACCATTCCTGTAGGCCTAGCACATGATAGCCGCGGGAGTATGTCGCCGCGAGATAGATGACACGTCTTTGTCTAATTGTATTAATGACATAAGGACAGGTAGTCTATCTCGCGGCGACATACTCTCGCGGCCATCATGTGCTAGGCCTGCTGATCTATTGTGATCGCCACCTACTACAACTCTCAGTCAAGTCCTACAAATTCAAAGACTTGTAGTATCTTTTTGAACTCGAGATATTTCACATCATCCGGGTGTATGAGAGTGTATTCAGACTGTTAACTGAACCATCTGATATATTCAAGAATCATTCCATTTCTTTACAGACATACTACGTAGACTTTGAGCACCCAAATATTACGTATTGCAATCGGAAATATGTGCCTGAAGCATCGATCACAGCCCAGAGATACAGCCGACGCGACCCTATACACTATGTGAACGTGCATTTCAAAACCTTGATTGAGTTTGGGAACGATATTAGAGTAAGTTGATTTTTTGCTTTATAAATCATGTGATAGTTTGATCTATTATGTAGCTACAGTATGAGAAGGGTAGCTGTGATTTCTTTTATAATATATCATTGAGTATAATGGGATAGGTAAGCGTAAAATGCTAGCATCCTGTCCTGTCCTGTCTGTGCAATATTACAACTTTGTTTCTTTCAACCCCCTAATTAGTAAGAAAGAAGATTTAATAGTTTCATTCGTTCTATAAAATTATTTTATGTATGGATATGTGTTCTTATAAGCATATTTGGTTGTAAAATATACTATAATATTTCAATCATTTAAAGGTTTCTTCTACGTTACAGCAAGATGTACAAGTCTACGAGTTCCTAAGTAACGAATACAGGCGTAGCATGCTCGAACTGCATTTCAGGGGTTGCGAACTTTTCTATGAACCCAGATTCGACTTTATGAAACCATTTTACATGAAATATTATAACGCATCATTATGTCCCTTTAAACCGGTAAGATTTTTCGTCTCAGACATACCTTTTTAGTCATGTTTTGTGTACTGATTTAGATTTTGTTATTTGTATGAAACCTGAATTAGCCATGTTTAATAAAAATCGGTCTACTATGTCCGGGTTTTTTCATAATTTTTGTATCATTGTTATTTTCAGGGAGTGTACAACTACATGAACATGACAATTCCAAACCTACCACTCCTGGCCACGTTCCCTTACCGTAAAGGACGCGCATTCTTCAATACGACACACGAACCCACCGGCCAGAAAATCCTGGATGGATATATTGATGCTGCCATCAAGCACAGATTTGTTTAAATTAATGTAGACTTCACAAGAAATAAGTAAATAAAGTAGTGTACATTATTGTATTATAAATTTAGATTTTAGAAAACGTGGGAATAAATAAAAGTTAGGTAAGTATAGTAAATTACTTTTTTTTTACTGGTTCCTGTCCAGGGTACGTAGTCAAAATGCACAAACGCTTACGATAATATCGTTATCGTAGCTAGCTATCTCCCTCGATCTTCCGTATTGGCGCGACAGAGCAAGACTGCGTTTCAATCGGCGTCGGGCGTTAACGTTTGTTATTTCGGCTAGGCCGGCTATCCATTCGACATAGCTCAAAATAAGCATAGCTGTACCTACTATAGCACAGTATAATAAAGAGTACTATCGTACAGTATGGCCGCTGAAAGTGCCGCCCACCCCCTCTCGGTTACTTCACCGTTAACGCCTGTCAAAAACGCGAACAGTCGACCTGTCATATTTCACCCATACAAGCATGGTACGCGTTCACCTACACGAGCTTAGAATGTGTGCTAGGAACGCGCTTCTTTCATATATTTGATCGCCAGTGTCCGAGATGTGACTATAGGTCAGTACCTAAGTCAGTCAGCCAGTGCTGATGATTGATAATAAATATTGATTTATGAGCTTTATTTGACGTTCATATGCGCATTGTAATATACCTACTTGAAAAATAAATAATTCATTTCATTTCGATGTTCACTATTTATTACACAAATATTCTAATACTAGGATTCGTATCGAACTAAAATGAGCCATAAGCGTAATGTTTATCATTAAATGACTCGTTTGATCTTGTGCCCCCTGTGTCAGAAACCACAAACTACTACTATTATATACAAATATTAAACTGAAATTAAATAAATAACTTGAACAACATAATTTAAAGTCACACACAGGTCAAACGAGATTAAAAATCATTATTATTTAATGATGAATGATTTTTAATCGCGTTCGACCTGTATGTAACTTTAAATATGTGTACAAAACGTGAGAATTTAAGGTGTTACGTATAACTTGGACAACGCCTTTATTTTTCATAGCTGCCCTACTGTTTGTCACGCATTTACTGTGCTACGGTACTGTGACCAAATTATGGAGGTCGTTATAACCAACCCTTAGACAAAGTTCAGGTACCCCGACATGCACCAATTACCGAGAATTTGCCGTTTTGCTGAAAACAAGTTCTTTGGCAGAAATTAAATGTTAGTTTCTTGGTAAGTAGCAAATATGATACCGAGATACCAAATCAATTTCAGAGCATATTCTCAGAGATCTGTGCATCTCTTTTGGTTAGTAAAAGAAGGTTGCAATATCTATATCTATATGTTTAGTTATTTTGTAACAAGTTATTGCTCAAAAGACTTATTTTATTAAGTAAGTCCTGAGTTGTAAATTGCTCCTATAATTTTGTTGCAACTAAAACAATAAAGTATAAGAATCTGAAAAATCGGTCTTGAATCCTGTTAAGGTGAAAAATATTGAATATATCCAGCCACAGACGTTCTACTTCCAAATTTTCCATTATCCAACAGGCTCTTTAAAACCGCAGTGAAACTGTAATAATATTTCTTTTAATTCAACATGTGCATTTTCCGCGGCTCCAATTTGCATTGCAGAATGCACAGATTAAACGTATGAAAGCGTTTTCACACATCTTAATTTACATCCGGGCAGCCGTGCCTGAAATAACATGGTATCATGGGCCAATGTTTGTTGGACATAGACTACTTTCCTTAAGACTCCGAGTATGTAAGTTCCCGGCTATCGTGGGCCTATGTTGAGCAACGATTTCTCCCAAAGTAAGACGGGTTAGACTCGAGTCCACACTCTGGTTCGATGCGTTGCGTTGCGTCGAGTAGTTTTGCTAGAGGCGTTGTTGTAGTGTTCTTGTTGTTATATTTCACATACTGTTTTTAACGACGTATAATGTCATTCAATGCACATTTAATGTCAAATTAAATATGCATTGATAACGCCTTCAATTATTTAGCTTTTAATGCGGCCACAGGTGAGCGGTCTTTGAAGGTTGGCTTGTTTTTTTTTTACTTTGTTCCTAAATTCAATTCCAGTCGATGGACAGATTCGATTTGATTCCGTTGACATGTTAAATGTTAAATTTGTAATGTAAAATTTAGCGTTCATTACCTGTAGATGACTATGTTAGTTAAAGACGTAATCGTAGATGCGAATAAAGTCAATGCTCCTTATTACAAATTACGAACCAATGCTTGATCATCTATGTGCTTTTAGTGCACAAGTGATCTGTAACTAAACCTAACCAATACTGTAGTGAACATGACTGAATTTGGCAACGCGGCTCAATCCAATATCCGAAACATGGAATGTGAATATGTCGATTGCTTGACCATAGTTTCTGTTAAATAACTATCATGGTTTCATAGTAGGTATATAAATACTACTCAAGAAAATGAGTAGTTAGTGGCAGATCTAATTTAGTTTATGATTTGTTTTTATTGGTATTGTAAGTTTTTTTTTTAATCTGTTTTGTATTACAATACCATAATAGCAATAATAACTTTGCTTAGTTTGGGGTTAGGTTGATCTTTGTAAGGTGTCTCTAATATTTATTTATTTATTTATAAACAAAAAAACTCAGGACTTACATAAGTCTTTTGAGCGATAACTTGTTACAAAATAACTAAACGTATAAATAAAACCAGATATTGCAACCTTCTTTACTAAACAAAAGAGATGCACAGATCTGAAGAAACCTTCATAGCGACTACCATTCGTAAACTTAATTCGTAAAGTTTGTTATTTCATAGTTAAGCTAGGTATGAGGTGTCCGGGATAAAACGAGCTAGAAGTGGATCAACAATTAAAGTCCTTGACAGTACGAATAATTCACTTTCTACTTCCTTTGTGTTTTAGTCTACAAACTCTCGAAACAAAAACAAACACGACCTTTAAAATTCAAGTTGCCCTTTTGACAAACTCAGAAATAGCCCAGCGTCCCCAAATTTACCAACGGAGGTGCACAAAACATTCCCCCGTGCCCCAATCCGTCACGGACTCTGTAAATACTTAAATTTCGCTAGGGTTGTCAAAGTCAGTTTTTATTTAATATATTGTAGAAGGTCAACCATCGAATCGCCTGATGGTAACCTCTGTCTGCAATATCTAAGGTGTTGATTTTTCTAAGAAATAACGTTAGGCCTGAATTTGCTAGTGGAAGTGCACAAAACATTCTTCTGCGCTCGAATCGTCACGGACTCTGAAATACTTAAATTTCTCTAGGGTTGTCACCAAATTTTGTATATTTTTTAAGATATAGGAGGCCAACCTGCTAAGGAATGCCGGAAAACAAAACTACGGTCATTCAAGGATGCCAGCAACATCGAAAGGAAATGTAACTTGAGTTTTTCTTTTGGCAGAAAAAGTCCAACGTGGTTGGGGCTGAATGTAACATGTAGGTACACAAAACAGCTAAGTACGCTCTGCAATTTAGCGTTTTCAATTTGTAAATTCGTGTACTTCAAAATTACAAACGTACTTACTAAATATTGAAGTTTTTTGGTGTAAGGTAGATAGGTACTAAAAAAATAGATCACCATGTGGCACCCCTAACAGCAAGTCTCGTCGCACGCGACCCGTCTTCGCATTCATGAGCGGCCATTTGCAATTGAAAGAGTTGTCGGTTCCATTTGCATTGCCGATATTTTACGAGAATTCTTTGGTACGCCCTTCAGAGTTCTTAAAGAAATATAAATAATAATAATCGAGAAATCAGTTAGTAGCTAATACAAATAAAACTTACGAGTATTATTTGTATTAGCTACCTACTGTTATTATCTCTTCTTCTTCCTCCTACCCTTATCCCACATTATGTGGGGTCGGTACAATACGTCTTCCTCTTTCATTCTCCTATATCTTTCGTCATCTCAACACTCACATCTTTCTTTCTCATATCCTCTTTCACACAATCCATCCATCGTTGTTTGGGTTTACGGCCCCCTCCATCCATCAACCTTCGTCTCCAACATTCTTTTGTCTATTTTATTCATCCCTCCTCATTACATGGCCGTACCACGCCAACCTGCCACTCTTCATCTTTGCTATTATACCTCTATAACATATAAACAAGCATCCACGTCTACTTACTCCCTAGCAAAAAAAAATTGATTTTTTCACCGAAACAAGTAAATTTGCTAACCTTTAGAAGCTCTTTACTGACCGGTCAGCCTATTCGAAGTGACAATCGTTAACCGCTACTTGGCGATCGCAGTCTGGCTCTATCACGCCACTACAGGGGAGGGATAGGGAGAGCTACGTTACGCTTATGAAGCTGCCTCTGCCACACACTCGACAAGCGACGTGGGAAGTAGGTAGAGGCATAGTGTGGCAGCGCTACTCACCGCTCGTCATGCTTCTCGTCATATTTTCCTATTTTGTCGCTTTTTTGGCGCGAGTAAAAGGGCCGGCAACAACCTAGTGCGATTAATCGAGCGAGTAGGGCAGTGTGTAGCCAGAGAGGCCAACATTGCGGCAGCGCGAGAAGCAGCGAGAGCGGTAAAGTGTGGCCGAGGTATAAGCAATTGTGAGGTAACTATTAGTTGTAAAGTTCGTTGATCTTTCAAGCCTTGTCCCTGTTTGTACCAGGGACCGGACAACCCTTTCCGCGCTAGAAGCCTTTCAGTGGGAATCCCTAACATAAGGACAACCCATTGAGAGACCCATACGACTGTGTGTGGTCCTTTACGGTTATTATTTATAAATATTACATTACATATAATTTTATGTCACTGTTTTTATAAATACAGTAGATAGTATGTCTTAAAATAAATTAATATTTCGTTGAATAATAGTTATTCCTTTTACACGGGGGAAAAGTTGTTGTTTAACCGCACGTGCCGATATTGATACTCGAGTAAGCCAAAGAATCCAATATTTTATTCAATGTACCTGCGACAGAGTTGTGATTTAGTGTAATAACCAGAGGGCGGAATTGCTCATGGCAAAAATCAAACGTCAATAGAGTTGGAATGTTAAATTTTATCGACATATTCAGCTATCGATACATTCAGTCACCTTTTATATTTCTGACTTTAACATTAACCTCTTTGATTAG
Organism: Leguminivora glycinivorella; assembly: GCF_023078275.1. NCBI lineage: Eukaryota > Metazoa > Arthropoda > Insecta > Lepidoptera > Tortricidae > Leguminivora > Leguminivora glycinivorella. Next base: position 4,192,504 of record NC_062976.1, on the reverse strand, counting down.
CTAGTCGACCATTTGATTTTGACCTCTTTGATTAGATTAAAAGTAAATTGAATGACATTTAATTACCATTTCTGTCACTAGTCCTTTTGCAACTAATTCACGTTTGAAAAAAATGGTTAATCCAAGACGAAAAACAGCCACCAAATGGATAAAGAAGTATCCTTGTCTTACTTATGTCGAAAACAACTCAACAATATATACTGATAATTTCAGTGTAATCGATAGTCGATAAAATTTTACGTTCCAACTCTATTGACGTTTGATTTTTGCCATGAGTAATTCCGCCCTCTGGTAATAACCTATAACATCTTTGGTTAACCTGCTAGTGTAAGTTAGTTGTTAATAAATGAAATGAAATATTGATCCACGAGCGCGAGTGCTTCGAGAAGTGAAGTCTTGGGCGTTGCGAGGGTTTTAAGCAACGAAGGTTAAACAAATTTTGCCCCCGAGTGAAACTGTTTCACTACACCAACGTAACGAAATTATTAAACTTTTAAACATTAAACTAAATCAAATCCATGAAATAAAACTATGGAAACGGATTAAATCACGGAAAATGAATTTAGGCAAAGTTGAAGGCACGAGACCTCAGGCACCTCCCCCTATTAGATGGTGTGCTCAAATTACTGCACCCATGCGATTAAAACTGCACGAGGCCATGCGCTTGGTGAGGAACAGGCGCCTATGGAGGGACCTAGTCTTCAACAGCATGACATGACGTCACGATCTTCAACATTGAGGGAACGATTAAAGAATAAGACTACACAAGCCTGCCGCATGCCTCGCCCAGCCGAGCCCAATATGAGCGTTGGACGTTGGCTTGTGGGACTCAAGACACTGCTTAGAAAGAACACACTTAACATTCCTTAGTTATCAGAACTCGGGAAGCTCTACCAAGCAGCTTGAAGTATTATCTTTAATTTCACTGTTTCACAAATATGCTCTGAAATTGATTTGGTAACTCGGTATCATATTTGCTACTTACCAAGAAACTAACATTTAATTTCTGCCAAAGAACTTGTTTTCAGCAAAAGGCCTGAAATTCTCGGTAATTGGTGCATGTCGGGGTACCTGAACTTTGTCTAAGGGTTCGTTATAACGACCTCCATAATTTGGTCACAGTACCGTAGCACAGTAAATGCTTGACAAACAGTAGGGCAGCTATGAAAAATAAAGACGTTGTCCAAGTTATACGTAACACCTTAAATTCTCACGTTTTGTACAAATATTTAAAGTTACATACAGGTAGAACGCGATTAAAAATCATTCATCACTAAATAATGATTTTTTTATCTCGTTTGACCTGTGTGTAACTTTAAATTATGTTGTTCAAGTTATTTATTTAATTTCAGTTTAATATTTGTATAGTAGTAGTTTGTAGTTTCTGACACAGGAGGTACAAGATCAAACGAGTCATCTGATGGTAAACATTACGCTTATGGCTCATTTTAGTTCGACACGAATCCTGGTATTAGAATATTTGTGTGATAAATAGTGAACATCAATATTTATTATCAATCATCAGCCAGTACCTATAGTAACATCTCGGACACTGGCGATCAAATATATGAAAGAAGCGCGTTCCTAGCACACATTCTAAGCTCGTGTAGGTGAACGCGTACCATGCTTGTATGGGTGAAATATGACAGGTCGACTGTTCGCGTTTTTGACAGGCGGTAACGGTGAAGTAACCGAGAGGGGGTGGGCGGCACTTTCAGCGGCCATACTGTACGATAGTACTCTTTATTATACTGTGCTATAGTAGGTACAGCTATGCTTATATTGAGCTATGTCGAATGGATAGCCGGCCTAGCCGAAATAACAAACGTTAACGCCAGACGCCGATTGAAACGCAGTCTTGCTCTGTCGCGCCAATACGGAAGATCGAGGGAGATAGCTAGCTACGATACCGATATTATCGTAAGCGTTTGTGCATTTTGACTACGTACCCTGGACAGGAACCAGTAAAAAAAGTCATTTACTATAACTTTTATTTATTCCCACGTTTTCTAAAATCTAAATTTATAATACAATAATGTACACTACTTTATTTACTTATTTCTTGTGTAGGCTTTTTTTACCTCTATACTACGTCAGTGGCAAACAAGCATACGGCCCGCCTGATGTAAAGCGGTCACCGCAACCCATGGACACGGAGCGGATACGGTAGCGAAAATGCTAAAATGGAAAGGAGCCCCCTTTCAACTTGGGAATTTCAGTTAAATATACAAGTGTTATTAACTAGATTTATCGAAAAAAAATTGTCCATTAAGAACAACTCAGTCAAAAGATATTTCAAAAAAATCTTTAAAATCGAGGTTCCGCTCTCGACTCTTTTCTCCTTCAAAACTTAATCAATCGGAACGAAATTTGAGAATCTGAATAACAATGAAATAATCTATGTCGGACCGTTTATCTTTTTTGGTTAATTGTTACCAATCTTGAGTATCACAACTTTTTTTGCGCCGCAATGAAAAAGGCCGTTTTTGGAAATTTTTGATTGGCTTTAGAATCTTTAAAAAGCAGAATATCAAAAAAATCAAAACGGTCCGACACAGATAAAAATAATAACAATCTGTGTTGAAAAAATCATTGCTCTGTCTTCAAAAACCAGGGAGGAAATAGTCGAAAGCGTTTGTATGGAGAATTGACCCCTACCGTATCGTCTTAAGTACACAGCAAAAACCGGCCAAGAGCGTGTCGGGCCACGCTCAGTGTAGGGTTCCGTAGTTTTTCGTATTTTTCTCAGAAACTACTGAACCTATCAAGTTCAAAACAATTTTCCTAGAAAGTCTTTACAAAGTTGTACTTTGGTGATTTTTTTCATATTTTTTAAACATATGGTTCAAAAGTTAGAGGGGGGGGACGCACTTTTTTTTTCCTTTAAGAGCGATTATTTCCGAAACTATTAATATTATCAAAAAATGATTTTAGTAAACCCTTATTCATTTTTAAATACCTATCCAACAATATATCACACGTTGGGGTTGGAATGAAAAAAAATATCAGCCCCCACTTTGCATGTAGGGGGGGTACCCTAATAAAACATTTTTTCCCATTTTTTATTTTTGCACTTTGTTGGCGTGATTGATATACATATTGGTACCAAATTTCAGCTTTCTAGTGCTTACGGTTACTGAGATTATCCGCGGACGGACGGACGGACGGACGGACGGACGGACGGACGGACGGACGGACAGACAGACATGGCGAAACTATAAGGGTTCCTAGTTGACTACGGAACCCTAAAAAGGAGTGTACAGGTTCTATGGAGGGTTCGGGTTGCCGACGACTCAAAGGACAATAGACGGAACAAGTTAGTTCCGTAAGTCCTCCCGTCATCAGCACACCGCACCCTCCTGGAGCTCTGGCAGCCTTACTCACCGGCAGGAACACAACACTATGAGTAGGGTCTAGTGCTACTTGGCTGCGGTTTTCTGTAAGGCGGAGGTACTACCCCAGTTGGGCTCTGCTATAGATTCGAGCGAGACGATATCCGCTGTGCTGTGCCCTTACCACACAAAGCGGAATATCATTCGCTATGCCCTACCTCCTACAGTATGCGCTACCTCCTACACTATGCCCTACCTCCTACAAAGCCTACAGTACTAGCTACTAGCCTACAGTAATTTAAACAAATCTGTGCTTGATGGCAGCATCAATGTATCCATCCAGGAGTTTCTGGCCGGTGGGTTCGTGTGTCGTATTGAAGAATGCGCGTCCTTTACGGTAAGGGAACGTGGCCAGGAGTGGTAGGTTTGGAATTGTCATGTTCATGTAGTTGTACACTCCCTGAAAATAACAATGATACAAAAATTATGAAAAAACCCGGACATAGTAGACCGATTTTTATTAAACATGGCTAATTCAGGTTTCATACAAATAACAAATCTAAATCAGTACACAAAACATGACTAAAAAGGTATGTCTGAGACGAAAAATCTTACCGGTTCAAAGGGACATAATGATGCGTTATAATATTTCATGTAAAATGGTTTCATAAAGTCGAATCTGGGTTCATAGAAAAGTTCGCAACTCCTGAAATGCAGTTCGAGCATGCTACGCCTGTATTCGTTACTTAGGAACTCGTAGACTTGTACATCATGCTGTAACGTAGAAGAAACCTTTAAATGATTGAAATATTATAGTATATTTTACAACCAAAAATGCTTATAAGAACACATATCCATACATAAAATAATTTTATAGAACGAATGAAACTGTTAAATCTTCTTTCTTACTAATTAGGGGGTTGAAAGAAACAAAGTTGTAATATTGCACAGACAGGACAGGACAGGATTCTAGCATTTTACGCTTACCTATCCCATTATACTCAATGATATATTATAAAAACACAGCTATCCTTCTCATACTATAGCTACATAATAGATCAAACTATCACATGATTTATAAAGCAAAAAATCAACTTACTCTAACGTCGTTCCCAAACTCAATCAAGGTTTTCAAATGGATGTTCACATAGTGTATAGGGTCGCGTCGGCTGTATCTCTGGGCTGTGATCGATGCTTCAGGCATATATTTCCGATTGCAATACGTAATATTTGGGTGCTCAAAGTCTACGTAGTATGTCTGTAAAGAAATGGAATGATTCTTGAATATATAAGATGGTTCAGTTAACATTCTGATTACACTCTCATACACCCGGATGATGTGAAATATCTCGAGTTCAAAAAGATACTACAAGTCTTTGAATTTGTAGGACTTGACTGAGTGTTGTAGTAGGTGGCGATCACAATTGATCAGGAATGGTCGCAGTGATACATTAGGCGCTGCGAAGCTATTATATGGCTTTTTTGTTACGGGCTATGTAACCCCTAACAAAAGAAGAAAACATCTTCTCTTCTTATGGTTTCATCTTAAGGACTGAATTTGGTCGTATTTTTATACGATAAACTTTTAGACCTTCACTATACTATAAAATGTGGTAAGTTTGTTTGAGAACGCCACAAATACCTACTTAATATAATAATCAAGTTACTGACCAGTTTCTTGGTGGAGATAACTGTAGTGTAACCGACGACTAATATTAGCGTCGACCACATCTTTAACAATTTTGACACCAAATCAGGAACTATATGTAAAATGCAAATAAGAGTAAAAAATTTAAATATTTAATTTTTTTTTGCTTATACCAGTCTGCACTGGACTGTTTTCACTGAATGTTGAATATATTACGTTATTTTGTGTATTTTAATATATCCATTAGTTACAGGTGAATTCACAACAGACATTACAACTTATTTAATGCAGAATAATTAAATCTAACTTAAGTTTTATTGCTTATTATTACAATAACAAATTATGTACATCCGATGTTTGAGCTTATATATATTTTTTTTTAAGATATAGTTCACCAAGCTGCTGAGGAATGTCGGAAAACAAAACTACGGTCATTCGAGGGTGCCAGCAACATTGCAAGGAAATGTAATTTGAGTCATTATTTTGGCTAAAAAAGTCCAACGTGGTTGAGGCTGAATGTAACATGCACAAAACAGCTAAGTACGCTCTGCAATTTGGCGTTTTCAATTTGTAAATTCGTGTATTTCAAAATTACAAACGTACTTACTAAGTATTTAAGTTTTTTGGTGTAATCATAATAATTTATTTGTAAAACCAATTTACACGTCAATAATACATAATTATTAATTAGTAATTAACTACAATACAATATAAATGTATGATAATTAGAAGTTACAAATTTATTTTCACGCTGGACGTATCATGACTTATATGCTATGAATTCATTATAGCTATAAAATGACTACTGGATAAGCCACTGCTTTAGGCGGAATTTAAAGCTGCTCAAGCTTGGAGCATCTATAATGTTTTTCGGCAACTTATTGTAGACGGTGGGACCCATGACATGAGTGAGTTTAGATGACTTGGTCAACTTCCGGCTTACACCCATAATCTTATCGGCGTTTCGCGTTCCGTAAGAGTTTAACATTCCGAATGTTTTAAATGACGCCAGATTAGCTCTCATGTATATAGCCACGTGCAGGATGACTATTGCTGGCAGTGTTAATATACCTAGCCTGATAAAAAGCGGTTTCGCGTGGGTAAGGCACATAGGTACTAAAAAAATTGATCACCATGTGGCACCCCCAACAGCAAGTCTCGGCGCACGCGACCCGCTTCGCATTCATGAGCGGCCAATTGCAATTGAAAGAGTTGTCGACGCCATTTGCATTGCCGATATTTTACGCGAATTCTTTGGTACACCCTTCAGAGTTCTTAAGGAAATATAAATAATAATAATCGAGAAATAATTAATGAATCTACGGTTGTACTCACGTTATTATATCGCTATTGCCCATTGCTGAGACCCATTGTTAGCCAGATAGACTCACCCACCTACAAGGCGTCCCGCTTCTTGTCGAGTCTCCTGCAACCTCTAACTGGTAATACGTTCAGCTTCGTACGAGACTCTACGCATTTTGTGCATTTACTTGAGGGAGTTATGTTGCAGGAAGATGAGGTAATGGTGAGCTTTGATGTAACCTCCTTATTTACTAATGTACCGGTAGCGGAAACTATAGAGTTGATAAGACGAATGGCCAACCGCGACGACTCTCTCACCGGGTACATGAAGTTGATAGAGTTTTGCCTCACTAGTGGATATTTTGTGTGGCGGGGTGAATACTACTTGCAAATAGAAGGAGTTGCAATGGGTTCTCCGATAGCTCCAGTGGTGGCTAACCTTTTTATGGAACATTTTGAGCAGAGAGCGTTGGAGAGCTGCCCACACAAATCCAGGCTATGGTGGCGATATGTCGACGACGTACGTGTTTGCTGTAGTGACGAGCAGAGATCTTGCTTGTTACTTGCCCACCTGAATGCGCAGGTTCACTATAGAGAAAGAGTGTAAGGGTGCTCTACCTTTTCTGGATGTCTTGGTGCAGCGGAAAGAACGTGACCTTTTGACTCATAAGGTGTATAGAAAGGCTACACACACCGATAGGTACCTGCAAGCTGACTCGCACCATCACCCTGCGCATTTGTCATCGGTGCCACGCGCTCTCATCAACAGGGCTTTACGGCTCTGTGACCCGCAGTACGTGCAAGGCGAGCTGCGAAGGCCTTACGGCAGGTGTTAGAGAAGAATGGGTACAGTTGGAGACAGAGTCAGCGGGCGGCAAGTGCGAGCACGTTTCGGAGAACACATACGGTCGAGAGAGCGCCTGCTTTCTTGCCTTTCATTAACACTTTCGCTACCAAGAACCCGACTGTCGGGTACACCGCTCGTAGAAGCGTAGCCGATTACATGGGTTTCCCCGTATGTAGCGAAAATGTCGTAGCGCCGCGTAGAGCCCGGTTTCGAAAGTGTTAAAGGGGTAACGGATACTATTGGACGCCTATTACGCCGTAGGTTTAGCATTAGGACAATTTTCCGCCCCCACATAAAGGTTAGGCAGGTGCTGCGCTCTCCAAAAGATAAGGATCCACTGGGTAGCCCGGGGGTATACAAGATACCTTGTGACTGTGGTAGAGCATATGTCGACGAGACTGGAAGGAATGTCTCCACGAGGTTGTCGGAAAACATACGAAGCGTGAAGAACATGGACACCAGGAATTCCGCAGTGGCAGAGCACGCGTACGATACCGGCGCGTCCCATTTTATACGTTTCGATAGAGCAAGGTTATTGGTACGGGAGAAATGTTTTGTACCACGCAAAGTTCTCGAGGCCATTGAAATCGGACGCCGCCCTAATTTCAATCGGGACGGAGGCTGGATGTTGCCACCAGCATGGAAACCGGTAACTTCGTTGACCTTTCAAGCCTTGTCCCTGTTTGTACAGCCTGAGGGATATCCCGAGCACACAGAGTGCGGTAAATAGGCTTGTTTACATGCTTGCGTGCTTTGTCTCAGTTCATTTCTTTGTGATGGTTTGAACACAGGTTTATGAAATTATACACTTTTTTTGGGTATTTCTGAGTAAGCTTGTAAAAAATTAAAAAGATAGAAAGCTTCTAATTTTAATATATTAAATTATTCCAAAATAGGCATACGGATACATCTTCAAAACTGTTTTATTCTAAATGAATATAAACGTAAGAAATGACTTTTAGGTACTCGAAGAAAAGTTTATTTAATATCGCGCTAAACGGTTCATAGCATACGAGTATAGATAGCTACGACGTGCTACGACAGAGATATTATCGTGAGCGTTTATGCATTCGGCTACGCACTCTGGACAGACAGTCCTTAAGAACGAGCAGGAACGACCCCAAATAATTTGATAAAAGCAAAGAGAAAGAAGAAGAAGGCGACCTAACATAACATGCACCGTGTTTGTTTTATTTTCCGTTAAATTCGACTCGTCGTTAGGTTCATTATCAGGAACCACCCTGTATATCACTTATTAGTTTTATTCGCAAAAAAATCATCATTTTCATACATAAATGAATTTATTAGTGTGAGATACCCTTAAGAATAACATTCAAGTTAGTCAAGTGATTGACAGCACATGTCAAAACAAATAACATTAGGAATTGGTAAAGGTTGTGACACACGTGTTCAGCTATTATCTTTATTTTTTAATAACACGATAAACGCGAGGGTTAAGATGCTAGTTTCTTAGAGAAATTAAATGTATTTGATGTAATGATTCTTCCTTTAAAGTTAACGGAATTCAACAAAAACAGGGTGTATAAATATATAATCTTACTTTTCTAACCTACAATTTTTAAACCAATGCAGTACATTTAGCCTCGTTTATCAGCGGTTGACTCTTGCCAAGTGTTCAGCAATAATTCGACCAATGGTCTATAAATCACTATAACACAGCAATAAGTTGTCACAGTGCTGTTAGTGCGATAAACGAACTGACAGTGTTAAATTACTAGTCATAAAGGTTAGGAAAGTATAGAGCAGCGGTTCTCAAACTTATTTTCTCATGGAACCCTTTTGGAAAGCAAAATATCTGATGGAACCCTTAAATTAAAAAAAAAAAGGTTTTATGGAAGAGAGTTGAAATTGCATATCAGTCAGCCAAAATTCACACGGAGCCCTCAGAGAGGTTTTGCGGAGCCCTAGGGCTCCGCGGAGCACACTTTGAGAATGGCTGGTATAGAGGTATGACTTTTAAAGTAAATTGTGTTGTGAAGTATCAGCTTATTTTGTATAAAAGATAATCGTTTGGACTTCTACGTCCTGTACTTTTGTCTATTTAAAAAAACCGGCCAAGAGCGTGTCGGGCCACACTCAGTGTATACACTGAGAGAAAATACAACCAGTTTTCATGTTCGTTCAACAAGTTTTTTGGTTAAAATAGCGCCTACGTGCTCTTTGGTTCAAACAACAAGCTACTTGTCATTTGAATCGGCAATATATTTGAATCAACAAGTCGATTTTATAAAAACAACCTGACACATATTGTTTTAAACATACGTTTGGCTGATTCAAACGGATAAACCGCAACAAGTCGAACTTGTTAAATTCACAATGCAAATTTCTCTCAGTGTAGGGTTCCGTAGTTTCCCGTATTTTTTTCAAAAACTGTTCAACCTATCACTGAGTTAAAAGTAAAATCCTAGAAAGTTTTTATTAAGTTCTACTTTTGAGATTTTTTTCATATTTTTTAAATTTTTTGGTTCAAAAGTTAGAGGGGGGGGGGACACATTATTTTTTACTTCTGGAGCAATTATTTCCGAAAATATTAACATTATCAAAAAATGACTTTAGCAAACCCATACTCATTTTTAAGTACCTATCCAACCGGGTTGAAATGAAATAAAATATCACTCCCCACTTTACTTGTAGACGGGGTACCCTAATTAAACATTTTTAATTGCACTTTTTATTTTTGCACTTGTCGGCGTGATTGATTTACATATTGGTACCAAATTTCAGCTTTCTAGTTCAGCTAACGGTCACTGAGATTATCCGCGGATGAACGGACGGACGGACAAACATGGCGAAACTATAAGGGTTCCTAGTTGACTACGGAACCCTAAAAAAGTTGGACGTATGTCTTTTAAAAAATCATAATAGTGTAGATAGGTATAGGTGAAAAACTTAAGAAAGTCACCTGTTGTACGTGTGAGTGACGTGTTCGAATAGAGATCACATATTTAAAATTAGTAACACAAACAAAACAAACGCCTATTCGAACACGTCACTCACATTTCTTAAGTTTTTCACCTACAGGGTGTAACAAAAATGGTGGTGATCCGTTTAAGGGCGTATTCAGTATCGTATTCTCATCAGGAAAAAGTAGGATAAAAATTTTTTTTCGCAAAAAATTTTTTTATCTTTGTATGGAGATTCGACCGATTCGCGCGGCCCGGCTCATACAAAAGTGAAAAAGTTTTTAGCGAAAAAAAAATTTTCTTCTACTTTTTCCTGATAAGAATACGATACTGAGTACGCCCATAAACGGATCACCACCATTTTTGTTACACTCTGTATACTGATTACGTCTAGTAGCCGTAATAATTAATATATTACTTACATTGTTATTTTAAATATAATATACTAGTTACCTTTATCCTTATCACACTGCTCAAGGTTCGTATACTAGTTTGACATCCTCGGCCGGAACGCGTAAACCATCCTAAGGAGTGATTGATACCATAGCCGCTTTCATTTAAATGGACCGAAAGTAACTTACTGGACAACTCTTCTGTAGCGGTACGTCTTACCTGTAAAGAAAAAAAACCTTATAATTGTTCCATTTTTTTTTCAAAGTTGTCTTTGGATTTGGAATTTTTTATGTGGTTTCCAATCAGAATCGCGAGCTCTTTCAATAAAAATAAGAGAAAAAAAGTGTCAAAATGTTTTTTCCCATTCCGTTACCATTTTTATGGCCCAATTACAAAAACAAAAATTATATTATTCAAATAATAAATTGCATTTTTCCATGCCCAGTTTATCGGTAAAAGGTTCCCCCCACATCTAGAGTCTCGCGAGCGTCGCGTCGGGCCAACTGTATGGAAAAAGACGTCGCGTCGACGCGACGTCGACGCGGCGCCAGGCTTTGCCCATACAGTTGGCCCGACGCGACGCTCGCGAGACGCTAGATGTGGGGGGACCCAAAGGTTTACAAGGTTAAAAATCAAACTTGCTATTTGCTATAGAACCTACTGCTACTTAGGGCCGGTTGCATCAAACCGTCTGACACCGTTAAAGCGTTCGTAAAATTTTATTGTATGGGAAGTTCCATAGACATCTGCTGCGTAACGATGAGGTGTCTGTCAAATGTGGTTGATGCAACTGGCCCTTAGTCTCAAATAATTAAAACTCTTTATTATGATGACCTAATTCGGACTTTTATATACAAATATTAGTCCAACGATATGGACAGAGTAATTTTGGTGACTAAAGTTCAGACGTCTCTGTCTTGAATATTCCAGCGACAAACAGATTTTTCTCACTAGCTTACTAACTACCTAATAGTAGGTAACCGCTGTCATGAGTTTTTCGCATTTTAGGTGACATCACTCGATAGCATTAACTACTAAAATGTATGTAGTAACTGCTTACGGGCTCTGTCAGCTTTCTCCACACAACAAATGTCATTTTCCATGACGTCGTCTCCGTTACCAAGTAACGTATCACCTCACCTCATTGTGATCCCACTTTTATAAGATGTGACGTAAGGGTATAAGGGGATGACAAATCAGTTCCATTTGGCGGTCGTGCCCTAAACCTCATGATTGATCGGGAAAATTCACTTCTTCGTTTCTTTTATATCGCGTAACCGAATTTTATTGTGCTATTTGTTACACAGTACGTCAAAGTATAATAAAGTAAGTAAGTAAGTTTATTTGCAAAGAATAAGTAGGTACATACATTAGCGTCTTAGTAGGTGACATTTGGATGCTTATTCTGCTATTTGTACTATACAGGTTGTACTAGCATGCAAAACCTTAAATTTATAACTTCTATTTATTCTATTTCTATATCTTCAAAGAGGAAATCTTTTACACTGTAATAACTCTTTTCAGTCAACAACTGCATTAACTTATTTCTAAATCTATGTACAGGTAGCTCTCTTAAAGATTTTGGTAACTTGTTGAAAACTTTCATGCACATGACAAAACAGTGATTGGAATATAAGCCGTACTGTACGATAAAGAGTATTATCGTACAGTACGGCTACTCCAGCTCCCCGCTGAAAGAGCCGCCCACCCCCTCTCGATTACCTCACAGTTACCGCCTGTCAAAGACGCGAACAGACAACCTGTCATATCTCACTCATACAAGCATGGTACGCGTTCACCTACACGAGTTTAGACTATGCTAGGAACGCACCTCTTTCATATATTTGATCGCCAGTGGCCGAGGTGTGGTTAGGTACACCTAAAAAAATATAGCTACTAAGAGATCACTAGGAGGAAAATTCGCCACTATATATTTGGTCTTACTCTATCTAGCAATAGCATAAGTTTTTTTTTACAATATGACATTTAACTACAATTCATTGAAAATTCGGCTTGAGTTAAAGTTTCATCGAAGGAATTTTGAATTTATCTTATCCAACGACAGAAAATTGTCTACTAATTTCTATTCTTGGTTATTCAGTGAAAACAGGTCACATTTACTTAAACTCATATTGTGTATGTTTCCAAAAGGGTAAACATGAAACTGATAATGGTTAAGTTTCAAAGCCTCTAATTATTAAGGGGTGGACGGGAAACTTAATTCTGATAGGTATTGCAATACCAGGTTAGCCCTTCGCCCACACCACACTTTAACACATATCCCAAAGTCGTCTTCCACCACACCCACGGGAGAGGGGTACTGAAATTAGATATTTACGTTGAAAATCGCCTAAAACTAAAGCCATAATACCCAGTTCAAACTATTTTGTTATTCTACTCACAATTCTGTCAAATCAATCCGTTAGACTGTATAAAAAGAACAAAGAAAACTAGACAATAACGATTTCTGCCGGCCTAGCCGAAATGACAATCGTTGACGCTAGACGCCGATCGAAACGCAGTCTGGCTCTGTCGCGCCATATGGAAGAGCGATAGAGATAGCTAGCTACGATAACGATAATATCGACAGCGATTGTGCATTTGGCTACGTACCCCGTATCCCACAGAAGCCGACATAAATTTCTAGTAATGACAAAACGTCCTGAAACGTAATAGAAATCCTTTTTAGTTTTGTTTCTTTCTAGAACTATATCGGTAGATGTCATATTATTGTGGATTGGATTTGGTGATGTTAGAAAATACTGGGAATTTTGAGGCACTTTTAGAATAAATAAAATAAATAAATAAATAAATATTATAGGACATTCTTACACAGATTGACTGAGGCCCACGGTAAGCTCAAGAAGGCTTGTGTTGTGGGTACTCAGACAACGATATATATAATAATATGACAATGTACTCGTGAATGAGGAATAACAGTTCGGGAGTAGAAAAAAAAATTAAGGATACTCGTAACGTATGAAGTCAAGCTAGAATGTTTTGAATAAAAAAACTTGTGGAATTTTTCGTCATATCGCATGTATTACGAAAATTAACTGGGTACCTATGTGATCTACATTATTTTTATATCTCGCGCCCTGTAAGTTTATACCGGAGGTTGATCCTCTACAACGAATTAATATGTACTACAGTGCTATAATCAAGAGCTTTCAAACAAGATATGTCTTATCAGTAGACATCCATACTAGAGTGCTCATTGCCCTTTACTAGTAGTATTTGTTATTAATTCATTTGATAGGTCACAAATAATTGCACCACATTTGTTCCACCAGAAACAACCATCTGACACTTGCAACATCTAAAGAGCATTTTTAAGACGATACCGCGTAGGGGTCAATTCTCCATACAAACGCTCTCGACTATTTCCTCCCTGGTTTTTGAAGATAGAGCAATGGTTTTTTCAACACAGATTGTTATTATTTTTATCTGTGTCGGACCGTTTTGATTTTTTTGATATTCTGCTTTTTAAAGACTCTAGAGCCAATCAAAAATTTCCAAAAACTGCCTTTTTCATTGTGGCGCAAAAAAAGGTGTGATACTCAAGATTGGTAATAATTAACCAAAAAAGCTAAACGGTCCGACATAGATTATTTCATTGTTATTCAGATTCTCAAATTTCGTTCCGATTGATTAAGTTTTGAAGGAGAAAAGAGTCGAGAGCGGAACCTCGATTTTAAAGATTTTTTTGAAATATCTTTTGACTGAGTTGTTCTTAATGACAATTTTTTTTTCGTTAAATCTAGTTAATAACACTTGTATATTTAACTAAAATTCCCAAGTTGAAAGAGGGGCTCCTTTACATTTTAACATTTTCGCTACCGTATCCTCTTAACTATAAAACTCCCGTGAGTGTCAAGCATATTTAAAAAAAACCGGCCAAGAGCGTGTCGGGCCACGCTCAGTGTAGGGTTCCGTAGTTTTCCGTATTTCTCTCAAAAACTACTGAACCTATCAAGTTCAAAACAATTTTCCTAGAAAGTCTTTATAAAGTTCTACTTTTGTGATTTTTTTCATATTTTTTAAACATATGGTTCAAAAGTTAGAGGGGGGACGCACTATTTTTTCCTTTAGGAGCGATTATTTCCGAAAATATTAATATTATCAAAAAACGATCTTAGCAAACCCTTATTCATTTTTAAATACCTATCCAACAATATATCACACGTTGGGGTTGGAATGAAAAAAAAATATCAGCCCCCACTTTACATGTAGGGTATTTTTTTCCACTTTTTATTTTTGCACTTTGTTGGCGTGATTGATATACATATTGGTACCAAATTTCAGCTTTCTAGTGCTAACGGTTACTGAGATTATCCGCGGACGGACGGACGGACGGACGGACGGACGGACGGACGGACGGACGGACGGACGGACGGACGGACGGACGGACGGACGGACGGACGGACGGACGGACAGACAGACAGACATGGCGAAACTATAAGTTGTAGTAGTTGACTACGGAACCCTAAAAACGCGCTTTCGACACGTAAAGGCGGTGTCGCTACTCAAGAGGAAATGGATCGAAACATGTCGAACGTTACATCGACTTAACACGTGACTCGTGAGTAACCCGGTTAAAATATTTTTTTAAATACCTATGTCTAAGGAGATAGATAGATAGATAGAATACTCTTTATTGGCACACCTCAGCAAGAGATACAGAAAAAAGATACAGCGGAGACAAAACAAATGATTATAAATAGAGGCAGACAACAGGCGGTCTTATCGCTAAAGAGCGATCTCTACCAGACAACCTTTGGGTAGCGGAAATAAAAAACATAATCATAAAGAGTAGGTGCTTCGAAATGAAAAATCATACTTATTCTAATTAAGGAGCATTGTTAAAATAGTCAATTTTGCTTAATAGGATATGTGAATGTTTAAGTATATTAGATCCTTTAACGATTTGTAACTGCCATAAACTTCAAAACTTTATTAATATACCTGTGCAACGAAGTCCACTCCTTTTACATTTCGTTGGTCACGCGATCCCCGAATCTAACTGTCAAGTTGACATGACAAACTAGCTGCAACCTGGCAACTTTGTACATAAGTCGTACTGTCAGAATGTGGTTAGTGCCAGCCAACTAACGATCAGTACCGCCACGGATATATGAAACTAAGTTTTAAGTTATGATTGAAGAGATATTTTAATTTCGAAGTGGATCGCTTGACTAATATGTATTACTGTGATTCCTCTGAAAAGGGTCAGAAATAATCAACGCAATTTTATCAAGGCTAAAATGAAGCTCAGATAGCCTTTGAAAATATGAGACAGTGAACTCAACGTCTTTTACTAGGTACTTTCTCTTATTCTAGGCTAGGTCATTGGTACTTGGTCATTCTTGTCACATGAGAACACATGAGATAGCGTTTCGTCTGTAACGCCGTGTCTTGCGTGGGCGACGGACGCGCGACCGTCGCCGTCGCGTCTCATCGCATCGTCTACTTCCATATCGATAAGGTTTGATTTCGTATGCGTCGCATCGCCGTCGCGCGACCATCGCGCGACCGTCGCCCACGCAAGTCACGGCGTTACAATCTAACGCTCGCTGATAGTGGATATTGGTTAAGTGCGGTGGTTGCGGGAATACTGGATGCCAATTGCCAATGTATGACATTGGTGACATCTTCCTATTGGACTAAGAGCCTGAGCCGCCAGACCTTC
The DNA here is from genome assembly GCF_023078275.1 of Leguminivora glycinivorella. NCBI lineage: Eukaryota > Metazoa > Arthropoda > Insecta > Lepidoptera > Tortricidae > Leguminivora > Leguminivora glycinivorella. The sequence goes on along the minus strand of NC_062976.1, from coordinate 4,176,369 downwards.
CTCATTTTTTCAAGGATGAAACTTTGGGACAATGTAGAGTTGGTATCGACGTTTAATGTTTGCATATTACCTAGTTCGGCCCGTCGGCCATTTTTTTTGATAAGTTTAAAAAAAAAAACACTAACTTTCCTTAAATTCTCAAGGCTCTGGGCTCTTAGTCCATACTATTTGGCACCCACCAACTGTCACAATCAATACGGCGACCGCTATAGTTATAGTTGAAGCAACTATATAATCCATACTATTCCATACTAATTCCATACTATTCCATACTATTCCATACTAATATTATAAATGCGAAAGTAACTCTGTCTGTCTGTCTGTCTGTCTGTCTGTCTGTCTGTTACGCTTTCCCGCTTAAACCACGCAACCGATTTTGATGAAATTTGGAACAAACAATCTTTAGACCCTGAGACAGAACATAGGATACTTTTTATTTCGAAAAAAAAGGGATGAAGGGGTTGAAAAAGAGGTTGAAAGTTTGTATGGGATTTCTTAATTTTAAAAGATAAAACCATGAAACTTTATATTTTAGCACTTGATAAGAAATCATTAAACATATCGCTCCTTGAAAAACATAGTGTCATTAAATGAAAAACGTCTTTTTTGGGTACAGTGGTTTAAAGTTTTGAAATTTTTGAATTGTCAAAAATTGCCATTTTTACAACAAACTTGTAATTTTTTGGCAGATCTTGTTAGTTTTGTGACTAAACCTGATAGATATAATAGTAAATTGTATTTTTTTTATTTTGTTTCTAAGATAATTAAGCTTAAACAAAATGGTAGTGACACTTTTCCATTTATTTTTGTTTAGGGACACATGACAATTTTATATTTTCGTTTTACTTTGTGGAAAAATGACACTATAGCCATTTTTTTATGAAATTTACCTTTTATTTCAATGAATAATTAGCAATCAAACCTCCTTTTATGTATATACATTAAAATTTGAATTGAATTAAATGACATTCGGTCTCAAACCCTGTATCTATTTAGCAACACAAACACTCCTGGCTTGCCCTCTTAAACAATAAAATATCACTAAAAATATATTAGAAACACAAATCACTTTCAGTCTTTACATTTGCGTTAGTAATACAACATTTATTTTAATATCCATAAAATTCATGACATTTTATACAAAAAATTAAAATTGTCAGGAAAAAGTAACCAAAGTGCATTCAGGTTAAAATTAAAAAAAAAAAACAAACGCAATAAAATCAACAAATATCGAAAAAAATGACTTATAATTAACCTTAAAACCCAGTGTTCCTCCCTCTGGCCCTTCCTGTAGCTTCCATGCGATCAGTTATGGACCTGATCAGTGTTACGATCAGTTTTTGAGGAATATTTTCCCATTCCTCAATAACTACGGCTTCCAGCTCGTTGAGGGTGGCTGAAACAGGATCCCGTGACCAAACAAGCCGTTTTAACTCATCCCAGAGATGTTCGATGGGGTTCAGGTCAGGGCTTGTTGCTGGCCACTCCATTACGGTGCATTCCGACCTCATGCATCAGGGAGTCCCGCACTATCAAGGCAGTATGGCAACGGGCGTAGACGTGCATGAATTGGAAATCAGGTCCAAAAAACTCAGCGTACGAGACCATACGTTCTTCTAAGATCTCCATAATGTAACTGCCTGCAGTTAAGGATCCGTTTTGCCGTCGATAGAAATGCCGCCCCAGAACATGCACGAGCCGCTCCCGTAACTGACTGTTTCTTCAGTGAAGACTGGTGTAAACTGCTCTCCTTGACTCCTGTACACCCTTTTGCGTCTATAGATGGTGTAAATGATCTCCTTCGTCTCGTTGGGGAACAAAACTTTCCTCTATTGCTGCAACGTCCAATCCTTAAGCCTTATAGCAATTCGATTGGGGTATTGGCTCTGGCTTCAATTGGTAGCCTCTGTCAGCTCTTCGGGGTAACATTTTCGTCTCCCTCAATCTTCTTCTGATCATGGAGACACTCACTACAGTTCTTCGAGCTGTTCTAAGCAGTATCTGCAGCTCAGGAGCGATAAGAAAGCGGTTCCGCAAAGAGCGGTGGTGCAGCGTCTTCTCTCAGATCCTGGCCTCCTGATGTAGCTACTGGTCTCCAGAAACCACAACAAGACTCGTCGCACCCGGAAACGGATTATGCTTAGGCGTTCAGCAACTTGCTACTGCCGTAGTCCGTTTAGGAGCAGTACCACCACTTGAGCTGCTTTTTCTGTTGTTTTACCCCTATTGCCTTCAAGGCTTTTTTTCTGCAGGCGTTCGTCCTCGGTGACTTTTGGAGTGCAAAAGATCCACATGACACCTTTTCAGCTCCTTCTAAAACCGTCTGGGGTAGCACACCTAGAGTCCCATTAAAATCGCATCAATACCTTTTGTTTTAAACCACGGCGGATTGGCGATTATTGTTTTTAAGAAAGTTGTACAATTTTTTTTTCTTAAAGGGCTTTAATTGTACTTTGCAATGATACAAATATTGATAGATTACAGTCAATAAGATTAGAGATATTTTTGCTTGAAACGATTTTGCGCGAGGTGCGATTTTTTTTTGACGACGTGGTATACCCTAACTTATGCGAAGTTTAATCGGCCGCTTGAAATGTGCATGCTCGTGGCGATGTAGCAAATAGGTGATCTGTAGATGCTGGTGTGTTTATACTATTGATGATTGCTTTGAATTTTTGAGCCTTGAATATCGTTGAGCCATTTTTTACTGTAACAAACAAATATACTTATTTATGGCTAATAATTTAGTTATATTAATGCACAAGAAATTTATCCACTAGCAATCATAGTTTTTATATTGTATAGGTATCTTAAATTAGTAATTGTGTCTTGTAGATCACAAAAATAGCAATTACTTGGTAAAAAATAATTATACAAAAAATAACCTTCATTTTTATTAGCGCTGTTTATAGGTATTTTACAAAAAAATAGAGTAAAATGTCTTTTTCATAGAATTTCATCAAAATTGTGTAGGTTTATGTGCTAAACTTAAATGGAACAATGGTATTAAACGTAATATGTCTAGAAGGTAATTCATCATTAACTGTTTTGTAATTTTAATTACCGCAAAGCATGACATAAAACTTAAAGTGACAATAATCAGTCAACGCGCTTAAAGCTACCATTACCACTTAAAGTGGCTTTAAACTCATAACAGCGGTATTCCATTTCTTTACAAGCGTAATTATGGTAATTCATACAATCAAAAATGACACTAAACAGATAATGACGATTCATTCATGCAAATTCTTTTAGCGAGTTAAGACCATAACGTCATTTTAAGTAAAAGTACAGTACAACTTTATTTTTAACCTGCATTAAGCCTAATAGTTTAAAGCCAAACCGTCATTACGTGCACAGTGTCACTATACCTATCTCAAAACGTTTAGAATTGTTAAAGTATTAGTGTCATTATAGCAAAAATGACACTGTTACTTTAAAATGAAACTCAATATTGAATAGTTTTTACAAGTTCAAAGTGACACTTTAAGGATTGATACAATGTTCCATAAGAAAATTGTCATACTTACCATTCAATCTCGCGGAACACCGTCACTAAACACAAAATGACAACTTTCGTCTTAGAGTTCACTACATTTTGATCGGCGTCCAGGTCATTAATGCAAACATGACATTGTTCCCGTCCGCCACGCGTCTATTCCCACTATTCGCCATAGTGACATTAGCGCCCCCTGTCGCTTCTAAGCGAGCTAAATCGATAGGTGTCTTTGCATTGCGTTCGTTATGAACGCGCGACCTAGATGGCGTTGTTAACTAAAAACCTATGTTTTTTGGATAGTGTCACTATGTTTTTCAAGGAGCGAATTATATTTAAAGTCACATACAGGTCGAACGCGATTAATTAACATTATTTTTACCTTTAAAATAAACATGGTGAGAAATAAACATTAACTAAAAGCGGGTAGATTATATTTATTTGTCTACCCCGAACATTTATATAAATTAATATCGGGTAGTTTTGTGTTGTTTACATCTCCTGTGACATTTTGCTGGGACGTCAGTCTTCCGCGACCACGGCCAGTGCAACCTGGCCGAAACGTTGGGAAAAAAGGTAAAAATAATGTTAATTAATCGCGTTCGACCTGTATGTGACTTTAAATATGTGTACAAAGCGCGAGAACTTAAAGTGTTATATCATTAAACATCTTGATAAGGGATAGGGATAGGGATAGGGATACGGATAGCGATAGGGATAGCGATAGGGATAGGGATAGCGATAGCGATAGGGATAGCGATAGGGATAGCGATAGCGATAGCGATACGGATACGGATAATATGGGTATCGTTAGAGGGATACGGATAATCGGTCGGCGGTCTCTTACAATCAATGTGCTCTAAGACGATCGTTGTTTGCTTGCTTGAAGATTACGTTTGCGATAAGTATACCTAAGCAAAATGTAAAAAATTGTAAGCAATAGTAGAAAAAAGTACTTTTTACCCACCGATCATAGTGTCCAAATACGGGCTATGTGGGATGTTTATAAAGGTTTCCCCAGCGTATATAGAATTACCTACGCTGTGGTCGATGTGTAATATTTCTACAATCATTGCAAGCAAAAGTATTATGTGCAATCGAAATAATCGCAGATAAATATACCTACAGAGAAACCTACGGTCCCTACGGATCCAAATGAAAATCTTAATGAATACTTTTATTACGCGGGCGAAGCCGCGGGTAAAAGCTAGTTATAGTTATAAACCCACTTTGGCCCTGGGCTACAAAATAAATAAAACTAAGGCGCGAAGAGTTCACGCCACAAAAAAACCCACTGTATTTGCACTGACAATGTAGGTGTGTCTACATAAATAACTATAGGAAATATGGTACAAAGAAACGTTCCAGTTCTTCAAGAAATAATCGCTCAGGAAGAACAAAATACATTAGAGATTGTGAAGTAATTGGGGGGCCTAATTGTTTCAGCGGCGAACTGGTAATTGTGCCAAAGGGCCGGCGGCCATCAACCTTAATGAATTGGGCCCTAAACTTGGAGGTTTATTCAGATTGTAACGTCTTTCTTTCAACTGATTATGGCCAAGTTACTGATTTTAAACAGCTGACGGATCAATTGACTGTTCCATAGAAATGAGCGGTATCACGACAGTCGAAATGTATGAAACAGCTTTTTTTTTGCGATTTCAATTTTGGTCCCATAATAAGAGTTGTTAATTACTTCACCTAAAAAATCACTATGCGAACGGTCCTTTTTAGGGTTCCGTAGTCAACTAGGAACCCTTATAGTTTCGCCATGTCTGTCTGGCCGTCTGTCCGTCCGCGGATAATCTCAGTAACCGTTAGCACTAGAAAGCTGAAATTTGGTACCAATATGTATATCAATCACGCCAACAAAGTGCAAAAATAAAAAAAATGTTTTATTAGGGTACCCCCCCTACATGCAAAGTGGGGGCTGATATTTTTTTTTCATTCCAACCCCAACGTGTGATATATTGTTGGATAGGTATTAAAAAATGAATAAGAAGACCGTTTTTGATAATATTAATATTTTCGTAAATAATCGCTCCTAAAGGAAAAAAAAGTGCGTCCCCCCCCCCTCTAACTTTTGAACCATATGTTTAGTAAAAAATATGAAAAAAATCACAAAAGTAGAACTTTATAAAGACTTTCTAGCAAAATTGTTTTGAACTTGATAGTTGATAGGTTTAGTAGTTTTTGAGAAAAATACGGAAAACTACGGAACCCTACACTGAGCATTGCCCGACACGCTCTTGGCCGGTTTTTTATTTCATCCTGTATATGGGCACCGCAGAACTGATAACCGCTGGAGCAAGCGTGTTCTGGAGTGGAGACCGCGTCTTGGTAAACGTAGTGTGGGACACCCTCTGGCTAGATGGCGGGATGATTTGCATAGGGGGGCTGGCGGAAACTGGATGCATAAAGCAGCAGACCGGGCTCTGTGGCGTACATTAGGGGAGGCCTATGTCCAGCAGTGGACTGCAGCGGGCTGATGATGATGATGATGATGGCATAGAAAAGAGTAGAATGAAACTCTTGCTGACACTTTTTTAATCAAGATTGATATTCCCTATGCATGCGTCGTCGGTGTTTTCATTTTTGCCCTTGCGATATGTTTCAGATCTGGCATTATCGAAAATGACGTTTATTTGAACAAAAACATCATCATTGTCACCGATTTATACGGTTCATATCTTATCGGGATAATATTTGAAATTCATCGGAGGTCGAGTCAAAATTAAAAGCTATTACTATTACCATAGATAGCTGTTGGTAAACCGTTGAAAAGGCTATTTGAGCAATTCCCGAAAAGTTTGTCCATTGGGATCAAATCTCCGATTTTGATAAAAATTGGTAGGCTGACAGAGTCCATGATGCTGAGCAAGATCCACTAAGTTTCCCAAAATGTCCCAGGTTGTTTGTATGAAACCTTCCTTCTTGTTACCAGATTTCTATACATTTTCGGTAACAAAAAAGGAAGGTTTCATATAAAATACCTAGGCCATTTTGGGAATCCTAGTGGATCCTTCTCAGCATCATGGACTCTATCAGCCTACCAATTTTTATCAAAATCGGAGACATGATCCAAATGTACGAACTTTTCGGGAATTGCTCAAATAGCCTTTTCAACGGTTTACCTCCAGCTATCTATGGTAATAGATTTAATTTAGATTTTTTTCGACTCGACCTGAATTGGTGTCAAATATGACGTTTTTGTTCGAATAAACGTCATTTTTAATAATGCCAGATCTGAATCATATCGCATGGGCAAAAATGACACCGACGACGCATGCATAGGGAATATCGATCTTGATTTAAAAAAAATCAGCGGGAGCTTGATCTACTCTTTTATTATTTTCACATATTAAAATTGTTATTTTATATAATTTAAACTAGGTACCTACGTATAAAGTTCCACTCAGTTAATTAAACACAAACGATGATGGATGCCTTCATTATGCAAACTTGAGGGTTTCGATCAAATGTGACGTCCTCAAATAAAAGGTACCACATTGTCGCTTACAAATTTTCTCGTAACATCATACGAATAACTTAGAGGGTCCTTATGCGTAAGTGAAAATGTGGGTACCTTTTACTTAAGAATGCCACAAAAGCATACTCTACCAAAATCGAGTCAAATTGTTAATAAATCTGAAGTAATACGAGTATGATAGAGAGGAAAAGTTTGACAGGGTTCCAAACAGTTGTCGGTTCCATATATCAAATGCGCTTTAGAATTGTTACGTTTTCAAAGTTGCTTGACGAAATTGTTAAAAGTTTTTGGATGTGGGTGGGACTTACAATATATGTTTCATTGTACTAGGTACAGTCAACTAATTTGAATCATAGACCACTGTAGAACCTTTGCAAAGTAAACGTCAATGTGACTTCTTATGGTAAATAGAACACGGTTTAAATGAGACAGGGTTCTAGAGCGGCCTAGGATTCAAATTGGTTGACTATACGACTTCGGTAAAATTTAAAGATAGAAGTAATCATGTCATGTTTGTGGAGTTTGTTGTGGAAACAACTATAAGTACTCACTATACTAGTTTTAGCTATTCTAGATAAAATTATATTAGGAACCAAAAACAAGGCAGCCTTCTTCTACCCAGTTATTATTCGATACGATACTGATAATTAAGGTCTCGTTAAAGTGACCTGTATATTTGTTAAAGAAGTGCAAGTGCATTCTTTGCCTAAGTATGGCAGTGCAGAGACGAAACGAAACTAGTGAGACGAAACGAAACCTTTGATACCAAAAAGGATTTTTAAGAAGTTCCTTTTAATAAGAGTTTTGAATGATTCACGGATATTTTCAATAGACTTATATTGACCGGGATATAGACCATGATTACCTTTTGATTTTTGTCGAGGTCCCGATATTTCGACGCAGTTCCATGCATCATGATCAAGGAAAACTGACGAAGGCGGGTGGATGTCAAATTTGCGTAGACAGCGCGCGAATATCGGGAGCTCGACAGAAATCAAAAAGGTAATCACGGTCTATAACCCGGCCCGGTCAATATAAGTTCCTTTTAAATTTTAATTTTAGATAAAAAAGAAAATATTTCTTTGAATTCAATTGAATGAATGTTGTGCAAATGGCCGAGCAATAAAGATGTAGGTACATATACAGTCAAAAAACCACTAGTAGTTAATAAATGGGGTAGACAACACAGTAACCGAATCCGAGCGTGTTCAAAGCAATTTAACACATAGCGTGTTTCGTGAACACGTGGGGATGACAGGGTATAAAGGTGTCTTCTAGTGCGTTTTTATTAATCCACTTTTGTTGAATAAAAAAAATAGGTTTTTCTCAAAATAAACCTCTTTTTGACAACAATAAATCTTCTGCCAAACTGCAGGACAGTTTGTTGGCAGAGGGGACTCCCTTACATAATACAGCGTGTGGATTCTATACGGGCGAATAATGTAACCAGTTATAGTATCTGATCGCACGAATCGTATATATAATCATTTTGTTAAAAAAGAATAGTATAATCATTTTGTTAAAAAGTGTTATTAATTAAGAGTAATTATTTTTTTAATCTGACTAAGCGGCAATGTACGCCGTCCAACTTCATGTCAAATGACATAAACGTCATGTCGTAATGACGGTTAAGTAGGTACGGTAATTGATGTGGACGTAATACACTGCGTTCTGAATTATTAATATTATTATGTATGAAAAAAAAATCTCATCTATTCAAAAAAAATAATGTAATTAGGCTCCTTAGGTCCGATTAATGGCCCGTCACTGTAGGTCCTATCTAAGTGTTATAAGTTTACTAGGTACAGTTTTGATGTATTGCTTACAGTAATTAAACATAATCTTCTTTTATATTATTAGGTAACTCATTATAAAATTTGGGGATTAAGTACTTGCTACTTCTTTTTCCATAATAATTATAACCACACGACGGGATCACTAATATGTTTTTAGTACTATGTGACTTATTAATGGTATCGGCAAACATTTTATTCGTTATAGGTGAATTGAATATAACTAATGACTTTATGACAGACTACCGACAAAGAGAACTTGTTTTTTTTTTTCAAAGCGGGTAAGTTCTGATGGTTCGTATCTCTCGTGCATAAATAAGCATTAAGTATATCTTTCTCAAATGTTTTTTTAACGACAATCAGTATTTGCCACCCCACTTGTACTAAGTACATATAGCAATGCTAATATTATAAATGGGAAAGTGTGTGTGTCTGTTTGTTTGTCCGTCTTTCACGGCAAAACGGAGCGACGAATTGACGTGATTTTTTTAAGTGGAGAACAATGAAATAATCTGTGTCGGACCATTTAGTTTTTTTGGCTAATTGTTATCAATCTTGAGTATCACACCTTTTTTGGGCCTTAATGAAAAAGGCCGCTTTTGGAAACTTTTGATTGGCTCTAGTGTCTTTAAAAATAAAAATATAAAAAAAAAATCAAAACGGTCCGACACAGATAAAAATAATTATAATCTGTGTTGAAAAAATCATTGCTCTATCTTCAAAAACCAGGAAGGAAATAGTCGAGAGCGTTTATATGGAGAATCGACCCCTCCTGTATCGTCATAATAATCTTCTTATCTATTTTTTTTATAATCTGCTTCGGTTTGCCTACAATATATGTTATGAAGTTTTTGTGTACTTCCATCGTAGGTACCTATTAGTAAATTCGTTCGGAAAGGGGCAACATGTGGCCGAAGTCATAAATGTTTGCTCATAAATTTTCCAATTTGTATGCAAATTCCTGTTACATGTCGAAACTAGTTCGAGAAATAATTTAAGGCTGTTTGCAATTTCTGTAAGTTTAATATATAAAGGACATATCGTTTTTGCAGTAAAAGGAGAAAATAAAGAAGATGTTAAGGCAGTACCTTACCTAGGTAGTAGGTACCTGCTGTTTTATAAACGGACAGACTTTTTTCGTCGCCTTCAGATGTAACATAATGGACAAGACTCTTACAAATGCCTTTATTATACCACTAGCTTTTGCCCGCGGCTTCGCTCGCGTTAGAAAGAGACAAAAAGTAGCCTATGTCACTCTCCATCCCTTCAATTATCTCCACCTAAAAAATCACGCCAATCCGTCGCTCCGTTTTGCCGTGAAAGACGGACAAACAAACAGACACACACTTTCCCATTTATAATATTAGTATGGATTATTGCCTTTATTGTCAAGGCATCAGAATACGTGTTCAGAAATTTTTAAACCTCGACAGCTCCCATATCTGATAGCGACTATACTTTTATATTCAAATCTAAAAAGTTCCACGAAAATTGTTGATAAATTATACTAAAGTAATTAAAATATGAAACGAATAGTATTTATTTCAGCAGACAATGAAGAAAATAACTAAATAAAACAAAGCCAATCGAAAGAGTGTTTAAGTTTAAGCAGCATCATTAAGTTACTCAATAATCAATAAGCACTAGGTATACCAAAGATATAAATTGGAGACCGAATACACAAAACCAATACACCGTATACCAAATCGATATTGCTTCGACATCGCAAATCGCAACGATGCAGCCGTATGCAACTTCGCGTGATACACGCTACTCTCCGCTTTCTTACAGAACCAACTTAATACATTAGACTTATATTGACCGGGATATAGACCGTGATTACCTTTTAGATTTTTGTCGAGCTCCCCAAAAACGCTCGACAAAAATCAAAAAGGTAATCACGGTCTATATCCCGGTCAATATAATAAGTCTAATGAAAATAACCGTGAATCATTCAAAACTCAACTTAATACAGACATAAAGTAAACAAAAAACACCTTTGAATCTATGAAAGAAGGTATTTATGAACTACTAGTAAAATTGGCGAAAGCAATGACTTGATTTAACCGCCATTGACATGATATAGAAATTTCTACTGAAACTCCTCAAGTTAAGACTGGATTTTTGAACAATACCCTATATAGTGTTATCTGTTGAATTGTGGAGTATGGTTAAGTTCGCGTTATCTAATTTGTTTTCGCGAGTAGACAATGGATAATGGATATGAAACAGTATTGAAAAACCACTTGAGTTTTAATGATTTTTCGAGGAAGAAATTATCCAGTTTGCAGGTAAGCTCAACTTCTTACGAATAATATGTTTGTTTTAAACGTAAGTTATGAATTGGTTTAAAGAAAACATCAAGTGTATTTAGAAAATAAATAGTAGATTACATGTCTTGGCCAGAAAAGTAAGAAATGCCTCAGATAATATGTAATGTATAGTTGTTGTTTATACTTGCTATGTTGTTTCGTGTATTGAGGTGTGCAATAAAGAGTATTTGTATTGTATTGTAATCCGTCGTCAACAAATATGTGATCTAAGTCTTTCTTATTTACTGGCCAAGGTGTGTATAAGATTTCTGTTCGACGGAGCCGAGAAGCGGTAACTTCGTTAGCAGCCTGAAATTTGACGCTTTCCGGCCGGAGGAGAAAATGTTGTTTTCAATTAAGCCATCTCGTTGACATAGTCTTGAACATGCTAGCATTATCACTACCATTATCATGCATATAAATAATCAGGCCTTAAGATGCTACCCTGTGTAACAACAAAATTTTAATACCAATAAGGGATTCATTTTATTTTACTCATTAATTACATAGAATTGTACTTTAAACGTAGCTATGAAACTGGACTAATGTATAATTCGGATGGTGCTTAGAGCCATTATTCTGAAAAATACCGTAGATAAGTAAGACTAAAGTATTTACGAAGTCTTCACAGGATGAAAACCGATCCATAAAAAACTGAACATTATCAGGTAAATTAAATGCAGACAAACTCGAGTGAGCCAACCTCATCCTCAATGCCATATCGTTTTAGGTCAGTGACGTGAAGAATTTGCCAGATTTGTTTTTAATTGAGACTTCATTTCAAATAAAATGTCATAACGACTGAAATTACTTAGGATACCTACAGGTCAAATAAAATTGCTTTGTTTTTGCAGAAAAGACCAAAATTTATAAACAATTTATATCATATTGATTTTTGTTATATAAACATTTTTCAAAGGGACAAAAAATGTTGTAACCGAACAATTAATTGTATGATGGTCGTTGGCAATTAGGGTATGCAAAAACCGGTTAACTTAAAAAATCGGTTCATAATCGAACCTTTTCCTTCAAAACCGGTTAACCAGTTATTAACCGGTTTTGAGGGTTTTTAGTAAATGGCCGTACTACGCAATAATTACCATTACCTTTAAGAATTCTCATGTTGATGATATCGTAGCATTACTTGCATGATGAAGATCATTTTTATCCAGTTTTTGGAAATTTTGTAAAATGCGGAAATTGCTAAAAAGGGCTCGAGTGGTTTGACTGTGATTTGTCAGTTTTGCGTTTTCTAGGCATGTCGCGAAGGTCTACAGCTCCCAGAGCCACTAGTAAAGTAATGCAAGCAATTCATGTAAGAAAACCAAGATCTCCATTTTACATTTCTTTTAAAAAATATAGTTTGAAATATACAGTAGACCCCAGTTACAACGACGCTCAAGGGACCGCTGATATTACGTCGTACTAACCGGATGTCGTACAAAACGAATTTCAATTCTTTTAATTTAAAGTAATATCTACATCACTATTACTAAAACATTTCAATAAATAGGTTTATTTACAGGGTATTATTATCATAGCATTAATACCTTATTTTATTGTGACTTGTTTAGCTAGAAAAAAAACGTTTTAGAATGCGTGCTTGCACATCATTTATAAGTTTTTTAAAATTTTAAAACCAATGCTCCAAAACGTTACATGGCCACAATGTCATCTTGCTACTTGTAGGCAAGACAGGGGGCCGTGCTCGGGTGGAAGTAGCTTTGTTTCCTCAATTTACTAGTAAAACTAAAAACGTTGTCGCTCGTCGTTGCAACCGGACTTGACGGACGGATTTTGTGTAAAATGTGTCGTAAAAAGCGGCTGGTCGTTAAAATCTGAGTCGTAATAAACGGATTTACTTTCATACTATCACATATGAAAACCAAATAAATACCTGTGCTTACGTCGTTGTAAGAGGTTGGACGTTAGGTCTATGCGGAGTCGTAATATACTAACCGGACTCTACTGTATAAAATGTATATTTGAGTGGACTCGGGACAATTTTTTAAAATAAAATCATTACAGATAATAATGTTGTCAATGAAAAGTAATGAATAAATTTTTGATTATTACAAAACATTAAATAATTACGTATTTTTGACCCTTTTCATGCTTAATTTACCATATTTTGAGAAATAAATATAGTTTCGGTTATTAACCGGTTAGAAACTATAAAAACAGGTTTTTAACCGAGGCCAAAAAGTCTCGGTTAACCGGTTTTTCGGTTAACCGGCTAACCGGTTTGCATACCCTATTGGCAATTATTAATCAGAACAATCATATAAATAAAACTACATACAATACATATACGTCATTTTAATGTCATGTCATTACGTTTTAATAGCAAATACAATTTACTAATAATTTCAAATGATGATCATCTGACAGAATTTCCTGTCAAAAAAATAATATCTCATTTCGTTGAGATAAATAAAGAGATGATTTTTGCGTTTAGTTTTTATATCGTGAACACTCCACAAGCATAAATGTCAATACTTTATCAAATTTCATTGTGGCAACTTGGGCCTGAAACTTGATAGTCAGATTTTTCTCTTCTCGTAATAAGCTAGCCCTGGTTGAATTATATTTCCAAAAGTTTTCATTGTAAGAGATGTGGCTGATGTTTTTCGTCGTTGTTTACGCCAAAATTCTCACCGCGAAGGAGCTGGTCAGTATTACTTTATAGGTTTACTAGATTTTGCCCGCGGCTTCGCTCGCGTTAGAAAGAGACAAGTAGCCTATGTCACTCTCCGTCCTTTCAACTATCTCCACTTAAAAAATCACGGCAAATCGTGGCTCCGTTTTGCCGTGAAGGACGGACAAACAAACAGACACACACACTTTCCCATTTATAATAAGTTTGGATATAAATGATAATTTTCATACAACACTTTACTAGTACAATAACTTTTTTGCTTTGTGGCTTCCTACAGGATCTACATCACGATTTACATCACAGATTTACATTTACGTAAGTTTACTCTCATTATGAACGCTACCATAGGCAAAATCTTATTTAATTTTAAAACTACATTTGTTTATAGACATACTACGTGGACTTTGAGCGCCCAAATATTACGTACATCAATCGTAAATACTACGATTTTTTAAACGTCTCAGCTCTGAGATACAGCCGCCGAGATCCCATCCACTACGTAAATGTTCATGTGAAAACGTGTGCTGTCTTTGGAAATGATATTCAAGTGAGTTAATTTAGTTAAGTTCTTTATTTCTATTGTTTTTTAGTAAACTCTTTGAGAAACTTCATCCCCTTAATATATGTGCCTGTGCCGGAAGTGCGCGTAGCGAGGATGTTTTTTTTTATAAATAATTATTATAGGACATTCTTACACAGATTGACTGAGTACCATGGTATGGCTTGCATGGATGGCTTGTGTTGCAGGTACATACACAACGATATATATAATATACAAATACTTATATACATCCATGACTCAGGAACAAATATCTGTGCTCAAATAAATGCCCTTATTTTTATACACTTATTCCACTGTCCTTTATATAGTAAGGATTATGCGACGTTCTTGCCAAAGTCACTTCTTCCTATTCGCAATTCTGGACAATCTGAATTCTACGCAATTAGTAATTCACCTCATTCGCTATTCTGCACAGTTATTACTTGTGAACAGTGACGATTCTTCCTGTTCGCAATTCTGCACAATCTGAATTGCACACTATAGTTTTTGACCTCATACGCTATTGTGTGCAGTCATTATTTTTGTACAGTAGCGATTTTTCCTGTTCGCAATTCTGCACAATCTAATTTCCACACAATAGGTATTTCGCCTCATTCGCTACTGTGCGCAGTCATTATTTGTGTACAGAATAGTTTCTTCCTATTCGGAATTCTACGCAATCCGAATCCGACGCAATAGGTATTTCACCTCATTCGTTATTGTGCACGGTCATTCTTTGTATACAGTATAGTACCTATTCGCAATTCTACGCAATTCGAATTCCACACAATAGATAATTCGCCTCATGCGCTTTAGTGCACAGTCATTATTTGTGTACAGTATAGTTTCTTCCTATTCGCAATTCTACGCAATCCTAATTCGACCCAATAGTATTTCACCTCATTCGATTTTATGCACAGTCATAACTTGTGTACAATCAGAGATGCGCATGCTACGCTGGTCGGCGGGTGTCACAATGATGGACAAAATCAAGAATGTATTCGGGGAAGTTCAAGCACCAATAACCGAAAAGCTGACGGAAAAACGTCTGAGGTGATACGGCTATGTAATGAGGCGTTCAGAAAACTATATGGTTAAGGTAGCGCTCGAGATTCCAACGAGGAAGCGAGGACCAGGAAGACGCCCGCCCACCTGGCTGACGACGGTTCAACTAGACCTGAAAGACCACAATATAGAGGCCGATCTTGCACTCAGTCGTGCAGAATGGAAGAAAAGGACGGGGAAGGCCGACCCCAAATAAATGGGACAAAGGCCTAGCGAGATGATGGTGCTGTCCAGGCCTTCTTTAGACTTGTGCCCGTCCGTCATTACCGAATAAAGTTATCCTGCACTTGTCGTATCAAAGTACACGCGTCCAGTCCTCTATTACTCGAGGGTCCAACCTTCATGTTCCTGAGCGAAGACACGTCGTGCAATTCGGTGATTTGTGATGGTTTTGGGCTATTTGCAGGTCTGTGGGTTGTTCGTTTCTTTTCTTTCAGACGTCTTCTAATAGTCCATTGGCTGATACAAACGTTGGGGGTCTCTCAAAGCTTTTGCTGGACCTAAACAGCGTTCAGTCGACGATTTCTTAGAGAGGTTACAACGATAAATCGGTCATCCCTCTCTGAAGTGCAGCGAGTTCTGCCTGTTTGGGGTCTTCTAGAGAGCGTATGGCCTTCTTCAAAACCTCGTGAACACACGGTGAACTGTTTTCAGTTGGCAAGTCCATCGTTCACACTGCTCATTATCTTTTTCAAAAAATTGCGAAGTTCGGAAAAAATCATGAACTTTGAAAGGCTTAATCTCGCAAACTGTTGGGTCTACAGAGGCAATTTTAGTATCATATTTTAGCAAATTTAGTCTACTTTAAAAACGTCCTAAGGAATGTTTTCCAAAAATTAGTCCTTTAGGGTTATAATCGCAAAAAATTTAAAAATGAACGATTTTTTCGCGGTTTTTTCGATTTTTGACAAAGTTGCGGACGGCGCTTGAGGTCACAAACTTGGATTTTTAACCGCCTTCCAAATCTCAAGGAAAGGGGTTCTCAATTCGTCTGTATTTTTTTTTTATGTTTGTTCCTCGATATCTCCGTCATTACTGGACCGATTTTGAATTTTTTTTTTGATTGAATGTATATGCATACAGATCGGTCCCATTTTTCTCGGAACCCAGTTCTGATGATGGGATCCTGGAGAAATCGAGTTAACTCCTCAAATCTGAAAGGCATACATATGGTGATTTTTGTGTTTTTAAAGGAACAGCATGCATTTACGTACGGAACAGTGACATTTCATGCAGTGGAACTCCTGATGATGGTCAGAATGGAACTCCTCAAATCTGAACGGCACACTTATAGTGACTTTGGTATTTTTATAAGAACAGCATGCACTTACGTCCAGAACAGTGACATTTGGTGCAGTGGAACTGCTGAAGAAGAGTGAGCCGCCCCTGGTTAGAGTTCCGTTCTGATAATCATTCTCATCTGTAAGTAGGTACTTCAGAATCATCCAAATTTCAAAATTGGTTCAGAAATGACGGAGATATCGAATAACAAACATTAAAAAATATACAGACGAATTGATAACATAATCCAACATTTGAAAGTATTTATCACCAGAACCCCAAAGGATTATAGTTTAGGAGGAACAGGTCTGCAAAAAATCAGAACTCCGGATTTGATGCATACTACAAATGTATAAAGTTACTGGATCACTAGTCACATTTCAACGTGCGATATTTATTTCCGAAACTGGTATTTAAACCCAGATTGACTTTGATGATAAATGGAATACACGACAGACTAAGCCATTAAAACTAGTTTAATCTTGCGCTTTACAAAATGTCGTAATGTTATAATATATGTTTTAATATAATCATATCATAAAAATAACATATCGAAAGCAAAAAAATACGCCTAGTTCATGTTTGAGGCATAATAGGTCGTCTATTTAAAATTAAAACTAGTTTAGTAAATAATATTGTCTTTGTGATATGTAATAATATTTTGAATTGAATTAATAATGTTCTATGTCGTCTGATATGATATACGGCTATATGAAAAGGTAAATTCTGTATAAAATATACTTATTGTACAATATTTTTTATACCAATATAGCAAGAGTTAAGCCGGTGCCTGAATGAGTGCGGAAAATTATAATTTCCAGTTAACAATAGCGGCAAATCTACGTTCCAAAATATCCAAAGACTTTGCCAAGATCTACGATGCAAACAATCATCCAGCATCAACTAAAACACGGAACCGTCTCAGTTTAAAGAAATCTGGCCGTCGAAGAATAACTAACAAAGAGAAAACAGGATTTTGAGGAGGATCATCAAGAAAATCGTCATGCAAGAGCAGGAGAACTTCCCTAACTATGGCATGACGCGATCAAAATAAACATTTCAGTCGATACCTGAAAGAGAGTAATGAAAATAATGGGCTTCGGTTTTTACACCGCTAAAGAGAAACCATCACTTGCTCAAAAGCAGAAAACTAACAGGGTGAAATTCGCACAAAAGTACAGAAACTGAACTACCGACCAGTAGCGAAAAATAATATGAAGCGACAAATCCAAATTTGAGGTCACAGCTGGCGATGAACGAAGCAAATTCATTCAAGAAAATGGAGAAGAATTTCATAAACTCGAGCGCAAGGTGAAGTTTTCTTCAGCATCTTTAATGATTTGGGGCTGTATGACGGCACAGGGTGTGGGATGTCTGCAATTTATAGATGGAACCGTCAATGCAGAGAAATAAAAAAGCATCTTGGAAGAGACTTCACTATCGTCTACAAGGAAGTTAAAATATAGAAGCGGATTTACTTTTGAACAGGATGGTGCCTTATGTCATACTGCCAAGACAACGATGGAGTGGCTAAAGCAAAAACAAATTCCTACCATGTCATGGCCATCCAGCAGTCCAGACTTGTCTCCCATAAAAACTTTGTGGTGGTAAATGAAAACAAAATTGCGAAAAGATCCTTCTAGATCCAAAGCTGATCTTAAGGAGAAACTTGTGGGTGTCTGGAATGGAATAACCCCTGAGGAGGATAGACAGTTGGTAGATTCAATGCCGCTCAGAATTAAGGACGTTTTAGATGCAAAAGGTGACGCCACCAAGTGGTAGTCGTTCTATTCTGCATCGGCTACGCTGAAGACGACCTTTTTTGAGAGTGTTACATTTGGTAAAATTATGTTTTTTTTTACTAGTGAGGAAAATTGTTAATTTATGTTTTAACACTTTCGCTACCAAGAACCCGACTGTCGGGCACACCGCTCGTAGAAGCGTAGCCGATTACATGGGTTTCCCCGTATGTAGCGAAAATGTCGTAGCGCCGCGTAGAGCCCGGTTTCGAAAGTGTTAAATTAATAAAATATGCTTTATAAGCTCTCTTGTTTTTATGTTACATGTTCTACTAATCATCTAATTCATCCTGAATTTTTAGGTCGAAGTTAGGATATAATATTTTTTTCATACTAGACGATATCATTTGCATTGGGGCTCGTATGATGTTACAACAGACAAATTACAGATAAGTTACAACAGACTACATAGTTTATAAGTTCATAAGGTATTTCTGATTACAGGTAGATGGGTATGTCCACGAGTTTCTGAGCAACGAGTATCGTCCTAGCATAGTGGAAATACATTTCCGGCTATGCGAGGGCTTTGCCCCAACCAAGTATCACATGCTTATGCCTTTCTATTTGAAATACTTTCATAACGCCTCTATGTGTCCTTTTCAAAAGGTCAGCCTTACATTTTATTAGTTATCTTTACAATTACAATCGTAAGCTGACATATAAAAAAAAACCGGCCAAGAGCGTGTCGGGCCACGCTCAGTGTAGGGTTCCGTATTTTTCCATATTTTTTTTAAAAACTACTGAACCTATCAGGTTCAAAATAATTTTCCTAGAAAGTCTTTATAAAGTTCTACTTTTGTGATTTTATTTCATATTTTTTAAACATATGGTTCAAAAGTTAGAGGGGGGGGACGCACTTTTTTTTCCTTTAGGAGCGATTATTTCCGAAAATATTAATATTATCAAAATACTATTTTAGTAAACCCTTATTCATTTTTAAATACCTATCCAACAATATATCACACGTTGGGGTTGGAATGAAAAAAAAAATCAGCCCCCACTTTACATGTAGTACCCTAATAAAACATTTTTTTCCATTTTTTATTTTTGCACTTTGTTGGCGTGATTGATATACATATTAATGCCAAATTTCAGCTTTCTAGTGCTAACGGTTACTGAGATTATCCGCGGACGGAAAGACAGACATGGCGAAACTATAAGGGTTCCTAGTTGACTACGGAACCCTAAAAACAAGTAATTGTACTTGTCGCGATATCTGATAATTAACCCAATAATATGACGATGATGCTGATGCTACAAATACATGCATAGATACTCGTACATGAACTTACGCCTGTGTCCCGGAAACGGTTAACCAGAGCACTTTTTTTTGGGACACCTTAATACACAGATCAACTTAGCCCCAAACTAAGCAAAGCTTGTACAATACTATGGGTGCTAAGCGACGATATACATACTTAAATAGCTAAATACATACTTATATACATACAATACAATACACGACTCAGGAACAAATATCTGTGCTCATCACACAAATAAATGCCCTTACCGGGATTCGAACCCAGGACCGCGGCTTAGCAGGCAGGGTCACTACCGACTGAGCCAGACCGGTCGTCAAACAACGTCAACATTACACTGATCAAGTTTCAGTGTCAGCCTTAGCAATTAAAAGGAGTTGTGAAATTAAATTGTGTATGATATTAAAGTGACAGGCTGACAGGCAGCGCTGGTGGCCTAGCCGTAAGAGCGTGCGACTTACGATCCGGAGGTCGCGGGTTCGAACCCCGGCTCGTAACAATGAGTTTTTCGAAGTTTAATAAGGTTTTTTTTCAGGGAGAGTATCATTTTCTGAACGTGTCTATTCCAAACCTGCCCGTCTTAAAAACCTTTCCTTTCCGTAAGGGTCGCCTGATCTACAAGTTCACCCGAAGGAAAGAGCGCGTTATGGACGGATACGTGGATGCAGTTATTAAACATAGGTATTTGTAAAGAAATATGTTCAACAGGCAATAAAATACGTCAATTTTACACAAAATTCGTCTTTTTTAATTCGTGAATCCTTTGTACCACACGATGGCAAACAAGCATACGGTCTGCGTGATAGTAAGCAGCAGGTCAATTGCAATGTTGCAACAGAATGTCTGAATACAAATTTATGAACCTGCTCGACTTGTCAACAAATTTATTTTTAATTGAAGTACAACATCATGACATATAAGAGTCAGAACAATGTAATGGAGCAAAGAAGAAAGGCCAAATTCAAATCCCATATCTCTCTATGAAGTATGCGGTAGGAACACAGAGAACCTCCTATAGAGTGGCAGTCTTGTATATTTGGTTCGCGATACGAGTCACCAGTGTTTGGGGTGCGAGGAGCGGGCGGGGAATGTGTTAAGCGCGCTGTGATTGGCCGTTTCAAGGACGGCGGGCAGTCGCGCCAGATGAAAAGGGACAGAAGTATGACTGTCCCTCTACTGACGCGTAAGTGGCCAATGTATGTTGACCTATGCCGGCTCTGAATAAATTATAAATATGACTTATTTGTGGAATGTAATGCCGTCTGTTTTTAAATTTGAGCTTCTTGTTACCTTTCCACACCATTTCACACTACAGGTGGACATCTTTAAGGCATCAAAATACCCTTTTCCAATTTTTTTGTGCGAAAAACACGCGCTGCTTTCGGGTCTGTTACTTGGTCGATACTGATCGGGCACGGCGAGCGCCCGCGCTTATATCAGTGCAAATACTAGGAAGGCTGGCGACCGCGAGTCGTCTTGTAATAGATGTCTATAGGGGTTGGTCTGTGGGTAGGAACAATATAACTTTTGGTGGGTAAGGCTCTAAAATAATAAATAAAACAGGTTCAAGAATGCTACCCAGGGAAACACCAAACCTTCCTGATAGGAGAATGTTTTGATCTGGTTCATAGTCACAAGGTCATTTATGTAGTTTATTTACTTGTGGGTATTATTTTGGTTTATTTTTGACCTTTATTGTACTTCTGTTCGTTTGTCTATCTTACCTACTTTAACGTTCCTCTCGTCTAATTTAAGGTTAGCTGGAAGAGATCCCTTATAGGGATAAGTTCACCTTTGTGCCTCTGTTCCTGTTAACTGTATATGAATCTGTTGTACACAATAAATTTATTACTACTAATACTACAAGGTCTTGTCTGATTGGTGCTCCAAAACAATATTGAAAATTTAGCAACACTCCTTAAAGGGATATCAGAATCAGAATCAGAATCAGAATATTTATTGGTAAAAACAATTTTACATGTCAACATCTTAGAACAAGGTAGATATTATCAAAGACCTATATAGCTTCTAGACGTACAAGGTCTAAGAAAAAAACGTACCCCGGTTAAAAGCTACGCTCAACCAGAGGGCGCCACACCCTTTGGGGTGGGCTCACCTAGATGGCGACTCTGATTGAGACTTAAAACATGTCAGTTTAAGGCCATGGGTTTGACCTAAATTTTTAGGTTACATACCGTGCTAAAAGTTATAACCCCGTGTCAATAGATGGCAGTAAATTGTATTAATGCACAACTCTGTCGTGGTAATTATTAAAATGTCGATAGATGGCAATTAAATCAATCAGTATATTATAGGTATATAACCTGTTTCTTGTCGTGGTCTTTAAAAAGTATGAAAACAGAAAAAGGTTAGCGATGTAATTAGAATTTTTGAGTGGTGAGAGTAAGTGCGTTTTTACATTATCCGATCCGATATCGGATGTAGGAAGGTTTTCGAAGGAAAAAAAATCAAAGATAAATATATGGGATATTGGTCCGACATCCAATATTGAAACGGATAATGTGAAAACGCACTAAGACAAGGGACAAACTATCAGAGCTCTACTTAAATGTAGCTGTTTTTTTAACGTTTATAAATTTAACTACCGATAATTTTTTTGAAGATAGGCAAATAATATATTTTTAACGTTATAACGATCACGAAAAGGTGGCTCTTTTATTAAATTATTATTTCGTATCATTTATTTATTATCTTATTACATGACCGAAATGACCTTTGCGAAATTTAATAGCAGACGAGGTGACCAATGCCTTTTTTGCGTGTGCTCAATATTATATGAAATTAGAAAAAAAAGCGATGTCAATTGTCAGTGTCACTTAGAGCTAAGTATCACCACATCACTGACAGCTTTGTCACTAGTGTTTTTTTTTTCTAATTTCTTACAATTCAACACGAGCAAAGGCATTCACGCATTTTCACCTCAACTGCTATTAAGTTTTATTTCAGTTACTTAAAAAAGATAATAAATAAATAATACGAAATATAAGAGCCACCTTTGCGTAATCGTTATAACGTATTATATCAGAAATAAATATTATTTACCTATCTTCAAAAATCTTTAGGTTTAGCCAATGAGGAGGCACACTCAAAGGTTATGACAGATAGCGCCACCGTATTAGTCCGAAAATAATAGAATAATCCTTAGTCTATGTCTGTCTCTGTCTAATATACCACCATAGTACATACGAGAGAGCGATAAGATGATATATTATGTTTTTTCTCTCTTACACATATGAATGACAGTGACATGCCTACACTTGCACAGGCGCCGCCTGGCGGGATAAAATGTCAGTGTGCCTCCTCATTATGTTCCATAACACCTATTTCGTTTTAATACCTGCATTTTTTTAATACTTACAAAAAATCTTGCACTATTCAATTAATTTACTTTACCTTATAATTTTATTACCGTCGTCCTCACTCTCCACGCTTAGAGAACGTGCAAGTTTCATTCATGAAAAAACCGACAAACAACAACAAACACATTCCACACGTTCGTGTTTGTTGCTTGTGTTCGCTGTTTGTTGAAAATGAGGGCCTTTATTTTATTGTATTTATTACCTACCCACCACCTAGCGTATATACTAGACTTCTCTCTTCAAAAATTAACGTCATGTTTGAGGAAGGAAATAATCACATCCAAACATGCAAAAAAGTTAAATTAAAATGTGGCGACATCATAGTGTCGTCCATTTCAAATCAGTAGTAAGAAAACGGGACGACACTGATGTTGCCATTTTTCAATTTCTACTCTTGCTGGCTGTTGACTTAACTGCGTTGGTACGTTGGTAGAGTCAGTCCAAAGTAAGTTAGCAACGATTTTGATAGCCTCGCCGATGAAAATGATATTTCAACATCAAAATGCGATTCAATTCCTTAAATTGCAGGGGCAGGGCGAACAAAATAATTATATAGGTACCAACTCATTTGGCCCAAACTATCAAAGTCGCCAATTGCCACTACCGATATTGTATTTAGGAGTATTTGGGAGAGTAAACTTGTTTGCTGCCAACAAACTGTACCTAATGCAATTTGACAAATTAAGAACCTAAATGAAACTTATTGTGATCTTTACTTTTTTAATCAATAGATAAGATAATTGACCATTATAGCAACACGAATTAGTTTATTTCTGCCACACCGGACTGTAGCTCCGGTTAGGAAACTAGCCTAAGGTCAGTGTGGTGAAGACCGTCTACCCGGAAAGACCGTCTATTGACTATAACTTTTGTGTTTATATATCTACGCCTCTCACACCTCCGGAGGTATACCAATTTTTCATCCTTAATCCATTGGTTTTCAATACCTATCTCTAGGACGAACACTAGTTAACATAAAACTTCGTGTTTCGAACTCGAACATCGAGTTCAACAAGGTTCCGCAAAAAATTCAAATAAAATAGAAGCAGTCGGAATATTTGTATATTGTGTATGTAACGTAGTCATTTAATAACCGTTCTTTCTGACTAGTACTATTAATCTACTCAAAACGCGCTCAATTTCTAGTTTTATGTTCTGAAATATGTAACTTAGAAATTGTGCCTACTCAGAAAGTCCGGTATAAAAGAGAAAGGCAAGACCGGCATATGATAAACAAGGAGTTGCCAACCTTTTTTAGGCTTTATTGGAAATAAGTCAAGTGTACACAATATCAATATATAAGTACTTTTTGGCTTGTGAAACTTGTACCGTCTTTGATTTTATTTTCCAAATACAGTTTCGATAATGATTCGTATGGGATTAGAACTATCGTAAGTTCTACCCGTTTTTTATTATTTTTGTTTAAGTATATGAAGATTGTGCAACATGCGACGACAAATATTTCAAAATAAAGGTTTCAAGTTGGTCATTATTTTTATGATCAGCATTACCCAACAGGAACCGTATGGGTACCCTTTAAAACGGTTTTGACCGATTATTTTACGGCTACGCGACCGTTAATTGACATTGCTGGCTGTCACTTTGACACAAAAGTCGTCATGGGTGTCGTCAAATCGATTCACGGGGGTGCTGATACCAAAATTAATGACCAAATTAGAATTTGACTTTGCTGACTGTCACTTTGACACAAAATTCGCTATGGGTGTTATCAATAGGTTTTCGGGGGTGCTGATTTAAAAATTAAACACTACTTTGGAATCTGACATTTCTGACTGTCACTTTGACACAAAAGTGGACATGGGTGTGGTCAAATAGGTTCTCGGGGATGCTGATTCCAAAATTAATAACCAATCTGGAATCTGACATTGTTGACTGTCACTTTGACATAAAAGTTGTCATAGGTGCCATCAATAGATTTTCGGGGGTGCTGATTTCAAACATGAACGCCACTTTGGAATCTGGCATTGCTGCCTGTCACTTTGACATAAAAGTGGTCATGGGTGTGGTCAAATAGGTTCTCGGGGGTGCTGATTCCAAAATTATTAACCAATCTGGAATCTGACATTGCTCACTGTCACTTGACACAAAAGTCGTCATGGGCATGGGTGTTGTCAAATAGGTTTTTGGGGGTGCTGACTTCAAAAATAACGACCAATTGGAAATCTGACATTTCCGACTGTCACTTTGACATAGTTATACTTAAGTTGTCATGAGTGACATCAAATAGTTTTTTGGCTGTATTGGTTATTGGAATCAGCACCCCGAAAGAATGAATGAATGATTATTTTATTTGCATAAAACAAGCGTATATACATAGGTGTTCAAAAAAATATCCACAGCACGATTCTTGTTTTGCCCCCACAGCCGTACAAATATTGTTTACTTATGAACCGAGAACCTGTTAGACCACACCCATGACCACTTTTGTGTCAAAGTGACAGTCAGCAACTTCAGATTCCAAAGTGGTGTTTAATTTTGAAATCAGCACCCCCGAAAATCTTTTGATGACACCCATGACAACTTTTATGTCAAAGTGACAGTCAGCAATATCAGATTTTGAAGTCAGCATCCCCAAAACCCTATTTGATGACCCCCATGACGACTTAGTGTCAAAGTGACAGTCAAGAAAGTCAGATTTCAAATAAGTCATTAATTTTGGAATCAGCACCCCCGAAAACCTATCTGACGACACCTATGACCACTTTTGTGTCAAAGTGACAGTCAGTAATATCAGATTCCAAATTGGTCATCAATTTTGAAATCAGCACCCCAAAAACCAATTATACTCGTGGTATATGCACTTCGCGCATACAGTAAAGAGTGACAGAGATATCACTATCGTTATTGAGATTCGTTGAAGAGTGAGAAGAGACCTCGCGAATGCTGCGCGTTTGCCGCTGTCTAAGTAAAACACCTCGTAATAACCGTTCAGCTCAACTTTCGGTCGGGTACCCCTACAGCTACTTGAAACATGTTTGTTCCTGGGTTGTTAAGTAAATAAGTACGGAATTAAACACTTTATTGTACCACCAAAATAAAACAGACAACAACAGAACAATTATATAAAGCGTAGCTAACATAGTACTCGTACATTCCTACTATCTAAATAAGTTGATCACAATTTACAATGTAATGTCCTTCATAGGGGGTGCGTATCGATCGATATAACTTTTTTTGATATATATTTTTAGTCATTATAACGATCATTTGATATAATTATTGAATAATATAACAACAAATAATATACTAACAAATTGTATAATTCTTATTTAATATAACGATCATCTTTTCGAATAACATTTATTATAACATACTTTGAGTATAATGCTTATTTCCAATAATAAATAAATTGTATAAGACAAATTCTTTCTAAAGCACAGATAGAATAAAAAAAAATTGCACAATAAATTAGATCCATCATTTACCAGAAAAGTAGGTTAGGTTAGAAATGTGACCACTACACACAAGGCGCTGCTACCAAAAAAATAGGTTAGGTTAGGTTAGAACTGTGACCCTTAAACATACGTACTACTATCAGAAAAGTAGGTTAGGTTAGGTTAGAACTGTGATCCCTTCAAAAAAGAATAAACTTAATTCATGGAATGTTTTATATTGTTTGCTAGTTATATTATACTAGTCGTATATCAATAGATAGTTATACCATATAACGATTATTATAAATAAGTGTTATACGAAAAATTGATTATACAAAATAAAAGTAGATATTTTGTTGTTATACCAAATGTTGATTATGTCAAATGAGTAATTATATCCTTTAAAAATATACCAAATGTTGTTATATCAAATGTTACTATACCAAAAAAAGTTATACCAATCATTACATATCCCTTCATAGGTACGTTAAAACCCAAAAACACGTGAGCGTCAGAATGGCGGGTGTACATCAAGCAATCCTGGTGTCGTATACGTCAGGAGTTAGTGCTAGCAATGTGCCAAATGTGCGCCAAAATTTGAGCAATGTGCTCTTTAAACTCCAGAGATATTTAAGAAATTAATGACACCCGCCATTCTGACGTCAGGTTGGCGGGTGTACTTCCAGTTCTAGCTAATGGCTGCTTACTCGAGGGTGAAAGTACTGCCTAAGGTTAGTGCTCGCAATGTGCTTCCACATGTATGAAACACACACTAATTCAGAGAGCCGTTGAAGAGTAATATGGGATTAACCTAACCTTAGGCAGTACTTTCACCCTCGAGTTAGCAGCCATTAGCTAGAACTGGAAGTACACCCGCCAACCTGACGTCAGAATGGCGGGTGTCATTAATTTCTTAATTAAATATCTCTGGAGTTCAAAGAGCACATTGCTCGAATTTTGGCGCACATTTGGCACATTGCTAGCACTAACTCCTGACGTATACCACACCAGGATTGCTTGATGTACACCCGCCATTCTGACGCTCACAAAAACACAATACGTTTTTGGGAAATTAACTATAGACTTATCGTGGCATATTTAATGTAGGGTTTTGAAGAACTTTCCACGACCTTGTAAATGACAAATAATAGGTGCCGTAGCCGAATGGCCTTTCTGTAACGCGAAATGAAAACGAAACGGTGCGAAAGGTTGTCTGGCTCTGTCGCGCCAATACGTAAGAACGATAGAGATAGCTACCATAGAAACTAAGACTAAAAATGAGGTGTACCCTTGTTTCGCCGACAAACTTTTCATCGAATATCATTTCATCGACAACAAATCATCGAAAGTTTAGTTCGAGTAAAATTGTTTCGAGTAATTTTGTTTCAACTACTATTTATTTGAAATTTTCTTAGTTATTATAAATACTATTCAACTAATATTTCTTCATCGCTGATTCGTTTCAAAGTACTTCAAATAGCAGAACTACAAAACATCGCAATTCATTTATTCGACGTATTATTACAAAACTTTCTCATTTGTCGTACTACACATGTATAGATGTTTCTATTGTAGGAAACTTCAAATTGTCGATTTTAGGGTCCCCCCACATCTAGCGTCTCGCGAACGTCGTCGCCTCTCCAACGCCCGCGCGGCGTCGACGCCGCGCTCCCGCAGCGCCGACGCGACGTTGCGGCGCCTCTCGAACGTCGACGTCGCAGTGACGTCCGCGCGGCGTCGACGCCGCGTTAGCGCCGCGCCTCCTCGACGTCAGTGGCAGTAAACCAAAAGTAGCTTATACGTTAGTTCGTATGCCTTAACCAATTTTTTAATTTCTATAATGTAGGTGCATCAAGACGACTTGTTTACAAAGGGTCTGTGGCCTGTGTTGTGTCAACTACGTTTGACGTATTGCTTCCCTGTCACACTTACGATTCCCAAGTGCGACAAATGTGTCAAAAGGTTCACGGCAGGCCCTCCTCAATGAATGCTCTTGACACGTATCTTTATCTGTAACCATCAGGAAAACTGTCATTTCATAGAAATATTGTAAAAACACTAAACAGAGAATGTGTCGAATCGACAAACGAGAGCAAAAAGCAAGATTTACGCGTGTAGCGACCGTCATGATGCAGAAGTTTAAGGTTTTTGATGAGTAGTTTACGTTTATTTGGCATAATTTGTTAGTTACTAAAAATACCGGGATTCCGGTATTACAAAATTACGTCGACTCCGCAGCGACTCCCGCAGCGCCTCCGCGATGCCAGCGGCGACCAACATCCAGTCAGCGCTAGGGCTTCCAATACCGGGATCCCAGTAAGATCCCGCCTTTTTTGGGACAGATTTCAATACCGGTATTTAATTTTTAACCGACTTCAAAAAAAGGAGGAGGTTCTCAATTCGACTGAATGTTTTTTTTTTTTTTGTATGTATGTTACTCGATATCTCCGAGAATCATGGACCGATTTTCAAAATTTTTTTTTTCAATCGATCAGGTATACCTAACCCCGAGATGGTCCGTGTGACAGGGAAGCAATACGTTAAACGTAGTTGACACAACACAGGCCACAGACCCTCTGTAAACAAGTCGCCTTGATGCACCTACATTATAGAAATAACTTTTCAAAAAATTGGTTAAGGCATATATACGAACTAACGTATAAGCTACTTTTGGTTTACTGCCACTAACGTCGAGGTGTGGCGCTGACGCGGCGTCGACGCCGCGCGGACGTCACTGCGACGTCGACGTTCGAGGCGCCGCAACGTCGCGTCGGCGCTGCGGGAGCGCGGCGTCGACGCCGCGCGGGTGTTGGAGAGGCGACGACGTTCGCGAGACGCTAGATATGGGGGGACCCTTGTGATTTACACAGAAGCAAACGTATTGCAAAGTAGGTTTAGGTTTGGTTAGAACTGTGACCACACACAAAAACAAACAGTTTACAGAGTAGGTTTGGGTTAGGTTAGAACTGCGACCCCACACAATAACGAACCTTTTCTTATTTAAAGTAGGTTTAGGTTAGGTTAGAACTGTGACCAATCAAACAGTTTACAAATTGTAAAATTTTAGGAAAAATCATAATTGAAATAATATTATGCGTAACGAATTGTATTTAATGTAAAACAAAATGAAATGAAAATACACGAAACGAAATACCACGATATAAAGTATACTCGGAATAACTTATCTACGAAATAAAAGTCTACGGTTTGATTTTACTCGTATCGATTGTTCTACGATATAAACTGTCGATGAAATGAAATTATTTGAAACGTTGTCTTTGAAATAGTATTCGAAGAATTGTCTGTCGGCGATTCAATGGTAACCCTAAAAATGAACCTGCACTTTTTTGACAAGATAATCCATGGTGTCCCAGTTGGTCCACGTCTGTGCCGCAAGAACATACTTATACATGTATGGCATACACTCTGTTCACGTGCAGTGAACATATCTATATACTGACATCAGCAGCATCAATCTGGGACAAGAAACTGCATCAGCTCACGTGCTTGCACAAACTACGTTTGCACTTAATATGAAGAAACTGCAGCGTGGTATTACGCAAACATAGAATAATTTAGTATAAATAGCTTGTAAAAAGTGTAAATAAATCTCTTTGATCCTGGACATCGTGGCTGTATCATTTGAGTATAAGGTTTTCCTCTCACTGTTGGTAGCAGTGAGAAAATCCTTTCCATTACCCATTTCCTTCCCTGTCCGTCTGTACCTTAGGTCTCATGGTGCAGATATCCTGTACTTATTAAATATATGTATTATTAATTTATAGTTAGGGCTAGGGCTGTAGGGATGTGTAGGGTTGTTTAGGGTGCTAGGGCACTTAGGTTGGATAGGCTACAGTTCTCCCCTTAACTTCTTGGTAGAATCACTTAATGATTTTACACACTCAGAGCAAAAAAAATATTTTTCTTAAATCTGTGGGCATACACATCCAAACTCCGAGTCGCAAGCCAGTCGCCAGTATAAGGGAGGTCGAATCCAAGAAAATACCAGTATTGGGTGCGAGATGGGCATGTAGCCAGTAACCGTCTTCCCGGGCTCCAACCTCCAAAAACCTCGCGAGTCGCGTGTTCTGGAGCTGTAAAGTTGTTCAGAAGAGTATTGTAAGATAAATCACAGTAAACATTATCCCAACAACTTTTTGATTTTAGATTGTCAGGAATTGTCCAGGGTAAATCACAATAAACATTATACCAACAACTTTTTGATTTTAGATTGTCTGGAATTGTCTAGAGTAAATCACAATAAACATTTTCCCAACAACTTTTTGACTTTAGATTGTCAGGAATTGTCCAGGGCAAATCACAATAAACATTATCTCAACAACTTTTTGATTTTAGATTGTCAAATTATAAACTGACATTTTTTACGTCAAATTGGAGTAGAAAAAGGGAGTTTCTTAGAGCACGCAGGATGGTTGTCTCGCAACCACCTTTCTTGCCAAAAACCAAGCTGAATTGGTTTCACGTGCAATACAAATTTTACACACAATAAAGCAGCAAGCAAGACAGGTAAAGCCGGTCTGCCATATATTTCTCAGTGGTGATGAGAGACGCTCTTAATTACATATTATAATGTAACTTACGAGTATCGATGAACTAAATATCGGAAGGAAGTCACTAGTGTCCGTTCGTTCTATAAAAATAACTAGGTATACTTATCAGTTATCAAGGTGTTGATTAGTGTGACAGGTAACATGTCAGAATGCAATTTATTTATAAAATGTCAGTCTAGATAAACAAAAAGGTGAGTGTAGGTATTTTTTAAAACTGCTTTTAATGCTTTAATTATTAGATGATAAGGTTAAGGTTAAGGTTTGAGGAGTTTCCTCAATTCCTCATGAATCCGATTATAAGAAATCGAAGCTTGACAAACTTTGACTTGAAAACTCAATATGCTTAACAAACATAACTAAATAAATGTCACTGTTCTGAACTTAAAGGCATGCTTTTCTTACAAAAATACCAAAGTCACTATGAGTGTGCTGTTCAGATTTGAGGAGTTCGGTTCTGACCATCATCAGCAGTTCTACTGCACCAAATATCACTGTTCTGGACGTAAGTGCATGCTGTTCTTATAAGAATACCAAAGTCACTGTAAATGTGCCATTCAGATTTGAGGAGTTTGGTTCTGACCATGATCAGAATATCCACTGCACCAAATATCACTGTTCTAGACGGAAGTGCATGCTGTTCTTATAAAAATACCAAAGTAACTACAAGCGTGCCGTTTAGATTTGAGGAGTTCGGTTCTGACCATCATCAGCAGTTCCACTGCACCAAATATCACTGTTCTAGACGTGAGTGCATGCTGTTCTTATAAAAATACCAAAGTCACTATGAGTGTGCCGTTCAGATTTGAGGAGTTCGGTTCTGACCATCATCAGCAGTTCCACTGCACCAAATATCACTGTTCTAGACGGAAGTGCATGCTGTTCTTATAAAAATACCAAAGTAACTACAAGCGTGCCGTTTAGATTTGAGGAGTTCGGTTCTGACCATCATCAGCAGTTCCACTGCACCAAATATCACTGTTCTAGACGTGAGTGCATGCTGTTCTTATAAAAATACCAAAGTCACTATGAGTGTGCCGTTCAGATTTGAGGAGTTCGGTTCTGACCATCATCAGCAGTTCCACTGCACCAAATGTCACTGTTCTGGACGAAAGTGCATGCTGTTCTTATAAAAATACCAAAGTCACTATAAGTGTACCGTTCAGATTTGTGGAGTTTAGTTCTGACCATCATCAGTAGTTCCACTGCACCAAATGTCACTGTTCTGGACGAAAGTGCATGCTGTTCTTATAAAAATACCAAAGTCAATATGAGTGTGCCGTTCAGATTTGAGGAGTTCGGTTCTGACCATCATCAGCAGTTCCACTGCACCAAATGTCACTGTTCTGGACGAAAGTGCATGCTGTTCTTATAAAAATACCAAAGTCACTATAAGTGTACCGTTCAGATTTGTGGAGTTTAGTTCTGACCATCATCAGTAGTTCCACTGCACCAAATGTCACTGTCCTGGACGAAAGTGCATGCTGTTCTTATAAAAATACCAAAGTCACTATCTCACTATATGTGTGCCGTTCAGATTTAAGCAGTTCGGTTCTGACCATCATCAGCAGTTCCACTGCACCAAATGTCACTGTTCTGGACGAAAGTGCATGCTGTTCTTATAAAAATACCAAAGTCACTATAAGTGTGCCGTTCAGATTTGTGGAGTTTGGTTCTGACCATCATCAGCAGTTCCACTGCACCAAATGTCACTGTTCTGGACGAAAGTGCATGCTGTTCTTATAAAAATACCAAAGTCACTATAAGTGTGCCGTTCAGATTTGTGGAGTTTGGTTCTGACCATCATCAGCAGTTCCACTGCACCAAATGTCACTGTTCTGGACGAAAGTGCATGCTGTTCTTATAAAAATACCAAAGTCACTATGAGTGTGCCGTTCAGATTTGAGGAGTTCAGTTCTGACCATCATCAGCAGTTCCACTGCACCAAATGTCACTGTTCTGAACGAAAGTGCATGCTGTTCTTATAAAAATACCAAAGTCACTATGAGTGTGCCGTTCAGATTTGAAGAGTTCTGTTCTGACCATAATCAGCAGTTCCACTGCACCAAATGTCACTGTTCTGGACGAAAGTGCATGCTGTTCTTATAAAAATACCAAAGTCACTATAAGTGTGCCGTTCAGATTTGAGGAGTTTGGTTCTGACCATCATCAGCAGTTCCACTGCACCAAATGTCACTGTTCTGGACGAAAGTGCATGCTGTTCTTATAAAAATACCAAAGTCACTATAAGTGTGCCGTTCAGATTTGAGGAGTTTGGTTCTGACCATCATCAGCAGTTCCACTGCACCAAATGTCACTGTTCTGGACGAAAGTGCATGCTGTTCTTATAAAAATACCAAAGTCACTATGAGTGTGCCGTTCAGATTTGAGGAGTTCGGTTCTGACCATCATCAGCAGTTCCACTGCACCAAATGTCACTGTTCTGGACGTAAGTGCATGCTTTTCTTACAAAAATACCAAAGTCACTATGAGTGTGCTGTTCAGATTTGAGGAGTTCGGTTCTGACCATCATCAGCAGTTCCACTTCACCAAATGTCACTGTTCTGGACGAAAGTACATGCTGTTCTTATAAAAATACCAAAGTCACTATAAGTGTGCCGTTCAGATTTGTGGAGTTTGGTTCTGACCATCATCAGCAGTTCCACTGCACCAAATGTCACTGTTCTGGACGAAAGTGCATGCTGTTCTTATAAAAATACCAAAGTCACTATAAGTGTGCCGTTCAGATTCGTGGAGTTTGGTTCTGACCATCATCAGCAGTTCCACTGCACCAAATGTCACTGTTCTGGACGAAAGTGCATGCTGTTCTTATAAAAATACCAAAGTCACTATAAGTGTGCCGTTCAGATTCGTGGAGTTTGGTTCTGACCATCATCAGCAGTTCCACTGCACCAAATGTCACTGTTCTGGACGAAAGTGCATGCTGTTCTTATAAAAATACCAAAGTCACTATGAGTGTGCCGTTCAGATTTGAGGAGTTCAGTTCTGACCATCATCAGCAGTTCCACTGCACCAAATGTCACTGTTCTGAACGAAAGTGCATGCTGTTCTTATAAAAATACCAAAGTCACTATGAGTGTGCCGTTCAGATTTGAAGAGTTCTGTTCTGACCATAATCAGCAGTTCCACTGCACCAAATGTCACTGTTCTGGACGAAAGTGCATGCTGTTCTTATAAAAATACCAAAGTCACTATAAGTGTGCCGTTCAGATTTGAGGAGTTTGGTTCTGACCATCATCAGCAGTTCCACTGCACCAAATGTCACTGTTCTGGACGAAAGTGCATGCTGTTCTTATAAAAATACCAAAGTCACTATAAGTGTGCCGTTCAGATTTGAGGAGTTTGGTTCTGACCATCATCAGCAGTTCCACTGCACCAAATGTCACTGTTCTGGACGAAAGTGCATGCTGTTCTTATAAAAATACCAAAGTCACTATGAGTGTGCCGTTCAGATTTGAGGAGTTCGGTTCTGACCATCATCAGCAGTTCCACTGCACCAAATGTCACTGTTCTGGACGTCAGTGCATGCTGTTCTTATAAAAATACCAAATACCAAAGTAACTATAAGTGCACTGCTTTACCTGTATTAGTGAGACAAATAAGACCTCTATAACTGAGATAAGCTTTTTCGACTGCACAGTGCACAGTCACATTTACCTCTATTAGTGAGACAGAGTGTATTTTTAGGGTTCCGTAGTCAACTAGGAACCCTTATAGTTTCGCCATGTCTGTCTGTCTGTCCGTCCGTCCGTCCGCGGATAATCTCAGTAACCGTTAGCACTAGAAAGCTAAAATTTGGTACTAATATGTATATCAATCACCCCAACAAAGTGCAATAATAAAAAATGGAAAAAAATGTTTTATTAGAGTACCCCCCCTACATGTAAAGTGGGGGCTGATATTTTTTTTCATTCCAACCCCAACGTGTGATATGTTGTTGGATAGGTATTTAAAAATGAATAAGGGTTTACTAAGATAGTTTTTTGATAATATTAATATTTTCGGAAATAATCGCTCCTAAAGAAAAAAAAGTGCGTCCCCCCCTCTAACTTTTGAACCATATGTTTAAAAAATATGAAAAAAATCACAAAAGTAGAACTTTATAAAGACTTTCTAGGAAAATTGTTTTGAACTTGATAGGTTCAGTAGTTTTTGAGAAAAATACGGAAAACTACGGAACCCTACACTGAGCGTGGCCCGACACGCTCTTGGCCGGTTTTTTATATAGTCTCAGTAATTAGAGGTATCTATTACTGAGCCTATATTTGAAAAATTACATTCACTTCATTGTTTGTTTAGAATGGTATAGGAATTTACCTCTGTATTTGAGACACAGTCAATCCATGACCTTTGTAACATTTTAATTAATTGTTTGTCATTAATTGTACATATATGTAGGTATAAAGAGGTAAGGTAACTTATGATCGAAAGTTATTTTATATGTCGGTGTATGAAGCATTTTGTGCAGCACTGTAGTCATTGTGAATTGATGTGTAAGGGTCTCCCCAAACCAAACCTATCGACGCGGAATATGTTCTAGCCGACCAAAAATCGCTCGTTACTTCATCTTCATAGATGCTTTCGCAACATCGATTTTTAGTCGGTGAAAGCCATGAAATCGGCTTGGCCAATAGGTTTGAGGAAACCCTATCCAATAAATAAACCCTTTGTAATTTGACGATCCAATCCAGGAGATTTATTAGAAATGGTATGGAATTGTAATTATTTACCTACTTTTAAGAACTATGCACAGTGAGCTGCAGAAGTGGATGGCGAATTTATAATATTTCCATGCAATTTTGCAGGTCACTGTACGATTTAACACATACAACATAGCGTAGGTACTATACTTGACGATCATAATATGAATTCCTTAAACGATCGTAGATTGTCATGCAAATTTTATTTTAGTTTCCGTATAAAACATAATGTAGTATTGCTTATGAATAAATAATTTACAGTCTAATTATCATAGGAGGTAGGGCTGGTAGGGCATAGCGAATGATATTCCGCTTTGTGTGTTAGGGCACAGCTCAGCGGATATCGTCTCGCTCGAATCTAGAGCAGAGCCCAACTGGGGTAGTACCTCCGCCTTACAGAAGTCCGCAGCCAAATAGCACTAGACCCTACTCATAGTGCCTGCCGGTGAGTAAGGCTGCCAGAGCTCAACGAGGGTGCGGTGTGCTGGATGACGGGAGGACTTACGGAACTAACTTGTTCCGTCTATTTGTCCTTTGAGTCGTCGGCAACCCGAACCCTCCTTGAACTTATACACTCCTTTTGCTGTGTACCTACTTAACACAGCAAAAGGGAAAGTACAAGTTTCTAATGGGTGGCAACGCGCATGTGACAAGAATGTACTTGAGTTGCAGGCGTTCATAGGTTACGATGACCGCTTTCTATCAGGCGGACCGTATGCTTGTTTGCCACCGACGTAGTATAAAAAAATTGTATTATGAAATAAATGAATCTTGTCTAAATGTGCCTAAGATGTTAAAAAACGGCCAAGTGCGAGTTGTACTCGCGTTGCAAGGGTTCCGTACACTACAAGAAGGGCTTCCCCCTTCGAGTCCCAAGCATCTATATGTACCTATTTACTTATATTTTACTGACATCATATGATGTCGCTGGGACTCGAATGGTTAATTCAATTTGAGAACAATAAAACGGGTAATTTTTGCCTATTTTCTTGACAAAAAATTATTTAAAAATATATTTTTGAAACTTAGTATCTCGCTCACGCTCTTTCATTTGATATGTAACACAATAGGTATGTATACTTCAAAAAACTTCGGTTTTTAATTTTCACTTTTAAATTACATGTCCATCTTTGGCTCAAAGGCCTGTGCCAAAATTTCAAGTTGATCGGTTGAGTAGTTTTGGAGAAAATTAGCTGTGACAGACGGACAGACAGACGCACGAGTGATCCTATAAGGGTTCCGTTTTTCCTTTTTGAGGTACGGAACCCTAAAAACTGAGTTATTGAATTATGGAATAGTTTCTTATTAGATATTCATGTAATCATTTGTGTACCTACACAAACACTGAAAATAAACATTGTACCCGTTTGAAATTATGAAATTTCCAGAATTAAGTGTAATATAATTATTTGAATTAGAAGAAACGTAACTTATTGCTGGATATAACTTTCCTCAGATGTTAATTTAATATTATAGTTCAACTTAAAACATCGAAGTGCTGGGCGTCCTTAGCCGTGTAATTCAAATTTAAAAACATGGTTCTTCAGCACTCGCTCGCTTGATAAAATGTTAAAAATAACACTGCTTCGGGTTTCATGCTTAACCATTTAAGTATTTGCTTACCAACTTAATCTTTTTTTTTATGAAGCTGTAGGTACCTGAATTTTCCACCCATAACGCCAACCTATCTTCTTCGTTAACCGGGAATCGGAACATTCGGAACACTGAAATATCTCCGGATAGATTTTTGCAGTTCACTTATGCACATGTACACGGCATTTTTACAATTTATGTCAAGTTGAAAACCAGAATGACAATTATTGTCACTGTGTCAAATTGAACAAAACTTATTTAATCTATGAAATCTGTCGACAACCCCAGACAACCCAAGTCCAGCGCCATCTGATGTGACATTTTAACAATAATTAGTTGGCTATAAAGCTATCGCAACTTAATGAATGCTTGTCAATTCCGAAACTGTCAAAGCAGCAGAAACTCAAAATGATTTGAGGCAAAAGGACGTAACTCCATGAAAAAGAACTGCTAGAGTCATCTAGCGACAGCCAAGCAATTCACGTAGTCCGTTACACAATTGACTTAGACCGTAGCGCTCTAGAAGACTATATTCTCTTTGATATTATTAAATATTTACACATTATATAAGTAATTATTATGTATCAGAAGGTACAGTGATTTTATTATTATTATTTTATACCTACTTATGTGGATCAATGAATTCCTGATATGTATTCGTCAATCGAGTAGTAGGGGACAGAGTGCATCAAATGCGTTGACTTGTTAGTATAGTTAGGTAACTTTGTTTCTAAATGACATTTAAATTAGCGGGTTTCAGAGGGGTATCCGTTTTAGGTGGCTGACGGGTGAACCAAACATGACGCAGAGATTGAATTTTCACAAAAAAAAGATGCTTTTTAGAACTATTGCCCCACAAAAGAGTTGCCGGATTTGGATGAGCTAAATTTATGGAATTGTTATTTTATGAATGAAAGACGTAAAATATAACACTTTTACCATGAACATCCTTCGTATATAACTTTCAAAGATGTTCGAACACTAATTGCAGTAGGCACATCCGACCAAAAAGAGTGGGATGCCCTGGTTGGTCTGAAGCACTCAAAGCTCTTTATGCAGAGGGTAGACTCTGGATGGAGCAAAAAGCTAGGGAAGCTAGGCAAAAGACAACTCCAAATTATAACGGGGGTGTTCACAGGCCATTACGGGGTCAAAGGAATTTTGGCCAAGATGGGACACGCCGACAACACTGATAAATTGTCGCATGTGTGGCGAAGAGGAAGAGACCGTCAGACATTTAATGTGTGAATGTCACGCCCTCGCCAGACAAAGAATGAAGAACTTTGGAGCAGGCTACCTGGCACCGAAGGACTTCAGAGAGCTATCCATGAGCCTCATCATCCGATACGTGGAGATGGTCGAGAAGCTCCTGAATAGCTGAAGGATCTTAGGATCGTAGGGGGTAATTGCACAAAAGATCCCGATGGGTCGAAGTGTATCCGCGTAAGGGCCCCCGCAGATTTAAGATAAGATAAGATAAGGCACATCCGATGTACATTTGCTCAACAATAATTGTGACCTAAAAATAAATAATTTATTTTTAGCTGACTTTGATAACGGTCATTTCTCTTTTTTAGGCTTATTATTTTAGGCTTTTTCACCAAGTACAAATTAATATCTCGTTTGTTGATACTAATGCAAAATAAATTTAAAAACACTTATTTTTTCGGGTGCACTTTTGATGTATGCAGATTATACAAAATACATTTATTGTCCAACCATAAATTATACATGCTCTGTATGGAAAAAAGTTAAGAACACGAAGATAATATTTTATGTCCAAAAATAGTGTAGTAAATTTTGGTGGTAACTATATGAAATAAAAGATGTTGATAATATTATTAGGTTGTTTCATAATTATCCCACTCCAAAAAATTCTTGCTATTTCCAGTATTGTCTGGAATATTCTAGAATAAATCTGGTATATAGCAGAATGTTCTCGAATCTTTCACGTCGGGTATATAAGCGGGGGCTTGTCACAGGGATTAAAATTTTGTTAAACGACGTTAGACGACGCAAACCTGCCACTAAACCGTGCACTATGGAAGAAGAGAACAGGGAAGGCCGACCCCAAGTAAATGGGACAAGGTCTGGGAAGAAGAAGAAGAAAGTTAGAAAAACTGCTATAATATTATAATTTGTTGCAAAACAAATTCACCTCAGTACTGGTACCGGTACCGACTAATCGTAAAGGCGCGCCATTATTTGAAACGACCAATGGCAGCACCGTGCGCTCCCGCCTCACCCCGCAAGGATTTGTGATTTGCGTCTCGAACAATATCGCTTGCATTAGGCTTCTAGAGGGGTGTTCTGTGCATAGAAATGAGCGGCATCATGACAGTCGAAATGTATGAAACAGCCAAATTTTTTTTTGCGATTTCAACATTGGTCCCATAATAAGAGTTGTTCATTATCACCTCTAAAATCACTAAGCATAATTTGATCGGTCCATTTTATTTCACCCTATATATATGGCATAGAAAAGAGTAGAATGAAACTCTTGCTGACACTTTTTTAATCAAGATTGATATTCCCTATGCATGCGTCGTCGGTGTTGTCATTTTTACCCATGCGATATGATTCAGATTTGGCATTATCAAAAATGACGTTTATTCGAACAAAAGCGTCATCTTTGACACCGATTTATATGGTTCATATCTTATCCGGATCTAATATTTGAAATTCATCGGAGGTTGAGTCAAAATTAAAAGCTATTACTATTACCATAGATAGCTGTAGATAAACCGTTGAAAAGGCTATTTGAGCAATTCCCGAAAAGTTTGTACATTGGGATCAAATCTCCGATTTTGATAAAAATTGGTAGGCTGACAGAGTTCATGATGCTGAGCAAGATCCACTAAGTTTCCCAAAATGTCCCAGGTTGTTTGTATGAAACCTTCCTTCTTGTTACCAGATTTCTATACATTTTCGGTAACAAAAAAGGAAGGTTTCATATAAAATACCTAGGCCATTTTGGGAATCCTAGTGGATCTTTCTCAGCATCATGGACTCTATCAGCCTACCAATTTTCATCAAAATCGGAGACATGATCCAAATGTACGAACTTTTCGGGAATTGCTCAAATAGCCTTTTCAACGGTTTACCTCCAGCTATCTATGGTAATAGTAATAGCTTTTAATTTTGATTTTTTTCGACTCGACCTCCGATGAATTGGTTCCAAATATGACGTTTTTGTTCGAATAAACGTCATTTTTGATATTGCCAGATCTGAATCATATCGCATGGGCAATAACCACAAAATTAAAATTTTGAAAAAACCCCCGACCGCGATCTAGTGGACCGATTTTCATGAAACATGGCTAAGAACACTCCCGACTAACTCAGCTTTCAGATAAAAAAAACTAAATCAAAATCGGTTCATCCGTTCGAGCGCTACGATGCCACAGACAGACACACACACACAGACAGACAAACAGACAGACAGACAGACATACACACAGACAGACACGTCAAACTTATAACACCCCTTCGTTTTTGCGTCGGGGGTTAAAAATGACACCGACGACTCATGCATAGGGAATATCGATCTTGATTTAAAAAAATTCAGCGGGAGCTTGATCTACTCTTTTATTATTTATTATTTTCACATATTAAAATTGTTATTTTATATAACTTAAACTAGGTACCTACGTATAAAGTTCCACTCAGTTAATTAAATACAAACGATGATGGATGCCTTCATTGTTCAAACTTGAGGGTTTCGATCAAATGTGACGTCCTCAAATAAAAGGTACCACCACATTGTGGCTTACA
The DNA here is from genome assembly GCF_023078275.1 of Leguminivora glycinivorella. Lineage (NCBI taxonomy): Eukaryota > Metazoa > Arthropoda > Insecta > Lepidoptera > Tortricidae > Leguminivora > Leguminivora glycinivorella. Next base: position 4,135,243 of record NC_062976.1, on the reverse strand, counting down.
AATTTTCTCGTAACATCATACGAATAACTTAGAGGGTCCTTATGCGTAAGTGAAAATGTGGGTACCTTTTACTTAAGAATGCCACAAAAGCATACTCTACCAAAATCGAGTCAAATTGTTAATAAATCTGAAGTAATACGAGTATGATAGAGAGGAAAAGTTTGACAGGGTTCCAAACAGTTGTCGGTACCATAATATATCAAATGCGCTTTAGAATTGTTACGTTTTCAAAGTTGCTTGACGAAATTGTTAAAAGTTTTTGGATGTGGGTGGGACTTACGTGGGACTTGGACGTTTCATTGTACTAGGTACAGTCAACTAATTTGAATCATAGGCCACTGTAGAACCTTTGCAAAGTAAACGTCAATGTGACTTTTTATGGTAAATAGAACACGGTTTAAATGAGACAGGGTTCTAGAGCGGCCTAGGATTCAAATTGTATAAACCAATTTCGTAATTTCGTCGTATAGTCAACCGACTTCGGTAAAATTTAAAGATAGAAGTAATCATGACACATATGTTTGTGGCGTTTGTTGTGGAAACAACTATAAGTAAGTACTTACTATACTAGTTTTAGCTATTCTTGATAAAATTATATTAGGAACCAAAAACAAAGCAGCCTTCTTCTACCAATTCCATTTAATTTTCCGGCCAGTTATTATTCGATACGATACTGATAATTAAGGTCTCGTTAAAGTGACCTGTATATTTGTTAAAGAAGTGCAAGTGCATTCTTTGCCCAAGTATGGCGGTGCAGAGACGAAACGAAACCTTTGATACCAAAAAGGATTTTTAAGAAGTTCCTTTTAATTGAATGATTCACGGATATTTTCAATAGACTTATATTGACCGGGATATAGACCATGATTACCTTTTGATTTTTGTCGAGATCCCGATATTTCGACGCAGTTGCATGCATCATGATCAAGGAAAACTGACGAAGGCGGGTGGATGTCAAATTTGCGTAGACAGCGCGCGAATATCGGGAGCTCGACAGAAATCAAAAAGGTAATCACGGTCTATAACCCGGACAATATAAGTTCCTTTTAAATTTTAATTTTAGATAAAAAAGAAAATATTTCTTTGAATTCAATTGAATGAATGTTGTGCAAATGGCCGAGCAATAAAGATGTAGGTACATATACAGTCAAAAAACCACTAGTAGTTAATAAATGGGGTAGACAACACAGTAACCGAATCCGAGCGTGTTCAAAGCAATTTAACACATAGCGTGTTTCGTGCACACGTGCATGGGGATGACAGGGTATAAAGGTGTCTTCTAGTGCGTTTTTATTAATCCACTTTTGTTGAATAAAAAAAATAGGTTTTTCTCAAAATGAACCTCTTTTTGACAACAATAAATCTTCTGCCAAACTGCAGGACAGTTTGTTGGCAGAGGGGACTCCCTTACATAATACAGCGTGTGGATTCTATACGGGCGAATAATGTAACCAGTTATAGTATCTGATCGCACGAATATATAATCATTTTGTTAAAAGAGAATAGTATAATCATTTTGTTAAAAAGTGTTATTAATTAAGAGTAATTATTTTTTTAATCTGACTAAGCGGCAATGTACGCCGTCCAACTTCATGTCAAATGACATAAACGTCATGTCGTAATGACGGTTAAGTAGGTACGGTAATTGATGTGGACGTAATACACTGCGTTCTGAATTATTAATATTATTATGTATGAAAAAAAAATCTCATCTATTCAAAAAAATAATAATGTAATTAGGCTCCTTAGGTCCGATACTAATGATTATCAAAATATTCGCCCGTATGGAATACACACGCTGTATACGAAGTGGGTATAACTATCTAAGTGTTATAAGTTTACGCTAGGTACAGTTTTGATGTATTGCTTACAGTAATTAAACATAAGCACATTCTTTTATATTATTAGGTAACTCATTATAAAATTTGGGGAACACTTTCGAAACCGGGCTCTACGCGGCGCTACGACATTTTCGCTACATACGGGGAAACCCATGTAATCGGCTACGCTTCTACGAGCGGTGTACCCGACAGTCGGGTTCTTGGTAGCGAAAGTGTTAAGTACTTCCTACTTCTTTTTCCATAATAATTGTAACCACACGACGGGATCACTAATATGTTTTTAGTACTATGTGACTTATTAATGGTATCGGCAAACATTTTATTCGTTATAGGTGAATTGAATATAACTAATGACTTTATGACAGACTACCGACAAAGAAAACTTGTTTTTTTTTTTTTTTCAAAGCGGGTAAGCTCTGATGGTTCGTATCTCTCGTGCATAAATCAAAAATCAAAATCAAAATCAAAATAATTTATTCAGCAAATAGGCCACAGGGGCACTTTTACACGTCACATGTACATTTTTAGAAAATATTTAAAATTGAGTTGAAATTACAATTGATACTATTATATACTAATTCTAAGTTCTAACTAAAGTTAACTCTATACAATTAATTAGAGATGTAGAAGGTCTCTAAATGTCGAATTACAACCAAGAACTACACTAAATATAAAAAGTACAAATACAAAAAAAAAAGTCTAAATTAATCTAAAAGTCTAATAAGCATTATATCTCTCTCAAATGTTTTTTTAACGACAATCAGTATTTGCCACCCCACTTGTACTAAGTACATATAGCAATGCTAATATTATAAATGGGAGAGTGTGTGTGTCTGTTTGTTTGTCCGTCTTTCACGGCAAAACGGAGCGACGAATTGACGTGATTTTTTTAAGTGGAGAACAATGAAATAATCTGTGTCGGACCATTTAGTTTTTTTGGCTAATTGTTATCAATCTTGAGTATCACACCTTTTTTGGGCCTTAATGAAAAAGGCCGCTTTTGGAAACTTTTGATTGGCTCTAGCGTCTTTAAAAATAAAAATATCAAAAAAATCAAAACGGTCCGAAACAGATAAAAATAATTACCTATAATCTTTGTTGAAAAAATCATTACTCTATCTTCAAAAACCAGGGAGGAAATAGTCGAGAGCGTTTATATGGAGAATCGACCCCTCCCGTATCGTCATAATAATCTTCTTATCTATTTTTTTTTTTTTTTTTTTTTTTTTTTTTATTTTATTTAAATCTGCTTCGGTTTGCCTACAATATATGTTATGAAGTTTTTGTGTACTTCCATCGTAGGTACCTATTAGTAAATTCGTTCGGAAAGGGGCAACATGTGGCCGAAGTCATAAATGTTTGCTCATAAATTTTCCAATTTGTATGCAAATTCCTGTTACATGTCGAAACTAGTTCGAGAAATAATTTAAGGCTGTTTGCAATTTCTGTAAGTTTAATATACAGCGCGTAAACGTAATAAGGGCGATAAATGAAACCAGGCATATAATTCAATATTGTTTTCATTAATTAAGAGGTATTTTTGAGTTACTCTTAATTTTCACCCCATAATGAATTTTTGAATTTTTTTCCAGCAGCAATGTACTGTAAACGTGGTTATGGGTTGCGATGACAATCAATGACAACTGTCAACGAGCGTTTAACGCGAGTGTGTTTGCATTACGTTGCGAGTCGAATTAATTTGTATGGATAAAAAAAATATTTCAATTTTAATTAAAAGTTATGTAATTCCATTTTTAACCGTCGCCTCATATCTCAAGAAGGACGGTTATCAAGTCGTCTGTATGTTTTTATTTTATTTTTTATGTTTGTTCCTCGATATCTCCGTCGTTACTGGACCGATTTTGAAAAATTTTTTTTGATTGAATGTATATGCATACAGATCGGTCCCATTTTTCTCGGAACCCAGTTCTGATGATGGGATCCTGGAGAAATCGAGTTAACTCCTCAAATCTGAAAGGCATACATATGGTGATTTTTGTGTTTTTAAAGGAACAGCATGCATTTAGGTACGGAACAGTGACATTTGGTGCAGTGGAACTGCTGATGATGGCCAGAACGGAACTCTTCAAATCTGAACGGCACGCTTATAGTGACTTTGGTATTTTTATACGAACAGCATGCACTTTCGTCTAGAACAGTGACATTTGGTGCAGTGGAATTTCTGATGATGGTCAGAACCGAACTCCTCAAATCTGAACGGCACGCTTATAGTGACTTTGGTATTTTTATAAGAACAGCATGCACTTTCGTCCAGAACAGTGACATTTGGTGCAGTGGAACTGCTGATGATGGCCAGAACCAAACTCCTCAAATCTGAACGGCACGCTTATAGTGACTTTGCCATTTTTATAAGAACAGCATGCACTTTCGTCCAGAACAGTGACATTTGGTGCAGTGGAATTTCTGATGATGGTCAGAACCGAACTCCTCAAATCTGAACGGCACGCTTATAGTGACTTTGGTATTTTTATAAGAACAGCATGCACTTTCGTCCAGAACAGTGACATTTGGTAAGAGAATTAAGGGTAGAGCGAGTGGAGCGGCCGCTCTAGGCGCCGAATGGTAAGGGGGCGCCAAAATCGTCATTGCGTGGGCGCACAAATAGCCCAGAATGGCGAAAGGAGCCGGAAATTAATTTTATTCAGCTATTGAAAATCTAGATTTGTGATTGTGATGCAGATTATCTGAAAAGTAGCACTATGTACAGCATTCATAAGGTGGGAGCTGTTGCTAGGGCGCCGTGAAAGATGTTTCTAGCTCTAGACGAACCACATTGTTGCGAGACTTGTGAGGCTGAACTACAAACTCAAAGTTACGGCGCTATCCCAACGCTTAGTGTTTATCCACAATCCAAAGCGGAGTTCCTCTTAAAGTCAAAGATCTGGGCATTGCTTTTCTTTCCCATGCCTTGCCTTGGCCCTGAACTGAAGCTCAAATCCTACTGTTCTTGGTCTGCCAGAGCTTGGTCTTTGAGCTCTTTTGTTTCATCACAGTCATTTATTCTTGTTCTAGTGAACACCTCAATAAATACGCAGCGCAGAAAAGCTTTAACCTCGCATACGTTTTGCCTATGAAAGATAAGGGCTTATATAGATCCCCCCTCCTCCTCCCCCATAAATAATAGGAAAAAAATTTCGCGCTCGCTTCGCTCGCGTTCACTACTTCCATCTATTAAGAATACATGTGATATATTGTAGTTAAATACTTAGCCAAATGGTTGTGAGGTGTCAGACGGACACAGAGAATCTATAAGGATGGCGTTTTGGCTTCGGACCCCAAAAAAAATTAAACAAAGGGGGCGCCAAAACAGTATTTCGCTCTACCCTGATCGAGTGCGCGGGCCGGCGCTGCATTTGGTGCAGTGGAACTGCTGATGATGGCCAGAACCAAACTCCTCAAACCTGAACGGCACACTCATAGTGACTTTGGTATTTTTGTAAGAAAAGCATGCATTGAAGTTCAGAACAGTGACATTTATTTAGTTATGTTTGTTAAGCATAAGTTTTGAAGTCAAAGTTTGTCAAGCTTCGATTTCTTATAATATAATCAATCGGATTCATGAGGAATTAAGGAAACTCCTCAAACCTTAACGTTATACGTATATTTCGTGTGTCATTTGTGTTGCCATCTAATAATTAAAGCATTAAAAACAGTTTTAAAAAATACTTACACATTTCTACATAATCCAACATTCGCAAGTAGCTTTCACCAGAACCCGAAAGGCGACGGTTTTTTTTTCTTAAAAATTATTTATGTCCGATACTTACCACCGTTAAGAGGTTCGCCCGTATTAGGTTTACACCCTGTATAAAGGATACATCGTTTTTGCAGTAAAAGGAGAAAATAAAGAAGATGTTAAGGTACCTGCTGTGTTATAAAGGGACAGACTTTTTTTGTCGCCTTCAGATGTAACAGAATGGACAAGACTCTTACAAATGCCTTTATTATACCACTAGCTTTTGCCCGCGGCTTCGCTCGCGTTAGAAAGAGACAAAAAGTAGCCTATGTCACTCTCCATCCCTTCAATTATCTCCACCTAAAAAATCACGCCAATCCGTCGCTCCGTTTTGCCGTGAAAGACGGACAAACAAACAGACACACACTTTCCCATTCATAATATTAGTATGGATTATTGCCTTTATTGTCAAGGCATCAGAATACGTGTTCAGAAATTTTTAAACCTCGACAGCTCCCATATCTGATAGCGACTATACTTTTATATTCAAATCTAAAAAGTTCCACGAAAATTGTTGATAAATTATACTAAAGTAATTAAAATATGAAACGAATAGTATTTATTTCAGCAGACAATGAAGAAAATAACTAAATAAAACAAAGCCAATCGAAAGAGTGTTTAAGTTTAAGCAGCATCATTAAGTTACTCAATAATCAATAAGCACTAGATATACCAAAGATATAAATTGGAGACCGAATACACAAAACCAATACACCGTATACCAAATCGATATTGCTTCGACATCGCAAATCGCAACGATGCAGCCGTATGCAACTTCGCGTGATACACGCTACTCTCCGCTTTCTTACAGAACCAACTTAATACATTAGACTTATATTGACCGGGATATAGACCGTGATTACCTTTTAGATTTTTCAAAATCAAAAAGGTAATCACGGTCTATATCCCGGTCAATATAATAAGTCTAATGAAAATAACCGTGAATCATTCAAAACTCAACTTAATACAGACATAAAGTAAACTAAAAACACCTTTGAATCTATGAAAGAAGGTATTTATGAACTACTAGTAAAATTGGCGAAAGCAATGACTTGATTTAACCGCCATTGACATGATATAGAAATTTCTACTGAAACTCCTCAAGTTAAGACTGGATTTTTGAACAATACCCTATATAGTGTTATCTGTTGAATTGTGGAGTATGGTTAAGTTCGCGTTATCTAATTTGTTTTCGCGAGTAGACAATGGATAATGGATATGAAACAGAATTGAAAAACCACTTGAGTTTTAATGATTTTTCGAGGAAGAAATTATCCAGTTTGCAGGTAAGCTCAACTTCTTACGAATAATATGTTTGTTTTAAACGTAAGTTATGAATTGGTTTAAAGAAAACATCAAGTGTATTTAGAAAATAAATAGTAGATTACATGTCTTGGCCAGAAAAGTAAGAAATGCCTCAGATAATATGTAATGTATAGTTGTTGTTTATACTTGCTATGTTGTTTCGTGTATTGAGGTGTGCAATAAAGAGTATTTGTATTGTATTGTATTGTAATCCGTCGTCAACAAATATGTGATCTAAGTCTTTCTTATTTACTGGCCAAGGTGTGTATAAGATTTCTGTTCGACGGAGCCGAGAAGCGGTAACTTCGTTAGCAGCCTGAAATTTGACGCTTTCCGGCCGGAGGAGAAAATGTTGTTTTCAATTACGCCATCTCGTTGACATAGTCTTGAACATGCTAGCATTATCACTACCATTATCATGCATACAAATAATCAGGCCTTAAGATGCTACCCTGTGTAACACCAAAATTTTAATACCAATAAGGGATTCATTTTATTTTACTCATTAATTACATAGAATTGTACTTTGTGGCGTAGGCGAAAGGCTGGCAACCTGTCACTGCAATGTCACACTTTCGTTTTCTATCGACGCCTTATTTGCCAAGAATGGCACTGAAACTTGAGTAGTTTCATGTGCTCTGCCTACCCCTTCATGGGATACAGGCGTGATTGTATGTATGTATGTATGTATGTATTGTACTTTAAACGTAGCTATGAAACTGGACTAATGTATTAGAGTATGGACTAATTCGTATGGTGCTTAGAGCCATTATTCTGAAAAATACCGTAGATAAGTAAGACTAAAGTATTTACGAAGTCTTCACAGGATGAAAACCGATCCATAAAAAACTGAACATTATCAGGTAAATTAAATGCAGACAAACTCGAGTGAGCCAACCTCAATGCCATATCGTTTTAGGTCAGTGACGTGAAGAATTTGCCAGATTTGTTTTTAATTGAGACTTCATTTCAAATAAAATGTCATAACGACTGAAATTACTTAGGATACCTACAGGTCAAATAAAATTGCTTTGTTTTTGCAGAAAATACCAAAATTTTAATACAATTCATATCATATTGACTTTGTTGTTATAAAGGGTCAAAAAATGTTGTAACTGAACAATTAATTGTATGATGGTCGTTGGCAATTAGGGTATGCAAAAACCGGTTAACTTAAAAAATCGGTTAATAACCGAACCTTTTCCTTCAAAACCGGTTAACCAGTTATTAACCGGTTTTGAGGGTTTTTAGTAAATGGCCGTACTACGCAATAATTACCATTATGGGAATGTCAAAATAACGCTATTTAAAGCATTTTGCCAATCCTTTTACACGTGTAGCCTGTGGACAAATTATACTAAAAAGGCCCTCAGTGCCCTGCGTATCCAGTACAACAATGGGTTCAGGATGCTGTTGGGACTGCCTCGTTATTGCAGTGCGTCAGGCATGTTCGCTGAGGCCCGCACTGACAGTTTCGGTGCTATAATACGCAAAAGAACTGCCACCCTGATGCGTCGCGTGCGAGACAGCTCCAACAGCCTTGTGCGCCTAGTGTTGGAATCGCTTGCTTGTGCTATCTGGAGACACTGGGATGGTGTACATATGGAATCCAGAGGCCAAGTGTATAATTTATTATAGTTTTAGTTTTTTTTTTTTAGATGTAATAAATAATATGTAAACGTAACTAACATAGGTTTAAGGGAATGTACACTAACACTGGATTTTTTCCGAAATAAAAATTATTGAATTGAATTGAATTACCTTTAAGAATTCTCATGTTGATGATATCGTAGCTTGCATGATGAAGATCATTTTTATACAGTTTTTGGAAATTTTGTAAAATGTGGAAATTGCTAAAAATGGCTCGAGTGGTTTAACTGTTGTAGTGGGCATAAGTATTGCATGCATGTGTAAGCGAGTTAGTATTAATAAATCGTTTGAACTATCAACACGTGTTCACCATTAATCGAACCTGACTCCGATCCCCACATGGCGACCCTGAGCCATGAACGCGCATATCGCCCGCCGCCGGGTGCATTCCAAGGCGACGGCGCCGCGCGCGTCAGCATTTTGGACGGTCCGGTGCAGTGATGTTACTAATATTATTGAATAATACCTTCATGACTTTTGCAAAGACAATACTTGTTCGTTCGGTCAGAAACAACCGTGGTGATCGATTTAACTGATTTTATGAACTTTACCTGTTCGCGTCGTGTTGTGTTGGACGTTTCGTCTGTTGTGCTACATTTAAAGGACGATGGGAAAATCCTACTCGAAACAAGAGGAGAAGGAAGTTATAATTACGCAAAATGCGGCAGGTTCCAACGAAGGACAAGGCATCTCAGAGCACACAGAGCATCTGCGAGTCAACAACATTTTAGTGTCATGCATATTGACCATCGTCGCTATCGGTGTTTTGATCTACGCGTTCTACCGATATAGAAAATGCCACCATAAATGGATACGGCGAGAAATACAAAGTGACATGGTACGGCGCATTCGACTGAGGCTTTCCGGACGCAGGCAGACTCGAGGCGATGACGCTGGTCCCGGTGACATTGCAGAAGAAGAAACACGTGTGATGTGAAGTGAGATACGATAAAAGTGAGGTATGATAAAAGGAGTGTTTTTCGTATTAATTGACGCGATTATTCTTAATTTTAGCAAGTAGTTTAGCAATTACTATAAAAACTTGGCATGTTTGCTTATGGAAGCAGAATTAAATACCATATTAAGTGAACTTGGCAAACTACAAGTAGATTTAAGTAAATTAGGACCCAACCGCCGTTTGCAAAAGACCCCTATCTTTAGACCCTGTCGATAAAATTAAAAAGGCCCAGGAACTATATTTGTGTTATGTAAAATTAATTGAGTCTACCTCAAGCAGCAGTACAGCGGAACAGTTTCCCGGCTGCATATTTGATGTTCTATGCGATAAAATCGATAAAATATATAATAAAATACTAGAGTATAGTAATTACAGTACTTGCGGAATCCAAAAACGAATCGAAATGGCTGAGAAATTTGACTTAAAGGAAGTAGGGTCTCTGATTCCCTTGTACGACGGCAAGGATGAAACTGTTGAAAGAATTATCGAAGGCATTGAAATGATGGAAAGCATATTACAAGAGGCAAGTAACAAGAAGTTGCTGATTTCTTTTGTCCTTAAAACAAAATTGACTAAAAATGCGAAACTCAAATTAAAGACAAGCTATGATACTGTTTCAGCATTAGTTTCAGACATTAAAAAATATTTACTCCCGAAAAAGTCAGCAAATTCATTGTTAATGCAACTTAATAGCATTACACAAAATAATCTATCACTTTCAGACTATGGCGATAAAATTGAGGAATTGTTTACAAATCTCACGATTGCGCAAGCGGACAATGATACAAAAGCTTGCGAAATCCTGAGACCTATAAACGAAAACTTAGCTGTAAAAAGATTTGCAGATGGTTTGCGTAACAGGAGGCTAGGTACTATCATTGCGGCAAGGAATTACAAGGAATTGAAAGAAGCGGTGCAGGCTGCGAAGGATGAGGACAACAGCCAGCCAACGCCAGTAGTAAATGTCAATTTACGAAATATTCGCGAGAAAATAAGGAACCAATGCAAATAACGACAACAGCCACTGCGGCAATGGAAAAAATATTTCTTGATATCGTAGGACCATTACAAACAGACTCAGACGGATTCACCTACATCTTAACTGTACAATGCGAGCTAAGTAAGTATATAGAAGCGTACCCGCTACGCAATAAGGACTCAGTCAGCGTGGCGCGAGCTTTAGTCAACAATTACATATTACGGTATGGTATCCCCAAGGTCATTGCTACAGATAAAGGGACCGAGTTCACGTCAACAATATTCAGTGAGGTATGTAAACTTTTAAAAATTAAAAAAATGCATTCGACAGCCTACCATCATCAATCCCTAGGATCAATAGAAAATATGCATAAACATTTAGCGGCATTTTTACGAATTTATTGTGACGAACGTTCTGATACGTGGAGTAGTTGGCTACCCTTTTGGTGTTTTGCCTACAACACCACAATTCATAGCTCAACTAAATATTCACCATTTGAGCTCGTTTTTGGAAAAGTATGCCAAGTACCTAGTAATTTAAGTAACACCTTGGATCCATTGTATAATCCTAATAATTACATGTTAGAATTACGATATAGGCTACAATTAGCACATAAGGATGCCAGAGAGCATTTGCTCCGGAGTAAATTAGCTAATAAGAAATTGTATGACCAGAATGCTCATTCTTTTGTTTACAATAAGGGTGATTTAGTATTAATGAAAAACGAAACTGCAAAGAAATTGGATAAATTATATAAAGGACCATTTAAAGTTGTTCAAGATTGTGGACCAAATATAAAAATAATAAATAAAGGAAAAATAGAAACAATTCATAAAAACCGTATAAAATTGTTTATTGAGTAAAATTCAATGATTTATTATTTGTGTAATAGATACAGGTATAGGAATATATATAACAATTTGAGTCATTTTGACTTTTTCCAGGCTTTTCTTGTTATTAAATAGAAATATAACAAAAAAAAAATTGTAATAAGTACTATTTTTTTTCTTTTATTAGCCCGGTGATGTAGTGGGCATAAGTATTGCATGCATGTGTAAGCGAGTTAGTATTAATAAATCGTTTGAACTATCAACACGTGTTCACCATTAATCGAACCTGACTCCGATCCCCACACTGTGATTTGTCAGTTTTGCGTTTTCTAGGCATGTCGCGAAGGTCTACAGCTCCCAGAGTCACTAGTAATGGCAAGCAATTGATGTAAGAAAACCAAGATCTCCATTTTACATTTCTTTTAAAAAATATAGTTTGAAATATACAGTAGACCCCAGTTACAACGACGCTCAAGGGACCGCTGATATTACGTCGTGCTAACCGGATGTCGTACAAAACGAATTTCAATTCTTTTAATTTAAAGTAATATCTACATCACTATTACTAAAACATTTCAATAAATAGGTTTATTTACAGGGTATTATTATCATAGCATTAATACCTTATTTTATTGTGACTTGTTTAGCTAGAAAAAAAAACATTTTTAGAATGCGTGCTTGCACATCATTTATAAGTTTTTTTAAATTTTAAAACCAATGCTCCAAAACGTTACATGGCCACAATGTCATCTTGCTACTTGTTGTAGGCAAGAAAGGGGGCCGTGCTCGGGTGGAAGTAGCTTTGTTTCCTCTATTTACTAGTAAAACTAAAAACGTTGTCGCTCGTCGTTGCAACCGGACTTGACGGACGGATTTGTGTAAAATGTGTCGTAAAAAGCGGCTGGTCATTAAAATCGGAGTCGTAATAAACGGATTTACTTTCATACTATCACATATGAAAACCAAATAAATACCTGTGCTTACGTCGTTGTAAGAGGTTGAACGTTAGGTCTATGCGGAGTCGTAATATACTAACCGGACTCTACTGTATAAAATGTATATTTGAGTGGACTCGGGACAAATTTTTAAAATAAAATCATTACAGATAATAATGTCGTCAATGAAAAGTAATGAATAATTTTTTATTATTACAAAACATTAAATAATTACGTATTTTTGACCCTTTTTATGCCTAATTTACCATATTTTGAGAAATATAGTTTCGATTATTAACCGGTTAGAAACCATAAAAACCGGTTTTTAACCGAGGCCAAAAAGTCTCGGTTAGCCGGTTTTTCGGTTAACCGGCTAACCGGTTTGCATACCCTATTGGCAATTATTAATCAGAACAATCATATAAATAAAATTACATTTCCAATACCTATACGTCATGTTAATGTCATGTCATTACGTTTTAATAGCAAATACAATTTACTAATAATTTCAAATGATGATCATCTGACAGAATTTCCTGTCAAAAAAATAATATCTCATTTCGTTGAGATAAATAAAGAGATGATTTTTGCGTTTAGTTTTTATATCGTGAACACTCCACAAGCATAAATGTCAATACTTTATCAAATTTCATTGTGGCAACTTGGGCCTGAAACTTGATAGTCAGATTTTCTCTTCTCGTAATAAGCTAGCCCTGGTTGAATTATATTTCCAAAAGTTTTCATTGTAAGAGATGTGGCTGATGTTATTCGTCATTGTTTACGCCAAAATTCTCACCGCGAAGGAGCTGGTCAGTATTACTTTATAGGTTTACTAGATTTTTCCCGCGGCATCGCTCGCGTTAGAAAGAGACAAAAAAAGTAGCCTATGTCACTCTCCGTCCCTTCAACTATCTCCACTTAAAAAATCACGGCAAATCGTGGCTCCGTTTTGACACACATATATCTTTTATAGATCTAGAAAAGGCATTTGACAAAGTAAACTGGAAGAAAATGATGGAAATATTAAAGGAAGCTGGGTTAGATTACAAAGACAGAAGAATTATTTACGAACTCTACAAAAACCAAGAAACCGTAATTAAAGTTGGAGAAGAGTCAGAAAGGGCACACATTAGGCAAGGTGTTAGACAAGGCTGTCCACTTTCTCCACTTATTTTCAATATCTTAGTAGAGTGTGCCGTAAAAATGTTAATAGAATCCGGAAAAGGGGGGGTAAAATTTAATGGGAATAATATTCAGTTTATTCGTTTTGCTGACGATATTGCAGCAATGGCAGACTCAACAACACAGTTACAGGAATTAGTTACAGTGATGGATAGAGTTCAATAACTTTGGATTGAAAATAAATGCCAGTAAAATCAAAATATTAGTCACATCAAAAAAGCCACGTTTAAATCATATATCAATAGTAATTAACAATAACACTGTAGAACAAGTTCGTAAGTTTAAATACCTGGGTAGCATAATCACCAATAACTCCAGATGTACTCAAGACATCACTGCACGAATAGCCATGGCAAAGAAAACATTTAATGAAAAAAAATACCTGTTTAAAGCCAGAATAAATACAACCATCAAGAAAAAGTTAATAAAATTGTACATCTGGAGCATAGCATTATACGGCAGCGCAACGTGGACGATGCTGCAACTAGACAGAAAACGCAGTGAAGCTTTTGAAATGTGGTGCTGGCGGTGGATGGAGAAAATAAATTGGACAGAGAAAGTGACAAACGAAGAAGTCTTAAAAAGAGTGAAAGAAAAGAGGTGTATTTTAAGAACTGTTGAATGCAGAAGAGGAAATATGTTGGGACACCTGTTACGACACGACGAATTCATCAAGATCATCATAGAAGGGAAAGTAGAAGGAAGAAGAAAGAGGGGAAAGCCAAGGAGTGAAAGGAGGAGGAGAAAAAGTGAATGTCGTGTCGTATCAGGCTGTCAAAGAAAAAGCCCAGGAAAGATATTATAGCTGGAGATTGCTTCACCGACAAGAGCCCAGCTCTTAAATTTATGATGATAATTTTCGTACAACACTTTACTAGTACAATAACTTTTTTGCTTGGTTTGATTTATATTTAAGTTTACTACATAGGCATAATCTTATTTAATTTTAAAACTCCATTTGTTCATAGACATACTACGTGGACTTTGAGCGCCCAAATATTACGTACTTCAATCGTAAATATTTCGATTTTTTAAACGTCTCAGCTCTGAGATACAGCCGCCGAGATCCCATCCACTACATAAATGTTCATGGGACAACGTGTGCTGTCATAGGAAATGACATTCAAGTGAGTTAATTTAGTTAAGTTCTTTATTTCTATTGTTTTTTAGTAAACTCTTTGAGAAACTTCATCCCCTTAATATATGTGCCTGTGCCGGAAGTGCGCGTGGCGAGGATTTTTTTTTATAAATAAATATTATAGGACATTCTTACACAGATTGACTTACCATTTTGAATATTACATATAAGTAAACTCATTTCTGTTTCGTTTTGTTCAAAATATTGATTATTCACAAAACTGACTTAAGTTCCTACTAAAAAGGAGGCGCTTAAGCCCTTCTTGTAGTGTACGGAACCCTTATAACGCGAGAAGAACTCGCACTTGGCCGGTTTTTTTAGTAAACATTTACCTACATTGACTGAGTACCATGGTATAGCTTGCATGGATGGCTTGTATTGCAGGTACTCAGACAACGATATATATACTCCACGAACATTTGCCAACAAGATCGGCTACGTCAGCCATTGGCGAGCACACCTGAGACAGCAACGGACTTGAAAGCAGTCGCCGTGGCCGTATCGGCCGTGGAGTCATTATTATTATTATTATATATACTCGTAATATACAAATACTTATATACATAAAAAACATCCATGACTCAGGAACAAATATCTGTGCTCATCACACAAATGCCCTTACCGGGATTCGAACCCGGGACCGCGGCGTAGCAGGCAGGGTCACTACACGCTAGGCCAGACCGGTCGTCATGCCACAATGCTGTACTGTAGTGAAATAGTCCACTGGGTGAGGGATATTCGTATGTAAATGAGACTAGTCCATCCTCATTCTCGTTAGTTTATTGTGGAAACACGGGTTTTCTTAAAGTTAACCTAATCAACATTAATGATAATATCTCTAGGACTTACTATTTATATTTACAGCATATTCAAAAAAGAAGTGTACACTAGTGAACAAGTTTCTAGTGGGTCGGCAACGCGCATGTGACACCCCTTCACTGAGAGAAATTTGCATTGTGAATTTAACAAGTTCGACTTGTTGCGGTTTATCCGTTTGAATCAGCCAAACGTATGTTTAAAACAATATGTGTCAGGTTGTTTTTAAAAAAATATTTAATCGTTTTATAAATGTTGATTCAAATATATTGCCGATTCAAATGACAAGTAGCTTGTTGTTTGAACCAAAGAGCACGTAGGCGCTATTTTAACCAAAAAACTTGTTGAACGAACATGAAAACTGGTTGTATTTTCTCTCAGTGTTGAGTTGCATGAGCCCATAGATTACGGTTACCGCTTTCCATCAGGCGTACCGTATACCTATTTGCCACCGACGTGGTATTAAAAAAATGTGTATTGTAAAAAGTTACAACAGACTACATAGTTTATAAGTTAAAAAAAAAAAAAAAAAAAGTTCATAAGGTATTTCTGATTACAGGTAGATGTGTATGTCCACGAGTTTCTGAGCAACGAGTATCGTCCTAGCATGGTGGAAATACATTTCCGGCTATGCGAGGGCTTTGCCCCAACCAAGTATCACATGCTTATGCCTTTCTATTTGAAATACTTTCATAACGCCTCTATGTGTCCTTTTCAAAAGGTCAGTTTAGATATTATTAGTTATCTTTACAATTACAATCGTAAGCTAACATCTAAAACAAAACCGGCCAAGTCAGTCACAGTATTTTTTTTTTACATTTTCCTTCAAATTATTTTTTTTTCCACGACAAAAAAAATATAAAAAATAGTTTTCATATGTACAATTTGAGCTCTTTCTAACGATACCCCACTTGACCTAGTAACTTGACATTTATAGTTTGCCCCCCTTTCATGTTTGCCATTTTCTATAATTAATATTAATACATTTAAAAAGATTATACCTTCAATGTGTAGAGGTTAACAATGTTCATAACTATTCCAAATTTCAAGTCGATAGCATAAGTAGTTCTCGAGATATTTAGCAATAACTGACAGACGGACAGAGCGGCGCCATAAGGGTTCCTTTTGTACCTTTTTGGTACGGAACCCTAAAAACATGAAGTAATTGTACTTGTCGCGATATCTGATAACTAAGCCAATAATATGACGATGATGCTGTTGCTACAAATACGTGCGAAACGGGTAACCAGAGCACTTTTTTTTGGGACACCTTACACAGATCAACTTAGCCCCAAACTAAGCAAAGCTTGTACTATGGGTGCTAAGCGACGAATTTTTCCGTCAAGCAGAGAACAAATAAAAGTAGAGTCTGCTTTTTGAGTACAAATCCCTTCAATAAAATGCTGAATATTATGGATCAATATCTTAGTAGTTCTTATACTATATGTCATTATTTAACACCAAATGTTGGGATATTAACACTTCTGAAAAATCTAAATGATAAGTTAAGAACATTTACTATGAGTGATTTCTGTATAATATTTGTTGGGGAAGAGGACTTTAAAAAATCCCAAAAATATACTAACCTTGTGTCTAGTATCAAACAATGTTTAGAACATATCTGCCATACAAATATTATAATATGTGCACCTACTTTTAATTATGGATATTATTCTAATGTGTTTAACAAAAGGGTTGAAATCTTTAATGATTTATTGTATCGAGATGTAAATAGATCAGAGTATGCATACCTTCTAGACAGTAACTACAACTTATCATATAATTATACTATGTTTGAAAAAATGTCTGGACGCGTAAATAATAGAGGAATGCGTACCATTTTTCATGATTTAAGTATAATGATGTCATCAATCCTAGAAAGTCAAATTAGCTACACCACTACACCAAACAAAAATGAGACTGATTTTTTAGACAAACTAAACACTCCGGTTTTTTCCCAAGAAACACCCCTTTCACCAAACAAAATACCTTCGGAGTCTTGCATCAAAACATAGCCGGAATTTTAAATAAATTAGAAAATTTAGAATTAACTATTTCAGAGTTTCGAGATAAAAAAATAAAAATAGATGTTTTATGCTTATCAGAAACTTTTATTCAAGCTGGCCACGAAAGCAATATACAATTATTAAACTTTAAGCTTGCTAGCCATTTTTCTAGGAAAAATACTAAAAGGGGTGGTGTTTGTATACTAACTCTCCCCCTGGATTGATTTCGAAGAGCTTAACCTAAATAGATTTGCCTTAGAGAACGATTTTGAATGTTGTGGGATTGAAATTAAATCCAAAAACAGTGTCATAGTATGCTTATATCGTATCCCAAAATCAAATGAACTAATATTTATGCAACACCTAGACAATTTTCTAACATTTATTACACAAAAGTTTAGACATAAAAACATCATTATTTGTGGAGATTTAAATATAAATATTCTCCAATCCACTCCAACTTCAAAATCTTATAACGAGTTGCTTGCCAATTATAATTTGGCCCACCACATAACGAAAGCCACTCGAGTTTCAAGTACATCCCAAACTTGTATAGATCACATTGTCTCTAATATACCTGAAGTGAAGGGGCAGATTTTTGAGTTAGGTCTGTCTGATCATAGCGCTCAGTCTATACACGTACACCTTAATAAAACGAATACCTACTATAAAAAAATGTACATATTTAAAAGAGACTACAGCGAGGAAAATTTATTAAAATTTATCCACTGCATGGAAAAAATACCCTATGATGATGTTTACAATGAAACTAATACTGACAGTGCTTTTAATGCATTTTTTGAACTTATGACCATGTTTCACTCACTCTGTTTCCCTAAGATTAAAGTTTCAGTCTCAATCAAACCTCAAAGAGCTAAATGGATATCAAAAAGCCTCAAATCGTGCACAAAACGCAAACGGCAATTATACCTTCAAGCACGCTTATTTCCTAGTATTGATAATAAATTAAAATATAAACGTTATGCGAAAATACTACGACGGTGCATACATTCTGCCCAAAAACTGAGTAATCACCGCTATATCTATAAATCTAAAAATGCATGTAGAGCCACATGGGATATTATAAGTAAAAAGGTCGGTAACTCCAGGCAATCCAATCAAATAAAAAAAATATTAAACAATGGTCAAATAATTACTAACCCAAATGACATAGCAACGATATTTAATGATTATTATATAAATGTATCAAATAAATTCCACCCAAACTACAGTTCATACCTTCAGGGCCTTAGCCGTTATGACAACACTATGTTTTGTAATCCCACTACACCAGTAGAAGTACATAAAATTATTATGAAGCTGAAAAATACTTCCTCAGCGGGCTACGATGAAATTAACTCGAAAATACTCAAATCATGCTCTAAATCAATATGTAGCCCATTGTCATATGTCATAAATCTTTCAATAAGTCAAGGTTTATTTCCAAGTGAACTTAAAAAGTCCGTTATTAAACCGCTATACAAGAAAGGTAAAAAAACAGAAGTATGTAACTATAGACCGATTGCTCTAATACCAGTCCTTTCAAAGATCTTTGAAAAAGTAATATTTGAAAGACTTACCAATTTCGCTAATAAGTACAGTCTACTTACTGACAATCAGCATGGTTTTAGAAAACACAAATCAACTTCAACTGCTGCATTTTCTTTGTTACAACAAGTAATACATCATGTAGATCAAGGTCAATCTGTAAGCGTTCTTTTTCTCGATATGTCAAAAGCATTTGACCTGGTTTGCCATAAGAGGCTTCTAGACAAATTAGAGATTTATGGTGTGAGAGGTAATATTCATTGCTGGATCAAATCTTACCTAAGTGGAAGAGCTCAATGTACAGAAATAATTAAAGAAGAAGAAAATACTATAGTAAACTATACATCAAGTTACAAATTAAATAACTTCGGGGTCCCTCAAGGTAGCGTCTTAGGGCCGTTGCTATTCTCTTTATATATAAATGACCTCCCACAATTCATTGAGTATCCATCTGTTTTGTTCGCTGACGACACATCGATTATAATACCGTGCCTGGATGATCAGACATACGAGCAAGAGATAAGGCAAACCTTACACAACACTATACAATGGCTAGAAAACAACAACTTGTCCATAAATATTGTTAAAACTAAGCATGTACAATATCTTACGAGGAAGAGCAAACCCAAAGATCTTAATGTTACATACAACGGAGAACAAGTTGATTTAGATCACAGCGTAAAGTTTCTAGGCATACATTTAGACGAGCATTGTAACTTTAACATTCATGTTGAAAATGTCTGTAAAAAATTGAATAAATTTATTTTTCCACTCCGAAAGTTACGAGAATCGGTATCGCGTGAGGCTGCCCTTGTAGCATACCATGGCTACGTAATGTCTGTTCTCCGATATGGACTTACCATATGGGGTAACTCCCCAGATATTCAAAAAGCTTTTGTTAAACAAAAAAAATGTATCAGAGCTATATTTTCACTTAAGCCACTTGACTCTTGTAAACCCATATTCGAACATCACAAACTTTTGTCTTTGCCTTCGTTATATATATACGAAACAGCTGTATTTGTGCACAGCAATCAAAATTATTTTAATAAAAACTATGAGGTTATAACCTACAACGACCGGATATCCAGACAAAAAGACCTATTGAGTGTACCTAAAGCCCGCTTGAAACAAACAATGCTTAGTCCATATTTTATGTGTGTAAAAATATATAATAAGCTTCCTATGAACATAAAAAATCTACATCTCAATCAGTTCAAAACTGCTCTGTATAACTGGTTATGCGATCACAATATTTATTCCATTAATGAATTTTTAAATCTTTAATGTAATTATTAATAATAATTATGCATGTTTGGCTAAAACTTGTAAATAGGCTAGGTCTTTGTATTTGGTGGACTGATTAACATCAATCCGCCAGAAATACATAAAATTTGCATGCTTGTTTAAGTAGAATATGGAGAACATGTCATTATATTATACCAACCCTATGTAACCCGTATTCCGCAAATAAATTCATTTCATTTCATTTCATTTCATTTCATTTCATTTCATTTCATTTCATTTCATTTCATTTCATTTCATATACATACTTAAATAGATAAATACATACTTATATACATAGAAAACATCCACGACTCAGGAACAAATATCTGTGCTCATCACACAAATAAATGCCCTTACCGGGATTCGAACCCAGGACCGCGGCTTAGCAGGCAGGGTCACTACCGACAGTACCGACTGAGCCAGACCGGTCGTCAAACAACGTCAACATTACACTGATCAAGTTTCCGTCTTAGCAATTAAAAGGGGTTGTGAAACTAAATTGTGTATGTTATTAAAGTGACAGGTTGCTAACTTGCTACTATTAGCAATTTACTAGTTCACCGCCGACACCACAACTGAATCCATAGGTATCCCACAGTAAATTTCATTGAAACGAGAGAAAAAATACAACTTGATATTTAGAATTTAGGAACTCAAGGTTCTAGTAATAAAATAATGGTTTGATAATAATTCTTTTTTTTTTTAAATAATAAAACGACCGTGAGACACTGACATATTAAACATGTAAAATCGGGTAACTCACGTTAAATCGTCGAAGGTCGCTCGACATGTTTCATGTTTGTTGTGACATAATCGGCATCGCACGAGCTCAATGAAAATGCTCCTCGTTACGGAGAGAAACATGTCGAGCGACCTTCGACCTTCGAGTTACCCGATTTTACATGTTTAATAAGGTTTTTTTTTCAGGGAGAGTACCATTTTGTGAACGTGTCTATTCCAAACCATGCCCGTCTTAAAAACCTTCCCTTTCCGTAAGGGTCGCCTGATCTACAAGTTCACAAGAAGGAAAGAGCGTGTGCTGGACGGATACGTGGATGCGGTTATTAAACATAGGTATTTGTAAAGAAATATGTTCAACAGGCAATAAAATACGTCAATTTTACACAAAATTCGTCTTTTTTAATTCGTGAATCCTTTGTACCACACGATGGCAAACAAGCATACGGCCTGCGTGATAGTAAGCAGCAGGTCAACTGCATTGTTGCAACAGAATGAACCTGCTCGACTTGTCAACAATTTTTTTTTTTAATTGAAGTATAACATCATGACATATGAGAGTCAGAAGAATGTAATGGAACAAAGAAGAAATGCCAAATTCAAATTCCATATCTCTCTATGAAGTATGCGGTAGGAACAATATTACTTTTGGTAGGTAAGGCTCTAAATGCAAGTAAAAAAATAATAAATAAAACAGGTTCAAGAATGCTACCCAGGGAAACACCAAACCTTCCTGATAGGAGAATGTTTTGATCTGGTTCATAGTCACAAGGTCATTTGTGTAGTTTATTTACTTGTGGGTATTATTTTGGTTTATTTTTGACCTTTATTGTACTTCTGTTCGTTTGTCTATCTTACCTACTATAACGTTCCTCTCGTCTAATTTAAGGTTAGCTGGAAGAGATCCCTTATAGGGATAAGTTCGCCTTTGTGCCTCTGTATTTGTAAAGAAATATGTTCAACAGGCAATAAAATACGTCAATTTTACACAAAATTCGTCTTTTTTAATTCGTGAATCCTTTGTACCACACGATGGCAAACAAGCATACGGCCTGCGTGATAGTAAGCAGCAGGTCAACTGCATTGTTGCAACAGAATGTCTGAATACAAATTTATGAACCTGCTCGACTTGTCAACAAATTTTTTTTAATTGAAGTACAACATCATGACATATAAGAGTCAGAACAATGTAATGGAACAAAGAAGAAAGGCCAAATTCAAATCCCATATCTCTCTATGAAGTATGCGGTAGGAACAATATAACTTTTGGTGGGTAAGGCTCTAAAATAATAAATAAAACAGGTTCAAGAATGCTACCCAGGGAAACACCAAACCTTCCTGATAGGAGAATGTTTTGATCTGGTTCATAGTCACAAGGTCATTTATGTAGTTTATTTACTTGTGGGTATTATTTTGGTTTATTTTTGACCTTTATTGTACTTCTGTTCGTTTGTCTATCTTACCTACTTTAACGTTCCTCTCGTCTAATTTAAGGTTAGCTGGAAGAGATCCCTTATAGGGATAAGTTCGCCTTTGTGCCTCTGTTCCTGTTAACTGTATATGAATCTGTTGTACACAATAAATTTATTACTACTAATACTACAAGGTCTTGTCTGATTGGTGCTCCAAAACAATTTTGAAAATTTAGCAACATTCCTTAAAGGGATAGGGGACAGAGTGCATCAAATGCGTTGACTTGTTAGTATAGTTAGGTAACTTTGTTTCTAAATGACATTTAAATTAGCGGGTTTCAGAGGGGTATCCGTTTTAGGTGGCTGACGGGTGAACCAAACATGACGCAGAGATTCACAAAAAAAAGATGCTATTTAGAACTATTGCCCCACAAAAGAGCTGCCGGATTTGGATGAGCTAAATTTATGGAATTGTTATTTTATGAATGAAAGACGTAAAATATAACACTTTTACCATGAACATCCTTCGTATATAACTTTCAAAGATGTTCGAACACTAATTGCAGTAGGCACATCCGACCAAAAAGAGTGGGATGCCCTGGTTGGTCTGAAGCACTCAAAGCTCTTTATGCAGAGGGTAGACTCTGGATGGAGCAAAAAGCTAGGGAAGCTAGGCAAAAGACAACTCCAAATTATAACGGGGGTGTTCACAGGCCATTACGGGGTCAAAGGAATTTTGGCCAAGATGGGACACGCCGACAACACTGATTGTCGCATGTGTGGCGAAGAGGAAGAGACCGTCAGACATTTAATGTGTGAATGTCACGCCCTCGCCAGACAAAGAATGAAGAACTTTGGAGCAGGCTACCTGGCACCGAAGGACTTCAGAGAGCTATCCATGAGCCTCATCATCCGATACGTGGAGATGGTCGAGAAGCTCCTGAATAGCTGAAGGATCTTAGGATCGTAGGGGGTAATTGCACAAAAGATCCCGATGGGTCGAAGTGTATCCGTAAGGGCCCCCGCAGATTTAAGATAAGATAAGATAAGGCACATCCGATGTACATTTGCTCAACAATAATTGTGACCTAAAAATAAATAATTTATTTTTAGCTGACTTTGATAACGGTCATTTCTCTTTTTTAGGCTTATTATTTTAGGCTTTTTCACCAAGTACAAATTAATATCTCGTTTGTTGATACTAATGCAAAATAAATTTAAAAACACTTATTTTTTCGGGTGCACTTTTGATGTATGCAGATTATACAAAATACATTTATTGTCCAACCATAAATTATACATGCTGTGTATGGAAAAAAGTTAAGAACACGAAGATAATATTTTATGTCCAAAAATAGTGTAGTAAATTTTGGTGGTATATGAAATAAAAGATGTTGATAATATTATTAGGTTGTTTCATAATTATCCCACTCCAAAAATTTCTTGCTATTTCCAGTATTGTCTGGAATATTCTAGAATAAATCTGGTATATAGCAGAATGTTCTCGAATCTTTCACGTCGGGTATATAAGCGCGGGCTTGTCACAGGGATTAAAATTTTGTTAAATTCGATTTATTTATACGAACACAAATTGGGAACCAGTTCAAGGGAAACAGCAAATAAGATTAATAGTGCTTTTGGCCCAAACACTACTACCGATCGCACATTACGAAATTGGTTCCAGCGCTTTGATGAAGGAGACACAAGTCTAAAAGACATTCCTCATACTGGTCGCCCCGTCACTTTTAACGAAGTGGCATTGCGTCGCGAGCTTGAGTTGCATCCGGATTCCACCACCAGAGATTTAGACAAGACTCTAAATATCACTACAGTACCATAGATCGCCATCGACAATCCATGGGTTACCGTAGAGTTTTGTCAAGATGGACGCATCATGATTTGACCGATGCCCAACGTGAAGTACGTGTTAGCATTTGTGAAAGTCTGCTGATGCGTCCCCAAAAAAAGAACTTCTTGAAATCGGGGGTGCGGTGTGCTGATGACGGGAGGACTTACGGAACTAACTTGTTCCGTTTATTGTCCTTTGAGTCGTCGGCAACCCGAACCCTCCTTAGAACTTGTACACTCCTTTTTGCTGTGTACTTAACACAGCAAAAGGGAATGTACAAGTTTCTAATGGGGTGGCAACGCGCATGTGACACTGTTTGAGTTGCAGGCGTCCATAGGTTACGGTGACCGCTTTACATCAGGCGGGCCGTATACTTGTTTGCCACCGACGTAGTATAAAAAAAAATCGATCATCACTGGAGACGAATCCTGGATCTTGTACGAGAACGTCACACGAAAAGCCTTTTGGATACATGCCGATAAACGGCCACCAACACAGCCGAAAAGCAGTACACATGGTCGGAAATTTCTCCTGTCAGTCTTCTGGGATTCGCAAGGAATGTTGTTTTGGGAGTTACTGGAGGATAACCAGACTATTGACGCCGAAGTCTACGTGAATTAACTAAAGCAGTTAGCGAACGCTGTTAAAGAAAAACGGCCAAAACGTCTTGAAGTGTCATTGCTTCATGATAATGCAAGACCACATGTTGCGAAGAGGACCCGTAAATTTCTAGAGGAGCTCGGTTGGACAACGATACCTCACCCACCTTATAGCCCTGATTTGGCACCTTCCGACTATCACATTTTCCGGGCTTTAAAACAGCATCTTCGTAAAAGAAATTCGAAAATTCCGGTGACCTAAAAAATCACCTTGCTAATTGTTTTGCCTCTCAGCCACTTTCTTTCTGGGCTAAGGATATTGAAACTTTGCCTAGCAGATGGCTTCATGTTCTAGGTAATAATGGTGATTATATTGTCGATTAATTGTTTCAATAAATAGATATTACAAAATAATTTAGTCACATTTCGAAGTGGGAAAATAATTATGCAACAACCTAATACTAGTTGTCGTTCACGCCGCAATGCTCAGCGCTAAAGAACTGGTAAGTAATTTGGAATTAGTTCGTTTTTCTATACCTTTTTAAGAAGGAATTTAATTTCTGTTGACAAAGATCGCCTTGAAATCTGAAGAATATCAGCTCCTTTCCATTTTTAGGGTTCCGTAGTCACCTAGGAACCCTTATAGTTTCGCCATGTCTGTCTGTCCGTCCGTCCGTCCGTCCGTCCGTCCGTCCGTCCGTCCGTCCGTCCGTCCGTCCGTCCGTCCGTCCGTCCTTCCGTCCGTCCGTCCGCGGATAATCTCAGTAACCGTTAGCACTAGAAAGCTGAAATTTGGTACCAATATGTATATCAATCACGCCAACAAAGTGCAAAAATAAAAAATGGGAAAAAATGTTTTATTAGGGTACCCCCCCTACATGCAAAGTGGGGGCTGATATTTTCTTTCATTCCAACCCCAACTTGTGATATATTGTTGGATAGGTATTTAAAAATGAATAAGGGTTTACTAAGATCGTTTTTTGATAATATTAATATTTTCGTAAATAATCGCTCCTAAAGGAAAAAAAAGTGCGTCCCCCCCTCTAACTTTTGAACCATATGTTTAACAAATATGAAACAAATCACAAAAGTAGAACTTTATAAAGACTTTCTAGGAAAATTGTTTTGAACTTTATAGGTTCAGTACTTTTTGAGAAAAATACGGAAAACTACGGAACCCTACACTGAGCGTGGCCCGACACGCTCTTTTTTTATTAAACAAAAAGGTTTTAACTTATTTCAAATTGATCGTTATCTTTTTCAGATACACTACATTGACTTCGAGCATCCTAATATAACGTACTGGAACCCTAAATACTACACTTACCGTGACAGCTCATAAGGTACAGCCGCCAAGACCCCATCCACTATCTTAACATTCATGGTAGAACTTTGACAGTCTTTGGAAACGAAGTGAAAGTAAGTATTTGATAATTCTGGATTAAATAAAAATATATATCGACGAAAATCACAGACCACCTCCTAGGTTCTCTGTGACGAAAATAGATCAGTAGTAGTAGTAGTAGTAGTAGTAGTAGTAGTAGTAGTAGTTTACCTACTTTTGAACCTTTATTCCAGTATCATTTCCAAACATCTCTATTCTCTATGCCGAACTTACCGCTTCTCAGGACGTTCCCTTTTCACAAAGGACGCATGTACATTACCTTGACGCACACCAGGGAAAAGATATTTGAAGGATACATTGATGCAGCAATCAAACACAGATTTGCATAAAATTTCTTCTAGTGAAAGACGTGTCTTTTCAGAAAAAAACCTCTAGTTCATCACTGAAACGTATGCCAGGCAAAATATATGCGAAGGTTACAGCGACGCAGTCATTAAACAGAAGTTTCTGTGAAATTCCTTCATTGCTAGAAAAAAAAACAAATGTTTTTGTACATTACATATCAAAACCCAAAAAGCTTTGTTTAAATTTCTAATAAATTTGGTATTTACTTTATCATTCAAACCAGGAGAACGAAACATTTGGGTTATGGCGTAAAATGCAAATCAGCCAGGGCTTAATTAAATCAATAACATCGTTGCCCCGAATTCTGCGGGGTATGACACCAGAATTACTCCAAATTAAATGAATTGATATAATAAATGGGTTGGAAAGCCTCTGAAATATCCTTGAAATATTTCAAACGTAGCCAATTTCCTAAAATGGTGAAAGTGTTTTTTAAATTGATAATACGTTCCAACGTTTCAAATTTTAAGTAAGTATACATCTTTACCTTTTCTAAAAATTCATTATAATCGAAGTACCTATTATATAAACCTAAGTAACTTAGTGAATTTTTTAAAATACATTTTATGAATAAGGTACCTACTGAAAAACATGGTTGTTGAAGTTCGGACTGTAGTTACAGAAAAAATACCCTTTCCACCTAAACATTTCTTCACCTGCTCATATTATTTAATCGTTAGACTAGCGGGCGTAGCACACTAGTTGGATAAACTTTATCGCATCGCATCGGTGCGTCCCTATCGCACTTACAAACAGTGCGAAAAGGACGGCCTGACGTTGTATCGTTTATCACGTGACCGTGTTTGCCTGCTAGGTATGGCAAATGCCGATAGATATGTGAGTGGTGTTTGGTACACTCGTTGTGAACCCATCTCTGAAGTCATGACTGACTCATGTATGAAGTCATCTGAAATAGGCATTTGAGCATGTGATTGGTTTAACGATCGACTAATTCGGCTACCGCCCGGTGATTGGATCACTGCACCCGATACCGCAAAATTCAAGGCGTTTATTGGTACAAAATTTAACAGCCATATCTTTATGTCTCTATCTGTTAAGTTATTTAGGTACTTAATTATGAAAGACATTGTGTTTTTAAACAGTAGCATAATTGAATAAATATTCGCAACTATGGGAACAAATCAAATTACTTTTAAGGGATCATCCATTAATTACGTCACACATTAAGGGGGAGGGAGGGGGTCGACGAAGTGTGACAATGTGTGACAAGGGGGAGGGAGGTGTCCTAAATTTTGTGACGTCACATTTCAAAATCTATCATAATCTAAGGGTTAAAACACGAACTTTAAACTGTTACTTTATGAAAACCTCATAAACATATACAAATACAGGATGTTCGGTAACCGGATGAAAAGCCATTCGTTTTATACATATTTGTCATTCGTTTTTGAAGTACCTATCAAGAGAGCCTTTATCTGCTGGTGTGGTGAAGAATAATTTAAGTACATAAATGGAAATAAGATTGATTTCAAACCGCCGTTTTCATTCAATAATTTCTACGTGTAAATTTGCAAAATATGTGACGTCACACTAGGGAGGAGGGAGTCTAACAAATGTGACTAGCTGTGACAAGGAGGGGGGGAGGGGTCAAAAATCATGTTTTTTAGTGTGACGTAATTTATGGATGATCCCTAACAAGCATTTTGACTTGTGTTTTTTAAGTAGTCACACTACTATAGGTATTATTTAAAAATCGAAATAAGATTAAGTATAATAAGAAACGTAAATCTAAAGACGCCTGTTCGAATCTGGCCTTCACCACTGGTGGTGTCCCGTGTCCGTCATTATTTTCTTTAATATATGACATTTTATTTCGATTTTTGAAGTGTCGGTGACCTGGAACACATTTTTCTTTGAATTTAAGGCGTACGAGGCGTTACGAAGCGCCAAAAAATAGAACATCTTAAATTTCTCTCCAATCAAAACATAAAATTAACAATACAATTTGCTTAGAGAATAAGGAGAAATTAGGAATTCTTTAGGGAATCCTTACTTACAAATAACTCAGGGAATAGTAATTTAAGGCCGATAGAACAGCTCCATTACTTCTACCCAATTTGGTCCTCGCACTAATGGTTTTGAAGTAATTGACCGAAAGCGGTGCAAAGAACACAATGTTACCGAATATACAATGGATTGTAAACAAAAGGTTACCAACCCCTGCCTTTGGACAAGATAAATGACTCGTGTAACAACTGGAAACTAATATAAGGTACAGCGGGGCAAATCTCGACTGGGGGACAATTATAACTGATCCACTTTTTCCATTATTACACTATGATGTTGAGTTCTACATGTATCCACTGAACACGTCTACCATATATAACCGGTGGACACTCTATTTGATAATGCAAACATTATAAAACATGGAAAAAACGGACCAGTTACATTTGCCCCCCAGTCGAGATTTGCCCCGCTGTATCTTACGCCTGATGTTTACAGCTAAGTTCACTGGATATATGTATAACCCCTGATAGGGACTCAATTTAAAAACCATTAAACATTCTGTTTTGTTGTACAGTATTTTAGACTACCTACGATAGCAATGAGGCCTAGGTATAGATATGATATAACCTATCAATTTTCTATATTAATGCGACAGTGAGACAAGCATAATCACGCAGATTTGCCTATGGAACGAATTAAATATCTACAGAAATGTTTTATAGTCAAAGTTAAAATGTCTATTTTTAAATTGATGCCATACGACTTAATAAAGTATGTTTGTTAGTTACAGTTAAACTTCTTTTAGCCGCTGCCAAGTTATCAGACCACCAATCGCTAAGTTGTAGGAGTTTTAAGGAAAGTTCGTGTCCGATGCGTAGCTGTTATCTCGGTCAGAGCCGCTTTGAAGGACTGGCGTTGGCCACGCGAGTATTTCTTTTACAAACAGAAATTGTTTCTTCGAGTAATGTAGATCCAGAATAGGTCCTTAGGGCCCCCCACGATGCGGTCGGCGCGACGGCGACGTGGCGTCTTTTTCCATACAGTAGGCCCGACGCGGCGTCGGGCTTTGCTATACAGTTGGCCCGACGCTACGCTCGCGAGACGCTAGATGCGGAGGGCTGAATCATAAGGCTCTTGTGATGCAATTCATGCAATGGACCTACGTAATGGTGAAGATGTAAATAATGTCATATTTTCTGCGAATATAAATAAATAAATAAATAAATATTGGGGACATCTTACACAGATCAACTTAGCCCCAAACTAAGGTTGCTTAGTTGTTGTACTATGGGTGCTAAGCGACGATATACATACTTAAATAGATAAATACATACTTATATACATAGAAAACATCCATGACTCAGGAACAAATATCAGTGCTCATCACAGAAATAAATGCCCTTACCGGGATTCGAACCCAGGACCGCCGCTCAGCAGGCAGGGTCACTACCGACTGAGCCCGACCGGTCGTCAATACTTGTAGATATGATATTGTCAATACTTGTAGTAAGGCAACTGTAGGTATACGCCGAGCTATATTCATGTCTACATTGCACCCACACCGATTTCTATTCATACCGTAATGTCATAATACGAGACGTCGATAACTTTTAAAGGTCGCCGTCCTGAATATAATGCCTCAAGTAGCTTCCACCCTATTCCTTAGGGGATAATGTCGGGTTTCGATGGCGGGTGTCGGGTAACGACAGAGGGGCGTATAGCTATATGAATATTGGAAATATTTGTTATTAAATGTAATTGCAAATAGTGCGATATCTAGGCCATTTTGAACGAAGAAGCAACTTTTCGTATACGTACTGAGAACAATTTAGAGGGCATAGGTCAAAGGAATAAGATACCTACATATCAATTATTATTGATGCCTATAGTTGTATTGGGCATTTTCCGCAAGTCAACAACCATTGTGCCTATTTTGGGTGAAAGACGATGTGGCACTTCCTCTAACCACCCTACCTCCTCCTCCTCCTCTACAAAAACTAGCAGTGTTTTCAGGTTGCGAAATACCTCTTTTAGTGTGTTCGGCGTGGTTCTCTTATTTATCGCCGAAAATTGTATGGCCGAATAACTTCCCAACTCATGTCTCGCCGAATTTCATTCCGCCGAATATTCTTATCATAATGTTTTTTTTTATTTGCCAACTTAACATTTGCCAAATTAACGTTTGTTTTTAAAAGGTCTTATTTTAAGAACCAAACTTTCATGTTGCCGAATGTTTTGCTTGGCGTAATATACAACTAGGTATTTATTATTATTATTATTATTATTCAATTATAGGCGAGCAGCTATTCAGCTGATGAGCCTATGTCACACAGTGTCTCATGATTTATAGTTAGCAAAGTCATGTCACTATCTTATTATTTAAAAGCCACTTGTCTAGTCTGTTTTTAAACACATTCACTGAGGGAGCAGTAACAACACTATCCGGTAAACTGTTCCAAGCCGCTACAACACGATTGGATAGGGAATGATATGCAGCTTTAGTAGTAGTAGGAGTGCGAATCAGTTTTAGGCTGTGACCTCGGGTCTCGCGGCTGGTACTTCTCATAGCGACTACTTTGTGAATGTCGGGGAGGTTGTAACAGTGGGTAACAATCTTGAAACATTCGATAAGGTCTCCTCTCGCTCTCCTGTCCTTAAGCGTGGGCAGCTTCAGTATACTTAGCCTTTGCTCGTAAGGTAGGCGTCTCAGCTGGAAAGGCATCTTGGTGGCTCTTCGCTGCACACTCTCTAAAAGGTCAATGTCTTTGACAAAGTATGGATTCCAAACTTGGAATGCATACTCAAGCAAGGGTCGTACATATGTTTTGTATATTTTCCTAAAAACTTCCACAGATATGCATTGAAAGGACCTTTTTATAACATACAGGAACGAGTTTGCCTTTTTCACTATATTGTTTATGTGCTCACCCCATTTTAAGTCGTTGGTAACTGTCACGCCAAGATCCTTTTGAGATGTCACTGCAGCAATTGGGGAGCTTCCTATCATGTATTGGACCATAGGGTTTCTTTTACCAAGGTGCAGAACGGCACACTTATTAACATTCAATTTCAATATCCACTGCGAAGTCCACGTCGTTAACCTATCCAAGTCGGCCTGCAGTTGACCAGAAGAAACATGAGGATTAGCGAAGAACTTTCCGTCGTCTGCAAAGAAGCATGACTCCGACTCTATAAGTGCTATTAAGTCAGTCACAAAAAGTCCAAACAGAGTCGGAGACAGGACACATCCCTGTGGTACTCCACTTAGCACGCCAAGTGGTTGAGACAAGCAGTCACCGACTCGCACACTGAAGGTCCTGTCTGCGAGGTATCCTTCTATCCAATTTAGCAGCTTCCCACGGATTCCAAAATGTTCCAGCTTCAAAAGTAGTCTCTTATGAGGAACCTTATCAAATGCGCGTTCAAAGTCTAGGTATATTATATCTATGGGAAGGTTATGGTCCATACTTTTGGTCCAAGCATGTACACAGGTTAAAAGGTTAGTAACCGTGGACCTTTTCCCAACGAAACCATGCTGCTTAATTGATATTAGATTTTCTCTATTGAGGAAGCCTGTTAACTCTTTATTTATAATTTTTTCCATACACTTGCAGATGATGCTTGTAAGGCTTATTGGTCTAAATTTCGATGGATCCGTCTTGTCACCATTTTTAAAAATTGGGGTCACTAGAGCATGTTTCCATTCCCCGGGAATACAGCCAGAGTTAAAGGAACAATTCATAATGTCTGCCAGTTTCGGAGATATCACAGCAGCAGCCTGCTTCAATACAATGCTTGGAAAGCTGTCCGGGCTATTTATTGTATAAAATGTATTAATATATATGAATTTACTGTACTTACACGTGTATTTCTTTAATATGAATACCAAACTACAAGAACCGTTGTTTAATAACTATATCAATGTACCCTTCGACCACTCTGTCTTCGCGGTGCAGTACAGTCGTGAACATACGGCCTTTGCGCAAGGGAAACGTTTTTAGAAGCGGCATGTTGGGCACTGATATGTTCATGAAATTGTATTCTCCCTGAAAAAAAAAACACATTGATAAATAGTCGATTGTGTCATTTTTTACATTTTCTTTTAAAATCCTTTTTTTTTCCACAACCAAAAAATATCAAAAATAGTATTGACATGTACAATTTGAGCTCTTTCTAACGATACCTTACTTGAGCTAGTAACTTGAAGTTTACAGTTTGCCCCCTTTTCATTTTGGCCATTTTCTACAATGAAAATTAATAAAAAAAAAATACCTTCAATTTGTAGAGGTTTATAATGTTCACAACTATTCCAAATTTCAAGTTGATAGCATTAGAGGTTCTCGAGATATTTAGTAATGTGACAGATGGACAGAGTCGCACCATAAGGGTTCCTTTTGTACCTTTTTGGTACGGGACCCCTAATATGGCATATGTACCTACAAACATGAACATATATTATCTGCGTTCATCTCACTGCGTTTCAGCTAAATGCGAAATGAGTGCCTTTCTTCCTTTATATAACAATATACTGTGATGTGACACTTTAGGGACCATCCACACACAGACGACGCATGTCTTGAGACGTGGAACGGACGTCAGCGCCACGCCGCCCGAATGTGATTTAAAAAACGTCTTACATTTTGTATAGGAAGGACGCGTAAGGGACGCGCAAGGGACGTCGCTTGGCGCGCGGCGCGTCGCCTGGAGCGCGCCAAGCGACGCGTCGCCTGTGGGCGCGTCTTACGTCCTTCCTATACTATTGCAATATTATATAAAAATTGATGAGCATTAGACTTTTCGTTCGTCGCGACATCTATTGACAAGAGCAGTACTGATAATTTACGCTAGTTGACGCGTAATTGACGCGTGATTGTCGCTAGATGTCACTTAACTATGCCTATACAAATAACCCGCATTTACTGATGTATCGAGTTACAACTCTTCCCTTACTTATTCCTCTATGATAGGTACTCAGAACTCAGACGAATAAAACAACTTACCTTCGGAAAAGGACACGACGAAGCATTTACGTATTGTTGGTAAATTGGCTTGAATACGTTAAATTTTGGGTTGTCAAAAGCGTCGCAAATCTTATAGTGAAACTCGATAATGCTGGGGCGGTACTCGTTGCTCAAAAACTCGTAGATGTAAGTGTTTACCTGTAATATATAAATGGTGTAATATGAGAAAACCGAATAATTTTAACAGCGTAAATCTTGGTCACATTTCAAGAGAATTAATAAAAAAAACTGTAAAATACAATCCTCATTAACCCCTTGAACGCCTAGTTCCGTATCTGTCAAAGACAATTTTAACAAATCAAAGTTTATTATTAATTCAGTCATTTCAGTGGGTAAATTTTGACAACGGCATTCCAACGGCATTCTTGCGTATTGGCGAGACAGGGCTATTTAGACTACATTTCTGCGGCGTTTCGGTGGCGTTTCGCATCGCAGAAATGCCATTCGGCTACGCCCCCTGGTTTACTTATCATTTTTTATGGGCATAAAAAGCAAATATATAAATAAAAAAGTAAACTCACTCTAAATTCATTTCCGAAGTCAGCTAATAATTTGAAATGCATGTTTACATAATGTATGGGGTCGAGTCGTTGGTACCTTTGTGCGGTGACTTTTATATCCTCCATGTATTTCGGATTGCAGTACGTTACGTTTGGATGCTCAAAATCTATGTAGTACGTCTAAAACAAATTTTATTTTATTTTATGGAAATTATATGTGTAGGTATTAACTGTCTCGTAACACCCTTGTAACGGTCATGGACATGACACCAGCTAGGCAATTATGGTGACCGTGATGGTGGTGATGTTTTATCATTTATCGCGCGACCACACTTGCCTGGCTGAGATGGTTTAAAAAAAATATTTTCAATTAAACATATTCCAGTCTCATGTCATGAGACATGAGACTGGAAAAGCTCCTTCGGAAATGGAGCGAAATATGTCGAGCGTTATATCTACTTATTAAGTGAGTAACCCGCTTAAAATATTTTTAAATAATGAGACTGAGAGTTTAGTGTTCACAACTAACAAAAGCTATAGACATGCTTTAGTTTTACATTTATTATTTTGTATTAGTTAATAACCTGTGTGGTGACGGGTTAAGAATTTCACCACCCCCTTTCTTCCCGTGGGTGTAGTAGAAGGCGACTATGGGATATGGGTTAAATTGTGGCGTAGGCGAGAGGCTGGCAACCTGTCACTGCAATGTCACAGTTTCGTTTTCTTTCAACCCCTTATTTGCCAAGAGTGGCACTGAAGCTTTAGTAGTTTCATGTGTTCTGCTTACCCCTTTATGGGATACAGGCGTGATTGTATGTATGTTGTATGTATGTAATAACCTAACCACAAAATTAAAATTTTGAAAAACCTCCGACCGCGACATACTTAATAGACCGATTTTCATGAAACATGGCTAAGAACACTCCCGACTAACTCAGCTTTCAGACAAAAAATCTAAATCGGTTCATCAGTTCGGGAGCTACGATGCCACAGACAGACACACACAGACAGACAGACAGACACGTCAAACATATAACACCCCGTCGTTTTTGCGTCGGGGTTAAAAAAAATTGCGAAATACGATCTACAACAGGAAAATTATATCACGTGCTTTCGGGCGAATTAAGGCACCCGCAGGTTATCAGTTCGTCGAACGGCAGCTTGTTGAAAATGGGTGTACCTACAGTGTACACAATGTACACATTTTACCCAAAAATATGACCCATATCATCTTCGGGATACATCACATCGAAACATCGAATGCATTTCGTACTTTATCTGGTATAGTAAGAGCGTAGTAACATTATATATGAGATAATATTTTCGATACATGTATTTACGCATAGCTGACGTAGGGGAAAAGACCGCCAGGCTGAAGTGGGACTGGGCAGGCCACTGCCGCATGCATCAGGATAGGTGGGGTAATATCACCAAGTGGATGCCGACAAACAACTGTATATATGTAATAAC
Source organism: Leguminivora glycinivorella (assembly GCF_023078275.1). Lineage (NCBI taxonomy): Eukaryota > Metazoa > Arthropoda > Insecta > Lepidoptera > Tortricidae > Leguminivora > Leguminivora glycinivorella. The sequence continues at coordinate 4,099,704 of NC_062976.1, read as the reverse complement.
CTAACTTTTAAGCGGATCGTGTTTACTGTAAGCTTATTTGTGAATAAATAAAATAAATAAAAGAAGCGGGGACGTGGCAAGCCTAGGCGAAGATGGCGGGACGACTTGGACACTTTTATGAGTGACTGGGCAGAAAAAGCACATTAGAGGGAGTTGTGGAAATCAGCGGGATAGTAAAAAAAAAATTACACTTGACTGTACTTGAAGGTACAGAGAAAACCGCACACAACAACGATTTTTAACCCCGACGCAAAAACGACGGGGTGTTATAAGTTTGACGTGTCTGTCTGTCTTTGTGTGTGTCTGTCTGTGGTATCGTAGCTCCCAAACGGAAAAACCGATTTAGATTTCGTTTTTTTTTTTAAAGCTGAGATTAGTCGGGAGTGTTCTTAGCCATGTTTCATGAAAATCGGTCCATGCACTATGTCGGGGGCTTTTTCAAAATTTTAATTTTTAACCAACTTAGTGTAATTCTATAGGGTAGTGTGATATGCCTAGAATATCCAAAGTACTGACCAGTTCCTTTGCCGAGAGTAATCGGACGCAAACGATGACCAATAGTTTGTTCCACATGTCTCACTTGTGCGATATGATCGCTCTATTTTATGTGTTCTATAAACTATAAAATACACATTAGTGTCACATGAACGCTCAATGCAAGAACTCATTAAATAGAATGGCTTCATAGAATAACTTTATTTCTATAAAATGATTACAATAACAAATTTTACACATCCGTGAATAACATTGTATGGCTCATTGAAATCAGTAAAATTAAATTGCAGTTAGTATACGCAGAGGTTACATATGTCATATTTCGATTGTTAAGACGATACGGTAGGGGTCAATTCTCCATACAAACGCTCTCGACTATTTCCCCCCTGGTTTTTGAAGATAGAGCAATGATTTTTTCAACACAGATTGTTATTATTTTTATCTGTGTCGGACCGTTTTGATTTTTTTGATATTCTGCTTTTTATAGATTCTAGAGCCAATCAAAAATTTCCAAAAACGGCCTTTTTCATTGTGGCGCAAAAAAAGGTGTGATACTCAAGATTGGTAACAATTAACCAAAAAATCTAAACAGTCCGACATAGATAATTTCATTGCTATTCAGATTATCAAATTTCGTTCCGATTGATTAAGTTTTGAAGGAAGAAAGAGTCGAGAGCGGAACCTCGATTTTAAAGATTTTTTTGAAATATCTTTTGACTGAGTTGTTCTTAATGGACAATTTTTTTTCGATAAATCTAGTTAATAACACTTGTATATTTAACTAAAATTCCCAAGGTGAAAGGGGGCAATTTTCGCTCCTTTCCATTTAAAGTTGCAATTTTCGCTACTTCAAACTCGGTATCCTTCTATAAGGTTGAAAAAAAAAAGGAGGAGGTCACGGAATTATCATAAGTTGCATTTGTCGTATAACCCCGAGATGGTCCCATTTCAGGGTCTGATGATGGGATCCTGGAGAAATCGAAACTCTTCAAATGTTATAGGTAAATCCATTTTGCTATAAGGTTGATTCTTTTTTAATGTTATTATACATAATCAATCTTAAATCAGAATAGATTTACCCGAGTTTGATGTTATGAGACACATTTGACATTCACGTTAAAAACTCGATCACAAGTGCGAGCGAGATCGACTGCAATCGAGTTTACTCAGTCGCTACCGCACACGACAAATGGCAATTGGTAACACAGATTCTAATTTTTTTTTCTCGAGTGGTATGGCTAGCAGTGATCGTAAATAGGTTAAGCTAAATTTCCACTTTATTATTTTTAAACATCTCAGTATGTATAGTCTACATTTTATATGTCAAGGTTAAGTTAAGTGGTTATTATTGAGAAAAAAAAATATAAGTGAAATCATTCTTAGGGCTCATTTACACAGAGCGAGAACTTCGATATACTTGCATTACATTGCCGTATTTGATTGGTGTACAGAATTTTATGTAACCTCAACAGTACGCAGCGTGAATAATATCGCATACAAGTTTTCGTATCGTGTAAATGTGCCCTTGTTTTGACTACTTCATTGCTTATTTTGAGTTTTTAACCCCCGACGCAAAAACGACGGGGTGTTATAAGTTTGACGTGCCTGTCGCGGCGACTGTTTCACGTCAATCATGTGCTAGGCTTGCAGATACAATCTCACAGCGAACCGTGAGTTTCTATAAATTTTAAGAACAATTGCAACACGTCGAGGCCCGCCAGCGAATTTCAGTTAGCAGTAAAAACGCCGTAAACCGCAAATGTGCCGCCGGCAATACTCGGCTGCGGACACACCGAGAGAATGTATTGATATTTTACGTGAATTTCAATAGAATGTCCTTTACAAAATGCTTTTGCTTTGTATAGCAGCTACTTCAATGAAAGCTCGAGAAAATACTGCCAACTTGTTAATCAAGGCATGAAATTGTTAAACACAAAATCGCTGTCTTAGCGTTTTCAGCAGTATTAGAATACATATTTGAATGAAAAACGTTTAATCTCCTGTTCTACCGATTTCTTTGTCAACATATTAAGTATGTGAAAGAAATAAAGAAGAAAGAAAATAATTTTATTCAGGATGTTAACAATATTCCTTATGTCTATGTTACACATTAATAGGTATTATATTAATGTCACTGAAAAGGTCTCCCTTCAGCATTTAGTCAAGTTACCTACTAGGTAACTTGACTAAATATACTTTGAAAATGTAACGCAATTTCGGGACAGCTTAATTACTACACATTTTGCTTGTTGTTTTTAAAATTATCCCAATACAATTTACTACGAATATCGAAGGAATTTACTCTAGGCCAGTTTTTATTTTTACTGACTACCTTCTTAGAAATGAGACTTCTTACAAGTCGCCCTCTGTGTACCCCACACTTTATCGTAGTATGTCTTCGATAAAATACCCAAATACGGTCCCATTCCGCCGGATTTTCGAATGCGGGATGCATCACATCGAATGCATTTCGTGCTTTATGCACTTTCTATTTGGAGGGATCAACGAGCGGCGGAGAAGCCCCGGGCACTATTTTATATAGTTTCTTTTGCCATAATAATAATACGTAGGATCGGATGTCAGCCATCTTTATGTGAAAGTTTTTTTACTCTTCGTCTTTCTACGCGAAATGATGTTTATATGTACCTAATCATACAAACATATATTCCCAAAGGAGGTAGGCCGATCACATGAAACTGCTTAAGGGCCCATTTAGACGGTATACGAGAACTCGCATACGAGTTTTATTATATTGCTTTTTAAACAAACTTAATTATAAAAACCAGTATCTCAAGGGGCGTTTTAGTTACCTTAATTCTGTAAGGTTGTCCCGCAGTCTACTTCTGTCTGTCCCATCTTCTTCTTCAAAATTTTACAACTCCTCTTTTACCTTCAAAGCTGTTCGACTCTGGAACTCTCTCTCTACCTCCGGGCATTAGACGGGCTCAATCTCTTTCTGTTTTTTAAAAAATGCTTAAAGAACATTATCTATCTCTCCCTTAGTGATCGTATTGATAGATAGATAGATAGATAGATAGATATACGTTTATTTGTTTGTCACAATACACACAGAATACACAAAAGAAATAAGTTACAAAAAAGAATTAGAATACATAATAAGCAAATTGGAAAACAGGAAATTACACAGATTTTTACCATAGCGTACTATGATACTGTGCGCGTCGCAACAAGACAAAAGGGTTACGGCTCAGTATTACGCTACGCCCTGAGGCAGCAGCACTGATATTCTGCCGGAACCGGATCAGATCACGATAACACATAATTGATTGAATAAGAAATATTGTAAAGAGATGAAATTATATACCTAAAATATCTATAAATAATTGCCTATGAAACGAGTGAGATGAATGCCATGATGAAAAGAAATGTGTGTTTGATCTGTTAGATCGATAGATAGTAAAATAATTGCTACAGCTAGAGCTAAAACTGAAGCTAAATCCGGTAATCTGTAACCAGGTAGCCATAAGGGATACCCAAACTTTGTTTTTCTAAAAGATATTTTTTTAAATGACGTTTAAAAGTAAATTTAGTTTTAATTTGACGAATCGGGGGCGGGATATTGTTCCAGCACCTGGTTGCGAGATACCGGAAACAGCCTGTAAAAGCAACAGTTTTGTGAGGGTGAGCTTCTAGGAGACAGCGCCTGGTAGACCGTGTACCATGTCGTTCATGGAAAGAGGATATGCGTATTTTAGAGAATAAGTAATGGGGCTTTTTGTCATTCAAAACGCCAAATAAGAGACTAGCTAGATGTAAGTGCCTCCGTGAGGACATATTTAATATGGATGCTTTGTTAAGGTATGGTGTAATGTGTGTTCTCGGTGGTATTGAGCTACAAAAACGGAAACAGGCATTTTGGACTCTTTGGATAAGACGACGAGTTTTTTCCAATAGTCGTGGCCCGTACACAATGTCTGCATAATTTAACTTAGAGAGTACCAGCGATTCGCACAACAACTTACGAATTTCCTCATTTAAGAGGTATCGTACTTGGTATAAGACCTTAAGACGAAAAAAACACGACTTCACTAATTCTCCTATATGCTTCTCAAACCTCAGCTGGTTGTCAATGACTAATCCCAAGTTTCTAGCCTCGTCTACGCGTTCGATCAGTGAACCCCTTATAAAAATTTTAGGTTCATTACATAAAATCCTAGAGAGTTGTACTTTGGATCCGAGTATCATAAACTTTGATTTAAGTGGGTTCAATAGTAATCCGTTATTATCTGCCCAAGTGGAGATATTTTCCAGGTCTGTACTTATTTTTTGTAGCGCCTCATCGAACTGACTTGGACGGGCTGCATAATATAGTTGAACGTCATCTGCGTATAGGTGATAATTGCAGTTTTTAATGCTTTTGGTGATATCAGCAGCGTATATAATATACAGATTGCTATATTTACTCTGTGGTTGGTATGATTGCTGTATATTTTTGGTTTGATACTATATATCTGGCTTGTTGTATATTACTATTTAAGTATGTTTATGTAAGTCTATTTATATTCTCTTATATTTATTCTTATGTTTATTTAATTTGTGTGTTGGACATTAGAATAATTATGATTTTTTTTTTTATTTCGAAGCACCTACTCTTTTTGATTACCTATGTTTGTTATTTCCGCTACCCAAAGGTTGTCTGGTAGAGATCGCTCTTTAGCGATAAGACCGCCTGTTGTCTGCTTCTATTTATAATCATTTGTTTTGTCTCCACTGTATCTTTTGCTGAGGTGTGCCAATAAAGAGTATTCTATCTATTCTATCTATCTATCTAAAAACCATACCCATATAAAACTTTTTATATCCCGTTTAAACAATACAAGTGCACTATAAAAACTCTCATGTTTCCAAATTTGCAACAGAGATGAGATGACCCCTCTCTTTCATACTATAGGTTACTAAAACTACTACTGCCTATAAAATAATTTTCCTTTACGCCAATCATCGCGTCACGTAAGGCACTAAACTAACTTTATTACCATAACAAAGAAAACTTCCATTTGCTTTATTCCTCTACTCGACTCATAATGTTTATTGTATGTACTTAGCCAAATTATCGTAAAAATGTATTATGAAGATCTTGTTATTGATGTGACAAACGTAACAACGTAACACGCCACAGTAGTCACCGGCCAAAATTAAGTGATGATTTCTGTACCTTGTCGCTTTTAATCATTTGACAACTTCATATGACATTTCAAACAAGATGTTAATAAATGTGACAAGGTACAGAAATCATCACTTATTTATGCCGATGACCGAACATATCGACAGGATTATTTGCTTTTACGTACTTATATCTTGACGTTTTCTTGAAAGCACCCTTAATAATTTAGTTGAGATTCCAGTAGATACTGTTTAAGATTGTGCTTGAAAGAGGTAATGGATTTACAGTTTTTGATTGATGGCGGTAAATTGTTCCAACATTTCGTGGCAGCATATCGGAAGCTGCCACGAAAAGCGGCCGTTACTTTGTTGCGTACCAAGTCTAAGAGCACCTCGTATATTAGCCTTCGAGAACTTCGTTCCTCCTTCTTGTTTGCGGTTTACCTCTGAATCTTACCGCGACAATCTCACTATCTCAAACGTCAAAATTGGTTGCCCGAATACCAGGCTATATAGGTAGAGGCACTATAAACCTTTTTTTAAGTGGGCTTAGCTACTCATTGCCACATACTAGCCGAGGCAAATACGTGGTCTACGATGACCGAGCTTGCCCAGAAGGTGTCTGTCCAGATCCACCCTTGATTTAAAGGTTGCCGGTTATTATAAGCTCGGAAAAATTAGACGTCAAATTTCACTCAAATCTCATCCAAACCTTAATACCTCAGCCACACACTCGACGAGCGAAGGAAGTAGCGAGGGAAGTAGGCAAAGGTATAGTCATGCCGCGCAACTCGTCATGCCCACCGCTCCCTATTTTGTCGGTTTTTTGGCGCGAGTCAAAGGGCCGGTAACAACCTAGTGCGATAATCGCGCAAGTAGGGCAGTGTGTGGCCAGAAAGGGCAACATCGCGGCAGCACGAGGGGCAGCGCGAAGGGCATAGTGTGGCAGAGGTATAACGGAAGTTTCTATCAAAGTTCTAAAGGAGCAGTATCGTAAACTTCCCTATCACCTATCCTTTGACGAGCTCTCTAACATGATCACACAAGTTCGAGGGCCAAGCAAACACTAACTTGAATAATAGCGAAATTTCAAACTCGTCTCACACCCTTTGGTCAGTGCTACATATTGAGAAAGTTGAACTTGGACGTGTTAATGCATGTAAGATGGAGTGACAAAGTTGTGAAGTATAAGGACCTAAAGTAATTTTGAGCTGTTTTCATAGTTCACCTTTAGATGGTATTTTTAATGGACACGACAATTGTGTCGCTTAACTTCAAACTTGAGTAAATCCATTCTGCTTTAAGGTAGAATATTTAAAAAATGTAATATGTTCTGAAAAATAATCAACCTTATAGCAGAATGGATTTACCCAAGTTTGAAGTTAAGCGACACAATTCATGATTAATACCTACTTAAACTGAAATAGGCGATCGAGATGACAAGTATGTCTTTGTTAATGGTATCAGTTATTTATTTATTTAAACTTGATTGCACAATACAAAAAAATACAAATGGCGGACTTAATACCGGGTGGCATTCTCTACCAGTCAACCATCAACTTTGTCTTTCGATCTTCCGATCATGTTTGTAAGAACATTTCATTAAATTAAAAAAAAATCGATTGTAAAATATTTAGTGTTATTTTTGTCCAATAAATATTTTAAATTAAAATAATATTTAAAAAAAAACAGAAAATTAAGAAATTTTGACATTTTAATCTATCCATAATACGTCCACCACTTTTACACCTAGCTGATTGGTGAAGGGCCGACAAAGGTTTTTGTGCAAACAATAACTATTTAAGAAAGAATCTGAGTTCAACTTGCGATAACGTAAAAAAAAAGTTTCTTGAAGATATTTTACTACTAGTAAAACATATTAAGATTACCATAATAACCGTACAATTTGTCACCTTATAGCAACCTTGACTAAACGTAGGCAAACAAAAATAACGTGACGAATCCCATATTTTTAAGGGACCCCATTTCCTTGAGGGTTGCTTTTGTACAGATTTGTTGCGTAAAATATTGGATAAAATATACGGATTATTGTAACAGGCGGCTGCGTATCTTCTATTAATAGGTAACGCTTATACAATATACAGACGATACATTAAACCAGACATATAATTCATCATTAATGTTATCACTTACCATTAAATTAAAAGGTGTTTTCATAGTTGCACGTAATTTTCACCAGATAGGTAATTAATTTTTGAAAATTTTCTCGGCAGCGATGTATTGTAAACACGGTTGTGATGACAGTTAATGACATTAAATACCCACTTTAAACACTATTATATGTATACTTACTGCTTAAGTCCTAGCTGTCCTCCACAGACACTTTATCTGATTGCCTATGGCATAGGACTCTCCTAAATATCTCCACGTCTTCTCCACAGGGCTCTAGCTTTCTTTTAACTTTCTGAATTTATTTTCCCATCGAATTTTTTGTTCAACAAGACGAAGAAGAGATGGTAAAAGGAAGGATCATTTTACCATCTCTTGGGTACCACGATGCACGATGTTATGTCCTTTGACCAATTTTCTCTTTTGTCTCGCAGCATGTGGCCAGTTATTTTTTCCACTTTAGTTTCTTCATTTCTGATGTCGTCGGTTAGCTTTGTTATCTTTCTAATGTTGTTAACGCATGCGGTTGATAGCATGATAGGGTGACGTATGTTTTCAACCGAACTGTAATAGCTAGTGACGGAATCTACGCACAAACACTTTCAGCCCAATTTACTTGGCACGGCTTCCGAAGAGTGAATAATACAATTTTTACCTTTTCTGGAAAGTATTTTATAGATAAAAACTTTCAGAGTACCTTTATATAAGACTAGCTTTTGCCCGCGGCTTTGCTCGCGTTAGAAAGAGACAAAAAGTAGCCTATGTCACTTTCTATCACTTCACCCTTCACCTATCTTCACTTAAAAAATCACGTCAATTCGTGTCTCCGTTTTGCCGTGAAAGACGGACAAACAGACACACACACTTTCCCAATATTAGTATGGGTTATTCTAAATACTTATTTATATTCGGGTAAAGTAACAATCCATAGTAATATTGTAAATGGGATAGTTTGTATATGTGTTTATTTGTCCGTTTTCAAGAAAACGGAGCGAAGATTTGACGTGATTTTTTAAGTGGAGATAGTTGAAGGGGTGGAGAGCGACAATATGCTACTTTTTGTTTTTTTCTAATCCCCCACTTCCCTAAAATGGGGGGAAGATGGAATTTTGTATGGATCATACAGCAATTTTCGAATATAATGAGAGCGAAGCCGTAGGCAAAGGCTGAGTTACCTATAAAGTTCCTTCGACTAGTCTACCTTAATTATATAGATTTTAACTATGAATTCGGTATTAACCACTATATTCATATACCGAGCAATATCCAGAATTCAATAAAAAAATAAGTAGGTACCTTAACGATGTAGAGAACAAATCAAATTATTTTATTAAATATTTACGCGGCGGCGGCGGTCAGGGTGGTGTAGCGATTTATCACGTCAGCCGCGTTAGCTGGGTTCGATTCCCAGCTTCGCCACCAGTGGGCTTAACCGCTTTTTCTTTAGTGTATGGTAATATTTCAGTTTAGGTTCAGTCAACCAATTGGTTCCAATTCTAGGCAACTGTAGAACTATGTCATAGTGACGTTATAAATCAGATTGTAAGAAATCTCTTACTGCTTGTCATTTTGACATGGTTGTAGAGTGGCCAAGGGTTGCAATTGGTTGACTGTACCTTAAACCTTTAGTTTGTGATGTGACACCTAAGTTTCAATGGCGGCCGTCCGGCGGGTCGACACCAGCACATAAGTTTCAATGACTACCCGCGGTCATTAATACAGTTAGTCTATCTCGCGGCGACATACTCCCGCGGCAATCATGTGCTAGGCCTACAGGTATCGCTGGGAAGACAGTGTTCCGGCAGGTCAGGGTGAGTAGCCGGATGGCGCAAACGCTCACGAAACGAAACTCTAGTAGATATCTATCTATCTATCTCTATCGCTCTTGCGTAATGGCGCGATAGAGCCAGACTTTTTCGCGGCGTTACGTTTTCGCGTCGGAGAAATGCCATTCGTCTACAGGGCCTGGGCAGCTTCTATATAGTCGGTGATTGACAAGAGGCTGAGCAAAATGGCGACCTCTCATTTCGTAGGTAGGTAATATTCTCTTCGAAGCCAAAATAGTGACTTAGTTTAAGTTTTAATAAAGACCTATCCCTTAGTAAAGTCTTTAGACATTATCTTAGTTATGTACGGTAAGCGTAAAACGTAGCTTAAAGCAACGGCAATATAGCCTTTGTCGAACAAATGTCTCCACATCTGGCGTGACAAGCTAAAGCATGTCTCTCGCCATTATGTAACAAATGAATTGTAACTTCACTATGTGCAGCATATTGTAGGCTGAGAGGCGGCCGCGGAAATACGACGTTTTAATATAATGTATTTTCTGCAATAGAGAACAATAGTTATTTGTTATACAAGGGTGCAAAGTTGTATTTTAACGCCGAGTGTGGATTTGAAAAACGAGCAAGCGAAAGGACTCTATAGTTGAACTACGAGCGAAGCGACTGGTTCGAAAATAGAATCCTAAACTTGGCGAGTTTTTCAACACACGAGAAATAAAATACATTTGCACCCGTGTGTAACACAAAACTTTTCCCTTCACTATAGCGAGGAAAGTACAACGCAGAAAACGCGTTTATCACTGCTTCCAGTAGTGCCACAGGTGGTAAAACATCTTCATCACTAGATTAACCCACCTTTATCAATTTTAAAACAAAAAAATTTTACTATATTCAAGGTCAAATTACTTTATCCACTAGTGGTTAAAATGCGTTTTTACCCGCTGGTATTAAAGGACAAAACACGTGTTTCTGAGCTAGTCATGGGAAAAGATTTTTTATATAGGTACAATACAGTTTACTTAGTAACGAAAGTTTATGTTTGAAGTTTGACAATGTGCAGGTGTCGCCCCATCAAATCACAGTTACACTAGGGCCACTTGCACCAACGAAAATGGAGGGTTAACCCACCATTTTATTTGGAATTTGACAGTTGACAGCCCACTAACCCAGAGTTATGTGGTTGGTGCAAGTGGGCTTAAGCAGAGCATCATAAGGGTCAAGCGCCTACGAATCCCGTATAGGCAACTCTGATTAAAATTTACCTATATAAAAAATACATAATTCAAATATCTTAGCTTATACCGCGCCACACCACGCAGATTTCTATCATTAGGTCCAAGTCTCCCGACGTGGTCTGCCGGTTCCCCGGTTTGACTCGTGGGGCTCCCATGAACTTATCGGCAGACGTGGCCAGCCCAGTCCCATTTTAGCTTAGCCGCTAGCTACGTCATTATTTGAGTCTTAGAGCGCAGCGTGGTGTTTCGGACCCGGTCCCTTAACTTTACACCTAATATGCTGCGCTCCATAGCTCTTTGGCAAACCCCGAGTTTGGACTGCTGAGCTTTTGTCAAAGACCAAGTCTGAGCACCGTAGGTGAGAAGTTTTTCAATACATTATTTTTATTCTTATTCATTTTCTTATTCTTATTAGGGTCTCCTTGAACCTATCGACACGGAATCAACTTTCATTCGACCAAAAATAGCTCGTTAGTATGATCATGCAAACGCATGAGATCGGCTTTCCGACGCCTAAGCATATTCATACCACCTACTAACGAGCGATTTTTGGTCAGCTAGAGGCGATTCTGAGTCGATAGTTTTGGGGAAACCTTTACACACTGAATCATGCTGACATGCCTTTGAGCTGACAGCTAACAGTTACCACTATGAGTAACTAAAATACAACACTAGCTCTTAGCCTGCTCTTCGCAAATTTGCTCGCATTGCACCCTTCATCACGCTGACGCACTGTCTTTGTGCAGCATCGGAGCGATACGTTGCAATTTCGGAACTTACTGCTATGTGCAGTTGTCTGAAAATTGATATTGCTATAGGTACTGCAGAAGTTCTCTCGAGTATTTGCTTGCAAGCGAAAAATAACAACAAAATTAAAATTTTGAAAAAACCCCTACCGCGATATAGTGGGCCGATTTTCATAAAACATGGCTAAGAACACTCCCGACTAACTCAGCTTTCAAACAAAAAAAACTAAATCGAAATCGGTTCAACCGTTCGGGAGCTACGATGCCATAGACAGATACACACACAGACAGACACACATACAGACAGACACGTCAAACTTATAACACCCCGTGGTTTTTTGCGTCGGGGGTTCAAAAACAAATTATGTTACTTTATTTGGCTCATTAAATACCTACGCTTGTGGTACCTTAGGCCGATAGTCCAATATCATATGTTTATCGTAGAAATATGATCATAGGCAACATGCCATCCTTTTTATTCATGTTGGAGAAAAAGAGAGGCATACAGACCTATATGATAGTGGACTTTCGGCCTTAGACCAGGTTAGGGTTGCAAAAAAACGGTTTTTTTTCTGGCTTGAAAAAAAAAACCGTGAAAAAAACCAGTTTTTTTTTCTAATGTACGAAATCTCAAATTTTTAAAGCAGTTAATACTTTTATATGTTTTTTTAGACTTAATGTTAACTATTAAACGAATTTAATCAAATAACTTTAATTTCTGGTCTGGTTTTTTTCATGTTTTTTTTTCAGATTTTTTTTTCTAAAAACCAGGTCTCCAAAAGGCTACTTCATTCAAATTGTATCAGAACACAAACAGCAGCAATCGAGTCCATTAGTGAACTATGACCACTAAAAGTACAATAAACTGACCATCAATAGACTCAATACCATTGTAATAAAGTTAATTTCCACTTCATGACGTATATAGACGTTACAGCTCGCGTTCAGTGCGACTAATGCCCCACTCAGTTATTTACGAGTATTGCGAGCACGTTATGAGTCGTATCTTTACATACGGGGTCTTTTAACGATAGACGTTTGGACGAGATATTGAAATATCTTTTCACCGCACCAGTTGGTAAAAACTCTCTTGATTCTTCGAAAACGCATAGCAAAATTGCATATTATCCAAAAAAAAGTGCTAAGTAAGTTCATACAACTTTTAATTTTTTGAAGTCTTAAGCTGGATGATAGAATTTACCTATAAATGTTGATTTTGAATCATATGGATTTGCTTTTATTTTTGATGTTTTACAGTTAATATTTTATTTTATTTGTGTTGGTGTGGCAGTTCGCATTATATTATTTTTATTGTAGGTACATTGAAATCTAAAAATCGGTCGCTGAACACAAAGATGAAACTGCAATGCAATGAAGTAACTATAGTTACATTACGTTGTTTCCACGAAACAAATACCTCCCTCTATTTCATAATGCTGTTTCACAATAAACAAAATAACCGTCTTGTGTATAAAGTTACCTAAATCCTCAAAGAGTATTAAAGTTACCTACACCATCAAATTAAATACGCCAACAAGACTTTACTGGAGACAAGCCAAACAATTACCTTAATTAATCTTCAAATATGATGGCAAATATTAATTAACATTATCTCACGAAGCCACATTTTATCTCATTTTATGCAGAACGCTGATGAAAAGTAAACGCTATATTTATTCAAGTTTGAAATGATAATTTAAAAGCTAAAATGAATGGAGGTAAAAACTTTGTTACCTGAAATTCGCATAAGTATCATTTTCTCTAGAATCGAGAGTAAGAACGTTCTTGCGGAAAGTTACTAAAAATGGTAATCACTTTTTGGTATACAGCCTTAAAAAATTTGAGATCAATTTTTAACCCCCGACGCAAACAGGGATTTATACGTTTGACGTGTCTGTCTGTCTGTGGCATCGTAGCTGTTTGTTAGATGTCAAATTAACAAATCTAAATGACATCATAGCTCCCAAACGTATGAACCGATTTAGATTTAGTTATTTTTTGACATTGATATTATTTTAATCATGTGATACAGTTATCACGGAATCATTATCCATAGTTATTCCGTCTATACTCATCTACATATTCCTCATGATTTTACTACGTATTTGACAAAGAAATAAAATATAATGGCCGATAAACTAGACGACGATCTATATCGAGGGTTTACTGGTGAAACCCGATAAATCAAGATTAGTCCTTGAAATAACAATATTGTGGAAATTACACATACTTATTTAGTTCGAATTTCAAAAACCAGTTTGCTCAACTTATCGTGTGTCACCAGTAAACCCTCGATCTAATCTTTTCTGTGACACTAAATTGTATCAAGATTCAAAATGGCGTTGGAAAAAGTCGATCACACATAATGCGTTTCATACCTGTAAACAAATTTCACTTTATTTTTCAGTTGGTTTCACAAAATATATCTTTCATTTCATTAAAAAACTCATTACAGGTTTTCGTTTGATGTCAATACAAATTCCTGATTATATCTGACTCGGTTATCCCGTCTAAAATACATAGAAATAGCTTTATAGCGAAATTAATTACTTGAACAGTTTTTGCCTCACAGGCTTAGATGGTTTTGATGTAGAAATTGTAGAAAAAGAATAAAGTTTGTAGGTATCTTATATTCAAGTTAATATTTAGATAAATAATCTGTAATCTGCAATTCTGATACGAGTAAATTTATTTAGAAATTTATACAGTTTTTCATGAAAAATATGATAAGACGGCTTGTAGATGCAAATCACTGATAGAAAATAGAAACTTAATTAATTTATGGATTTTTCATACATGTACCTTGACGCATTTCTGTTTCGCCCCATGGTTGACTAGTAGAGAAGGCCCAAAAGCATTAACCCCTCGTATGCGGCCTGTCTATTTTGGTCATTGAAATAGTGACCTTGACATTTAAAGCAAAAGATTAAAATTCCCACGCACGGATCCGTGTCTAAAGCATACGAGGGGTTAAGTACGGCTGTTGATTTTATTGTGTGCAATAAAGTTTAGATAAATAAATAGTCACACTATTTTATTATTACATCGCGTGGTTATTTGGTTAGCCCCCGTCAAAACAATTTTCTTTTTATTTTGTGTTCGTCAGTACTAATAATATTATCTTAGCAACTTATTTCTAATCTTAAGGGCACACCCACACAGGCCCTCTAAGACACACAAAGTTAACCTGCGCCCCTCAAACTTGGCAAACAGACCAAAACCGTTTTAACTAAAATACGGCGCAAACTGGATTCAAACTTACACCTGTTCCATTGCCATCAGGTAACTTTATCTCATCATGTGTTCCGAATGCTTACAGGAGGGCGATTTTTGAATCTCGTATACGGGATTTTGTCACTAAAATATCGGTTGAAAACGGTGACTTGCTTATTATTTTCAGTGACAATTTTCTGAATTCGAACGCGTGAGACTCAAAAATCGGCCCGCAGAAGGCAGATTCAGATTTCAGATCGACTAGTGGACTATTTAACCACAGTACTGGCTACTGACAATTTTGTACCTATTTCTGGGTTGCTAAATAAGTAACATTGTTACTCAGTGTCAATATTTCCTTGTGGAATATGCAATGAACGGCAAAGTGTCACTGACGGGCGACAAAAACTGTCACTATTGTGAAACGGACGGAGAAGGAGAGACAGGATAAAATCCGTAGCCTTTCTGCAGCGGTTTCATTTCGTAAGCGAAGGTTGTGTTTTTAGCTTCGCCTCTTCGATCAGGAGATAAATTCATTGCTCGCTAATGGTGGTCTAGTCTATATTTTTATGTGGACTTTGTTAAAGGCTGTAAGTGACAATATGAAAGGGAAAAGGAATAATACCGCATTCTTTTCTCTATTACTCCTACTGATCATTCCATAAGGCCATCTCCTTCGGTGATCTCAGTCGTGCGGATCGCTCCGAGCGGTAGGTCCGCGTGACACTAAAACCACAGTATAATAAAGAGTACTAAATATCGTACAGTATGGCCACTCCCGCTCCCCGCTGAAAGTGCCGCCCTCCCCCTCTCGGTTACCTAACAGTTACCGCCTGTCAAAAACGCGAACAGTCGACCTGTCATATCTCACTCATACAAGCATGGTACGCGTTCACCTACACGAGCTTAGAATGTGTGCTAGGAACGCGCCTCTTTCATATATTTGATCGCCAGTGTCCGAGGTGTGCTAGAACCATCCTAAACATTATAGCCTGGCCCGCACTCTGTAGTCAAGAATAACTACACCGTACAACTTCAACTTGAAACAAGTTTTGATGAGTAAAAAAGTTTGAGGAACAGGTGATTTCAGTTCGGAGTTCCGAGTGAAATGTTTGCCCTTATTGGGTCAGGAACTTGTAACATTCTTTAACACACTAATATTACAAATGAGAAAGTGTCTGTTTTTTTGTCCGTCTTTCATGGCAAAACGGAGCGACGAATTGACGTGATTTTTTAATGTTAAATAGTTAAAGGGATGGAAAGTGACATAGGCTACATTTTGTCTCTTTCTAACCCCCTCCCCGCACTTCCCTTAAATGGGGGGGGGGTTTTGGAGCATTCAGAAATTTACGAATTTAACGCAAGTGAAGCCGCGGGCAAAAGCTAGTTCCGAGTGAAATGTTTGCCCTTATTGGGTCAGGAACTTGCAATGTTCTTTAATTTTCTAGGAAAAGTTTGGGAATATGCTCTGGGATTATATCATACCGATATCATCAGATATACCGGAAAATCCTGGGACCTGTCAAGAGAGATGACGGCACGTGGAGGATAAGGAGGAATACCGAAATAGAGGAGTTGGTGGGCGAAGCGAACATCATCGGCGTAACCAAATCCCACAGACTTCGCTGGTTCGGCCACCTACTCAGAATGGGAGAGGATCGGGCTGCCAAGAGGGCGTATCTGGGAAGACCAACTGGTGGCCGCCCGGCGGGTCGGCCCAGATACCGCTGGGGAGACAGCGTGATGGCGGATCTGTGTCAGCTACAAGCCGATAATTGGCAGGAAGTTGCGCAGGATCGGGATAAGTGGCGTGCTCTCGTTTTGGAGGCCAAGATCCTCTTTGGATCACAGTGCCATACTAGTTAGTTAGTTATTATATCATACTGTGGGATTATGCTCTGACTTATAGCTAAATCTTGTATCTGAAGTGTGGGTTGTCTTAAAAATTAGATTACACTAGAAAACCTACAGATTTTTTTATTTATAAACGATTTTTTTTCGTACCGATTATCCTTGTTATTACTTCTAAAACTATTCCTTACATACATTAGCATTTACAATTGTGTAAAAATAGCCTATAAATAGCAAACCTATATAAAAATACTAAGATTAAAATTTGATAAATCATTTGACATAATATCGTTATTTAATTTGTTAATTTTGTCGTAAGTCTTAATAACGCTTCCTAATTTATAATTCATATTTTAATCCAACTCAAATACAGTCCCGTTTAATCTCAAGCATTTTCACTTAAGCCTGACGTTGAAACTTTTAGGCGTTATCAATACGAGTATGAAGACGAGATCAAACCTCGAGTCGAGCATAAAATTAAATTAAACCGTTTCCTCACATATTACAAGAATACCGCGAATACAGATAACAATACAGCGAAGTCACTCGACTGAAAAACCGCTGCGCTTTGGTGATTTTTGATGCTGCAGCACAGATTAATAAATAGTTATGGCTGGGGTTACATGCAACTTTTCGATGTACGTAACATTTTAGATTCTCTACTATTTTCAGATTCTCAACCAAAAAAAATGTTGCTACTAGTTTTGTCCACGGTTCGCTGTCGTTAAATTCGAAACTTGGGAAATGCGGTTAGAAAGAGACAAAAAGTAACCTATGTCACTCTCCATCCCTTCAACTACCTCAACTTCATGTCAATTTGTCACACCGTTATGCCGTGAAAGACGGATAAAAAACAGACACACACACTTTCTCATTTCTAATATTAGATACATAGATTGGAGAGATAGAATAAAAAATACTCTTTATTGGCACACCTCAGCAAAAGATACAGAAAAAAGATACAGTGGAGACGAAACAAATTATTATAAACAGAGGCCGATAATAGGCGGTCTTATCGCTAAACAGCGATCCCTACCAGAAAACATTTAGTGTGGATAGTATGGATTATTATTACTATTAGTATGGATAGATTTCTCGATCAAATTATAGGAATTGAAAGGTTAGGCAATAACCTACATCACCTTTATGACTGATATAATTAGCATTGCAATTGAAATATATACTACAAAGGTGGTGGCCTAGCGGTAGGAGCGACTTTCAATCCGGAGGTCGCAGGTCCGAATTCGAACCCCAACTCGTACCAATGAGTTACCCGGACCTTCTATGCGAAATGTCATTTTGATGTTTGCCAGTGAAGGAAAACATCGTGAGGAAACCGGAATAATCCCAACAAGGCCTAGTTATTACCCTTCGAGTTGGACGGTCAGATGGCATTCGCTTTCTTAAAACTGGTGCCTACTAAATCCTGGGATTAATTGTCAAAGCGAACCCCAGGCTCCCATGAGCCGTGGAAAATGCCGGGAGAACGCATGGAAGATGATGATGAAATATATACTACAAAGTTTAATGTGGCAACTTAATTGAATTCACAGAACAATAATGCAAATTGCAAAAATACTGCGAATACAGAATACAGCAAAGTCATTCGACTGAAAAACCGCTGGGCGTTACGCGCTTTGGTGCTTATTTTAGGTGCGGTTAAATTGTTAATGCTTTTCGAATATTTCATTAATAGAGAAAATAGCTGGAATAGTGGAATTTGGTTTGTAACTACGCAATATTTTGGTTGTAATTATTATTATTTATTGTGTAGTACCTACTGTGAATCATGTGGTAGTATTTTAATTCTTGTAAAATACGTATAATCAATTTAATTATGAGATCGAACTTATTTTAGGTTACCATATAAGAGAGTCGGCCTATCGGTGAAGGGCATCCATTAAAACACTTCAAGTGAGATTATTAAACTATTTTTTTTTATTCCATGGGAGCTAAATTAGGATCAACTACTCTCAATCACTGCTTCTATTCGAATGCCCCGTCAAGTGTTCGTTCTCCTTGACTTTTATCTATTATTCTAAATTCAAATCTGGGACTACTGCCAGTCACCGAACATTAAATGCTGTAAAAGGAAACCTCTTACAGTACAAATTTATTATTTAACTGTTCTTTCATACCATATATTAGTATAATATACTATTATTATATTATAAATTGTAACAGTCAACTGTTATTTCACTTTTTTTATGAGATAGGAGGACAATCGAGCAGATATACAGGCCACCTTATGGTAAACGATCACTGTTGCCCATTACACCGGTCAAATCTTACATGAAAATCGGCTAAAAAAACAAAGTGTGATGTAAAGCTGGATTTTTGGTATGTTATTTGGAGTCCTTGGGGGAATGTAAGACTATGTTTTGCAAGCAAAAAAAAAGTGTGCTAACTTCGTAATTTAAAAAAAAAAGTAAAAAAATCGGACTTTTTTTGGTTTTTATTTTTTTATTAAAAAACTATGCGTTTTTGGTCAAAAGTTGCTTTATAATGTTGAAAGCGCATTAAATTTCAAACAGTTTGACATCTTTTTTATCAATGTCCGTCAAATAGTTTTCGAGATATGAAGCGTCAAAAAAGGTTAATTTTTGACGCATTTATAAAATGTAGCGTTTTGCCAATATTTTTGGACAAATATCTGCAAAATACTTCATTATATGATATATATTGCAATACAATAAAATAAATTTATTTTGCTTTAGTTTTAGTGCAAGTAAAAGTCAGTAAGAAGAATAGTTACTTTGGTAAACAAAAAAAAAATCTATAAATAGAGAAGCCAAGAGTCTGGTAGATTGGTTAAGGTATTAGTTTACGCTAAAAGTTTTAGGTTGAAAGTGCTATCTATTCGATCTTACTTTCTTTGATATCCGTTTATCTGATAAAATTGTCTAAGCTAACTTTGCATCGATTTGACTATTACTAATGAAGAAATAAAATACAGTAAAATTTTGAAGTTTAGTAAATTAATTTAATTTATTTATTATATCAGACAACAAAGGGCCCATAATGGTTAGTACTTATACATTATTGGATATTTTAAAAACTACCTGTTAGTATAACATAAACAAAAAGTCGACACAATAATACAACAATAAAACACTCACCTAGTGGCCTAAATTAGAAAAATAAAACAGAATTAGTTACATTTTACTTTTTCCTTTTTGAGGGTCCTGGTTCTGCATCTTGATGGCACAACTCCTGTAGTGATAGAAAGTCCACTTGAGTTGTATTTGACCACCGATTGCTGTGGAATAAACTACGGGAACGGAAAGCGCCCACGCCAATTATTAAGATACTGGAGAAGTGGTATTCCCAGCAGAAGAACGTAGTAAGATGGAAGTCAACTCTGTCCACAGCCAGCGGGCTAAACTGTGGCGTGAGACAAGGAGGCAGTATGTCTCCGGCTCTCTTCAGCGTGTACATGGATGGGCTGTCGCAGGCTTTGACCAGTACCGAGGTTGGCTGTTCCATCAATGGGCAAATGATAAATCACATCGCATATGCAGACGATAATATATGGTCCTACTAGCACCATCTGTGGGAGCTATGCGTAAGATACTTGCAGAATGCGAGAGATACGCCAGCCAGCATAACATGAGATACAATCCGGACAAGTCTGAATTTATGCTCATGGAGGCAGCACATATGCCCACACATGTACCACCTCTTTTGCTTGATGGAGTTCAATTGCGGAGAGTACACGAAGTCAGATATCTTGGTCACATCTTGTCCAGTTTAAAAGACCAGGAGGACATAGAAAGGCAGAGGCGAGCCACCGCAGTAAGGGCAAACCTGTTGGCTAGAAGATTCGCCAAATGTAGTGACAACGCAAAACTAGTGACAGCGCAAAAAGACAGCTGTTCCTCAGTGTATACTGTCGAGTTATGGTTCGACTACACCTGCGCGGCGGTGAGAGACCTGCGCGTGCAATACAACACATACTATGTAGTCTATGTACTGATATTTCGTTAAACGGAGAATACTATGATTCGGGCACGACCACGACAAACGACAACGCTCGTGAGATTGCATCGATGTTATTGACCCTCAGTGATATGCTTTAAAAACCAGTCCGTACAAGAACAATTTCGGAACAATCTGATTCAATTAATGAGGGTTTTCTACTCGTAAATATTTTTTTCCGCCAAGCGTCGATCCTGAGGTCTTTTTGACCGTAAACTTAACTAACTAAATAAATGTTGATTTGATATACGCAAATATGTGACTGAGTAATACTTGAACAGCCCCCAAATAATCATAATTCATTCTCCGCTACACCTCCTGTAAATATATGTAAACTATCCCATTTGGCCATTACCATCCATCGATTATTTCTGATCCAGTTATACTAGACTTACGATATAATCCTATTTTTTTAAATAACTGGCACACTTTTGGTCTTAAATGAAAGCTAGTGAAATTTTCTACATTTTTATTTTACAATTTATGTAATAGCCTGAGTTGTTTTGCTGATATCTGTCTCAAAATATTAGCAAAATGAATATTTTCATAGAAAGGGGAAAAATGTTCTTTTTTTGACGCTTCATATCTCAAAAAATATTTGACGGACATTGATACAAAAGATGTAAAACTGTTTGGAATTTAATGCGCTTTCAACATTACAAAGCAACTTTTGACCAAAAATGCATAGTTTTTTAATAAAACGGCAAATACCAAAAAAAGTCTGATTTTTTTACTTTTTTTTTTAAATTACGAAGTTAGCACACCATTTTTTTGCTTGCAAAATATAGTCCTACATTCCCCCAAGGACCCCAAATAACATACCAAAAATGCAGCTTTACATCACACTTTGTTTTTTTATTTCTCTTTTTGACCAGTGTACATGGGCACCCGAAACACCAGAGTGGTTGGAAGTACGTTGCTGGCCTTTAAGATCATCCATGTACTGGGGAAGTAGGCTAGTTTACCACGGACATAGTATTCAGTAAAATATTTTTTTAAATAATTAGCGTTTAAAATAGTGAGCTTTCTTTCTTTCTTAGACTGTGACTGCCTTGAAACATAATAGTGTCACTTTCATACAGCGGGTTTTCATAGTGGCGGTTTAATTAAAGGAAAATTTCGTCAAACGGTTATTATACGGTTAATTGCGTCGAGGCAATAACTGAGAAGCCAATTCGAACCAATACTGCTATCAAAATGGTGTCATTCGGTTGTCAGTTATGCATTTCGCTGGTACTTGTTCGTACAAGAATATACGCAAAAAAGAGCAGAAAATAATAGAGGCGTCACCATCTATGTAAACCGATTTACATGTTGCACTATTCAGTCACTTTTGTATAAGAAAAGTACGCGTTGCTATGATAAAAAAATAGTTCCATCTCTTTTTCGCCAAGCAGCGGTACCTACTGCGCAAATGAGACGCACGGCAACAAAATATTATTATTTATTATATTTATAATTCACATATGTAATGCGAAGGTATAAATAAATAAATATACACAGATCAACCTAGCCCCAAACTAAGCAAAGCTTGTACTATGGGTGCTAGGCGACGATATACTTACTTATATAGATAAATACATACTTAATGAAAGCAATTTTATATAACACCCCGTCTTTTTTACGTCGGGGGTAAAAACGAGTAGTAAATATGAAGGTGGATCTGGATGGATACAATGGTAGTGGAAGCCCTAAGAAAATAAGTATGGAATGTGTGAACAATGACTTGAGAGTGAAAGGTAATTTAGTATGGAAATGACGGCTGATAGAGAGGAATGGAGGACGATGATCACAGGGTACGTAGCCGAATGGCACAAACGCTCACGAAACGAAGCGCTCGTAGATATTTATCTCTATCGCTCTTGCGTATTGGCTCGACAGAGCCAGACTACCTTTCGCGGCGTTTCGTTTTCATTTTGCGTCGCAGAAATGCCATTCGGCTACGGCAACTGCTGCGCCGACTCCAAATAATGGGAAAAGAGCAAGGAAATAATGATTTATAATAATTATAATTCAAAAATGATACCCATATGTAATTATTTTCGAATGGACGTATGAGTTTAAGGGTACTTTATATGCTGCGTGATACAGCATTCTAACTTTAGGGTAGCTTAATTATGGCGTAATTAATCTATAGGAAGTTTAGATAGGGTGTTATTTAATCGATCTGCAAAAAAATCAAGGGGTTGCAAATTTTGAAATTTAATACACGAACACTGAGATGAGATGCGCCACATGCAGGGCAAGTATCAATTAGAGTGTAGTGAAACATTTTTATAACCTTTTTTTAACCGACTTCAAAAAAGGAGGAGGTTCTCAATTCGACTGAATGTTTTTTTTTTTTATTTCTTTGTATGTATGTTACTCGATATCTCCGAGAATTGTGGACCGATTTTCAAATTTTTTTTTTTGATCGAACGGGTATAACCCCGAGATGGTCCCATTGGCACCAAGTCGAGGTCTGATGATGGGATCTTGGAGTAATCGAGGGAACTCTTCAAATGTTATAGGCACATGTAATGTTTTTATTAGTATATTTTTCAAAGGTACACCAGTATTTACGCCTGATGGTAATAATTTTATGTGGCTGAGCTGAAGATGGAAGGTCAACTCCACAATGGTTAGGAGTTAAAGGATAATTCTTTCACTACTGTACATATATTCGGATTGATACATATAATATCAATAGGAACCACTAAAAATCAACAAATAAATAAACTTTTTAACAAAAAATAAAACCGCCTTCAAAAATAAGCGCGTTACAAAACACGTAGAAACTAAAAAGCAAAAAATAATAAACCTTTGAATTCAGATTTCTTATCGTATTGCAATAATCTAAAGATCCAAATTATAAACAAATCAATTATTTTTGGAGTCGGGGCCAGCCTGAGTATGGTTGGGTGGGGCCAAACAGGCAATATAGCAAGGCGACGAACAGGTCTGGCACCGACTACAAAAATAATTGATTTGTTTATAATTTGGATCTTTAGATTATTGCAATACGATAAGAAATCTGAATTCAAAGGTTTATTATTTTTTGCTTTTTAGTTTCTACGTGTTTTGTAACGCGCTTATTTTTGAAGGCGGTTTTATTTTTTGTTAAAAAGTTTATTATAAAATAAATATTGGCATTCAATAGTCAAGATGATTTCAAGACGATCGAAGGATAATAAATATAAAACCGTTAAAAGCAAAGCATCACGATTAAATTTCATCTATATTTTATTTTGAACTAGGTACTTTTATGACTCACTAGTTTTATAGCGAAGGATAAAGTTTCATGAAAGTTTAAAAACTGAAGACAATTAAAAGTTTTATTAAAAGTAAAACTTCCTGATGCTTGTTTTCCATTACAAGCTATAAATAAATAAATAAATATAGGACATACTTACACTCATTGACTGAGTCCCACGGTAAGCTCAAGAAGGCTTGTGATGTGGGTGAGTACCCACATCACAAGCCAGTATTTGTATGTTATATATATGGGTGCCCTCTATTTCGCCTATCATTAATTCGCATAATTTTAATTGGCATAACATAATTGTTCATAACATTGAATAAGCATAATATTAAAAATGCATAATTCTTATTTCGCATAACAATGAATCTGCATAATTGAAATTTGCATACTATTATTTCGTATAACTTTAATTATCCTAAAATGAATTGCCATACTTACTAACTGTATAGAGCACGCGATTGGATCAATCAGGGGCTGATTTTCCAATTTCGAGCGCTCGATATTGAGTGTTTAATTTTATACTGTCTCACTTATTAAGCATGAAAAAATAGGGGTAAGTAAGGTACAGTGGGGCAAATCTCGAGTGGGGGGGCAAATGTAACTGGTCAATTTCTTCTATGTTTTACAATGTTTGCATTATTAAAAAAAACTGTTTATTTTTAAGAAACATACATGCATTTATGAACTTAACTGCTAATCTTCAATTAAAAAGATTATTTGAGTTAAGGAGTCTTTATTTTTTTTAGGCATATAATTAACCGGGCAACTAAAATATTAAACGGGAAGTTATGTCGGGCATACAATAATATAATTTGGCTGTGTTTTAATATTGTGGCGACAAAAAAAATGTATGAGCCTCAAATACTAAGCACCATTATTATTGAAAAAACGGCAGCAAATTTCAAGCGACAAAAATATTGCCGAGGAACATTAAACAATACTTTGGCGACTAAAATAATAATTGGCACCTAGTATTGTAAAGCGTAAGATTTTTAATATTTGTAGGCATATAGATGTTAGCACCTAAATAATTATACTTAGCTCATCGTTTAAAGTAGTATTTAAATGGCGGGGGCAACTAAAAAAAAATATTGGGAAGTAGGTTTTTTTTAAACACATATAAAATCTGTTTTTTTATCATGCAGAAACGTCTGCGAGCGATATTACATATTGCGCAGTTGGTAAGCGCGATGGCCCCGGCAAGGCCAAAGGTCGGAGGTTCGAGTCCTGCCGGGGCTGTGAATTTTTCCATTTTTCCTTTAATTTAAAAATACATATAAAATCGTTTCTTTATGGAAACGTTGGTCTCATCGGAAGATCAGCGCTGGAAGTCACCAGCAACACGCTGAGGTGAGGCCATTTCGTGGCACTTCATTCCTTTCTGTCGTGTTGTTAATATGTGTAATTTGTCTTGCCTGTGTTCACGAATAAATGTTTATTCTATTCAAACATCGTATTTGAGACCCGTAAACCACGGGTAGTATTTAAATATTTCACATCCTATTTTCGAGCGAGTTGCAAGCGAGGGAACGCGTACCAAATCATTTTATAATAAGTACACAGCAAAAAGAAGTGTATACACTTCTAATGGGTCGGTAACGCGCATGTGACACCCCTTGAGTTGCAGTCGTCCATAGGTTACGTTGACCGTTTTCCATCAGGCGGATCGTATGCTTGTTTGCCAACGACGTGGTATTCAAAAAAATTACCATGACAATCGTATAGTATAATATTACAAGAGCAGAATTATTTTCTGCTAGCAGAAAAGTGGGTTAGGGTTAGGTTATTTTTTTTGTAGAATATAAGTCCTACCAAATTTGCTATGTCATATTCACAGGTACTTTGTATGAACAAAACAACGATAGCAAAAAGGAAATGAAATACAGTCCCAGAGGCACCGTTAGGTACGACGACGAGTGAAGCGAGGAGGAGTGTTAGGTATCTTGCATCCCCAATACACATGACTCGCTATCAAAACAGAAATAGGAAGAAAATGGACAACTTTTTACCGCCTAAATATTATGCAATCAAAAATCTACGGAAGTACTCTTAATCTAGAAGATTATTTTGCTCTTTAACATTATGCCAGCATAAGATTCGATATTATAAAATCTGCGGAACGATTTATGCCAAAGCATATTATGATTAAGGTTTTCCTGCCAAAAAAAATAATCTTTCAGAGTGATGTTAAGACTGCGTAAGGCCAGCCTTAGATTCGATAGAGTAAACGTCATGAAAAGTTAAATTAATTGTATAGACGAAGTTGCCTGCACCCCCAAACACCTAATTTCTTACCCATAAGTATAATATTTTGTCGACCGTTATATTTTATAAGAATCCTTTTTTTTATTAAATTGACAGCTCAGGTGATGAGTGCCGATGTATAAATTTTAAATGTAGTTTTTATATTAATTTGCTATATGAATATTTTAAAAGAACTGTATATTTAATATTAATAGACAGCCGTTTTCCTATTAAACTGTATCTCTTAAATTGTTTCCAATATAATAATTCAGTTGCCAAATAAATAGTTGGTACTCGCGTCTGAATAAACCGTAGCCGTAATGACATTAAAATGCTACCTCATGTTTAAATATTTTGAGGCCCCATTTTAGTCGCCAAACTATTATTTTTGATACCCATTTCTATGGTTATTCAGTCGCCCGGTTAAATACGTGCCTTTTATTTATACATTACTTATTAAGTTTTTTCGTTTTTCATAAGTGTTTTTCAGAAAATAGAGTGTCTACCAGTTATGTAGTAGGCGTGTTCAGTGGATACATGTAATAATGGAATAATGGAAATAATGTAATAATGGAAAAAATGGATTAGTTACAATTGCCTTTTAGTCTAGATTTGCCCCGCTGTACCTTACTAAAGAAATTGAAAATTGATAGATTTTAAATAATATTATTTCATCGTTCAGATTTTCGCAGATTGCACGTGCCAATACTGATACCCGAGCAAGCGGAAGATTCCAATATTGAACCGCGAGCGTAGTGAGTGGTTCAAAAAATGGAATCTTGAGCATTGCGAGGGTTTCAAGGCACATTAACCTTCGTACGGCACGTTAAACATTGACACCGAGTTTGAAACACAAAATTTTTCACCACCCCAACACGAACAAAATACTGACTATAAAACATCAAACTAAATCAAATCCATCGATTTCTTCAATATTTATGATTCAAAATCATCATTTATAGGTAAAATTCTATCAGCTAGCTTAAGACATCAAGTTAAAATTTGTATGAAATTACTTTGCACTCTTGTGGATAAAATGTAATTTTGCTATCTGTTTTCGAACAGAAAAGCAAGCCGTTACCCGTTAGTGTGGTGAAAATATAATTTTCTTGTATGCCCTTTAAACATTCTACGAAACAAAGTTATGCTTACTATACTTATACCAATTCATCGTTATAACAATTTACATTATGCGTATTAGCATTATACGAAATCTGTTATGCGAAATAATGATATGCGTATTAAACGTTATGCGTAATAAACGGTATGCCAATTCATATTAGGAGTATTCAGTTATGCGAATTAATATAGACCCTATATATATCGTTGTGTGAGTACACAACGATATATATAACATACAAATACTTATATACATAGAAAACATCCATGACTCATGAACAAATATCTGTGCTCATCACACAAATAAATGCCGCGGCTTAGCAGGCAGGGTCACTACCAACTACGCCAGGGAATCATAAGAATAATAAGCTATAAATAAACGCTGCTGAAGGATTCTGGGCTAGGTTGCCGGCTTCGGAGAGAGGGTGAAGTCATCTCTCACCTTCTGTACATGGACGATCTCAAACTATTTGCACCGAACACCCAAGACCTGATGGTGCTATTGAAAACCACAGAAGTTTTCAGTACCGCCATCAGAATGGAGTTTGGTGTCGATAAGTGTGCGGTCATGCATGTACAGCGGGGGGAGGTTGTAAATTCAGAAAATTTACAACTTTCTGAGACGATGTCGTTCAGATCTATCTCTGAATCAGAAACCTATAAGTACCTTGGTATGTCACAGTCGTTGGGTATTGAGGATGTTGGCATTAGACGGTCGGTGAAGGAGCGCTTTTTCAGTCGGCTCACAAAAGTCCTTAACAGTCTTTTGTCAGGAGGCAACAAAGTGCGCGCCTTTAACGCCTGGGTAATGCCTCTACTCACATACTCCTTTGGCATACTACGGTGGACCCAGACTGAGCTGGACGCCCTGGATCGGAGGGTCCGTTCACTGCTTACCACACATCGTATGTTACACCCGCGCTCGTCTGTTATGAGATTGTACATCCCACGGAAGTGCGGAGGTCGAGGCTTCCTAAACGCCAAAGATCTCCACAACCGTGAGGTGTACAATCTCAGGAATTACTTCCTTAACAACGAGTGTGGGATGCATCGTGATGTGGTGGCAGTTGACGGAAACCTCACGCCGCTCTCCTTGGCGAAAGAGAACTGGCGCAAACCTGTGGTACTAAGTACTGCGGACCGCAAGGCGGTATGGGAGAGCAAGCAGCTACACGGGCGGTTCTACAAGGCCCTCACGGGACCCGATGTAGACCTGCTCGCATCGGTGAACTGGTTACGATTCGGGGACCTCTTCGGAGAAACCGAGGGTTTTGCCTGTGCAATTGCGGACGAAGTTATGATGACGAACAACTACCGGAAATATATCCTGAAGGACGGTACGGTCGACATTTGTCGGGCATGCCGCCGTCCCGGAGAGTCACTCAGGCATATCATTTCCGGTTGTTCTCATCTTGCTAACGGCGAGTACTTGCACAGACATAATCTCGTAGCCAGGATTATTCACCAGCAACTTGCTCTTCAATACGGCCTTGTGGACCGCGAAGTACCGTACTACAAGTACTTGCCTGCGCCAGTTCTTGAAAATGGTCGTGCCACGCTCTATTGGGATCGATCTATTATCACTGACAGGACTATTGTAGCCAATAAGCCTGACATTGTGATAATAGATCGACCGCAACGCCGGGCCGTGCTCGTTGACATCACCATCCCCCATGATGAGAATCTCGTGAAAGCCGAGAAGGACAAGTCCAGTAAGTACCTAGACTTGGCTCACGAGATAACCGCCATGTGGGATGTTGATTCAACGATCATTGTTCCGATAGTCGTTTCAGCGAACGGTCTCATAGCGAAGAGTCTCGACCAACATCTTAAGAGACTCTCGCTAGGTGGCTGGATCAAGGGCCAGATGCAGAAGGCGGTGATCTTGGACACGGCGCGGATAGTCCGACGGTTCCTCTCTCTGCAGCCCTAACCACCGGCAGCTTGGGCCCTGCCCCGCTGCTGGCGGCACCCTAGGTTAGGTTTTTTATAATATGTTTATATGTTTTTATATTGTTTTGTAAATGTTTTTATATTTTATTTTTATATACATATTGTAAAAAACCTAGTAGCCTAGAGAATGAAAATAAATACTGAGGATTAAAATAAGCTATAATAAGAATTATCTACTTTTTGACTACTCTGGCGCGAGTCGCAACTATCTAAAATGTATCTTGGCTCCGACACCAAAGACCGTCATGTCATGTGTTACTACTGACTAAAAAGGGCCGCAACACCAACCACCGCGCTGTGTTTAATTGACCGTCGCAAATCTTGTGCAGGGAATGGTGATCGAGGTATCCTTTACCCAGCCACACACCTATACTATGGCACACCTCAGACAATGGCGATCAAATAAGTATATGAAATAAACGCGTTACGCACACTCTAAGCTCGTGTAGGCGAACGCGTATCACGCACGTGTAAGTTAGATAAGACAGGTCGACTGGCCGCGTTCTTGACAGGCGGCGACTGTACCTACTCATTTTACTGTGGCGGTGAGACTCCATTTAAAGCTACTAATATAGCCTGAATATATCTTTTAGTGTACTACAAGACTACACACGCCACACGGGGCGTGTCACGGAAGAGACACGGACTTTCATTTCCTCACCGGGGATTCGGATTATTGCTACTTTATTGCCAAGGTTATGCGGTCGGCAGGAAATGTTACAGTTCAGTTGGTATTGGTATATGGCGTAGTATTTTGGGGAATTAAATGTAAGACTAGAGTGAAAACTTTTCATTTCCAAATTTGTTTCGGAAAGACCTAACTAACACAAAGTAAGGATGTTTTTAAGGATTTCTTTCATTTTCTCACCGGGGATTCGGATTATTTCTACTTTATTGCTAAGGTTATGCGGTCGGCAGGAAACGTTATAATTCAGTTGTTAGTATTGGGTTATGGCGTAGTATTTTGGGGAATTAAAATGTTAGGCCAGAGGAGAAACTTTTCGTTTAGAGTTTTGTTTCAGAAAAACCTAAGACCATGTGTCTACACTGTAAGGGTGTTTTTAAGGATTTATTTAATTTCTTGATTCGTATAATTACTTCTTTGTTGCCACGGTTACGCGGTTAGTGGTAAATGGCATAGTTATATGGGGTAATATTGTGATACCATACCAGAAAAACACAGTTCTTTTGTTTAATATAACCTTAAGTTCTTTTTATGTATTTATTGGGTGTCATGGGGACTTTAATGTTGACAATACATTCTGAGTGATTGGTAACGTGAAAGGTCCAATTGTGTCACATCTCGAACACTGGCGATCAAATGTATGAAAGAGGCGCGTTCCTAGCACACAGTCTAAGCTCGTATAGATGAACGCGTATGAGTGGGAGATGACAGGTTCGACTGTTCGCGTTTTCGACAGGCGGTAACTGTGACGGGAGGGGGAGGGCGGCACTCTCAGCGGGGAGCGGGAGTGGCCATACTGTACGATAGTACTGTTTGTTATACGTGATACTCGTATATGATATATGATATTTTTTTGGTATAGTACATTACTTCAGAGGCCGGGAAAATGAGGATTTCCGGCTAAGTGGGTATATACGGCCGAGCGATCGTGCGAGCGAGGCCGGATAGGGATACGAGGCCGGGAATCCGTTTTCACGCCGAGGCATGTATAGTGCTTTTCTCAAACATACAATGAAATAAAAAAAAATGCTCTAAAGGAGAATATTTTATAAAAAAAAGTTACTTTGCAGGCCTAGGCCTAAAAAATAATATGAAATCCCTTTACAGTCCTCTCGAGTTGTTGCGCCCAAAAAGCGATACTTCCCACCCCATTTTAAGGAACGTAAAGACAACATTTCATTGCATGTTTGAGAAAAATAATATTTTTAATCGATGTCCTTTAGTAGCGTAGTGACTACGCTGAAAAATACTGGATACAACATAATACTTTTTTTTAATCACAACTGTTCTATTTAGGGCTGTTAACATTCCCTGAAATATCAGTCCGTATAGGTACAGGTACTCCAATATACGAACGCTGTATGGAAACATTTTATCACAGGGCATGAATATTCCAACATTGACATTTGAGAGTGGATGGAACACATGAAAGTAGTGTCCGAACGAGTATTGAACGAAAGCTATATTGACTCTTCAGTTTTATTTGTCAATTGCATATCGAGAGAGGGAAAACCTTTTCGTTGAATGAACATGGATATTGGAAATATCCAACATACCATAGAGGAATAAGAACGGGGAGAGTTGTAACTCCATACATCAGTAAATACGAGTTATTTGTATAGGCATAGTTAAGTGACATCTAGTGACAATCACCTTTCAACTAGCGTAAATTATCAGTAGCTACTTGTCATTAGATGTCGCGACGAACGAAGAGTCTAATGCTCACCAATTTTTAGCTAATATTACAATAGTATTAATCAGTATTCTGTTTTCAATTATTTCTGCTTGTAATATAAGTTGTAAACTGTTCTAATATTAATTTTTTGGCAGAAGAGACACTGTTATTGCCACCTAGTATCGAGTAGAGGTACTGATAATTCAAGAGTAAGCCCATTTATAATTTAAAAAAAAACGCTATTTGACGCGTGATTGCCGCTAGATGTCGCTTAACTATGCCTATACAAATAACTCGCATTTACTGATGTATGGAGTTACAACTTCCCTTACTTATTGCTCTATGAACATATGCACCCTTTAATAAATATAAAAATTGTTTGATGTAATGAAAGCTCCTAATTTAACAGGTTTCGGGTTCGAATCCCGGTAAGGGCATTTATTTGTGTGATGAGCACAGATATTTGTTTCTGACTCATGGTTGTTTTCTATGTATATGTATATTAAATATCGTCACTACTTTTAAAAAATCTCGTATCTCACGCTGTTCCTCAAAGTTAAAACGCAGTAAGTCTACATGCATTCCATACATACTTACTACAGTTTTCTTTTCATTGACAGACGAAGATACAAGTTTTTTTAAAAGTAGTGACGATATATCGTTATTTCAGTATCTGCAATACAAGCCATCTTGAGCTTACCTATCGTGGAACTCAGCCAATCTGTGTAAGAATGTCCTATAATATTTATTTCAGAATATGAAATAGTACTCGCAGGGTATCATGTACCGACCTACCGACAATATTTTTAAGTATGAAGGCATAAAGTTCAATATGTCAGTGATTGTTTTGACATGCAGTAAGGTTCGAATTCGATGACGTCACTACATCGCTGACAGCGTTTTCGGTGGCCAAAATAAATAAAAAATTACACACATTTTAAATCGTAAATACGTAGTTATCATACGCTTTTAATACCCAAATCTATAAATATTGTTATTTTATGTCAAATACTACAGAAGACAATCATTTATTGGGCCGAATTCGATATGAGTCTAGTAGCCTGTTTTATTTTTAGTCCGAGATCCGAACGCGATCGCCGATGCCCGTCAATTGTAAAACAATTTCGACTCAAACCGTCGTAATTTAACACTAGAATGCTAAAAGCTAATTGAAAGCTAAAAATACCGGATTCGTTGGCATCGCGCTGGATTGACGGCCGCTTTGTTACTGACACCCGGGTATCCGACGCCTTGATTTCTAAAACCAGCAGTTTGGAATATACGGGACGAAATTGCAGACTTTTCATCACAACTGTACGGTCGGGTACACAATCATTTTTACAAGCCAACATGCCAAAAATACACCTTGTTTTTTTTTCGTTTTCCGTTAAATTCGACACGTTGTTATGTTTATTGTCAGGAACCACCTTGTGTATCACTTTTAGTCAAATTTACAAAAAAATATTCTTCATCGTTTTCATAGGTACATATTAAATGAATTAGTGTGAGAGACCATTAAGGACAACATTCAAGGTGTCAATAGATTGAGGGCACATGTCAAAACAAAAAACAGTAGGAAGTGGTAAAGGTTGTCACACGTGTTCAGCAATTATTTTATTTTTTTTAATAACTCGGTAACCGTAAGAGTTAAGACGCTAGTTTTTGAGATAAATTAATTGTATTTGATCTAAATAACCTTCCCTTAAAGTTAAAGGAATTCAATAAAACACGGTATAGGTATATTTAGGTACATGTCTTTATGGAAAATGACGCATATACATATATTTGGAACGTTGGTTTGTAAATGTGTTTGTGAACTCGACAGTACAATGCGTATTCCTATTTTAGACCAGGAAAAATAGCTTGACCTGGACATAATTCGATAACCGTAATTTTCTTTTTTTGTCGTATAAAGTATCATTAGTGATAGTTAAAATACAAATTATTAATCAAATTAGGGTTCTGATTCAATTTAAAAAAAAATAAAAACGAACTTTGAATATTTTTTGATTTTATAACTAAAGTATTAAATGTAATCCGGGAAAAGTGCTTGTATTATGTTGTGACACCTGCATTTCATATAAAAACATCTAATTTTTATAAATAATTCATACAGAACTATCATTTATAAAGAAGGTTTAGTAAGTTACACATTTTCAGGCGTATTTCACTAGAAAATATTGTTAACCGTAATCCTGCAATTTATTATGAATATAATATTACGTGTGTTGATAAATTATTAAAACTTATACCAATACTTTTGGCGCTTGTTCAAAATCTTAAATATTGATAATTTTAGGAAAGGAAAAATACCTAACTAAATTGAAAGATGGTAAATTTTGCCGTTAATATATTCTTAGTACTATACGAAATCAATTAAACAACAAATATGTAAGATTCATTACTTAATTGATATTTTTCTTACTTGCGCTTTAATATGAACGTTATTACCTGCAGAATAAGGTCGTGCACAGAGTAGGTATAGCTAGTATAGTAGTAGCGGGAACGGGCGGCGAGTCGTCAACACGTGTTTCGCTCGGCGATATCAAGGGCGCCGCGTTTTCAAAACGCTTCGATAACAAATATTTCACCGTCCAGTATAAGAGAGCTCCCTTATTACAAGTGACAAAAGTCATACAAATCAATTAGTCCGATAGGTCACGTTAAACTGGTCAAGTCGTTAGCTCAATAATAGTACCTATCGAGCTTGACGAGATGCTTGGATCACAACAACGTAATATGTATGAAAGCTTGCGGCGCTTAAGACTGTATTCTTTCGAGTCGTGTGTAACGTATTTTGGCGAGGCAAATTTGAAGCACAGTGCGTGTCTGTCTCACTCACTCTTACGGTAAACCTAATGAACTGTTTCACTTTCAGAGGATTTTTGAAGTAATTTGGGTAATATGACATTGTCGCGGTGAGGTCTTTCCGGTACAAATTTATCGGTGGATCTTTTCGGATTTGTGGATGATGAGCCGATGCGATGTCGCTTCATTTTGAAGTGTCGACTCTCGCGAGGGAGTTCTTAGAGGACCGCGAGGAGCGCGTGTGACTGTTGAGTTTTTGAATGATTTGAAGTTTGTGAATGATTTTATTTTGTGTGTATTTGTGTGGGCATGAGGTGTTTGTGTTGCGAGAGTCAAATCAATAATATGAGTGGTACAAATTTTATTAGGGGGCCTCATGTGTGAGAAACTCAACACTCGAATGCTGCGTAACAATGCGAGCCGAAATCGCCTAATCGGAAGTGTCCGACTTGGTATCGACTAATCTATACACGTTGTAACATGAGAAACCAGAAATCAAAACCTGGTTTCTGGCATCTGGTACCCGGTAACCGGTAACCGGTAACCGGTAACCGGTAACCGGTATCCTGTATCCGGTATCCGGTATCCGGTAACCGGTATCCGGTATCCGGTAACCGGTATCCGGTAACCGGTATCCGGTAACCGGTATCCGGTAACCGGTATCCGGTATCCGGTAACCGGTATCCGGTAACCGGTATCCGGTATCCGGTAACCGGTATCCGGTAACCGGTATCCGGTAACCGGTATCCGGTAACCGGTAACCGGTAACCGGTGTCCGGTAACCGGTAACCGGTGACGGGTCTCCGGTATTCGGTGACCGGTAACCGGTAACCAGTAACCAATGACCGTTAACCGGTATCCGGTGACCGGTAACCGGTAGACGGTAACCGGTATCCGGTAAACGGTAGACAGTAACCGGTAACCAGCATCCGATATACGGTATCCGATATCCGGTTTCCCGTGTTCGGTTTCCCGTTTCTGGTTTGGTTTTGGTTTTGGTTTTAGTTTTAGTTCTGTTAGTTTAAACAAAAACAAAACTGAAAACGAAAACGGAAACGGAAACGGGAATGGAAACGAAAACCGAAATCGAAACCGAAACCGACACCGAAACCTACACCAAAACCGACACCGAAACCAAGACCAAAACCGAAACCGAAAAAAATATTTAAGTTCCTAGAAGTAAAGAGTGACAGAGATAGCACTCATGTTAGTCAAACTCGTGGTATGTGCACTTCCCGCACACAGTAAAGAGTGACAGAGATAGCACTATAATCATTTAAGTTCCTGGTAGTAAAGAGTGACAGAGATAGCACTGTAATAATAAAATTTATGTTCCTGGTAGTAAAGAGTGACAGAGATAGCACTATCATAATTAAAGTTCCTGGTAGTAAAGAGTGACAGAGATAGCACTCATGTTAGTCAAACTCGTGGTATGTGCACTTCCCGCACACAGTAAAGAGTGACAGAGATAGCACTATAATAATTTAAGGTCCTGGTAGTAAAGAGTGACAGAGACAGCACTATAACAATTTAAGTTCCTGATAGTAAAGAGTGACAGAGAATAGAGATAGCACTATAATAATTTAAGTTCCTGGTAGTAAAGAGTGACAGAGATAGCATTTTTGTTATTTAAATTTCTGTTAGTAAAGAGTGACAGAGATAGCACTATTGTTATTTAAATTTCTGTTAGTAAAGACGTAAAGAGTGACAGAGATATCACTCACGTTGGTCAAAGACGTGGTTTATGGACTACTATTTGGACCCCCCAATGTCACGCTTTTTTAATCCTTTAACATGGATTGTCACATTTAGTATGACGTAATATATGAATGACGCCTAAAGATTGAGAGAGACAGCAATATTGTTCTTCAAATTCGTGGTAGTGAGAACAGGGTGCGTAACCGAATGGCACAAACGCGCCACAGGCCACACTGCGCGACAGAGCCAGACTGCGTTTCGTTTTCGTTTCGCGTCGGAGAAATGGCATTCGGCTACGGGGCCTGAACAGAGACAGCACTATGTATCGCGCGGCCGCCGACTACGCAAGTCGCCGCGTAATTATAATAACCGTTCGGCTCCTTTTTAGATCGTGTACAGTCAACAACACAGCTGGCAAGACAAAGTGCCAAAAATATGTATAGAGTATTTTATTTCCTGTACAAGTGTTGGTACTTGGTACATTAAGGTATGTGTATACATATATTTGGCACTTTATCTGTATTCACAGCTGAGTTGCTGACTGTACCAATAACGATCAACTATGAACTTTTGTGGTTTGTTTTAAATAGTTCTATGCAGATATAGATTAGAATACCTATTCTATCGGTACTTTTTGTATAGGTTATTATAATAACTGGACAAAATAATTATAATCAGTGCCGGCGCACTCCGCGATCACGATTCTTTCGCCGAGCTACAAGGCCTTGATATATAGGATGTATTATTTTATCAGCAACAAAAATATGTGATGATATTGAATTAAGGCAAAACAAGACATATAAACGCTCTCCATTATTTCCTCCCTGGTTTATGAAGCTAGAACAATGATTTTTAACACATACGAAATTCGTACACTGAAATAAAGTGATGATACTATAAATATACTCGACATTCAAAGTCGATAATCTAATGACGTGGGAAGTTATTGATATAACAGAATTTTGCACAAAATAGGCTCACCCTTTGATGTTGAAAATGCCGCCACTCTATAAAACAAACAGACCGCACACGAGCAGCCGACATTAAATTCTATTGCACGGCGCGAAGGTCGAAAGCCGCGCCCGCACCTGGGCGTAGGTAGCGAGATCGGGTGCACGTGCGCTTACCTTTGAAATCGCCGACACACAGGTGTCGCCGTTCGCCCTCTCTTTTCATTTATGTTTCTGTTTCAATCGGTTAGCCGTTTGCCGGCCGGCAATAAAGGTTGTTTTTTTAACCGACTTCAAAAAAAGTAGGAGGTTCTCAATTCGACTGAATGTTTTTTAGGGTTCCGTAGTCAACTAGGAATCCTTATAGTTTCCCCTGTCTGTCTGTCTGTCCGTCCGTCCGCGGATAATCTCAGTAACCGTAAGCACTAGAAAGCTGAAATTTGGTACCAATGTATCAATCACGCCAACAAAGTGCAAAAATAAAAAATGGAAAAAAATGTTTTATTAGGGTACCCCCCCTACATGTAAAGTGGGGGCTGATTTTTTTTTTCATTCCAACCCCAACGTATGATATATTGTTGGATAGGTATTTAAAAATGAATAAGGGTTTACTTTTACTAAGATCGTTTTTAGGGTTCCGTAGTCAACTAGGAACCCTTATAGTTTCGCCATGTCTGTCTGTCCGTCCGTCCGTCCGTCCGTCCGTCCGTCCGTCCGTCCGCGGATAATCTCAGTAACCGTTAGCACTAGAAAGCTGAAATTTAGTACCAATATGTATATCAATCACGCCCACAAAGTGCAAAAATAAAAAATGGAAAAAAATGTTTTATTAGGGTACCCCCTACATGTAAAGTGGGGGCTGATATTTTTTTCATTCTAACCCCAACATGTGATATATTGTTGGATAGGTATTTAAAAATGAATAAGGGTTTACTAAGATCGTTTTTTGATAATATTAATATTTTCGGAAATAATCGCTCCTAAAGAAAAAAAAAGTGCGTCCCCCCCCCCTCTAACTTTTGAACCATATGTTTAAAAAATATGAAAAAAATCACAAAAGTAGAACTTTATAAAGACTTTCTAGGAAAATTGTTTTGAACTTGATAGGTTCAGTAGTTTTTGAGAAAAATACTGAAAACTACGGAACCCTACACTGAGCGTGGCCCGACACGCTCTTGGCCAGTTTTTGATCATATTAATATTTTCGGAAATAATCGCTCCTAAAGGAAAAAAAAGTGCGTCCCCCCCCCCTCTATATTTTGAACCTTATGTTTAAAAAAATATGAAAAAAGATCAAAAAAGTAGAACTTTATAAAGACTTTCTAGGAAAATTGTTTTGAGAAAAATACGATAAACTACGGAACCCTACACTGAGCGTGGACCGACACGCTCTTGGCCGGTTTTTTTGTTACTCGATATCTCCGAGAATCGTGGACCGATTTTCAAATTATTTTTTTTAATCGAACGGGTATAACCCCGAGATGGTCCTATTGGCACCAAGTCCCAGGCGGCGCGGCGCGCGCCACGCCGCCGCCACGCCGCCTGGGGCGCGTCTTACGTCCTTCCTATACAAAATGTACTGAGGAGACGATTTTTGAATTACACTCAGGTGGCGTGGCGCGGACGTCCGTTGCGCGCCCCGAGACACGCGACGCTCTGGTGTGGCCGGTACCTTACGTCCCTAACCTATTAACCGATCCGCCGCGGTGACGTGGCCGGTGCGCGGCGCGCTCTCCCAGGCCCGCGCCCCGCGCGCTCCCCCGCCCGCGACAGCCGCTCTACGACAACTTTGCACCCTTTTAAATTACTGACATTTACAGTTTCTTAAGCGCGACCTTCACAGTATTAATTTTGATAAAATCATGATTATAGTACACAAAAACCTGGTCTTAAGCAAAAAAATCTCAGTTACAATTTATACCTACTGAGAAATTCATGTTTATTTAAGCGTTAAAAATATATGTTTAAGATCGGTGTTAAATGTCTATATATACTTAATACAATGCAAATTGATATATATATCATGGTCACCATTTTTACCTACCTAGATATTCACATTAAATGAAAACGGTAAAAAAAAGTACACAATCAGATTTATTTTCTGTGTAATATCGCTAATATGCGATCACATCTGAGTGCACCACAAAGTTAATCTAACAAAGTTTTCGGTTAACTATTTTGCTGTTAGCGAAAAGTGGGATAATGTACTTTATCTCATGATTTTTATAAGATATGAATACGATCGTCTTTTTTTTTATCTATGTACATAATTACTATTTGATGCTTAATAATAATACCCAATAAAATATCAAAAAGGACGAGTTATTGAATTATGTCCAGGGTACCTTACTTTTACTCCACTATTTATGGGAGCTCAGATTTCTTTTAAGTTACTTTTAGCAATCGAGTTATGGAATCATTTTCGGATATACTATAAAAAATATGTATTAAAAAAGCGAGAATAACTCGGAATGTTACCAGGCTTTTGTAATACGTTTATCAGTCTTGTAAATTATCCAGGAATCCAATTAAACTTTCATTGGACTATCATTAAACTACTGCAGTAAGTTACGAGTAATTGTAAGTCAGGACTACTTATTCACGTATTTAAATTTTACTGAGGAACCAATTCACGGAAAGATCGCTTTTTCCTCTTATGCAAGTTTCACAAAATCGCAGCGGTAAGGGTAGTGAAATTTTCTCGTATGTTTCCACGTTAGCCGGAAGATTATTCTTTTATTTGACAGTTTACGAACTCGTCCCTACAATATTATTCTTGTTTGACACTGGACAACCACAGCTTAAATAACTAGCTTCACTGTAAAACAAACGCTATAAAAATTTACATATTCTACATAGGTACATTAAAAGGAATTTCTTTATTCTTTATCGTATTGCAGTCATGTTCATAACATATTAGGTGTTACCAATTAGAGAAGTAGGTACATGACACCCGAAATTAAAAGCGAAATAATTTAATCATTTATGTTTATAGTTACTCATGAAATAAAACCATTTTTTAAATTCCATTATCCAGTTTTATTTTAATCATTTATGTTTATTTAACCATTATCCAGCTATGTTTATTTAAGTATGCTAAATCGTCCAATCTAAATCTTTTGCATTAACTTCAAAGAGCAATATTTTAATAAAAGAAAAGATAACTATCGAAACTTATACCTACTCATGTTAAAAAAAGTTTGTTCTCTAATAAATCTTTTGGTTTACTATTTACTATAAGGTAAGGTTTATTTTAAGGTAAGAATACTTTAGGCGTTAGAATAGAATATACAGCCGGTATACTAGGTGTTTTTATTAATTCACACTAAAGGCCATAATCCGTAGGGTTTGGTGAATTGGTCATCCATATCAAGTTTTTAAATGAGGCATGAATCAACAGTAATCCAATACAAAATACCTGCGTTCTTTTATCAATCTGAACCCGCTGTATTTAGAAAGCTATGACTTTCGCGCCCGAGCAAATGTCACATGTCATGTATGATGGACAAAAGCCGGTTATTATTTATGCTGACATTTTGAACAGATTTTCGTACGTCAACAGTTTTTATAGACTGAACGAGGTGAGTTTGTACTGCGTTTTTTTTGAATTTTACAGGCAAGTGCATTCTGACAGCTGGTGACACGTTGGTTTTTAAATTATGGAACTAATAAAAGACAAAAATTAAAAACAGGAGTTAATTTTAGTGTTAAACTGTAAATTTACCGTACTGCAGAATATAACGTTATTAAAATCGACTTTTGTAAGTGTTGTGTGTGACACTATCGCCGCTCATTTTCACCCGCAGGACTATTGGGTTTATAAGTGCGTTATTGTGTTTTTACAAGTTTTTAATCAAGTGTTAGTGTGCGTCAAAACGTGAAGCTAAATTTGACCCACTTCCCGGTTTCCGATTGAGCTGAAATTTTGCACACATATTTAAATCACGTGACAATGCAATATTATGGTATCATGGAGCTGATCTGATGATGGAGCAGAAAGGTGGTCATAAGAACTCTGTCATGAAACGTCGTATCGCCATCGAGTAAGGGGTTTTCAGCATCGTCTCGGAGAGCAATAGATGACTGTTGAAAGAAAGGTACAGTCGGCGGTAAAAGCTTGTACCAAAAATGATTTTTTTTTTCAAAAAACTTATTTGAAGATTTGTATGCTTATTTTTTCGTCGGGCAATGCGGAGCCAAAGTCAACAAACATGTGAGGCTTTCTGATTTACTGGCCAAGGTATGTAAGGTATACTACTTTTCCCTTCGACGGAGCCGGGAAGTGACTTCGTTTAGCGCAACAGCCTTAAATCTGACGCTTATCGGCCGGGGGACAGAAAACTTTTTCAACAATTATATTCACGTGATTCGTGAACCAGATTATACGGAAACCTTTTAAATGATTTAAGCAAACAATCAAATACGCGAACGAACCGTTTTTAATCGGTATTGTAACAGACGTAATTCGGTTAAAAGTATCCGCGGATGGCCGGACGTATGATTGGATAAAATAACCGATTCACAGTAACAATATTAAAGTATGCAAGCAAATAATACAATTTTTAACAGGTAGGTAAATTTTGGTCTGAAAAAATAAGGAAATTATGAACCCGTAGGAAGCGTGTCGTAAAATATGGGTTTCTATTGTAGGCGATAAACTAGCAATCTGGAACTGTAATACCTATCGGAATTTCGTTTTCTTTCAACCCTTAAATTACTACGGGCCAGTTGCAGCATTTGACAGACACATCGTCATTTTATTTTTATTTTATTGTGATTTTTGTATTGATTGTAATTGTATTATGATATGGAAATGCTATCGAGTTGATAATGTTTTCATGTTTTTATAATTTTTGCATATCGTTCACCGACTGAATACTGTCACCTAATGTACCTCATCATGTACCATATGTTAATATCAGGGTTGCCAACCGTAAAGCAAAACTTCCTCGTACGTTTCAGCTAAAATTCTCGTATTTAGACTTTCAAACCTCGTACATATTAAAAATATTATTATTATGCATTGAAAACGTGTTTAAAACAAAATTAAGCATATTATTATACTACCGGGACCACTCCGTAAAGTACCTAAGAAATGATCGCACCGCACCGCGTCTGTGGATTTTTTTTTACGTAAGTCATAATATTAAATATTCTAGCAAATAAACTAGTCTGATTCTGATTCTGGTGACAGACGGTTTGATGCAACCGGCCCTAAGAGTGACACCGACTCTTGAGCATTTTGCTTGCTTGAAGCAACAATTGAAGCTCAAACAAGTGTCAGCGAAGTCCACGTTGCATATAGACACACGCTCGCCCGTCCCGCTTGCACGCCACGCCAAATCGAACGCTCCGAGCGTCCACTCTGCCCTGGCCTTATACTTAGGCACTAGAATTAAAACTCACATATTTTATAAATTTTTCGTGATGTTCTAGCAAACGAGTATCGTATTCTGATCTCATGGTAGCCCAGAGCACCACTCGTCCTTAAGCTGAATTTAGACCAGCAAGTTATTATTGCTGCAAGTTTTGAGATGCAACTACAGGTTCTTACCTGTAGCAAAGTCTGAGTGAGTGGCAAATATCTGCATCTCTTTCTTGCGTATACTTCTGTCTTAAAACTTGCAGCAATAACTTGCACGTCTAAACTCAGCTTTAAAAAGCATCTGGTCTCTTTGGTAACTGAAAACTAAATTGTCTGTATCGCATGACCTTATTGTGACTAAACATTTTACGAGAATACTTTAGTCTAGACATCTTAACACTTTAAGTTCTCGCGCTTTGTACACATATTTAAAGTCACACACAGGTCGAACGCGATTAACAGGCCGAGCACTTGCTTACTGCGGAAACGAATCACTGGATTGAGCACTACACAAACCCAAAGTTCTT
The DNA here is from genome assembly GCF_023078275.1 of Leguminivora glycinivorella. NCBI lineage: Eukaryota > Metazoa > Arthropoda > Insecta > Lepidoptera > Tortricidae > Leguminivora > Leguminivora glycinivorella. The sequence goes on along the minus strand of NC_062976.1, from coordinate 4,056,883 downwards.
TCCACCGAGCGACACTATTATCCCCGGATTGTGAGGGAGGCGATCGAAATTAAAAAATATCCTAAAAACTTTAACAGGGAAGACGGGTATAGATTATCGCCAACATGGGGACCAGTGATTCAAATGTTCAAACCAAAAGATCTATCTTCGGACCAGTGCGCGGATGTTGTGAGTGCTGTGTGTCGTGCGGTGGGAAATAAACAATAACTAAAAGCGGGTAGATTATATTTATTTGTCTACCCCGAACATTTATATAAATTAATATCGGGTAGTTTTGTGTTGTTTACATCTCCGGTGACACTTTGCTGGGACGTCAGTCTTCCGCGACCATGGCCAGTGCAACCTGGCCGAAACGTTGGGAAAAAAGGTAAAAATAATGTTAATTAATCGCGTTCGACCTGTGTGTGACTTTAAATATCTAGACATCTTCACGCATTCCTAAGAGATCGAAGTCACTTGTAACTTTACTTTCAATAAAACTATTACTACACTATAAAATACCTCTAAAGGACACTTATTCAGTTACGGCCACTTTTGTTTTACAACCATCTGCCCTGTATGTCCATGCAGACAGTTCAAACACTTTTTGTCATGAAAATATATTTCATTACTTATGTCAGTTTGTTGTCATTCGCCTTAATCATTTGTGATCTGCGAGCTGAAGCAGTGGGCTGGCCATATTAGCCGTAGAACCGACAACCGTTGGGGTAAACGAGTTCTTGAGTGGAGACCGCGTCTCGGCAAGCGTAGTGTAGGACGGCCTCAGGCAAGGTGGAGCGACGATATGCGCAGGATTGCTGGCAGCAGCTGGATGCGAGCAGCCGAAGATCGGAAACGGTGGCGTGAAATTGGGGAGGCCTATGTCCAGCAGTGGACTGCGATAGGCTGATGATGATGATGATTTGCGACAACCCTAATAAGTCGCCTCTTTATCTTTCTATTTAATATGTTTTTACAACAGACAGTTGCGAGAATTTCGAATGATTCATGGTCATTTTTAACCCCCGAGGCAAACACGACGGGGTATTATAATACATTATCTTATTTATCGCATATTTTTCACGTCAGTGCCGCCATACAAGAAAGTCAAGTAAAAACAACCAGCAATTATTCCGAGTTTGCAAATTAAAATGTAACATGAAAAGTGCCAGCTACAATATCGTTCTCAAAATTACAAGCTTTCAAAAGAAGATCGCAAGTCCTACATTTACTTTCAAAAGTTCCAGCAAATTGTTAAATCTTGTAACTTCATTTAAAAGAGCAACAAAGTGTTGGAATTTCAGAATTTAATATCTCTAAAGATAAACCGTTTTATTACTTTAAATTTCAGACCAGGAAGAAACTTGATTGTGATAATTTAGCTTAACGGTCCATCACGAAATTCACGAGCTTGAAATCTCTTTTGAAGATACTCAAGTGTCGTATGAAACGTATAGAGTAAGTAAGTCAGTACAGTACATTACAACAAAGAAATATTATAGGTATAGGTATTATTTATAACCTAACCACAAAATTAAAATTTTATAAAAACGCCCAACATAGTGGACTGATTTCTATCAAACATGGCTTAGAACACTCCCGACTAATTCAGCTTTCAAACAAAAAAAACTAAATCTAAATCGGTTCATCCGTTCGGGAGCTACGATGCCACAGACAGACACACTTAATAACACCCCGTCGTTTTTGCGTCGGGGGTTAACAATCGAGAACAGAAGAATTTTCTCTCGCACTTTCTAAGAAATCACATGTAAGACTAAACTATGTAAGACTAACAACCCCTAACAATTTTACTCAACGCCATTTATTGATGAAATTAAACTATGGAAACGGATTAAATCGCGTATAATGAATTTAAATCACATCCCGAAGACAATGCCATTTATGGAGTTCAAAGTGTTCAAACCGAATTAGGTGCAATTGCAGACCACAATAAAGTTTCTCTGGACAAATACAAAATACCAAGGCATTCAAGAAAAACGCAAGGCTCCAACGTAATGCCTCTTAGCACTGAAAAATGCATCCATATTTCAGACTTGCATTTCTACAAAAATACCTTCTAAGTCCGGGCAAATGAAAATCTCCGAGGCTAGGAAAATTTTAATTATGTTTAAATTCTTTGGGAAACAGGCAATTTTTCACTGGTCCGGTACAAAGTTGGGCATTTCGTTTAATGGGGTATGGTTGCAACATTTTTCAAGTGCAGCAAACTTTTTGCGGCGCAGATTAACTGACGGGCTATTCGGTTTATTGATTTGCTCTTGGACTTTCTGTGAACTTTTCCAATTTTCTGTTTGCGTATTAGCGGTATTTTAGATTCAATTTTTTTGGGCAAAAATAACTGCAATAACTGCAAATCAAAAAGGCAATGATTTAAATTGTTACGGTTTTTACACCGTGTCTGGCATCGTGTACGCTGTGTTTTTTAAAATAATAATTTTTAAAATATTAATATTATCAAAAAACGATTTTAGTAAACCCTTATTCATTTTTAAATACCTATCCAACAATATATCACATGTTGGGGTTGGAATGAAAAAAAATATCAGCCCCCACTTTACATGTAACACCCTAATAAAACATTTTTTTCCATTTTTTATTTTTGCACTTTGTTGGCGTGATTGATATACATATTGGTATCAAATTTCAGGTTTCTAGTGCTAACGGTTACTGAGATTATCCGCGGACGGACGGACGGACGGACGGACGGACGGACGGACGGACGGACGGACGGACGGACGGACGGACGGACAAACGGACAAACGGACAAACCAGTTGTCCTTACCTTTCCGTTAATATACAAATGCTTCACATATTAAAAGCTCGGTCGGACCTCTTCACATTCGCAAAAGTGCATTTTAATGAATCATTAAAGTCATCAATTAATTCCAGCGCCAACAGAGGGCGCTTAATTACGTCAGTCGAGTTTCAGCCTGTAATGAAACGGTCTAGTTGCAGCTGACCACTTTATAGACTGCTTCACTAAAAGTTGATATTTTGCATTCAAACTAGCATTCCGCAGCTTTCCTGGCGTTACTCATCATTATTTTTTATTTTATGAAACATAAACAATGGTTTTATGTTATGTTTTATGATATTAATTATTGTTTTAAAATACGCACTATAATATCATAGCTTAGTAGCTAGCTACTTATCTGCTCGCCGTATCATAACAATGAATATTATAATTCAAATGAGTACCTACATACATATGTCCCAGCTCAAGGCCAGGGTGCGTAGCCGAATGGCACAAACGCTCACGAAACGAAACGCTAGTAGATATCTATCTCTATCGCTCTTGCGCATTGGCGCGGCAGAGCCAGACTAGCTTTCGCGGCGTTTCGTTTTCGTTTTGCGTCGGAGAAATGCCATTCGGCTATGGGGCCTGATTTAGACGGAGTGCGAACTCGCATGCGATTTTAGTTACATTGCGGGCTGTTGAACATACAATTTTGCACAGCCTTGAAATAACGCAATGTAATAAAACTCGTAAGCGAGTTCTCGTACCGTCTAAATGGGCCCTAAGAATGTTTATGTGGGGTAAACGTCGCGATTTCATAAATTATTGTAATGTAAGTTGTAGTAAAAAGTTATTAGAAAGCACAATAGAATTGCTGTGACAGCTAAGTCAAAGAAATGTACCATTGTTCGCCGTTAAGTTTTACTTAAAAATGTCAATACAAATGTCATTATGTATGTCAATAAAATTTAATAATGTTGTAAAATGCGTTTTCTACGTGAAGTAGTCTATTGAACAGCATCGGGATTTAATCAACGTGTGTCGCTAATTGAATGGTCAATTTACTCGCACCTTACCTTTATTCGAGTGAACTGCATTTTTGACTCGAGTTTTTTGAACAAGTGGTTCATTATACTGATTTATCTACTATGTCTATGGATTACCGGAACATACCTGAAACAAATAAACACACGTATCTTTAAAAAACACGAATTCATGTAATATTGTAGCGATATTTAAAATAAATAAGTACGTTTTCAAAAAAAAAATGATACCAGCTTTTAAGTAACGCTGACAATTTTTTTATACTACGTCGGTGGCAAACTAGCATACGGTCTGCCTGATGAAAAGCGGTAACCGTAACCTATGGACGCCTGCAACTCAAAGAGTGTCACATGCGCGTTGCCACCCCATTAGAAACTTAAACACTCCCTTTTGCTGTGTTAGGTACAGTTTTTTTTTTTCAAATGTATCTGAAATCGAATGATTTATTCCTTACAACCTCAAACAGTTAGGTTGAGTCGTTCCATCACAGACTTTCTATTAATACAATATTTTACTCGTGCCAACCTACATATACTTATAGATATATCTATATATATGTACTATCTGCATAACCACACCGGTCCATTAGTTTACACCATCGAGGGTTAGAATAATCGGCATCGCCGAAATCGACATCCAAAACTCTGACTGACAAATCCAATTTCATCAGTTCTTTATCAAAAAAAGAATCGCAATTTCCGACCCGTAACAGATTAACTTCACCGGGAATTGGGTGCCAAAACATTGAGAACCCATCGAAAAACCAGTTAGGAACTCCATCAAAAATCGAAATTAGCCTTCTTGAACCGTCAAACTTAGAGCAACAGATAAAGCGATTTGTTCCAAAACTTGATAATAGAACGATCGGGAAAGTTTTGATGACGCTATTATTTTTACTCGTCAGTTTCTGAACGGACCTCTTCTTTTCTGTCGAACGCGCGCGTGTAGTAGAATAGAATAGTGAGTTTTCGATATTAAGACGATACGGTAGGGGTCAATTCTCCATACAAACGCTCTCGACCTCAATTTAATGTAAATCCTGAAATTAAGTAATTTATCTATGCCTATATTTGACATCTTACCTGTGTAATTTATAAAATGTAATAAATTGACTCAATCCTTGTGTTTATTTGTAATGAATTATTGTGTAGCAAATTATATTGACATTATATTGTACATACTTGTAAATAATTGTTAAATATTGCATGCCTTGCTTGGTAGAACATAAGAACTGCTATTCAATGTTATCATCTTATGTAATCTCACTATGTTCTTGCAATAAACTATTGACTATTGACTATTGACTATTTCCTCCCTGGTTTTTGAAGATAGAGCAATGATTTTTTCAACACAGATTGTTATTATTTTTATCTGTGTCGAACCGTTTTGATTTTTTTGATATTCTGCTTTTTAAAGACTCTAGACCCAATCAAATATTTCCAAAAACGGCCTTTTTTTACTGTGGCACAAAAAAAAGTGTGATACTCAAGATTGGTAACAATTAACCAAAAAAGCTAAACGGTCCGACATAGATTATTTCATTGTTATTCAGATTCTCAAATTTCGTTCCGATTGATTAAGTTTTGAAGGAGGAAATAGTCGAGAGCGGAACCTCGATTTTAAAGATTTTTTGAAATATCTGTTGACTGAGATGTTCTTAATGGACAATTTTTTTTCGATAAATCTAGTTAATAACACTTGTATATTTAACTAAAATTCCCAAGTTGAAAGGGGGGCTCCTTTCCATTTTAGCATTTTCGCTACCGTATCCTCTTAAGTAATCGCGTTTTTTTTTTAGTATAAATAGGTAGACGTTTGACCACGATCACACCTGATGGTAAGTGATGATGCGGTCTACGGTGGATCACGCTTACCTATGAGATACCTATTTACTCTTGCTTTAAAGAGACCTGGAATGTACTTGTCGCGTAAAAAAATTATAGTATATTGATACTAAAAGGTAAATTGAAAAGAGCGTCCGCATTAAATGGCTCTGTAAATATAGCTTCATAATCTGATTCTGCGAATTCAATGTTGCGAATGAAGGATTTAACCCGAAATATTTCAATTTAAACTATCGTTTAAACTTTTTTACTACTTACTTTTTGTTTGCACGAAAGAAATGAATTAATGATTTTAACATTACCCATACATTTTTACAATACTTATTCATGCTTTTCTAGCAGGGGCCTATACATTTTTAACGGTGCGTTATAAATCGGTATTCTTGACTATACAGGAAAAAGACAAGGATAATGTAATTTTCAAGTAAACATATTACTGTGCGCTTATAAACGATAAATAAAGCTACGTCGGCTCTTAACCCTACTCCTCAGCCAATAAAACTGCAACTTGCACCTGCTATTAACGCGTTTTCAAATATTAACATAGTCACAAACACTCATTATTTTAATTTAAATACATACTTCAAAAGTAAGAACGACAGCTGCAAAGAAAAAGTTAAATCGTATATTAGAACCATAACGCCTCCAACGTTGGTCGTATCATGTCGTGACCACAGAATATAAAGGGTTTTATTCCACACCAGCACATAAATAAAGGTGCAAGCTGCACAATAACTTGGCAAATAAACATAAGGTTGAATAAACTTGTTCACTGCTTTCGCGATTTTTACAGGTCTCCATTTAGTTTCAAAGATGTTCTTAAGTCATGCGAATTTCAAAGAAATAGCTAAGCACTAAATGTTTGTAAAACTGCCACCTATAAGTGAAAGTTGTGCTTAAAAAATAAATATCAAAACTAGAAAACCAAGTTTTTCTGAATGTAAAATTACTGTCTGCTACCATTGGCTTGTACTTATATACAGACACCAGAGGCCCGTTTCTCGAAAGGTACAAGCCTTGTATTACAAGTGTGTTTCCATGACAACCCATACGATTTGACAGTTCGCGCACTTGTATACAAGGCTTGTACCTTTCGAGAAACGGGCCCCAGGGGCCGAAGTCTCTTTCTAACTTGTCGTATTAGACATTGGCTACCACTTGTAAATTGTAGCTTGTAGCTTCGAGAAATGGGCCCCAGCTATAATATCGTACAAGAAAAAGCAGGCTGCATAAATATCCGACACGCTCTTATGACTACAACGGCCTGCCAGTTGTTTGGAGCCTTATGTATCCATATATATGTCGCAGTAAGATAGATAAAGCCGTTATATAGTTATAACCCTAGGGATATAATTATATGTCGTAACATAGTTAAACGAAAGCGATTAATTGCTATCTTACTAGGAATATAACTATAATACGTTACTAGTTTAGTGATATAATTATATGACTGGATTCAGTTTAGTGAAATGATTGTAGGCAGGAGTGCGGCCGTGCGGCGGAGGTATAGTTATAACCCTAGGGATATAATTATATGCCGTAACATAACGATATCACAGAAAAAGTGGCTAAAATTCAAAAAATAATTATGCACGAAAACTCAACCGTGACGGGAACGACAACTGATGCCGAACGACTTCCTTGTGGTAGCGGGTAAGCTCCCGCCCCCGTCTCCACTGCACCCCCGCACTACACTGCTACAACTATACTACTGAACTTAATCCAGTAATATAACTATATTACTTAACTAGAGACGTATTATAATTATATCCCTAGACTAAGTTTAATCCAGTGATATAATTATATAACTAGGGTTATAACTATACCTCCGCCGCACCGCCGTAATCCATGGCTACAATAATTTCACTAAACTGAATCCAGTCATATAATTATATCACTAAACTAGTAACGTATTATAGTTATATTCCTAGTAAGATAGCAATTAATCGCTTTCGTTTAACTATGTTACGACATATAATTATATCCCTAGGGTTATAACTATATAACGGCTTTATCTATCTTACTGCGACATATCCATATATATGTCGCAGTAAGATAGATAAAGCCGTTATATAGTTATAACCCTAGGGATATAATTATATGTCGTAACATAGTTAAACGAAAGCGATTAATTGCTATCTTACTAGGAATATAACTATAATACGTTACTAGTTTAGTCATATAATTATATGACTGGATTAAGTTTAGTGAAATGATTGTAGGCAGGAGTGCGGCGGTGCGGCGGAGGTATAGTTATAACCCTAGGGTTATAATTATATGCCGTAATATAGCTAAACGAAAGCGATTCCTTACCATCTTACTAGGAATATAATTATAATACGTTACTAGTTTAGTTATATGATTATATCACTGGATTAAACTTAGTCTAGGGATATAATTATAATACGTCTCTAGTTAAGTAATATAGTTATATTACTGGATTAAGTTCAGTAGTATAATTGTAGCAGTTTAGTGCTGCAAATTGCACTATTTGCGATAAATATCATGTTTATCTTGTCAGATTAAATTAAAACTGCCATCGCACAAATCCAAATGCAGACACAATTTAAAAAATGAATAAATTGGATATTTTGAAAAGAACCGGGAGCACCGGTTCCTAAATTTTTGTCCCGGTTCTTTCGCCACCATAAAATTACCGGGATTTCCCGGGAAATCAAGAACCGGGAAATACCGGGAGCATGCCCTAACTGTTACGTTTTAACTAATATAGCTTGGATTCGTTTGTTTAGTAACCAAACCTTGTGTACTATGTTCGATACAAAATAAACTTTGTTCTAACGTCAGTGACGGTGTTGTTTTTCCAAATCGTCCCGCTATACTTATTATAAAACACTGATTTAAACTTTCACGATTTTTACACATATTTAAAATTGCAAAGGGGACTTAACAAATAGTAATACGCGATTAAGTCCCGTTTGCAATTTTAAATACCGTATTATAATTATATTCCTAGTAAGATGGTAATCGCTTTTGTTTAGCTATGTTACGGCATATAATTATATATCTAGGGTTATAACTATACCTCCGCCGCACCGCCGCACTCCTGCCTACAATCATTTCACTAAACTGAATCCAGTCATATAACTATATGACTAAACTAGTAACGTATTATAGTTATATTCCTAGTAAGATAGCAATTAATCGCTTTCGTTTAACTATGTTACGACGTATAATTATATTCCTAGGGTTATAACTATATAACGGATTTATCTATCTTACTGCGACATATATACTAATTATAAATGGGAAAGTGTGTGTGTCTGTTTGTTTGTCCGTCTTTCACGTCAAAACGGAGCGACGAATTGACGTGATTTTTTAAGTGGACTATCTCTCTTGAAGGGATGGAGAGTGACATAGGCGACTTTTTGTCTCTTTCTAACGCGAGCGAAGCCGCGGGCAAAAGCTAGTTATATTATATATTTAAAATAATATTTATCGCATTCGACCTGAGAGTGACTTTAAATACGTTGAACTGATAGTGAATTACCCTGCAGAAGCGTTATTCGAACGGCAGCGCTTCACCCATGTTCAATATTTTCCCAACATGTCAGCACTCCCGTACCTAGGGTTGCAAAAAAACGGTTTTTTTTCTGGCTTGAAAAAAAACATGAAAAAAACCGTGAAAAAAAACAGTTTTTTTTCTGGAGTATGTTTTTTTTCTAAAGTACGAAATCTCAAAATTTGCAAACTAGTTAATACTTTTATACGGTTTTTTAGACTTTGTTAACTATTAAACGAATTGAATTAAATAACTTTAATTTCTGGTCTTATAAAAGTAACATTTACGAAATCTGTAGTTGGTAGTTATCACTATTTACTGTTGGCAACACCACCGCCTCTCCACGCTACACGCAGCATCGGGAATTCCCCAATAAACGTTTGTATACTGAATGTTAATTGAATTAAAATGTACGTTATTGTTATTGAAACACGTTACAACTCACGAAAAACCGTTATTGTCGTATTATTTGTTCATCTGAAAAAAAACCATATTTAGAAAAAAAACCAGGGTGCTCGGTTTTTTTTTCATGTTTTTTTTCACAATTCTGAAAAAAAACATTTGGTTTTTTTTCTATTTACAACCCTACCCGTACCTGATCTAAGTAAACGTCCCGATAATCCGTTGAGCGCCTTAATGTGTTGGCTTGTGTCGGGAACTTTAAAACTTCCACCACACGCGGTGCCGTGACCAGGATTTTGAGGATTTTCATTTAATTTAAGTTTAAAAGCTGTTTCGTCAGAATTTTTATCTTTATCTTGTTTAAAATAAAAAAAAATGTGGTTGGCACTAAATACAAGTCATCAACAGCTTTATTATTTAAAAAGACATTACCTACTACATAACTTAGACTTTCCAATTTTTTCTATACCTGCGCTATATTATACATGTCGTGATAATTATGGTGAATGTCTCTAAGTAATTTAATTCAATATATGGAATAAAGTTTAAAATTTATCCGATTCATGTATTAATAAATTGATTCATGTATTAAGTAATTACAAAATTGGACTAAAACATTAATTAAACTTGTGATTAATAAATGGAATTTTAATGAAATTTTGTTATAAATAACTTTTTTTCTTGTATTAAAAGGGATATTTTCAAATATAAAATATTTTTCATTGCCTTATTTCCCTTTGAATATTCGTAACAATTGGAGGTAAAATTCGGTAGGTAAGCCTTAATTCTATTTTTCCATTCCGTTAATACCTAAAAAAAGCGGACTGGAAGCTAATGGACACCTTTTTCCTTTTATTTGAGGTTTTAAAATTGCCCATTCCACATGAAATAATTCGGGACGCGGTGTTCCCTTTTTATTTTTGTTATATAATATAGAATAAAATAAAATTGCTAAGTATAATTGTATTTGTCCTATTTTTCGACAACCATTATATAAAATTTAATTACAGACAAAGTTGAGTTGTACAAGAATCAATCTTTGAAGGAGCGGTCGTGAAATATGTAACGCCGTGTCTCGCGCGACCGTCGCCGTCGCGTTTCATACTTCCATATCGACAAGGTTTGATTTCGTATGCGTCGCATCGCCGTCGCGCGACCATCGTGCGACCGTCGCCCACGCAAGCCACGGCGTAAGAATCAATAAAAGAAGTTTCTTCAAACAAAATAATTATGGTCCTCTTGACACTAGCAAATCCGAGCCATATCGTATCATGAGATATTTTGCCGTAAGTACATATCTTAAAGTTCGAATCGGGCAGTCAGTAAAATTCGATACAGTACCTATACTGCCTGATGACCACAGATATTTGTTCCTGAGTCATGGACGTTTTATATGTATATATTTGTATATACAGATACTTATAAGACCCTGAGTACCCACAACACAAGCCTTCTTGAGCTTACTGTGGGACAGTCGAGCTGTGTAAGAATGTCCTATAATATTTATTTATTTAGTATACTACTTTAAAAAATTAAATAAAAAAAAGTTTATATTGATTTAGACTAACACGATTTGCACTCATAATTTTAGAACAAAACGGGACTTAATCGCGTAAACACTTACATTTATATTAGGCCCGACGTTTCGAACATCACATTATGTTCGTGGTCACAGGTAGACTGGCGAGGAATTGCATCAACATCTTCTAGCCGCGCGAGTTTCTCGAACTACCCGCACTTGTTCTTGATTATTCACTTTTGCGCTAGGCCAACACTCACTTTGCCTACACACAACACTCACGACATACTCACACACACTGTTCACACACACTCACTGTTTACGCGATTAAGTCCCGTTTTGTTCTAAAATTAAAAAAAAGTTTTTTAAGTTAAAGCTTTTATTTCGTTCCCAAAGTGTACCAAAAATTAGAAAATAATTTTAATACTAATTAGAGTCCCATGTTTCTTTCCGAACAGTATTATAAGAAAGACGGGTTGTAATGTACTCTTCTCGGGTCGTATTCTAAACACCATTTTTTACACTGTCAGTGGATTAAGTACTAATGGGAAGCTTATCGTAGACTAAAACCCGCCCGCCCGGTTTAGGACCGCGTGCGTCGGGCTTCGCCCGACTCTTTAAGTATGAGGGCGCCTGGGTTAAGACCACGTGCGTCGTGCTTCGCCCGACTATTAAAGTATGATGGCACCTTCGGCAGACTCTATTTGTCTGGCTGTCATGTAGCACAAGAGTGCTTGTCAAGACGAATTTCAAATGACATAGTAAATTACACTCATATCAAATTTTATCGAAATCGGTTAAATAGAAATGGTTAGTTATTTATACAGCTGACTGTACTTATCATAACAATTCATTGACATCCAATATACATGCTTCAGCTCAATTTGAATTCCGAAAGTTGATCAAACTTAGCTCTAAAGTTTTGTTTCGAAATCGGTTAGTTAGAAATGGTTGATTCGTTTTATCGCTGAATGTATTTTTTTTTCCACGGGCAACTAATACTCATCGAGACGTTTCTAAATACCCCAAATATAGTAAGTTTACGCTATTTTATCACAGAGTACTCATAAGCATCTCCAGTCTCCATCATCAAATCAGCTTCAAGTCACCATAATATTGCATTGTCATCGGGTTTTGATATGTGTGCAAAGTTTCAGCTTAATCAGAAATCGGGAAGTGGGTCAAATTTAGCTTCTACGTTTTGATGCACACTAACATACTAACAAGTGAAGTAGAATAAAAGCTTTAGTAGTTCCTATGGCCACCTTCCGACTCCATCTTGAGACCCTGGCCACCATGTAGCACAAGAGTGCTTGTCACGACTATTCCAACGAGTCCAAACTCGACGGTTTTATCTTGTTTACTTTAGTAGTTCCTATGGCCACCTTCCGACTCCATCTTGAGACCCTGGCCACCATGTAGCACAAGAGTGCTTGTCACGACTATTCCAACGAGTCCAAACTCGACGGTTTTATCTTGTTTACTTTAGTAGTTCCTATGGCCACCTTCCGACTCCATCTTGAGACCCTGGCCACCATGTAGCACAAGAGTGCTTGTCACGACTATTCCAACGAGTCCAAACTCGACGGTTTTATCTTGTTTACTTTAGTAGTTCCTATGGCCACCTTCCGACTCCATCTTGAGACCATGGCCACCATGTAGCACAAGAGTGCTTGTCACGACTATTCCAACGAGTCCAAACTCGACGGTTTTATCTTGTTTACTTTAGTAGTTCCTATGGCCACCTTCCGACTCCATCTTGAGACCCTGGCCACCATGTAGCACAAGAGTGCTTGTCACGACTATTCCAACGAGTCCAAACTCGACGGTTTTATCTTGTTTACTTTAGTAGTTCCTATGGCCACCTTCCGACTCCATCTTGAGACCATGGCCACCATGTAGCACAAGAGTGCTTGTCACGACTATTCCAACGAGTCCAAACTCGATGGTTTTATCTTGTTTACTTTAGTAGTTCCTATGGCCACCTTCCGACTCCATCTTAAGACCCTGGCTGTCATGTAGCACAAGAGTGCTTGTCAAGACTATTCAAATGACACAGTAATTACACTCATATCAAATTTTATCGAAACCGGTTAAATAGAAATGGTCAGTTATTTATACAGCTGACTGTACTTATCATAACAATTCATTGACATCCAATATACATAATTATGTATGCAAAGCTTCAGCTCAATTTGAATTCGGGAAGTTGGTCAAACTTAGATCTAAAGTTTTGTTTCGAAATCGGTTAGGTAGAAATGGTTGATTCATTTTATCGCTGACTGTACTTTTTTTTCCACGAGCAACAAATACTCATCGAGACGTTTCTAAAAACCCCAAACATAGTACGTTTACGCTATTTTATCACAGAGTACTCATAAGCATCTCCAGTCTCCATCATCAGATCAGCTTCAAGTCACCATAATATTGCATTGTCATCGGGTTTTGATATGTGTGCAAAGTTTCAGCTTAATCAGAAATCGGGAAGTGGGTCAAATTTAGCTTCTACGTTTTGATGGACACTAACATACTAATAATTAATTGAAATACGGTTGTACTCACGTTATTATATCGCTATTGCTGCGATATGTTTCGGGCCAATTCGGAGGCCCCTCTTCAGGCGTATAGGAGTTCACGCGACGGCTAGACTCCGCAAACTGAACGCGCCGCTCGCCGCTCCGCCCGCTGCGCGCGCGCTGATAGGACGGGGGAGGGGGGCGCAGAGCAGTCTGCTGCTGTAGTTGTTGTGTAGAGTTCAGTAGGCCTAGCACATGATGGCCGCGGGAGTATGTCGCCGCGAGATAGATGCCACGTCTTCTTCTAACTGTATTAATGACATAAGGACGGGTAGTCTATCTCGCGGCGACATACTCCCGCGGCCATCATGTGCTAGGCCTACTGGTAGCGCGGCTGTGTCGACCGATGGAGGTAAGCACACTGCACTCACTGTGTCCACACGATTGTCAAAACACATTTTCCGCTTCACATTAGGTATTACCGGTTTCCATGCTGGTGGCAACATCCAGCCTCCGTCCCGATTGAAATTAGGGCGGCGTCCGATTTCAATGGCCTCGAGAACTTTGCGTGGTACAAAACATTTCTCCCGTACCAACAACCTTGCTCTATCGAAGCGTATAATAGCGATATAATAACGTGAGTACAACCGTATTTCAATTAATTATTTGAATATGTCTCACGGAAGTTTAACGTGTATACTAACATACTAACAAGTGAAGTAGAATAAAAGCTTTTAAAAAATCTATACATACCACACAGGATAACTAACAGTGGTGTCATGCATTCCGTTCATTCCCTGACATGCACAGCACATTTTTATGCGATTCATCCACATGGATTTTATCGAAGTAAATGTAAACACTGCTCAAAACAAAATGAGCTATATCCACGCAATATTTTTCTCTTTATTATTATTATTTCAATTTTCAACATACATAGTTCACTACATGCTCATAAAATAAATAATTATGCTCCTCTTCAAACTTACACAACCATATCTATTGTCTCTGTCGAACAAAGCATTGAATTCACAAATCCGACTTATAAGTTGCTCCAGCTTTGTGTGTAAATCTGGAGCGTATTTCAATCGCTTTGCATTAAAGGCAAATACACCCACTATCTAATTATCCTCAGTTAGGTACGAAATAAATTTTATTGATTATAATAGCTACCTACAAGTCTTTCGTAAAATGAGTTTGTGACAAAAAACATTTTTGGTGCAAGTTTTCATAGCTTACTGTACTTTTCTTTCCATACTCATCGAGAAAATTCTAAAACAATACAATCAATAATAGTTTGCGTTCTTTTATCACACAGTTTTATATCCGCTCTTGTCTCCAACATTCACCCAACTTAAACATTTTGTTTACCTCTATAAATATGTATACTTTTCACTGGAAATCGAAAAGCAATTATCTGTTTCCATTATTAAATAACAAAAAATATCTGCCTCGTAGCTTAGGCTTCGCCAAATGGTACAAGTTACAACCATATATCTCCAATAAAAAAAAATAATTGGGGACACCATATACTGATCAACTTAGCCCCAAACTAAGCAAAGTTTGTACTATGGGTGCTAAGCGACGATATACATACTTAAATAGATAAATAGATACTTATACACATAGAAAACATCAATGACAGGAACAAATATCTGTGCTCATCACACAAATAAATGCCCTTACAGGGATTCGAACCCAGGACCGCGGCTTAGCAGGCAGGATCACTACCGAGCTACCGACTGAGCCAGACCGGGCGTCAAATAAGTACCTATAGCTTAATTACCATGGATATCAACAGGCTTCATCAGTTTCCCTTCAGCGAATTGGATCTTGAGGTCACCTTACCCTGGCGAAGAGGCCACGATCTTGTCCCCTCTCATAACAAGAACAGGTCTTTCCCAAATCCTCGTCAAAATCACTCGCTAATCCTTCTTAACCAGATTTGCCATTTAAGACACGTAATCTGGCATTGTACTGAATGTTTCTATGAAAGCATTGAAAGCGGTGTCTTTTGTTGGCGAAATGTTATTAATTTTGGGAGTTGTCAAAACTTTGCATTTGTTTACGCGCGGATGGTTTTGGTTAAGGTAGGCAGTCAGATCCTTAGGCAATTAACAATCGTAATAACGTAGCAGTTGGAAGGATGATGTCATAAAACATATCAGTTTTTTTTCGGATCGATTGACCCTAGTTTAGTTGTACACCTGATGGAAAGTGAAGACAGGGTAAGAGGAAGGCAGCTCATTCCATTTCTTCGCCGCCCGCACGTGAAAAAACAAAGCAAATTGACGTGCTGCGAACTTTGAAGGACTGTGAATTTTGATTATTTATACTAACCGTATAATATCCGTTCCAAACTTTACCGACATTCGCGTGTGATTTGCATATTTTGGCATTCGATCTATCCATTCAGTTAATTACATCTACTTAACCACCAATTATCGAGAATCCCATGCCAGCCATGGATTTGATCATCGTCTATCAATTTTCATTACGCGTCCAATATGCTGAGAGCAATCCAATTTCAGCTTCGGGGCCCAGGCCTGACCAGTCCTTCCTACTACCAGGAATATTGCAACAAAATCACATACAAAAATGATGTTGAAATTGAGTTAAAAAAGATGATGCTGTAGCCAAACCAAAAGTCATCATTTTTGACTGAAATGGTCTTTAAACTTCTTCTGTCTAAAAGTGCTGCAATAATGTCATTTTGCCAAAATTATAGCTGCATAACATGACGCCAATTATCTCTAGCAACTCAAATGTAACTGTGTTGGATGTATTCCCACTATCTAGGACACATGACAATTGTAACATGTGTTTCTATTTCTGCGGAAACGTGCAGTTACGCTGTCAATGACGGTTTTGTGCAGTTTACTGTTACTGTTCGATTTTCATTTGCCGGATGCTTCAAAGACATCTGAGTGAAGACTGGATTGGCAGCTGGCCAAGGCATAAGTTCTGTTTATTAGGGTTTCAGACAAGCCATTTGAATACTATACTCGTACGTACGGATTTCAGTATGACTAGTATGAGAAACATTGGTGTACTGAAGTTCGTCCTAAAAAAGTCTTTGATTTTGATATACTGCAATAAACCATAGGTAAATAGTGCTACTCTGAACTAGTTACTATTTGTAAAGGTATAAAAATATTAATACATCTTATATCTTGACGGTGTTTGTAATATATAAAATTATTTCATCTTTAAAACGCCAAAGTTATTATAAACGTACCTATAGAGTTACCTTCATCTATCTGCTCAGAGCTTTTGAACATTGCATTAGCGTTTTAAACCCATAATCATTTCCGATTGTAGATAAGATACCTTTTTTATAGTACCGATCCATTTGGGAGTTGGTTTGAGTCATGCTCGATTGAGTCTAAGAAAATCTTTATTCGTTCATAATGTTCATACATACAAGTAAACACAAGAGTAGCAAAAATCAAAATATAAACTTTACAACGACTACCTGCTACTCGTACCTAGCGAATAGCGATACCTTTGAAAAATCTGAAAACAAATACAAATTGTTTATTTAACAAATAGGCCACAAGGACACTGTTACACGTCAACATGAATAAAATAGAAGAAGGAAAGGTTACGTATGTTTTTCAAGAAGTAAGAAATCATTTACTGGTTGTTCTTGTAATTTCAGAGTGAAGAAGACAGATGCTAAGGAGTACACTGCTTTCAAAACGGATCATATCCATAAAGATACCCAAAAGAATTTCCTTAAAATGCAGTTTACATACATTCGCCAAATTGCCATAACACTTGCATAATACCATTAATGTCATTAATGGTATTATGGTATGCAACCTTATTGTACAGCTCTTTTTGCTTCCAAATGAAATAAAAGCGTAGCCCAAAGGACACATATTAAATTTAGCGCCATTACACGCTGCGGGCGGAATTGCATTAACATGACTGGACAGTAATGTCCGGGGACTGGTGAGTGTATGATTATGTGCTTATTTCATTTGGAGGCTGACAGGGAATTTTACTAACATGGTAACAAGTGTAGGTTAGCTGGAATATATTTCCTTTGTAGTATTTAAATTACTGTTTGAATATCTATAAATAAAATAAAAATAAATAAATACCTCATGGTAGCAAACAAGCAAACGGCACGCGAGGTGGTAAGCAGTCACTGTTTCCTATGGACGCAAGCAACTACAGCGTGTTGACGACTTACAGTTACTTGTTCCAGTCCAGATCTCTATATGCCAAATCATGAAATTCCTAGACATATTGTGAAACGTGATTGTGTCGACGAAGCCCATAATATAAAAATTATCGTTTACCACGAAATCGACGCGGGCACCTGAAGCAACAATTCTATCTGCTTTGGGTTATCTACATTCATATGATTATATGTTGCAACTATTAAAATTACAATTCTACATTTCAAACAGTCTGCTAAAAAAGTAATAACTACATGGAACAAGCATAACAAAAATATTACCTACACATAAACTTTACAATCTTTACAATATAATATGCAGGCAATGGTATCAAACTACATGTATGAGTTTAATAACACAGCTCCACGAAATGTCAGAGTAACATTATTATCTCTGACGTCATTAATCCGACAGTGACGCGTATCGCGTAATTGAAGCTTTTGATTCGGCTTCACATCATTATGGCGAGCTATTTATGGCTTCATTTGTACAGGCAACGTCAAAAGTAAGGAGAGGGGTCAAAAGTTTATATTATTACCATAGAGCTTCACAAAACAAGACTGGACGTAGTTACGCAATAACGTTCCAATCCACATGAAATTGTCATTAAGTTTTAGACCTTGTATGAAAAACAAAAGACTTTCATTTCAATGACAATTTCAGATGGATTGGAACGTTATTGCGTAACTACGTCCATTAGTCATCCTCCTTCTACACTGATTTAAACTTTGACGATTTTTACACATATTTAAAATTGCAAACGGGACTTCGTCGCGTAGTACTATGTTTTAAACACTAACCTCGGACGGCATTGTCCCCGTGGTCTCGGAGTAGACTGGCTGGAGTTGACATCAACATCTTCTAGCTATACGAGTTTTCCGAACTACCCGCATTTGGTAGTGCTTGGTGGTGCTTGTTTTGGCCTTCTACGCCCGCGTTATTTCGGCATTATGCATTTACTCAACAGGATTCGGCGTAGACACTAGTTTTAGAAAGTGAATACTGGCTGAGCTTCCATCCCGGTTGTCAGGGCCCAGGATCTTGGATAAACTAGGCCTCATCCCGTTCGCCGTTTTATCCCAAACTACGAGTATTACTTCTATTTTGATCGCGACTTTATTACAGTTACATTTGCAGCATCTAAACACCTACCCCCTTATAAACGTTTACTAAAGTTATTAAGCTGATAAAGTTCGTTTATCTGAACTCTTTTATATCCATGGCTATGTTCAGATTGTTTTGTACAGGATTGTACCACAGAAAATTAACCGGACTCCAAGCGAAGGAGCTACGTATTGGTCCATTAAATCAAAACTGGCTGGCTGGCATTGAACAAATATTGCCGAATAAATAAATAAATATTACAGACATTCTTACACAGATTGACTGAGCCCCACGGTAAGCTCAAGAAGGCTTGTTTTGTGGGTACTCAGACAACGATATACATAATATACAAATACTTATGTTCATAGAAAACGTTCATGACTCAGGAACAAATATCTGTGCTCATCATACAAATAAATGCCCTTACCGGGATACGAACCCAGAATCCTCAAATCCTATTTATGTTACATAGTGTTTTTCTTTTGACTTTGATCGCAACCCATAGTGCCACTGCGCCCGTCTTAGGTTACACGTCACATACAAGGCGACAGTGTGTTCCGGCGGACATCCATTACCGACTTGTCACCACATGTTCGCACTGGCCTGTTCAAACAATGCTTCAATTAAATTTTTGGTAATATCAGTGCAGTGTATATGGCTTCTGAAAAAAGGAGGAGGTTCTCAATTCGACTGATTTATTTTTTGTTCAAGCGCGTAGGTATAGGGCTTCAATCTATTGATGACATTGGCGAATTCAAAGTAAATCTCGTGAGGGATAGAAATGATATTTTATTTTTTAATAGAAAAATGCTCGAATGTATAATATATTATGTATAGGAGCAACCCCAATAATACGTTAAGAAATTTTGTACCATGATTAAAATGATAGACGACTTTGACGAGTAATAATAATTAGTGATTACAACCAAATATATTATGCAGCGTGACACCAATCAAATTGATGCTATCGGCATGAAATAAAAAAATAAAAACCGGCCAAGAGCGTGTCGGGCCACGCTCAGTGTAGGGTTCCGTAGTTTTCCGTATTTTTCTCAAAAACTACTGAACCTATCAAGTTCAAAACAATTTTCCTAGAAAGTCTTTATAAAGTTCTACTTTTGTGATTTTTTTCATAATTTTTAAACATATGGTTCAAAAGTAAGAGGGGGGGGGACGCACTTTTTTTTCCTTTAGGAGCGATTATTTCCGAAAATATTAATATTATCAAAAAACTATTTTAGTAAACCCTTATTCATTTTTAAATACCTATCCAACAATATATCACACGTTGGGGTTGGAATGAAAAAAAAAATCAGCCCCCACTTTACATGTAGGGGGGGTACCCTAATAAAACATTTTTTTCCATTTTTTATTTTTGCACTTTGTTGGCGTGATTGATATACATATTGGTACCAAATTTCAGCTTTCTAGTGCTAACGGTTACTGAGATTATCCGCGGACGGACGGACGGACGGACGGACGGACGGACGGACGGACGGACGGACGGACGGACGGACGGACGGACGGACAGACAGACATGGCGAAACTATAAGGGTTCCTAGTTGACTACGGAACCCTAAAAAACGAGTCTTGTTTATGATACTGTATGGTATAATTATGAACGTTGTGTTAGCTTGTAAACGGAGTCTGTACCTCGAAACACGAACAACCTTTTACAATTTAACATCTGTTGAAACTCGTCGAAGTATTTCTCAACAGTTACTTTGCCTTCTACGAAAACATTGAATTCAAACATGGCTTCTTAATTAAAATCCAGCACTGAAAATGTTTCCAGCAGTTTGACAAAATTACTCAAGGTTTTCCAGCTTGCCGTCGAAAATTCCAATTCCCTACAGCTGCATCGTACCCTGAGGTGTCATTTTAATTTGCCAAGTATTGCCGAGTAGAAAGCTCGAGCAAACCAGTATTCTGCGAGGCTGTGTCGCCACCCTGGCGGATAAATAGTGTCTTAGAACTCTTAGAAGTATGACAATTGATAACTGAAAATAAGAACCTAGGAATATACGATGTTGATGTCTTTGTTGCCAATTGAGTGAAAGCACCAAAAAATTTACCAGACATTTGAGGTACGAGTATAACTGAAATCTTATGAAATAGGCGAAAGTGGGATGTCAGGATCGTAGAAAATGGAAATCCGTGATCTCTGCCTACTCCTCTGGGGAACAGAAATAATTGTATATATTATGTATGTACATAATAGATTTGACGTAAAGCCAATATTCCTCAATGCAACAACGAAACTAGGATCAACAGCTACCGACCCGAAAAACAAATCTAGTCAACCAAGTAGAAGTAGAGGCTGGATAAGGGGCAGCTATTTGCGTCATTATAATATGGCGTAAGCTAAGTAAAGTATAAAGTAAGTAGCTCACACTGTCCGATCTCTGGTAACAAGGATTTTGGATCAAATCGTAAACAAAACAAGTAATTATATCAAGAAGTCTAGTTACACTGAACAGTACTCGAATTCTCTCGGCCCGCTAAGCGAATCAGCTTATCGAGCTAATTCGGCGAGCTTGTACCAGGCGAGCATACATCGATTGGTAGCTAATGCATCACACGGTAAACATTCCCGGGAGATTTCTGCAGTCCTGGTGTGTTGCGTTGCGGTGCACCTTGGAGAAATTTACGGAAAATGTACCTACATTGACTCGTTATTGCTCGTAGCTTTAAGTTCGCCTTGTACACAATTTTCCTTTCGATAGTTTTCATCGACAATGGAAAACATTTTTATTGTTTATGGTGCTCCCACACTGGGCTGTTATAAATGTTACATTACCATCATATATACTAATCCTTTAAGGTTTTCTCTAGTTTATAAAGGTTAAATATATATAAAGATGATAAATCTAATAAAGTTTAAAGGACCAATATCGACAAGTTCCTTATGGTGCTCCCACAGTGGCTGTTATAAATGATATATAACGTCAATGCCATCGCACTGTCCCTGTCACACAATGTTACAACATTTGTAACAGCCAGCGTGGGAGAAACATTACACAAAAATACACCATTGAAATATGTAACTACAATCTACATTAGAGATGGGCCGAATATTCGGTATTCGGCAAGTTTTTCAATGTTCGTATTCGGCCGAATAGTTCGGTTATATTGCCGAATATTAACCGAATAAACAAAGTAAATAAATAGCGTAAGTTGTTTCGTAATTCATCGGATAATGACATCCTATTTAATTCTAAGGAACCACGAAAGGGAGTTATAATTGCGTTAAATAAGTACCTACAATAATTATGTAAAAAAGTAAAAATAACGTACCTTAAGAAACAAAAACCATAATTTTCTTATGCACTAAATTATAGGAACATTAAGAGCCTCAGTACCCATTACCAATCATTGAAAAGTTTTTAACTCTAAGCCAGGATTTAAAATATCGTGGAACCGAATATTCGGTTCGGTAACAGCCTAACAGCTGAACCGAATGTTCGGCCGAATATTCGTATTCGGCAAAGTCCGTATTCGGTCCATATCTAATATACATATAATTTTTAATTCAGACACGCATCTTCCTCGATTTACTTCAAGTACGTCAGCTTCAGCACTTACGGTAAGAGGGATGGCAACATTGACAATCACGGGCGATTAGTGTAATCCCTCTTGTCTTTAAATCCGTGAGCGCTTCCGTGTCCTATAGAATTTAACAGGAAAAGGATCTGCCATGGTTACCTACTTCAGTTTTTAAACACGCTCGAATGTTTCTATTTTTGGATCTTAAGATAGCTGTCAACTCCACAAGGCAACTACTTAATATATTATACGAGCAGAACTTATTGTACATACATAAAATCACGCCTGAATCCCATAAAGGGCTACCCCTTTACAGCACACGAAACTACTCAAGTTTCAGTGCCACTCTTGTCAAATAAGGGGTTGAAAGAAAACTAAATTGCAGTGACAGGTTGTCAACCTCTCGCCTACACCACAATTTAACGCGACCAATCTACGCCACAATTTAATCCCACAGTCGACTTGAACGACACCCACGGGAAGAAAGATGGTGGTGAAATTCATAACTCGTCACCACACGGGCAGAAAAATATATTGGGTTTAAATGATCTCATACCTAATTCAATAAACTGTACATTGTCATTTTCTCGACCTCACATAATTCCGCCGAACATCTGAACAGCGAGAGCATTAAAATTTGTATGTTACAAAGTGGACATCCACATTTCTATTATTTTGAAACAAAAGGCTGATTCAAACAAATTACGAAATAACTCAAACGAGAAAATTTGCGGTCCGGCAAATAGCGAGGATTATTTTGATGGATTATACAAACATTGGGAAAGTTTTGATCCCACTGATGTTCCGAATAGAGGTAATGAGTTGATAACGGGCTTGGACTGGTTGTGAATATCTAAATTGAACATTTTATGAAAGCTTTAAACTTCAGAAACTATTACCTATATATCCATTAGTTTTATATTAACAATAGTAGGTAAAGTTTTACTGTTTTTTTAGGTAATTAAGATATCTGACTGGAAGATATCGTACAAAGAGAGACATGGTGGACTTAAGAAAACACAAACAAACTAATAACAAACTCCACGTACTGTATTTCAACAAGCTGTTAAAATACAGTACCCTTTAAAAGAAATACATTAGTTGATAATAATAGTAGATGATAACAGTAGATTACATACCTAGGCCAGTAATGTAAAAAATATATCACAGATGGCTTTCTTGTTTACTGGTCAAGGTGTCTACTATTTTTGTTCCACGGAGCCGGGAAGCAGTAAGTTGGTTTAGCGCAGCGGCCTGAAATTTGACTATTCTAGGCCGGAGGACAGAAAATAGATTATTGTTACATTTTAATTGCTTCCCAAATGATATTGTCTTTTCATTGCATAGACATAGGGAATATGTTGTTGCATAAACTTTACTTTTTATACCCATAACCAACAATGAAGATAGAATTTTTCAAATTGCCGCACAGCGCTCACAAAGAAAACTGAGAAATAAAAGAAACTTGAAACTTGGTCCGTGGTTTTTACAAACCAGGAATTTAATGATGAAATTCCTTTGGATATTGAATCCGAGTGATTAAAATCCGCTCATAGTTTATGTAAAATGCTAGTTTGTGACGGAAAATTTATAGTCGTTGTAGAATAGATTTCAGATTATTTAACAAAAGCGAACAGTGGGCTCCTTCACCACAGTGACACTGACACTGACACTGATAATTGTGTGCCTTTTTAAAATATGTGTATTTGTGACAATCAGCGCCACTCTTGCCCATTAGGAGATCTCTTTTAAATTAAACATGGTACAAAGTAAGTTCCTATTTCTACCTGAACTGGTTATACATATTTCGTCAACCATAGAACAGCTGCATTTTGACTTTTCATTTTCATCAGCTAGATTTAATAGCAAGCTGTTAGCGAACACCTTTGCTCATATCCACTTGAAGATTCCTCTCGGATTTAATGAAGAAACGTGGTCTAGCGTCCAAGTGACAAGTGACGAGGAAAACAATGAAATAAAACTATGAAAATGAATTTATAAGGTAAGGTGCATCCCGGAGTTTCGAACTCTTTACAGCGATCGATGACAACGGGTGATGCCCGCTACCAACTATCGCGCTAACCGAAGACAATATTAAGAAGAAAATAAAGATTAAAATGTATTTTTGTATGAGAAACGTAAGTAATTTGTTAAAAAAAGGAAAATAGAGTTAATCGGGATGTACATACATTCATACAACTAGGGAACAAATCAAATTATTTTATTGAATATTTTTTGATTTGTTCTTTTTCCAAGTAGTCACACTCGGCCACCACCAGTGGCCCTTGCACCAGTGGGCCTTGTCGTT
The DNA here is from genome assembly GCF_023078275.1 of Leguminivora glycinivorella. Taxonomy (NCBI): domain Eukaryota; kingdom Metazoa; phylum Arthropoda; class Insecta; order Lepidoptera; family Tortricidae; genus Leguminivora; species Leguminivora glycinivorella. The sequence goes on along the minus strand of NC_062976.1, from coordinate 4,032,153 downwards.
TTTTCTTTCGTGTATGATATCTATTTCAATTTACATACATTCATCATTGAAATCGAATAAAGAGGACGACCGTCAGTTTTCTGCCCGCTGCACTAACTAAGTTGTCGTTTTCTGGGTCCATCAAACATTAATAAATAGCACATTTCTCGTCACATAAATAAGAACCCCTCACATCACTCCTAATCGCTTTCTTGCTTGGCTTCACTTCAGCCGACAGTTATAATTATGGGAGTCTCACAGTACAGTGGCGATATCAACACACATTAACACAAATAAATGTAAGTAGATAATGTGGTTAGTTTCCCCAATTAACGGTGGTGACTGAGATCAAGAATTTCAACACCATCTATTCCTGTGGGTGTTAATATTTAGAAGTCAACCGAGGGATATGGGCACATACATATGTATGTGCTACGTGCTAGCAACCTGAACCTGACACTGCAGATTGCAGTGCACTAATTGTGGCACTGAAACTTAAATAGTTTCATGTGCTCTGCCTACTTTTGGCTATCCGGCGTTCATGTATGTATGTAAAAGGTAATAGCAAGTCAGCTTATGACATGGACTACACTCCGTTGCGAAGGGCGTACCTTTATCAAACATTTTAATGGCACCCCGCCTTTGCCACGCTCGCGACAAATTCGCAAACAACGAATAAAGAACCCGCTGTCAATATGCTCGAAATACGTGATCTCATCACGGGTCCTAAATGAATGCCCCTTTTGTATATTACTGGAAATCGTGACATAGCGACAGCAGGTATTTTTTGACAACATCATTTATAACAGCCAGTTGTGTTGCAAATGTATTATTATTCACTAACACAACCACACAACACATGAAACAGACGGACAGAGCGACACCATAAGGGTTCCTTTTGTACTTTTTTGGTACGGAATCCTAAAAATGGTCATTGGCAGCTACGACTGCTTCTCATCACGTGCCTCTTCAGCTCGTTTGCTGCCATTTCGTGGCACTTCATTCTGTCTTGTTGTTATTATGTGTGTTTATTATGTGTAATTTATCTTGCCTGATGTGTTCACGAATAAATGTTTATTCCATTCTATTCTATTCTATATCAGGAAATTCGCCTGATTTCAAATGATTTTCGTCTTCTAGAATCGACACACTATAGAGAGGTTTTAAATACTTTGCCGGTCTGTAAACTGAGAGAACATTGTTTTCCTACCTGGGTTCTGATGTACAGTCACCATCATAAAGAAGTGATAATTTCTGTACCTTGTCGCTTTTAAGACGATACAGGAGAGGTCAACTATCCATACAAACGCTCTCGACTATTTCCTACCTGGTTTTTAAATTTAAAGATAGAGCAATGATTTTTTTCAGCACAGATTCTTATAATTTTTATCTGTGTCGGACCGTTTTGATTTTTTTTAATTCTTATTTTTAAAGACGCTAAAGCCCATAAAAAATTCCAAAAACGGTGTTATGGATTATGGCGTAAAAAAAGGTGTGGTGTTCATGCAATTCGAAGCGCAATGGCGTTCCGCGCGCCATCTAGCGAGGCTAGTTGTAACTACGAAGTATCGAGCGACATCATTGGTCGTGATTCAGTATTGGCTAATATAGCAGTGAGTGCTGCCTCTCGCGGCGAGAGTTGAAGTTTGGAGTTGACCTGTGAGCTTGTAAGAACAAGCATGGTAAAAATGCGTTGAGAACGATTTGTATAAGTTTGCTGTTTTTGTATCGCGACGCGCGTTAAAATAGTGTCTAAGGTGTAACTCGTTGCATTAAAATAAGTGTTAGTTGAGCCCAGTGGTTTGATTCAACGCCCAGATACCATCCCCTGGCCGAGGTAGCTTCGGGGACGGCGCCGGTCCTCGCTCTGGACCTTAAAAGAGCGTGGTGGTCCAGCCTAGGTGTGAGGGGCCGGAGACGACGCGTCGACGGCTACGAGCACCATTTCTTCGGTGTACCAGACCGGCGGGTCCAGGACCTGGCCGTGTAGCGTACATTTTGGTGTTACCCATAAGGGGAACGATCGTTATCAGCACGATATTGGAAGATAACCCTCGAATTGGGACAAGATTCAGGACCGAAGCGGTCTACAATCAGCAGAATCGAGGATTCGCGTCATTCCAGCATTTAGTGTTAAATTCCGTGCGTTGGACGCTAAATAACGAAGTGAAAATCAAAACCGCATGGGTTTTTAGGTTATTAGTGTTGTGCCAATTTCATTGAACAGATTACCGGTTAAGTTGCCAAGTTGGTAACATTGAGTGACTAACTTCACATCGAACAACTGTCAGCTGTCAGAATCGGCCATAGTGTATAGACTCTAAGTTACGTCAAACTTCAAGTTGTTGACATATTAAACGTCAAATTCATTTACTTGCCGGATCGATATTGTTAATCGCTATTATAATATAGAAAACAAGTGTTACAATTTAGAGTTAACTTTACTGTGAGATATTTGTGTTCATAGCAAACATGTCGCTAAAAGCCGCAAAGGTTCAATTAAAGACCCGTTATTTAATGTTAACGGATTATGCTGGCACAATTGTGGTACGACCAGGCACGATCGCCGCGACCGTAGCAAGGAGGCATTTCCGAGAAGCCTACAAAACGTATGTTTCGGCATACGAGTCATTGGTGGCGAGTGATTCGGAACTTGCAGAGGAGGAAAGACTACTGTACCAGCAGCAATTTAGCGAGGTAAATCGACTCCTCATTCAATTGGATGAGGCATCAGAGGAAGAGGAGTCCGGGAGGCCCTCAACCTCAAAACATCAAGGTAAGGTCAAACTTCCGTTAGTTCAATTGCCTACATTTTCAGGCTGCCTAGCTGAATGGCTGTCATTCTATGACTTATTTATGTCCCTTGTTGATGCGGGACCGCTTTCCGACGCGGAAAAACACTATTATTTAAGGACATCGTTAAATAGTGAGGCACTATCGATTGTTCAACATTTGCCTATGGATGGCGACAACTATACAGTTGCCCTGGACCTCCTAAAGCAAAGGTATCACAACAGCAGGCAGCTGGTAGACACCTTTATAGGACAGATCCTAAACCTGCCCAACGTGGGAGGCCCCAATGTCAATTTAAGAACTCAGTTTTATGATCCTCTCAGAGAGGCCATCCAGGCGCTTAGGAAACTGAAGCAACCTGTCGATGAATGGTCGTATTTATTACTGCATTTAATTTTACAGAAGTTGCCCCTGCGCGTAAAGACGCTCTTTGAGGAGCGGCACGGGACAGATCCGCAAGTGCTACCGACCCTTACCCAGCTAGTGTCGCTACTAGATGAACAATGCCGGGTGCAGCAGGCGATCTCCCCTGCAGCAGTGGAACGAACTCCTGCGGCACGCCGGTCACCCACTGCTAGAGGTCGAGGCGGCGCAGCGCCGGCTCACCACCTGGCAGCCCCCCGGGTCCTGGCAGCACAACCGGAACCCAATGATCAGGTGAATCGTTCATTTGCAACTTGCTCTTATTGCGCGAGCAGTGCTCACACCCTGTACAAATGCCCCGCTTTCCTGGGACTGCCACCCTCGAAGCGCAGAACCTGGGCTAGAGATACAGGGGCCTGCTTCAAATGTCTCCGCGCTCATTATGCTAGAGAATGTATGTCGCGCAATTGGTGCGCGGCATGCCAATCATCAGTGCATAATTCGTTGTTATGCTCGGCTGTGGCAGGCATGTCGGTTGAGGAACCAGCAGCTGCAAAGGCTGTGCATCGAGTGCAAGATCAGCCACCGGCTCAGTCAGCCTCGTGGAGGCGATCACCACCGCAGCGGCGGTCACCACCTCGACCGGCCCCGCCACAGGAGAGAGGGCCGCAGCAGGCCCACTCATCACAATCATGCTCACCACTACCGTGGGGTGTGGAGGAAGCTAGGACTCCTCCCTATCAAACCAGACACCTCTTTTGGTGGCTGCTGGTCACGTTCCACGCCTGCCGGTTGGAGCGAGGGCCCGCCAGGCGCAGGAGACCTTCCACTCCTTGCGCTTTGGCACTCGACGCAGCCCTGAGCCCCGGCAATGAAATGATCTCACTGTTGGTGAACCAGAGGCACGGTGGATGACGCCATCCATCCGTGTCAGTCCTACAGCCATTGTTCTTGTTAGATCAGGTAATGGTACTTACGTTAAGGCTAGATCTTTGCTGGATACCGGCGCGGCTTGCTCCATAGTAAAGAAATCATTTGCAGATGAAGTAGGTTTGCACCAACAGTTTAATGGTACTAATATATTTGGAATCGGTGATCAAAAGGTCAATGTCCCCGGGACAATAGCAAAGGTAGTATTCAGGCCGGTAGGAAAAATAGTTCCGATAATTAGCGTTATAGCTACAGTTATGTATACAGTTACTGGGAATATTCCATATGTAAATGCATACCTCAAGGGTCACTTAGATGCGACGCAGCTCAAGTTGGCAGACCCAAAGTTTGATGTATCTCAAGATGTAGATATCATTTTTGGACTGGATATACTCAATTACATATATACAGGCTCAAAGATTCTCACTAACATTCCAGGTGTGGAGGCCTATGGAACGTGCTTTGGCCATGTACTGATGGGTGCTTTGTGGAAGCATCCCGCTGACATCTCAACGAAGCAGCTGAGAGGGACGTCCGTCGAGGACTATGGAGTCCATGCGACACGCCTCGAGGAGGTACTTGAGAAGTTCTGGAAGGTCGAGCAGCCTCCAGAGGATCCGGTGGAGCATCCGGAGCATGTCGAATGTGAAAGGTTGTATACCTCCAATACTACACGTATGCCTGACGGCAAATACATGGTACGGCTGCCCTTATTGACAGACAGACCCGCACTCGGTGAGTCGAGGGCCATTGCCGCACGCAGGTTTTATTCATTAGAGGCGAAGCTAGCCAAGAATCCAGTCTTTGCTGAGAAATACAGGGATTTCATGCGAGAATATGAGTCATTAGGACATATGTCGAAATCAAACTATCAATTTGATTCAGAACACTTTATAATTCCACATCATGGTATTTTTAAGAGGGATTCTGATAAGCTCAGAGTGGTATTCAATGGGGCATCTCAAAGTAGCAATGGAATATCTGTAAATCAGTGTCTTCACTCAGGAAAGCCGCTCCAGAATGATATTACCAAGATATTGTTGAATTTCAGACGACACCAGTTTGTCTTCACGGCCGACATCCGCATGATGTTCAGGCAGACGTGGATACACCCCGACGATAGGCGCTATCAGCTGATCCTGTGGCGTGAGGATCCGTCGCAGGACCTACAGGTATATGAGTTAAATACTAATACCTACGGGCTACGGTCAAGCCCCTTTGTCGCAATAAGGACGCTAATACAATTAGCCAATGATTGGCAAGCTCAGCATCCAGGCTCCCCAGCTGCAGACGTCGTGCGACGGCAGGTATATGTTGATGACGTACTGGCGGGAGCAGAGTCAATTGCGGAGGCCCAGCAGCTAAAATCGGAGCTCACAGATCTCATGAGCAGTGCTGGGTATGAACTTAGAAAATGGTCGTCCAACTGTCGCGAGTTACTGCAGGACCTACCACAGGAATATTGTGAGATACCTCATCAATTCGACGCAGAAGATAAGAGCCTCATAAAGGTATTAGGCATCCAATGGAACCCGATAAACGACACAATGTCATATCAAATCAACGTACCCCTAGGGCAAGCGATAACCAAGCGAAGCGTGTTAAGTACTATCGCTCGATTATATGATCCTTGCGGATACTGTGCTCCCATCGTCTACAGATTCAAACTGTTTATGCAATCACTTTTTTCAGATGGAATGACGTGGGATGAACCCCTCACGGAGGTTCAAGAAAGTCAATGGAACGAAATGGTTCAGGATTTAAACCATTTGTCTCACTTACAGATCTCTCGATGCGTCGCGCTACCGGGATCGGTATCATATTCACTCCACGGTTTTGGAGATGCGTCTGAGATGGGCTACGGAGCGTGCGTATACCTCCGGACAGCAGACGCCGCTGGAAACGTCATGGTACGACTAATTATAGCTAAGACTAGAGTTGCGTCGAAAAAGACCAAGCAAACCATTCCAAAGAATGAGCTAAACGCGGCTCATATGGTTTATAAATTGCTGAATCACGCCGCAGCGGCCTATGAAGATGAACTTGATATTGACAGCATAAATGCATGGTCCGATAGCAAGATAACGTTGTGTTGGTTAAACACTAAGCCACACCTGCTCCAAACATTTGAATGTAATAGAGTACAAGACATTCAACAGTCGAAGCGACTAATGACATGGCGCTATGTCCGGGGTGAGTTGAACCCGGCCGACGTCGCGTCGCGGGGAACCACAGCGAAAAGGCTCCTCAAGTGCAAGCTGTGGTGGTCACCAGACTGGCTACTCGAGGAGGAATCTCAGTGGCCAACGATGCCAGTCACCATGTCACCTGAGCTGCCAGGGTTCAAACAATTGGTACATGTCGTCGCTGAAGAGCAGTCATGGGAAGACTGCCTACTATCCAGAGTGAGCTCTTATAGTAAGCTCATAAATGTAACGTCATACATTTTACGGTTTTGCAAGAATATTCGTTTGCCGAAGCAGCAACGAAACTTGAACCAGACCCTGTCTATAGATGAAAATCGTGCCGCTACGAGCCACTGGATCAAGAAGGTCCAGTTGGATGCATACAAGGGTGAAGCCATCTTATTGAAAAAAGGAAAATTAGTATGCAAGTCTCTCCAGAAATTAAGCGTCTTCGTAGATGAAGACCAGTTTATTCGAGTCGGCGGCCGACTCCGTAATTCAAGCCTGCGCTATGAAGCGAAGCACCCATTGCTTATTCCGAAGGATCATAGATGGACTCAGTTGTTGATGCAACATTATCACCGAATACATTGTCACGCATCGACAAGTGCGTTGATTAATATATTGAGACAGCGGTATTGGATCCCGTCAGCGAGACGTCAGGTTGCTCGCGTCATCCACAGCTGTACACCATGCTTCAGGTTCAGCGCGACCGAGCAGGCACCGTTCATGGCCGACCTGCCCGCCGACCGTGTCACGGCCGCGCGTCCATTTTCCGGCGTTGCAACGGATTTTGCTGGCCCTTATCTGGTTAAGGCCAGCCAACTTAGGAATGCTAAATCAGTTAAAGCTTACCTGTGTGTTTTTGTATGCCTAGGTACCAAGGCAGTGCATCTAGAGCTCGTCTCGTCGCTGAGCACCGAGGCTTTCATCGCTGCGTTCACACGGTTTGTCAGTCGACGAGGGCTGCCCTCCCTCGTCCGTAGTGATCAAGGTACGAATTTTAAAGGTGCTAGCTCATACCTCCGTGAGGTTAATCAGTTCTTACTTGACCATGAAACCGTCCTGGCGGATGAGTTTCGTCGTCAAGACGTGCGCTGGGAATTCAACCCTCCAGGCGCTGCCCACATGTCTGGATTAGTCGAAGCGGCCGTAAAGAGTAGTAAGAATCTGCTTAAACGGGAAATAGGAGATCGGATCCTAACCTTTGAATTACTGTATACGGCCTTCTGTCGGATAGAAGCGGTTCTTAATTCTCGAGCGCTGGTTCCAATGTCAGAGGATCCTTGTGACCTGGAAATTCTCAGTCCAGGTCATTTTTTGATTGGTCAGCCGTTAGTTTCATTACCTGAACCTTCATGGAAGGACACAAATATGTCACGGTTATCACATTTCCAATTTGTACAAGCTATAACTCAGAAATTTTGGGCTAAATATTATTTTGAGTATTTGAACAATTTACAATCACGTAATAAATGGAATAGGCATGTACCTAATGTTGCAATTAATGATTTAGTCCTAATTAAAGATGACAATACGCCACCTCTACAATGGCGTAGAGGTAGAGTAATACAAATATTCAAAGGATCCGACGATGTTGTCAGATCGGTAAAATTAAAAACTCAGGGAGGCGAACTCGTTCGTCCTGTTGTTAAATTATGTAAATTGCCCATGGAACTGTAATTAATCATAAGGAGTAATTCATTATAAATGTAAATTGAAATATTGCTACTAACGTATGTCTGTTTGAGTTCCACCAGGGAACCATTGTAACTAACAACCTAGTAAATAGTTTACCTTAAGTTTAATTTCACTGATGTAAAAATTGTGTGAAGATGTATCTAATGGTCACAGATCACTTCTTGCTAGATGCCACATGTAGTATTTGTATCTGAATTTTTAATTTGTTTGTTTTGTTCACTTGATCTCTAGAACGAGACAATTGAACAGCTTCAAGTCTTCAGGTCAATCTCCCCCCTGGGGGCCCCAGGATGTTCATGCAATTCGAAGCGCAATGGCGTTCCGCGCGCCATCTAGCGAGGCTAGTTGTAACTACGAAGTATCGAGCGACATCATTGGTCGTGATTCAGTATTGGCTAATATAGCAGTGAGTGCTGCCTCTCGCGGCGAGAGTTGAAGTTTGGAGTTGACCTGTGAGCTTGTAAGAACAAGCATGGTAAAAATGCGTTGAGAACGATTTGTATAAGTTTGCTGTTTTTGTATCGCGACGCGCGTTAAAATAGTGTCTAAGGTGTAACTCGTTGCATTAAAATAAGTGTTAGTTGAGCCCAGTGGTTTGATTCAACGCCCAGATACCATCCCCTGGCCGAGGTAGCTTCGGGGACGGCGCCGGTCCTCGCTCTGGACCTTAAAAGAGCGTGGTGGTCCAGCCTAGGTGTGAGGGGCCGGAGACGACGCGTCGACGGCTACGAGCACCATTTCTTCGGTGTACCAGACCGGCGGGTCCAGGACCTGGCCGTGTAGCGTACATGTGGTATTCAGAATTGGTGACAATTAGCCAAAAAAAGTTTTGAAGGAGGAAACAGTCGAGAGCGGAACTTCGATTTTAAAGATTTTTTGACAATATCTTTCAACTGAGTTCTTTTTTATGGACATTTTTTTTTTCGATAAATCTAGTTAATAACACTAGTATATTAAACTAGAATTCCCAAATTGAAAGATGGTCTCCTTTCCATTTTAGCATTTCCGCTCCTGTAGCGTCTTAATCGTTTGACAATTTCGTATGACATTACAAAGTTTTAAAACAAGACGTTAGAAAATATCACAAGGTACAGAAATCGTCACTTATTTATGCCGGTGACGTCGCAGGCGACAGTTTTTCCAGTTCACGGGTAACCGTGCAAGGCAAGAAGTTTCGAGAGAAACACACAGTTGAAGACTGTGGGCTAGTTCACCATAGTCACATTGACACTTGACAGTGACAATTGACGACCGGTCTGGCTCAGTCGGTAGTGACCCTGCCTACTAAGCCGCGGGCCTGGGATCGAATCCCGGTAAGGGCATTTATTTGTGTGATGAGCGAGCACAGATATTTGTTCCTGAGTCATGGATGTTTTCTGTGTATATAAGTATGTATTTATCTATTTAAGTATGTATATCGTCGCTTATATAGCACCCATAGTACAAGCTTTGCTTAGTTTGGGGCTAAGTTGATCTGTGTAAGGTGTCCCCAATATTTATTTATTATTTTATTTATTTAATTCTTTGCCTATTTCTGGGTTGATAAGTAACATTGTTACTCTGCGCCAACATTTCCTTGTGAAACAGGCAATGAACGGCGATGTGTCAGTCGGGCGACTGTCACTGTTATGAAATAGGCCACTAGTACCATCTGAAAATGTCCTAATTTACATACATACATACATACAATCACGCCTGTTTCCCAGAGGGGTAGGCAGAGATCACGGATTTCCATTTACTACGATCCTGACAAACCACTTTCGCTTCACACCCCTTCATAACGTTTCTCATACACGCTCGTCGGTTTCGAGTACTTCTGACATATTTCCCCGATTTGATCAAGAAAAGTTCGTCTAGGTCTTCCACTTCCAACTGACCCTTCCACTCATTTTTCATTCTAGTAAAAATATTTATTGGACAAAAATAACACTAAATATTTTACAACCCATTATCCGCAACGCAGGCTTCGTCATGAGGTTACAGCCATAAATCAGCAACAGGCGTCGTCCTTACACACAAACAATAAAGCTATCCGCAACAGGCTTCGTCATTTACCCATATGTGGGTTATTGCAACAACAACATACGCGCAAACTAACTAGGACCCGCCCGAGTCGTACCGGGCCCAAAGGTTCCCATCACACTAGCAGCATTTCCACGCTGTATAGCCAATGAAATCCCCTGCACCAGATACGACCCGGAACGCGGATCGCAGCCCCTATTCCTAAGTCGGCGACCAAGTTTTTTTCATTCCTAATTGTACTTTCCTAATATCAAAAATAATCTTGCTTTCGACTAAATACATAATATTAATGATAAAAAACTGTCCTTTATCTAACCACATCATCATCATCATCCTCCTTGCGTTATTCCGGCATTTGCCACGGCTCATGGGAGCCTGGGGTCCGCTTTGACAACTAATCCCAAGATTTAGCGTAGGCTCTAATTTTACGAAAGCGACTGCCATCTGACCTTCCAACCCGAAGGGTAACTAGGCCTTATTGGAATTAGTCCGGTTCCTCCTTTATCTAACCACACAAAGCCTAAAATCCCGCGGCATATCCATACTAACATAATGATTGAGGTCATTAACCCCTAGTGGTATTCAAATCCCCGATCACTGAGTATCATTATTCGCACAGTCCATCCATCTTATCTTAGGCCTTCCACTACCCTTGTATCCATCCATCTCATCTCCGCATGCTAATCTATTTCCTCTCTCCTTCTCTGGCACTGGCGCTACTCTCAGGCTTCCTCTTATGAATACTCATTCCGAGTCTTACTCGTCAGCTCATTACATTTTCTTCTCGCCCAGAACTGAGTAAGTAAATAAATTAAAAATAAACTCGTTGAAAGCTACACCGAACTGCCATTTGCTGGTATTTCTACTTCCCCGGCCGTAAAATAACTCCATTGGCATATTGGAGCGTCTGTTGATTGAACAGGCGGGCATCGAAGTGTAAAATTGCTGGCCCGACCAACTATTGTCAGGATTTCCACTACTCTTATTTCAATTTACAGTCATTTTCTGGTTGCATCAGCTAGTTTTCTTGTATATGAAAATAATTTCAATACGAATAAGGTACAGCGGGTCAAATCTCGACTGATGGGGGTCAATTGTAACTAATCCTTTTTTTTCCATTATTACACTATGATGTTAAGTTCTGCATGTATCCACTGAACACGCCTACCTTATAAAACCGGTGGACACTCTTTTTTATAATGCAAACATTGTAAAATATGGAACAAATGGACCAGATGCCCCCAGTATTACGTTCTTTCTCAGATCTGAAATTAACTCCATACCACAGAATATATAATAGTACAAGTACAGAAGGCTCACTCCTTTGATGTTCACAAAACGCCGCCATTCTAAATTCTTACCTACATTAACAAACGGACCGCACGCGTGCAGACGACATTGAATTTTATTGCGCCGCGCGAAGGTCGTCGCCAGTGAATGGGCCGCGAACTCGCGGCCGCCGGCATGTACTTGTAGCGCGGCGAAAGGATCGCGGAGTGAGCCGCCCTTGTCCATACCAAATTTCCTACTTATGAATAGGTTCAACTGTTTAAACATTTTAGAAGTAACAGAACAGACATAAGTAAAGATTCATAATTTTCAAAGCAAACAAGTTTTATGTACTTATATTTACGTGGAAATACGCAAAGCAAATTAACTCCGAGAATGAAAATGCATTTCATGAAGTCATTATAATGCGAACTCACGAAGTAAACTACAATTTACTGTTAAGTTTTCATTCTACTTTGCTGAATTTAGCATTGAGTAGTAAAATAGCTGAGTTACATACTACTTTAATTTTACTAACGCTTTATTCTGCATGCTGATTATAAGTTTTATGAACGATATTATTTGCCTTTCAGTTATTCGACCCTGTCGCTTATTTCTTGCTTGATCTAAATACACTTGGGCGTAATCAATATTTTGAAGACGCTTGAGATTTTTGCTAAATGAAAAAGCGGTCGTGTAATTTATCGCAGCTCAGGGCAAAGGAAGTCATTATCCGGCATCAATTCTCATTTGGCCTCTCATTTCTTTGAGGCGGGTTCTTTGGAATTTACAGACTCATTACAACCGAAAAGTTTACGTGATGTTTGGCTCCTTTTTTGCTCACGACAGAAAAAAGTTTGACAGCTATGTATATTGCGTGTGTGTGTGTATGTTTGTTGCAAGTTTTAATCGTTAAACTGACTTGGTGAGGTTTATTTCAAAGCAGGATTTCTAGCGTTGGGTTTTATAGACCTATTATAAAACTAAGTCCCCGCTACATCTTTGAGTGATTCTCATATATGACTGAACAGAAGTGAGTCTGTTAAGAAATGCGAAATAACATGAGGAATACGAAACAATTTTCTTCAAGATGAAACAGATACGTCAATTCGATCAAAAGGGGTTAGTGTTCAGTGAATCAGGAATCGGGTTAGAATTGTTCACATTCGGTTCGATGACGTCCAGAGTAACGGCAAGAGTCGAGAAGCAAAAATATTTCTTACCTAATTATTAAGTTACGTTCTAAGAAAAAATAAGGGACTTGTTTTATGAACTGTCTTGTCTGTTAGCTAATTTAATGCAAAGCGAAAAAGAAGCGAAAGCTTAAAATAAAACTATGGAAACCACAAAGACCTGTTTATATAATAACAAAGACGATCGAGTATTATAGAGAGTTACTGTTAAAGTAAAATGTGTAAGCACAGTGCATAGACTGCCATCTCTTGACACAGACTTAAAACTTTTGAACCTCAGTTTTGACAATTTGGGCCATATTCTTAGCTTGATATGTGTTAAAATGTCAAATATTAATATTAGCGCCATCTAGCTGAGCGTACCCCAAAGGTGTAATGCCACCGTACCTTTTTAGGGTTCCGTACCTCAAAGAGGAAAAACGGAACCCTTATAGGATCACTCGCGTGTCTGTCTGTCCCTCTGTCACAGCCGATTTCTCCGAAACTACTAGACCGATTTACTTGAAATTTGGCACACGTATGTAAACAAGTGGCCCAAAGACGGATATGTAATATAATTAAATGAAATTAAACGAAATTTAATCATAGGGGCCACTTTTGGGGGTAAAATTGACAATTAAAAATCAAAGTTATTAGAACTATATTGTGTTACATATCAAATGAAAGAGCATTTTATAAGCATCTCAAATATATTTTTTTTATAGTTTTTATTTTGGTAATTTAGAAGTAATTTAAGAAAATAAGCAAAAAATTACCATTCCCCCCCCCTTATCTCCGAAACTACTTAGCGGAAAATTTTCAAAAAAATACACGAGATAGCCCTCTACCTGTAGATTACAGGAAAACCTATTAGAAATCTACAGTCAAGCGTAAGTCGGACTTAAGAGAAAAAAACTCAAATTGAGATTTTTCACTCACTGCCGCTGCAAGTACTTACTAAATGTTTTGAAATTTTGTGAGCGCCATGGACAGGTAGAAAGAAATTCATTTCTGTTTAGAAATCGTTAAAAATTTTAAGCATTTGCCAAAATGACTTAAGTTCCTACTAAAAAAGAGGCGCTTACGACTGTTTAGAACTGCACTGACCATAATATTGCCCTAATAGGTCCAAAAATGGTGTATATATACGAAAACAAAAAAATTGTGCCACCGACAACCAAAATCTGAAGTCTATTTGCTCTATCTCTTATAGTTTCCAAAATATACGCAAAATCTTTAAAGTACAAATCTAGTGTAGTCAGGCGCTCATGACCTTTTTGTATGGAAATGTCGAAATCCGACTCGCACTTTACCGATTTTCATAGAAAGTTGTGTTTTATTATAGTTTTGAAGGAGGTTTCTTGTTTTTAACCACCAACGCAAAAATATTATAATAATAATAGGTTTGACGCTTGACATGTCTGTCTGGCATCATAGCTCCCGAACGAATCAATCGATTTTGATTTAGTTTTTAGGGTTCCGTAGTCAACTAGGAACCCTTATAGTTTCGCCATGTCTGTCTGTCCGTCCGTCCGTCCGTCCGTCCGCGGATAATCTCAGTAACCGTAAGCACTAGAAAGCTGAAATTTGGTAACAATATGTATATCAATCACGCCAACAAAGTGCAAAAATAAAAAATTGAAAAAGATGTTTTATTAGGGTACCCCCCCTACATGTAAAGTGGGGGCTGATATTTTTTTTCATTTCAACCCCAACGTGTGATATTATGTTGGATAGGTATTTAAAAATGAATAAGGGTTTACTAAGATAGTTTTTTGATAATATTAATATTTTCGGAAATAATCGCTCCTAAAGGAAAAAAAAGTGCCCCCCCCCCTCTAACTTTTGAACCATATGTTTAAAAAATATGAAAAAAATCGCAAAAGTAGAACTTTATAAAGACTTTCTAGGAAAATTGTTTTGAACTTGATAGGTTCAGTAGTTTTTGAGAAAAATACGAAAAACTACGGAACCCTACACTGAGCGTGGCCCGACACGCTCTTGGCCGGTTTTTCTGTATGGTACTGAGATACGTTTTTTTCTTAGACTCTGTCTATACATACATACATACAACATACATACAATCACGCCTGTATCCCATGAAGGGGTAGGCAGAGCACATGAAACTACTCAAGTTTCAGTGCCACTCTTGGCAAATAAGGGGTTGACAGAAAACGAAATTGTGACATTGCAGTGACAGGTTGCCAGCCTCTCGCCTACGCTCTGTCTATACGGAGTTATATTATATATGTCTTTGATAATAATTAATGATAATCTTGTCGAACTGGGGAGACAAAAGTCATAGGTAGGGTAGGGTCAGTAGGGGTCATTTAGAATATATTTTAAAAACTTTAACGACATAAAAATCTTGATTTTAGCAGGTTATTAGCCTGCTTGTCAAATTCCACGAGAATACGTTAATATAAAAAAGTGACTTGGGAACTTTTGAACAAATTTTTGCCCTGAGCGAAACAAAGACCTACGCTCAATCAAAAGGGGTTAGTGTTCAGTGAATCAGGAATAGGGTTAGAATTGTTTACACTCGATTCGATGACGTCGAGGGTGCTCAGTCGAGAAGCAATTCCAAACACTTAGAGTTGCTCTGAAACATTGCATTCAATCCGAGATGCAGCTGAGGGGGCAAATGGAATGCACTCGCGTTGAAGTTATTTGAAGATTTGTAACATTTGGATGATATTTTATGTAAATCGCAAACGGGACTTAATCGTGTATTCCTATGTTTTTAACACTAACCTCTGACGTATCAAGGGCAACATTGTCCCCGTGGTCTCGGAGTAGACTGGCAAAAGTTGACATCAATATATTCTAGCTGTACGAATTTTTCGAACTACCCGCGCTTCGCCCTGACTACCCACTTGAACGTTTTTTGCACTAGGGATGTCACCTTGTCAACACACAACACTCACAAATCTCACAATACTCGGTTCGGTTAAACATAGTAATACGCGATTAAGTCCCATTTGCAATTAAAAATATTTGGATGATACAAATATAACATACTTACCGAAGATTGCCAAAATACGGGTTTGAACAAACAAATGTTAGCAGGTTTTCACAATCAGCAAAGGACTAAACTAAACGGGCCACAGGCAATCAAACTTACCAAACTCGACTGTACATGCGATAAATACGTCTTTCCGGATAAACTAAAGATTGCTCACCTGGGATTTACGTAAAGAGCGGTTCACCGCATGTGTCTGTACTGTCTGTATTCAAGCAACTCAATTATTTAATTCACTTCGTTAAAATGCCTTCTGGAGTATTTTTTTCTAGATTTTCACTATTTGTTTTTTATCTAATTGCTAATCACAAAAATAACCAGTCTGTCTCACAACACTTTTGGTTTATTTTTCTTCTTTAAAATCTTCTGGATCATCTCTACAAAAAGCTATTTTCTTCGGCTTGAGCATTTGTAGCCAATTTTCGGCCACCACTAGCCACTTTTTCTTTAAAGGGGCCATTTTGTTTCGATGTTAGTATGAATAAAAACATCAAACAATCAGTCATAATAGAACAATTATGATTTTTTTTTTGAAAAAGTAAAGCAGCTAAAAATGTTCTGTCTTAAAATATCTTTTTGAAACTATTGATAAAAGGGACCCCATCGCAGCAGAATTTAAAGAAATATCTACCTATCTCAGATTCGAAAAGCTTTTAGGTTATAAATTAGTAATTCTACAATTTCAACGTTCCAGACGGCCAATCACCATTAGGATCAATTCGAATTTTCTCTCCTAATTAACCGAGAAAATTGTACTCTTCCGATACCTATAAAGAATTTTCAATTTTTTAATAAGAATCGTTTGAAATAATGTCCAGTAATTCTATTATTTTCGTCATGTATTACCTACATATGTATTTATTTATTGTTGAAATATGAGTATATAACCTGAGCGTACTTACGAGCTGACTTAGTTGACTTAAAGACCCAAGATGAGTCTGCCTCCAACACAAAAGCACTGAACGTATAAAAGCCAAAACATTCAAAGCCATCTAAGGGTACGCAATATTTTTAATCCAATTTATGAATATACATAATTTCGGGCAACCGAAATATTCTTTGAATCCATCATCATCCTCATTATCCTCCTTGCGTTACCCCGGCATTTTCCATGGCGCATGGGAGCCTGGGGTCCGCTTTGACAGCTAATCCCAAGATTTGGCGTAGGCACTAGTTTTACGAAAGCGACTGCCATCTGACCTTCCAACCCGAAGGGTAACTAGACCTTATTGGAATTAGTCCGGTTTCCTCACGATGTTTTCCTTCACCGAAAAGCGACTGGCAAATATCAACTGACATTTCGCACATAAGTTCCGAAAAACTCATTGAGCTAGCCGGGGTTCAAACCCATGTCCGACACATTTTGCAAAAATAGAAATATCTTTTGAAGACCAGTGGCCCGTTTCTCGAAAGGTACAAGCGGTGTTTTCATGACAACCCATACGATTTGACAGTTCGCGCACTTGTAATTCAACGGCTTGTACATTTCGAGAAACGGCCTCAGATATTTTACAAAAATATTTGTAACGTGGAGTTATCTTCATTATCTGGACCACTAATGAGTGCTCCAGCCTTCTTTCCTAATTGCCAACGGACAAAGCCCGTGATAATTAAAACGGACGGGTCAGTAATGTTATTTTATTTCTATTGAGAATTCTGGGGCCGTAAAGTATTGGGTTGGTAAGAAAGTAATGAGCGAATCATAACCAATATTGTAATTTTTATTTAATTTATTATTTTAATCATTTATCAAAAATATAACGGCCTTCGTTATTTACTACTTGTCTCCATCGTTCTGGTAAAGAATGAATAGCATCGGCGAAGAAGTTCTTAGGTTTAGATTCAAAAAACTCAGCTATGTACTGTCGTAGATGGGCTTGATCATCGAATTTTTTTTCATTCAAGGCATTGCTTAGCGATCTGAACAATGCGTAATCCGTAGGTGCCAAGTCTGGAGAGTACGGTGGATGAGGTATCACTTTCCAACCTAGCTCCAATAGCTTTAGCCGAGTCACTTTTGCAATGTGTGGGCGAGCATTGTCGTGTAAGAAAAAAACTTTAGCATGCTGTGGACGATTCTGACAGATTTTTTGGTTTAAATTTTCCAGCTGATTACAGTATACTGATGCGGTAACAGTCATTCCACTTGGTAGGAGTTCCCAGTGAATAATACCATGAATATCCCACCAAACGGACAGCATAACTTTTTTCGGGTGAGGCTCGGTTTTTGGTGCCTCTATTCCTTTTTCGTTTGGAGCTAGCCACTGACGTTTGCGTGTGTGATTTATATATAAGACCCATTTTTCATCTCCAGTGATAAGATGGTCCAACCAGTTGAATGTGCGGCGAAAAGACAGAAGTTGTATGCAGATATCGGCACGGCGGTTTAGTTGATCTCTATCAAGTTCGTGCGGTATCCAAACACTGTATTTGTAGTTTTTTCCCAACTCGTGTAAATGTGTTTCTATGGTGACATGGGAGCAGCCTAACTCGGTAGCAAGAGTACGACTCGTTAGCCTCGGATCTCCTTCAATTAAGGTTTTTAATTTGGCTACATCAATCTTCACCGGTCGACCAGACTTAGGTTGATCTGATAATGAAAAGTCGCCACTACGAAACCGCTGGAACCATCGTTTCGCCGTGGCCTCAGACACAACTTCAGGAGCAACACGCTGACATATATTACGCACTGCTTCGGCGGCTGAATGGCCAGACTGAAATTCATATAGTAAGCAATGCCTTACATGCACTTTTAATTCGTCCATTTTCTTCCTTATATTAGCTCGGCGACAGCTAGTGAATGACTGACGAGAAACTGTGCGACTCGCGCTTTATATACTTTCGACCATAGAAGATTCTAGAACTCTCTCAAAAATTTTATGTGGAATTCAATCGATCGCTCATTACTTTCTTACCAACCCAATACTTTTGGGGCTTGAAATTAACCTGGAATGAAGGCTTTGTAGAATATAATGCATCTATTAGAGTAAAGCAGGAAAATTAAATGTCATAGTTAAGTTCGTCGTACGTCCACATATGTATCTCGTGAAATTTTAATAAAACAGACTAGTTTTTTAAAGGTGCGCGGGGCCCGAGGGCCCCGCGGTCTTTCTTGTTGCTTTTTTGTTTTTTTTTTGCTTTGCTTGTTTGTTTTTTTGCTTTGCTTTTTTGTTTCTTTGCTTAGCTTGTTTGTTTTTTTGCTTTACTTGTTTGCTTTTTTGCTTTAGCCTTTGTGTGCTTGGATTGGAAGCACTCTCTGCCCGCAGCTCGGCCTGCGGCCTTCGCGTGCTTGGGAGCCTATCAGACACGCTCCGGCCTTCGGCCCTCCGCGTAGTTACTGTGGGGGTTGTAGGGAAGTTGGAGCTTAAACACGATTCAATAGTTAAAGTGTCTTGAGAAGCTCACGACGGGCTTGCGGCCTGCGGCCTCCGGCCCGTCGTTTCGCTTCTCTAAGACACTTTTACTATTGGGTCGTGTTTAAGCTCCAACTTCCCGGTCCGCCGGCGAGCCGATCAGGGACGCTCCGGGCCTTCGGCCCTACGCGGAGCTCGGCCTTCGGCCTTCGCTGGGTTTCGAAGCTCCGCGTCGGGCCTTCGGCCCGCCGCTTCGCTTGTTAAGATACTTTTTGTTATTGTTTTGCTTGGGAGCACAGTCTGTACGCAGCTCGGCCTGCGGCCTTCGCGTGCTTGGGAGCACTCTGCCCGCAGCTCGGCCTGCGGCCTTCGCGTGCTTGGGAGCCTGTCAGACACGCTCCGGCCTTCGGCCTTCCGCGTAGTTTCTGTGGGGGTTGTAGGGAAGTTGGAGCTTAAACACGACCCAATAGTAAAAGTGTCTTGAGAAGCTCACGACGGGCCTGCGGCCTGCGGCCTCCGGCCCGTCGTTTCGCTTCTCTAAGACACTTTTACTATTGGGTCGTGTTTAAACTCCAACTTCCTGGTCCGCCGGCGAGCCGATCAGGGACGCTCCGGGCCTTCGGCCCTACGCGGAGCTCGGCCTTCGGCCTTCGCTGGGTTTCGAAGCTCCGCGTTGGGCCTTTGGCCCGCCGCTTCGCTTATTTAGATACTTTTTGTTATTGTTTTCTTGGGAGCACAGTCTGCACGCAGCTCGGCCTGCGGCCTTCGCGTGCTTGGGAGCACTCTGCCCGCAGCTCGGCCTGCGGCCTTCGCATACTTGGGAGCCTGTCAGACACGCTCCGGGCCTTCGGCCCTCCGCGTAGTTACTGTGGGGATTGTAGGATTGGTAGGGAAGTTGGACCTCCGGCCTGCGGCCTCCGGCCCGTCGTTTCGCTTCTCTAAGACACTTTTACTATTGGGTCGTGTTTAAGCTCCAACTTCCCGGTCCGCCAGAGAGCCGATCAGGGACGCTCCGGGCCTTCGGCCCTACGCGGAGCTCGGCCTTCGGCCTTCGCTGGGTTTCGTTTCGAAGCTCCGCGTCGGGCCTTCGGCCCGCCGCGTCGCTTTTTAGACACTTTGATTATCGTTCTGCTTGGGAGCACAGTCTGTACGCAGCTCGGCCTGCGGCCTTCGCGTGCTTGGGAGCACTCTGCCCGCAGCTCGGCCTGCGGCCTTCGCGTGCTTGGAAGCCTCTCAGGCACGCTCCGCGTATTTACTGTGAGATTTGTAGGTAAGTTGGAGCTTAAACACGACCGGGTCGTGTTTAAACTCCAACTTCCCGGTCCGCCGGCGAGCCGATCAGGGACGCTCCGGGCCTTCGGCCCTACGCGGAGCTCGGCCTTCGGCCTTCGCTGGGTTTCGAAGCTCCGCGTCCTGCCTTTGGCACGCCGCTTCGCTTATTTAGATACTTTTTGTTATTGTTTCCTTGGGAGCACAGTCTGCACGCAGCTCGGCCTGCGGCCTTCGCGTGCTTGGGAGCACTCTGCCCGCAGCTCGGCCTGCGGCCTTCGCGTACGTGGGAGCCTGTCAGACACGCTCCGGGCCTTTGGCCCTCCGCGTAGTTACTGTGGGGATTGTAGGATTTGTAGGGAAGTTGGACCTCCGGCCTGCGGCCTCCGGCCCGCCGCGTCGCTTGTTAGACACTTTTACTTATATTTTCTTGCTTGGGAGCACTGTCTGTACGCAGCTCGGAACTTGGACCGGAGCAATGACCGTCGGGCTGTAGAACGCTCCCTCAGGCTGGTAGGGAAATTTGACTTTGTCCCCTCTCGCCGCCGTTTTTGACTTTTCCAAAAATTTTTTTTCTCATTTCTATTTTTGGCCCCCGCTCTTACCACGTGCCAAATTTGAACGCGCTCGGACCGAAAATAAAAAAAAATTTCAAAGTCGGCCATTTTGAAATTTTGTAAATGCCATTCGATGGACCTCAGATAACTGTACAACATTAGTTTAAGCACTATTAACCTTTTTCCTACCGTTACGGAGCTATGGGGATTTAAAAAAAAACCTC